>NC_067248.2:192995516-193622514 GCF_019359855.2 Lolium perenne
TTGTGTGGAAGATGATTGTTTGCAGAAAACGATAGAAACGATATTGCGAGATTGTATTTCAGTATAAAGAATTGGACCGGGGTCCACAGTTCACTAGAGGTGTCTCTCCCGTAAGATAAACAGCATGTTGGGTGAACAAATTACAGTTGGGCAATTGACAAATAAAGAGGGCATGACCATGCACATACATATTATGATGAGTATAGTGAGATTTAATTGGGCATTACGACAAAGTACATAGACCGCCATCCAGCATGCATCTATGCCTAAAAAGTCCACCTTCAGGTTATCATCCGAACCCCCTCCAGTATTAAGTTGCTAACAACAGACAATTGCATTAAGTATTGCGCGTAATGTAACTAGTAACTACATCCTTGAACATAGCACTAATGTTTTATCCCTAGTGGCAACAGCACATCCACAACCTTAGAACTTTACATCCTTTGTCCCGAGATATCAATGGAGGCATGAACCCACTATCGAGCATAAATACTCCCTCTTGGAGTTACAAGCATCTACTTGGCCAGAGCATCTACTAGTAACGGAGAGCATGCAAGATCATAAACAACACATAGACATAACTTTGATAATCAACATAACAAGTATTCTCTATTCATCGGATCCCAACAAACGCAACATATAGAATTACAGATAGATGATCTTGATCATGTTAGGCAGCTCACAAGATCCGACAATGAAGCACAATGGGGAGAAGACAACCATCTAGCTACTGCTATGGACCCATAGTCCAGGGGTAGACTACTCACACATCACTCCGGAGGCGACCATGGCGGCGTAGAGTCCTCCGGGAGATGATTCCCCTCTCCGGCAGGTGCGGAGGCGATCTCCTGGATCCCCCGAGATGGGATCGGCGGCGGCGGCGTCTCTGGAAGGTTTTCTGTATCGTGGCTCTCGGTACTGGGGGTTTCGCAACGGAGGCTTTAAGTAGGCGGAAGGGCAGGTCAAGAGGCGGCACGAGGGCCCCACACCATAGGGCCGCGCGGCCAAGGGGGGGGGGGCGCCGCCCTAGTGTGTGGCCACCTCGTGGCCCCACTTCGTCTCCTCTTCGGACTTCTGGAAGCTTCGTGGCAAAATAGGACCCTGGGCGTTGATTTCGTCCAATTCTGAGAATATTTTGTTACTAGGATTTCTGAAACCAAAAACAGCAGAAAACAAGAATCGGCACTTCGGCATCTTGTTAATAGGTTAGTTCCAGAAAATGCACGAATATGACATAAAGTGTGCATAAAACATGTAGATATCATCAATAATGTGGCATGGAACATAAGAAATTATCGATACGTCGGAGACGTATCAGCATCCCCAAGCTTAGTTCTGCTCGTCCCGGGCGGGTAAAGATAACACGAGATAATTTCTGGAGTGACATGCCATCATAACCTTGATCATACTATTTGTAAAGCATATGTAGTGAATGCAGCGATCAAAACAATGTATATGACATGAGTAAACAAGTGAATCATAAAGCAAAGACTTTTCATGAATAGCACTTCAAGACAAGCATCAATAAGTCTTGCATAAGAGTTAACTCATAAAGCAATAATTCAAAGTAAAGGTATTGAAGCAACACAAAGGAAGATTAAGTTTCAGCGGTTGCTTTCAACTTGTAACATGTATATCTCATGGATATTGTCAACATAGAGTAATATAATAAGTGCAATAAGCAAATATGTAGGAATCAATGCACAGTTCACACAAGTGTTTGCTTCTTGAGGTGGAGAGAAATAGGTGAACTGACTCAACATTGAAAGTAAAAGAATGGTCCTCCATAGAGGAAAAGCATCGATTGCTATATTTGTGCTAGAGCTTTGATTTTGAAAACATGAAACAATTTTGTCAACGGTAGTAATAAAGCATATGTATCATGTAAATTATATCTTACAAGTTGCAAGCCTCATGCATAGTGTACTAATAGTGCCCGCACCTTGTCCTAATTAGCTTGGACTACCGGATCATCGCAATGCACATGTTTTAACCAAGTGTCACAAAGGGGTACCTCTATGCCGCCTGTACAAAGGTCTAAGGAGAAAGCTCGCATTGGATTTCTCGCTATTGATTATTCTCAACTTAGACATCCATACCGGGACAACATAGACAACAGATAATGGACTCCTCTTCTATGCATAAGCATGTAACAACAATTAATAATTTTTTCATATGAGATCGAGGATATATGTCCAAAACTGAAACTTCCACCATGGATCATGGCTTTAGTTAGCGGCCCAATGTTCTTCTCTAACAATATGCATGCTTAACCATAAGGTGGTAGATCTCTCTTACTTCAGACAAGACGAACATGCATAGCAACTCACATGAAATTCAACAAAGAGTAGTTGATGGCGTCCCCAGTAAACATAGTTATCGCACAACAAGCAACTTAATAAGAGATAAAGTGCATAAGTGTGGTGACCCAGCATACCACTGCATGGTGTAGTATGTAAGTCTGATATAACACCAATGAAACACAGTTTCACGGGTATTATATCGCTCAGAGTGGTACAACAGAAACATATGCGGGTCCAAGGCATGTCTATAGAATTACAACATCGACTCTGTTACATAAGATCATCACAGCCTCCTACTTTACAATGAGGTAAAACAGCAAATAAACTCCAGAAGAACGACTCGTAGTCTAGTCTTATCACGAACTCTATTTGTAGAGTTTTTCACTAACTACAGAGGCTAAGAATAGACTCTAGCTAAATAGGAGCTAGGTTTAGGAAGCTAGTTCCCTTCTATGGCTAAACTAGGTTTTCTCCTTGTTGGATGTGGTATCTGACTCCTCTGACAGGTTCCTGTATCTTGAAGTAGTTGTTGACTCCTCGTTCTTCGAGTGCACTGTAGATCCTCCTTCGATGCCTCCATATCTAAGCAGGGGATTTAAGAGTGGGATGAGTACGAGCGTACTCAACAAGTTCATTATAGGAAAGAGGTGTTTAATGCACTAGCTACAGCATTAGACCAGAAAGTCTAATACCAATGCAAGTTTTCATAATCATTTCTTCAAAAGGTTGTTTTTATTCAGAAGAACTATGTCCGTCAGCCTTCACCGGTTTACTAGAACTTCATGGAGCTCCTTTCCGGCCGCGTTCGCGATTCCATATCCGGAACGAGGGAGTGACAGGTCACGGTTCTTTACACTCTGCAGAGGTGTGTTGCTTTACCCATAAGAGATCTTAACCTTGGTGCCAACCGGGCATATTCCCCGTCCACACTTCCTATGGTGTGAGGCCCGGTATAAGGTCTAGCCAATCATGTTCCTCCGCTACCTCGAACACCCACCCTTTGTTGCATGCCCCGACCCTGGGTCCTCACCGGTCCCATTATTCCCACTCACGGGTGGACCCCGACCACGACGACAGTTTGGGATCGAACCAAACTCCTTCGCCGGTAGCTGCAACCCATCATAGACCGCAATACCGTGGGGACTTAAGGCTTCCCCAGCCAACCGCTTGCACTTCGAGCGACAAGTGTCTACGGACTATGCCTTGGGGACTTAAGGCTTCCCACCCAACCGCTTGCCCCGACGGATACAAGTGTCTACGGTAAAGCGCATCCGTTGATGAACGAGAGGTGGAAACACTTTTGACTACTCCGTCCCACTCCGGATCTTATGGTTAACACGGGTATTACGGCACAAGAATCACTGGCGACATTTGTTGTTTAATCCTAGATGGATATAACCCGTGCAATGGAACCTCCACCATATCAACACAATCCATGGTTCCATTGCCCACCACATAGTCATATTCATAGTTATGAAAGTAGTGGTTTTGGTTTTTATGCAATAGTGATAACCATAGTACTTTGCAAGTAATTTGATAGAAATACTCAAATGACATGAGCAAGTGATGAACTTGCCTTTCTTGACTGCAAGATTATGCAGGCAAGGTCTTCGATACGCAATAACTCCAAATTCTGAAATAGCATCATCGTCCGGTAAGGACGATGTTTAAAAGATTGGCAAGGATGCAATAATGCATAAGAATGAGATGCAATCGCTCTAAGCGTGACCTAACCCCGATGATTTAGGATCAGTGAGTTGTAATGATTGGTTCAGGGTGTGTTGCACTTTTAGAGTGATTCACAACGAGGTTCTTATTAAGGATTGGTTGATTGGTATAATAAACAGGTGTTGTAATATATCATAATAATAACACTAGTAGCACACAACAATAACATTTGGTATATTCCTAACATGTAATGAATAGTGGTTGGTTTTAGCACTACATGGCATGGTTAATGATTAATTATCATATACTTCAAAAGAATAACTTTTGAAGAACATTTTCTTTGATAGAGAACAAGTATGATAATTAGGTTGGTGGGGTTCTATGGTTTCCCATGGTTCTAATTGTTTTCTGGAGTAAGTAGTAGATGGATCACAACCTGGGTGGATTCATCAGCTACTAGGCTTGTATTGTTGAATTAAGCCTAAACATCTTAATTACCAATAGTTGCTATCAAGGTGGTATACCTTGTTGGTGATAGCTGGCTAGGGTTTATAGGTCCTTATAAGGCGGGGTTCTTTGGCTACTCTTTGTAACTTTTGAAGAATATACTTCTTAAGTAATAAGAAGTATCTCAATTTAGAGTTGAGGTTATCTAAGGTTTATTATTGGATCCACTAAAATAGGAATGGTGGTTTCCTAAATAGGATGCTTAATATTTATCACATACTAGCAGGGTTTAGTGGAACAGGATATGTAGCGCAAAATAATAGGTATGGTTACTATTAGGGTTCATCACCATGGTGTGATGCTAAGCATGGATAATTAAGGACGATTGTGTTGACAGTAGAAGCTAGGGTTTAAACTTGGTTGATCCTACTTGATCAACTAGGTTTAGTGATATTCATACATAGAATACTAAATTGCTAGTGATAAGTTTCTACATTTTATGTGGACATAGGTATGTCTTTTAGTTGCTAATGATGGCTCTATGAATTAAAATAAAGTACCATGATCACCTGTTCTAACCTTGGGTTTAGGTTAGAAGCAAATTAGGGTTTCCATGTAATAATGGAGCTAGGGTTCCTAATGATATTAGGGTTTTAGGAGTCACATAAAATGATGAGCTCCTGGTTCTATAACTTATGAAATTAGGGTTTTCTAAATACCCTAAAGTTCTTGAATTAATAACTTCACTTTAAGGTTGAAGTTATTAATAACTTTGAAATAAAAATTAATGTTGGATTTGGCATTTTTCTATTTTTAAAGATTTTAATAATTAGGGTAATTATTAATCAGGGTTTTATTCCTATTAATATAGATTTAATAAGTTCCAAATAAAGAAAATTAGTTTTAATGTTTTCTTTATTTACTTTACTGGTTTTTATTTATTTTATGAAGTTTTCCTAATTATTGAATTTTAATTGAATTTAGAATTAAAATTAAAGGCTTAAATAATAAGTATTGAATAATTAAATTTTTATTAAAAATAAAAATTTCATATTATATTTTTATTGGGTAGACTTTTCTTTTATAAGAATTTTAAGATCTCATTTATATTTTTCTGAGTTATAATGAATTTTATATGAATTTACAAAGTTGCAGTAATTATTGAATTGAATTTTAAACAAAAACTACTAAAGCTACCCGGTTCTTATCTAACCTTAGTCATTGACAAGTGGGGTCTATGCCACCTCAGCGACAACGTGGCACAAACCAAGTCAAAATTTGACTGGCTGTGCTGCTCGCCACCGGCGACGACGTGGTGACGGCCCTGGCGTTACCGAGCTCCCGCGACCCTACGGGCGCGCGCGTTCGAGCCGCCCTGATATGGTGAGACGAACGAGCGGCGCCAGTGACCATATGGTCACCGGAATCGGCAACGGCGCATGGTGCTGCGGCGGCGCTCGCCGGCCAACTTGCTAGATGAAGCTACGGGCTGTTAAACGTCGTGATTTAAGGACCTAAAGATGCGTGAGGTTCACCTGAAGCCGATGAACTGCTCGACGAAGCCCGGGATGGTCAGAGATGACGGCAAGGTCGAGTTTTCCGGCGAACACCGGCGAAAGGGAACGCTCGAATTCGTCCGTCTGAGCGCGTCGTTTCTTGATTCCTTCTACCAGGATGATCTATGAGGTAGGGCGCGTCGATTGAGCTACGCCACGGATGCTAGGGTGGTCGGAATCACTGGGTCGCCGGAGTCTGGCCGGTGATGGTGATGGTTAGGGTGAGGGATTAAGAGAGCGAGAGAGGGAATGGGATGGTGTTTCGGCTAGCTAGGGTTCTGGGGATCCTCTTGGTAGTTTTGTAGCCCGAGAGAGGCTCCAGGTCGACGGCCACTCGTTGCCGATGGTCGGGATGTTCCGATGATGTCGGCGGAGCTACTGGGCACGAATCTCTTCGAGTTTGGATAAGGGCGGATTTGAATGCTTGTTACTAGGTTTTTGGCTTGTGCTTGGAGTCCGGGGCTCGCCTTTATCGACGACGAGGACGTGGCCGGCGAACTCGATCACGTCTTCGCCGTGTCGACCATGCGCAGGAGGAAGACGATGCCCTCCCCTGTGAATCGGTACGGTGGGCTGCTCTGGGTCCTAGCTATTGGGCTGGTTCTGGGCTGCTTGATGGGCTGCAGCTTCTTTGGGCTCGTTCGGGCTGTGCTGGCCTGGTTCGATCACAGTAGGCCAGGTAAGCCAGCTCTCCCTCTCTTTCTTTTATCTGTTTTCTTTTTTTATTTAATTTTCTGTTTTTGTGTTTCTTTCCAATTTGAATCTAATTTGAACTCAAAGTGTATTTGCAGGTTTCTGATTGTGTTATTTCAATGAAGATGTAGTAACTATTTCATCACTGTTTCATTTGAAACAAGTATTTTGTATTGGATTATGATGCATAGTTGTGACTTGTTCATAATAGCAAGTAGGTATGGGTTTCAATTCTCATTTTTAATTTCCTTTTCTTTGTGGAAAAAATCTGTTTGAATTATTAGAGTTGAGGAATTCTACTCCAAAGCATTTGAGGATCATAATGAAGTCTTGGTTTATTATTTGAGAGTTTTGCTCACTTGCATAGTATTTTATGTGATCACCTATTTATTATAGTTTTGTAAACTCTCTTATAACTCCCTTCCAAGGTTAACACTCTTATTATCTTTGAAAATGTCTAAAGTAGATATTGTCCCCATAATGGCTTGGTCTTGGTTACAAAGGTAAGTGGTTGATCACCACACATGGTTTAACTAAAGGGTTTGAACTAGGTTTATCTTATGCTCCATAATTAAGTATAGGTTTTAACTAGGGTGCAATTCTGGGGTTCTAATTATGATTACCCAATGGCAATTGGTTTGAATCTCAATTATGGTCTGGTTTATATTAAGATCATCATAGTGATACATCAGCTAGGGTTGAGATATAATTCTAGGTTCTAGAGATGAAATGACACCATATTGCATGTGCTAGGGTTAATCTCCCCTAACCATGATAATGTGGTAGCTTACTTAACATTTTATGTTCTCCTCTAGTTGCTAAGATTTTGAGAATTAGTTTTATCTTCTACCAATTAGCTTCTCTTAGTATCCTTAATTAATCATTGAAGTATCTATAATAGTTATAGTTCTTTTTATAGTTAACTTTGGTCATATGGATGGATGTTTCTCACCATATTAAATATGGAGTTTTACTCTAAGGTTTTTCTTAGGTTCTTTAATTGAGGAGTAAGTGGAATGTAGATGTGGTAGGATTCTACTTATGATCACCAAGTGATTCACAATTATAGGTTGGGATATAAGCCTAGATTTGATTACTAGTGATCTTCCTATAATCTCATGTGAGGATGAGATCTTCTTATTCTAGTAGGGTTTAACTTATCCTCACATACCTCAAGAGCATGATCATGGATTAGTCATGATCAACTTGTTCTTAATACCTCTACCTCAAGTTCTTAGGGTTTAGGATCATCACTCAATTTATAATGGCCAAGGTTTGGCTTCCTAAGGTATCTCTCATTAAATAGGTTTCTCACTTCCATGATCAAGCATTGTCTGGATCAACTAGGATATATCACTTCTATTTTACTTTCTGGGATGGTCATAGTCATGGTTGTCTCAATAGTTTTTTATATCCCAGGAAAATGCCTGAGATATTTACTTAAAGTTCCCTCAAGAACTGATGGTTTAACCATTTGAATATTTGAATAGATAAAACTAGGATTAGTATGGATGGTCTCTCTCATTTGAGAAGGACTTCAATGCTAACCTAATATTAGGCTCCATAGAGGTTGATGTGATCATCAAGATCTATGTTTAACATTAATGGTTATCTCTATCTAGGGTTGTCTTGAAGATGATGATTTGAATACTTGGATGTATATCCAAGGTTTAACTCAAGGTTTGTTATTGCTTCTTTAATAATTATAATAGAACTCTCACCTCTCTAGGTTTGATGTGTAATAACTTGGAATGGAGAAGAATATCTATTTATGGAGTGGATCTTCTTGTTATAATTCCAATGTGGAAGTGGAATGAATACCATGAGGTTTCATGGTAGGATTAGGATTAGTTTTAAGGCATGGAGAAGATAGTCAAGAATGGTTTCTCCATTTTATTGTTACTTGGTTTGTACTTAAACAGATGTTCTTATTTTATGGCAAAGGTTACCATATTATGATCTTTAATAAGATCAAGTAATTGATCCTTGATTCATATGTTCTTGTGTTGGTTTTAATTCCATTTGATCTAACCCCTTAGATCAAATCATCTCTACCCAAAACAAGGTTTTAGTAAAGTCACATTGAGGTTTATAGCGCTTGACTTGATGAACTACTTCAATTCCACCAAGGTCAAGTGAAACTTCAGTTACTGTGACTGTTTTACTTTAAAGCGCGAAAATTCCCCAGATTTTCTATGCATGAATGCAATGCACACATCTGTTTCCTCTATTTTTGTAACCCCATTACCTGGGATATTACAGTCTCTACCCCTTAAACTAAACTTCGTCCTCGAAGTTTGATCTCTCTCACGTTTCCGAGGTGTGGATCTAACTTGTGCCGACTACGACTTTTCTCAAACTCCTTGGTGATCTCACTGGATATAATTGAATATATCCCTTGTCCAGATTCTTCCTGGAATCCATTAGGGTTTGTCTCCGAACCATGGTTCTTATTTTGATTCCTTGATTTCTTCCAACTCTATAAGCTTGTTTCCTTTCTCATTGAAGATTCAATGATTGAGACTGATTCTGATGCTGCTAGTCTCAACTGAAGACTGATTTGATAACACACTCCTAATTGATAAATAGGTCTTTGTTTTCCATTACTACCAAAAGTTCATTAATGGTATTTGGTAAGGTACTTACCATGGAAATGGTCGTGATGGTTTATTTCCCTAAGAATGGATTAGACTCATTTAGTCCATCCAATCATAGATTTATGGTTGATACCTATAACTATTTTGGTTATTTAGGTTCCATGAAAGGAACCATTCTATTATTCTTTGATATTGGTATGTTCAATCTTCTTCGGTCTTTGGCCTTTTTGAGCTCTATTTGGTCTACGGTATTTTCTTCGTTCAACTTCATTAAACTAAGCTTACTTGAGCTTCCGTACTTCTGAGTAACTATTACTCACTTTCTCAAGTTATAGTCCACTTCTTACTTCCTCGAGGTATGAACCTCGGCTTCTGGTCTGACATCCTTCTGAAAGTAGTGTTCAATAATCTTATGAAAATAAGATCGAACTTCCTCTCAGTTCAGACCTTTTGCTTCTATCAAGCTTAAAGTATTGAGTTATTGTACATCCAACTCAGTCTTTACTCTACCCCTTAGAGTTTTCTTATGGTCTTCAACTCCTTTTCTTCCAACCATTGAATTGATGGTTAGAATATTGGTCTAGGTGTAGCTTATGGTTTATATTCTTCTAAGATCTTGTGAAGAATCCTTGTGGTGTATCCACTCAATTGTGGACATCCAACGTGAATCCTTCGACTAAATGATTATAGGTCATTGTTATTTGGCTAACAAGATTTTATTTGTTCACAACTTCTTGATAAAAATAATCCAATGATGGACTACTTGATACCAATTATGACTATTTGTTATCTGAAAATAAATTCTATTATAGGTTCTGATCAACGGAACGAGACATCTTCTACTTTATCTTGCAGTATTGATCTTATACCAATTGTGGTCTTCTAATATCAACTATGGTATTCTTATATCTGCTATGGTTTCATAAGTCATCTTCCTTTATTCAGGGTTTATTTTGCAGAAAAAACCACTAGCTGACACTATGAATATAGTATCCTAAGTGATTTCCCATGCATTCCCTCTTCAGTGTTGACTATGGATCTGCTTCAGCTTCACCATAATCATCATATTTCTCACCTTCATGCTTCTTCCTTACTAAAGTACTCCTCTGTTGAGGTAAAGCATGAGTTTTGATTGATACTATCTTCAGAGTATTGTGGTTACTTCCCACAACTTTGCTTCATTTCTCTGATGAACCTTCATCTTGTCTTCGGAATCATCCAAAATTCGTCACTTCCTCACACGATTTCTATTACCCTCTAGATCTATAGCATCAAGTAAGGACTTGATATTGCAACATGCATTTGCATATCAAAGTCAAACTTCATGTATGGATCTAGTCAAACAATGAAAATCCGATAAAATCCAAGAAGATTCAGCTTTGTGCTTATAATACACATCATCATAAGCCCGAATAATAGTTGAGTAAAACATCTCTAAACATCAGGCTCTGATGTGTAGTATATAACACCACATAAGATAGGTTTATATCATGATACTTAGCATGATTATATGGCAGACTACTATTTGTCTCAACCTTTACCATAATTGCACAATTGCAATAAGATAAACTTGAAACAAGGTGGTCTAGAATAGTTAAGGTTAACCTAATTTCCTCTGGAAGTACTACTTAACTTCCATTTTGTTGAGGACTATCTCACATGATATGTCTAGGTTCTAACATTGCTACTCTAAACACCTAACTATGGAAATATAGCTCCTATACTTCCAAGTGTTTATATTTTCATAAGACTATGGTCATGATGTGCTTGGCATACATCTTATTGTTTTGGAACACAATTCTTGCACTATTTGTTTAGCACTTGACTTCTTATTGTTCTCCTCCTAAATGTTTATGATGTTCTATTCCATCACATAATGAATCTCAAGTGAATCATATGTGACTACTATTTCTACCATGTAAGTAGACATATATTATTCCTATCACTCTTCCTTATTCCCCATGATTGACTCATCATGGTCTATACTACCTCATATCACTTGTTTTTATCACTTACTATCAGTTGTTTTACAAGTTTGGATAATTTACTTACTCATTATTTAACTTGGTCTATATTTTCTATTAGGATATCTTAATTATCTTCATCACTTGATATTACTTCTATTACAGGTCTGAATATTTTTATTTAACCATAATAGGTGTTGGTACACATCTTCCAATAGGATATCTTCCTTATGGTTGTATCCTCTCTTTGGACTACCATGTATTGTATACCAACTGTGATCTACTCATCTATGGTTGAAGGACTTAATGTATGCTACATATTTGGGATTAGCTAACTAACTTAGTAAAGACAAGTAAGAATGTTGACTCAAGTGTGTCAGGATTATTCTCAAGTGAATATCCATCTCAAGTCATAAGAAGCATTTGGTTTACCTAGGACAACTTCCTATAGACACTACCAATCCTATAGGTCTCCTTTAAAGGGTTTTAATCCTAGGGTCAAAGCATTTGCTCTGATACCAACTGTGGTGACCCAGCATACCACTGCATGGTGTAGTATGTAAGTCTGATATAACACCAATGAAACACAGTTCCACGGGTATTATATCGCTCAGAGTGGTACAACAGAAACATATGCGGGTCCAAGGCATGTCTATAGAATTACAACATCGACTCTGTTACATAAGATCATCACAGCCTCCTACTTTACAATGAGGTAAAACAGCAAATAAACTCCAGAAGAACGACTCGTAGTCTAGTCTTATCACGAACTCTATTTGTAGAGTTTTTCACTAACTACAGAGGCTAAGAATAGACTCTAGCTAAATAGGAGCTAGGTTTAGGAACCTAGTTCCCTTCTATGGCTAAACTAGGTTTTCTCCTTGTTGGATGTGGTATCTGACTCCTCTGACAGGTTCCTGTATCTTGAAGTAGTTGTTGACTCCTCGTTCTTCGAGTGCACTGTAGATCCTCCTTCGATGCCTCCATATCTAAGCAGGGGATTTAAGAGTGGGATGAGTACGAGCGTACTCAACAAGTTCATTATAGGAAAGAGGTGTTTAATGCACTAGCTACAGCATTAGACCAGAAAGTCTAATACCAATGCAAGTTTTCATAATCATTTCTTCAAAAGGTTGTTTTTATTCAGAAGAACTATGTCCGTCAGCCTTCACCGGTTTACTAGAACTTCATGGAGCTCCTTTCCGGCCGCGTTCGCAGTTCCATATCCCGGAACAGGGAGTGACAGGTCACGGTTCTTTACACTCTGCAGAGGTGTGTTGCTTTACCCATAAGAGATCTTAACTTTGGTGCCAACCGGGCATATTCCCCGTCCACACTTCCTATGGTGTGAGGCCCGGTATAAGGTCTAGCCAATCATGTTCCTCCGCTACCTCGAACACCCACCCTTTGTTGCATGCCCCGACCCTGGGTCCTCGCCGGTCCCATTATTCCCACTCACGGGTGGACCCCGACCACGACGACAGTTTGGGATCGAACCAAACTCCTTCGCCGGTAGCTGCAACCCATCATAGACCGCAATACCGTGGGGACTTAAGGCTTCCCCAGCCAACCGCTTGCACTTCGAGCGACAAGTGTCTACGGACTATGCCGTGGGGACTTAAGGCTTCCCCAGCCAACCGCTTGCCCTGACAGATACAAGTGTCTACGGTAAAGCGCATCCGTTGATGAACGAGAGGTGGAAACACTTTTGACTACTCCGTCCCACTCCGGATCTTATGGTTAACACGGGTATTACGGCACAAGAATCACTGGCGACATTTGTTGTTTAATCCTAGATGGATATAACCCGTGCAATGGAACCTCCACCATATCAACACAATCCATGGTTCCATTGCCCACCACATAGTCATATTCATAGTTATGAAAGTAGTGGTTTTGGTTTTTATGCAATAGTGATAACCATAGTACTTTGCAAGTAATTTGATAGAAATACTCAAATGACATGAGCAAGTGATGAACTTGCCTTTCTTGACTGCAAGATTATGCAGGCAAGGTCTTCGATACGCAATAACTCCAAATTCTGAAATAGCATCATCGTCCGGTAAGGACGATGTTTAAAAGATTGGCAAGGATGCAATAATGCATAAGAATGAGATGCAATCGCTCTAAGCGTGACCTAACCCCGATGATTTAGGATCAGTGAGTTGTAATGATTGGTTCAGGGTGTGTTGCACTTTTAGAGTGATTCACAACGAGGTTCTTATTAAGGATTGGTTGATTGGTATAATAAACAGGTGTTGTAATATATCATAATAATAACACTAGTAGCACACAACAATAACATTTGGTATATTCCTAACATGTAATGAATAGTGGTTGGTTTTAGCACTACATGGCATGGTTAATGATTAATTATCATATACTTCAAAAGAATAACTTTTGAAGAACATTTTCTTTGATAGAGAACAAGTATGATAATTAGGTTGGTGGGGTTCTATGGTTTCCCATGGTTTGTTTTCTGGAGTAAGTAGTAGATGGATCACAACCTGGGTGGATTCATCAGCTACTAGGCTTGTATTGTTGAATTAAGCCTAAACATCTTAATTACCAATAGTTGCTATCAAGGTGGTATACCTTGTTGGTGATAGCTGGCTAGGGTTTATAGGTCCTTATAAGGCAGGGTTGCTGGCTACTCTTTGTAACTTTTGAAGAATATACTTCTTAAGTAATAAGAAGTATCTCAATTTAGAGTTGAGGTTATCTAAGGTTTATTATTGGATCCACTAAAATAGGAATGGTGGTTTCCTAAATAGGATGCTTAATATTTATCACATACTAGCAGGGTTTAGTGGAACAGGATATGTAGCGCAAAATAATAGGTATGGTTACTATTAGGGTTCATCACCATGGTGTGATGCTAAGCATGGATAATTAAGGACGATTGTGTTGACAGTAGAAGCTAGGGTTTAAACTTGGTTGATCCTACTTGATCAACTAGGTTTAGTGATATTCATACATAGAATACTAAATTGCTAGTGATAAGTTTCTACATTTTATGTGGACATAGGTATGTCTTTTAGTTGCTAATGATGGCTCTATGAATTAAAATAAAGTACCATGATCACCTGTTCTAACCTTGGGTTTAGGTTAGAAGCAAATTAGGGTTTCCATGTAATAATGGAGCTAGGGTTCCTAATGATATTAGGGTTTTAGGAGTCACATAAAATGATGAGTTCCTGGTTCTATAACTTATGAAATTAGGGTTTTCTAAATACCCTAAAGTTCTTGAATTAATAACTTCACTTTAAGGTTGAAGTTATTAATAACTTTGAAATAAAAATTAATGTTGGATTTGGCATTTTTCTATTTTTAAAGATTTTAATAATTAGGGTAATTATTAATCAGGGTTTTATTCCTATTAATATAGATTTAATAAGTTCCAAATAAAGAAAATTAGTTTTAATGTTTTCTTTATTTACTTTACTGGTTTTTATTTATTTTATGAAGTTTTCCTAATTATTGAATTTTAATTGAATTTAGAATTAAAATTAAAGGCTTAAATAATAAGTATTGAATAATTAAATTTTTATTAAAAATAAAAATTTCATATTATATTTTTATTGGGTAGACTTTTCTTTTATAAGAATTTTAAGATCTCATTTATATATTTCTGAGTTATAATGAATTTTATATGAATTTACAAAGTTGCAGTAATTATTGAATTGAATTTTAAACAAAAACTACTAAAGCTACCCGGTTCTTATCTAACCTTAGTCATTGACAAGTGGGGTCTATGCCACCTCAGCGACAACGTGGCACAGACCAAGTCAAAATTTGACTGGCTGTGCTGCTCGCCACCGGCGACGACGTGGTGACGGCCCTGGCGTTACCGAGCTCCCGCGACCCTACGGGCGCGCGCGTTCGAGCCGCCCTGATATGGTGAGACGAACGAGCGGCGCCAGTGACCATATGGTCACCGGAATCGGCAACGGCGCATGGTGCTGCGGCGGCGCTCGCCGGCCAACTTGCTAGATGAAGCTACGGGCTGTTAAACGTCGTGATTTAAGGACCTAAAGATGCGTGAGGTTCACCTGAAGCCGATGAACTGCTCGACGAAGCCCGGGATGGTCAGAGATGACGGCAAGGTCGAGTTTTCCGGCGAACACCGGCGAAAGGGAATGCTCAAATTCGTCCGTCTGAGCGCGTCGTTTCTTGATTCCTTCTACCAGGATGATCTATGAGGTAGGGCGCGTCGATTGAGCTACGCCACGGATGCTAGGGTGGTCGGAATCACTGGGTCGCCGGAGTCTGGCCGGTGATGGTGATGGTTAGGGTGAGGGATTAAGAGAGCGAGAGAGGGAATGGGATGGTGTTTCGGCTAGCTAGGGTTCTGGGGATCCTCTTGGTAGTTTTGTAGCCCGGGAGAGGCTCCAGGTCGACGGCCACTCGTTGCCGATGGTCGGGATGTTCCGATGATGTCGGCGGAGCTACTGGGCACGAATCTCTTCGAGTTTGGATAAAGGCGGATTTGAATGCTTGTTACTAGGTTTTTGGCTTGTGCTTGGAGTCCGGGGCTCGCCTTTATCGACGACGAGGACGTGGCCGGCGAACTCGATCACGTCTTCGCCGTGTCGACCATGCGCAGGAGGAAGACGATGCCCTCCCCTGTGAATCGGCACGGTGGGCTGCTCACGGGTCCTAGCTATTGGGCTGGTTCTGGGCTGCTTGATGGGCTGCACTGCTGGGCTCGTTCGGGCTGTGCTGGCCTGGTTCGGTCTGGTAGGCCAGGTAAGCCAGCTCTCCCTCTCTTTCTTTTATCTGTTTTCTTTTTTTATTTAATTTTCTGTTTTTGTGTTCCTTTCCAATTTGAATCTAATTTGAACTCAAAGTGTATTTGCAGGTTTCTGATTGTGTTATTTCAATGAAGATGTAGTAACTATTTCATCACTGTTTCATTTGAAACAAGTATTTTGTATTGGATTATGATGCATAGTTGTGACTTGTTCATAATAGCAAGTAGGTATGGGTTTCAATTCTCATTTTTAATTTCCTTTTCTTTGTGGAAAAAATCTGTTTGAATTATTAGAGTTGAGGAATTCTACTCCAAAGCATTTGAGGATCATAATGAAGTCTTGGTTTATTATTTGAGAGTTTTGCTCACTTGCATAGTATTTTATGTGATCACCTATTTATTATAGTTTTGTAAACTCTCTTATAACTCCCTTCCAAGGTTAACACTCTTATTATCTTTGAAAATGTCTAAAGTAGATATTGTCCCCATAATGGCTTGGTCTTGGTTACAAAGGTAAGTGGTTGATCACCACACATGGTTTAACTAAAGGGTTTGAACTAGGTTTATCTTATGCTCCATAATTAAGTATAGGTTTTAACTAGGGTGCAATTCTGGGGTTCTAATTATGATTACCCAATGGCAATTGGTTTGAATCTCAATTATGGTCTGGTTTATATTAAGATCATCATAGTGATACATCAGCTAGGGTTGAGATATAATTCTAGGTTCTAGAGATGAAATGACACCATATTGCATGTGCTAGGGTTAATCTCCCCTAACCATGATAATGTGGTAGCTTACTTAACATTTTATGTTCTCCTCTAGTTACTAAGATTTTGAGAATTAGTTTTATCTTCTACCAATTAGCTTCTCTTAGTATCCTTAATTAATCATTGAAGTATCTATAATAGTTATAGTTCTTTTTATAGTTAACTTTGGTCATATGGATGGATGGTTTCTCACCATATTAAATATGGAGTTTTACTCTAAGGTTTTTCTTAGGTTCTTTAATTGAGGAGTAAGTGGAATGTAGATGTGGTAGGATTCTACTTATGATCACCAAGTGATTCACAATTATAGGTTGGGATATAAGCCTAGATTTGATTACTAGTGATCTTCCTATAATCTCATGTGAGGATGAGATCTTCTTATTCTAGTAGGGTTTAACTTATCCTCACATACCTCAAGAGCATGATCATGGATTAGTCATGATCAACTTGTTCTTAATACCTCTACCTCAAGTTCTTAGGGTTTAGGATCATCACTCAATTTATAATGGCCAAGGTTTGGCTTCCTAAGGTATCTCTCATTAAATAGGTTTCTCACTTCCATGATCAAGCATTGTCTGGATCAACTAGGATATATCACTTCTATTTTACTTTCTAGGATGGTCATAGTCATGGTTGTCTCAATAGTTTTTTATATCCCAGGAAAATTCCTGAGATATTTACTTAAAGTTCCCTCAAGAACTGATGGTTTAACCATTTGAATATTTGAATAGATAAAACTAGGATTAGTATGGATGGTCTCTCTCATTTGAGAAGGACTTCAATGCTAACCTAATATTAGGCTCCATAGAGGTTGATGTGATCATCAAGATCTATGTTTAACATTAATGGTTATCTCTATCTAGGGTTGTCTTGAAGATGATGATTTGAATACTTGGATGTATATCCAAGGTTTAACTCAAGGTTTGTTATTGCTTCTTTAATAATTATAATAGAACTCTCACCTCTCTAGGTTTGATGTGTAATAACTTGGAATGGAGAAGAATATCTATTTATGGAGTGGATCTTCTTGTTATAATTCCAATGTGGAAGTGGAATGAATACCATGAGGTTTCATGGTAGGATTAGGATTAGTTTTAAGGCATGGAGAAGATAGTCAAGAATGGTTTCTCCATTTTATTGTTACTTGGTTTGTACTTAAGCAGATGTTCTTATTTTATGGCAAAGGTTACCATATTATGATCTTTAATAAGATCAAGTAATTGATCCTTGATTCATATGTTCTTGTGTTGGTTTTAATTCCATTTGATCTAACCCCTTAGATCAAATCATCTCTACCCAAAACAAGGTTTTAGTAAAGTCACATTGAGGTTTATAGCGCTTGACTTGATGAACTACTTCAATTCCACCAAGGTCAAGTGAAACTTCGATTCATCGTTGTTTTACTTTAAAGCGCGAAAATTCCCCAGATTTTCTATGCATGAATGCAATGCACACATCTGTTTCCTCTATTTTTGTAACCCCATTACCTGGGATATTACAATAAGTACATATTCAATACCACAATAGTTTTTAAGCTATTTGTCCCATGAGCTATATATTGCAAAGGTGAATAATGGAATTTTAAAGGTAGCACTCAAGCAATTTACTTTGGAATGGCGGAAAATACCATGTAATAGGTAGGTATGGTGGACACAAATGGCATAGTGGTTGGCTCAAGTATTTTGGATGCATGAGAAGTATTCCCTCTCGATACAAGGTTTAGGCTAGCAAGGCTTATTTGAAACAAACACAAGGATGAACCGGTGCAGCAAAACTCACATAAAAGACATATTGAAAACATTATAAGACTCTACACCGTCTTCCTTGTTGTTCAAACTCAATACTAGAAATTATCTAGACCTTAGAGAAACCAAATATGCAAACCAAATTTTAGCATGCTCTATGTATTTCTTCATTAATGGGTGCAAAGTATATGATGCAAGAGCTTAAACATGAGCACAACAATTGCCAAGTATCACATTACCCAAGACATTAATAGCAATTACTACATGTATCATTTTCCAATTCCAACCATATAACAATTTAACGAAGAAGAAACTTCGCCATGAATACTATGAGTAGAAACTAAGGACATACTTGTTCATATGCTACAGCGGAGCGTGTTTCTCTCCCATAAAGTGAATGCTAGGATCCATTTTATTCAAACAAAACAAAAACAAAAACAAACCGACGCTCCAAGCAAAGCACATAAGATGTGATGGAATAAAAATATAGTTTCAGGGGAGGAACCTGATAATGTTATCGATGAAGAAGGGGATGCCTTGGGCATCCCCAAGCTTAGACGCTTGAGTCTTCTTAGTATATGCAGGGGTGAACCACCGGGGCATCCCCAAGCTTAGAGCTTTCACTCTCCTTGATCATGTTGCATCATACTCCTCTCTTGATCCTTGAAAACTTCCTCCACACCAAACTTAGAACAACTTATTAGAGGGTTAGCGACAATAAAAATTAACATGTTCAGAGGTGACACAATCATTCTTAACACTTCTGGACATTGCATAAAGCTACTGGACATTAATGGATCAAAGAAATTCATCCAACATAGCAAAAGAGGCAATGCGAAATAAAAGGCAGAATCTGTCAAAACAGAACAGTTCGTATTGACGAATTTTATCGAGGCACCAGACTTGCTCAAATGAAAATGCTCAAATTGAATGAAAGTTGCGTACATATCTGAGGATCACTCACGTAAATTGGCATAATTTTCTGAGTTACCTACAGGGAAAACAGCCCAGATTCGTGACAGCAAAGAAATCTGTTTCTGCGCAGTAATCCAAATCTAGTATGAACTTTACTATCAACGACTTTACTTGGCACAACAAAACACTAAACTAAGATAAGGAGAGGTTGCTACAGTAGTAAACAACTTCCAAGACACAAAATAAAAACAAAGTACTGTAGGTAAAAAAAAAACATGGGTTGTCTCCCATAAGCGCTTTTCTTTAACGCCTTTCAGCTAGGCGCAGAAAGTGTGTATCAAGTATTATCAAAGGGTGGTGCATTCTCAGCGGGGTGTGGAGTTTTCTCAACCAGGCATAGTATATTAGATACATAAGTTTTAGCATGTCCCTTTTCATTAGTCTTAGGCGTGCTACTCTCATCAAACAAATTTTCAGGAACAAGCCAAGCATAGTTATTTTCTAGTGCATCATTCATAGCTAAGAGTTTACATGGTATTGGTGCTTTGATCTCCCCTCCATCATTAATATTATTAGTGTACTTTATTCTATCCATATCCATCTTTTCAAGGAGACTAACAAAATTGGTGTAAGAACCAAGCATATTAAATTTAGCAAAGACCTTTCTAGCCTCTCTCGCTATACCACCAAATTCTCTAAGAAGGGTTTCTAAAACAAAATCTTTCTTTTCCCCTTCTTCCATATCACCAAGTGTGAGAAACATGTGTTGGATTATAGGATTGAGATTAACAAATTTAGTTTCCAACATGCGAACTAAAGCAGCAGCAGCAATTTCATAGGTAGGGGCAAGGTCTACCAAGTGTCTATCCTCAAAATCGTCAACGGTACTAACATGGTTGAAGAATTCTTCTATATTATTTCTCCCAATTATAGACCCACGTCCTACCGGTATGTCTTTCGTGGTAAAATTAAAAGGAAACATGATGAATCAAGTAAGGTAAATGCAAGTAACTAATTTTTTTGTGTTTTTGATATAGCAAACAAGATAGCAAATAAAGTAAAACTAGCAACTAATTTTTTTGTATTTTGATTTAGTGCAGCAAACAAAGTAGTAAATAAAACTAAGCAAGACAAAAACAAAGTAAAGAGATTGAGAAGTGGAGACTCCCTTGCAGCGTGTCTTGATCTCCCCGGCAACGGCGCCGGAAAAAGAGCTTGATGGCGTGTAACTCACACGTTCGTTGGGAACCCCAAGAGGAAGGTATGATGCGCACGGCAGCAAGTTTTCCCTCGTAAAGAAACCAAGGTTTATCGAACCAGGAGGAGCCAAGAAGCACGTTGAAGGTTGATGGCGGCGGGATGTAGTGCGGCGCAACACCAGGGATTCGGCGCCAACGTGGAACCTGCACAACACAACCAAAGTACTTTGCCCCAACGAAGCGGTGAGGTTGTCAATCTCACCGGCTTGCTGTAACAAAGGATTAACCGTATTGTGTGGAAGATGATTGTTTGCGAAAAACAAGAGAACAAGATTACGGTAGATTGTATTTCAAGTATAAAGAATTGGACCGGGGTCCACAGGTTCACTAGAGGTGTCTCTCCCATAAGATAAACGGCATGTTGGGTGAACAAATTACAGTTGGGCAATTGACAAATAAAGAGGGCATGACCATGCACATACATATTATGATGAGTATAGTGAGATTTAATTGGGCATTACGACAAAGTACATAGACCGCCATCCAGCATGCATCTATACCTAAAAAGTCCACCTTCGGGTTATCATCCGAACCCCTCCGGTATTAAGTTGCTAACAACGAGACAATTGCATTAAGTATTGCGCGTAATGTAACTAGTAACTACATCCTTGAACATAGCACTAATGTTTTATCCCTAGTGGCAACAGCACATCCACAACCTTAGAACTTTCATCACCGTCCCAGATATCAATGGAGGCATGAACCCACTATCGAGCATAAATACTCCCTCTTGGAGTTACAAGCATCTACTTGGCTAGAGCATCTACTAGTAACGGAGAGCATGCAAGATCATAAACAACACATAGACATAACTTTGATAATCAACATAACAAGTATTCTCTATTCATCGGATCCCAACAAACGCAACATATAGAATTACAGATAGATGATCTTGATCATGTTAGGCAGCTCACAAGATCCGACAATGAAGCACAATGGGGAGAAGACAACCATCTAGCTACTGCTATGGACCCATAGTCCAGGGGTAGACTACTCACACATCACTCCGGAGGCGACCATGGCGGCGTAGAGTCCTCCGGGAGATGATTCCCCTCTCCGGCAGGGTGCCGGAGGCGATCTCTTGGATCCCCCGAGATGGGATCGGCGGCGGCGGCGTCTCTGGAAGGTTTTCCGTATCGTGGCTCTCGGTACTGGGGGTTTCGCAACGGAGGCTTTAAGTAGGCGGAAGGGCAGGTCAAGAGGCGGCACGAGGGCCCCACACCACAGGGCCGCGCGGCCAAGGGGGCCGCGCCGCCTAGGGTGTGGCCACCTCGTGGCCCCACTTCGTCTCCTCTTCGGACTTACGGAAGCTTCGTGGCAAAATAGGACCCTGGGCGTTGATTTCGTCCAATTCCGAGAATATTTTGTTACTAGGATTTCTGAAACCAAAAACAATGAAACGACAAGAATCGGCACTTCGGCATCTTGTTAATAGGTTAGTTCCAGAAAATGCACGAATATGACATAAAGTGTGCATAAAACATGTAGATATCATCAATAATGTGGCATGGAACATAAGAAATTATCGATACGTCGGAGACGTATCACTATGCCTCCCCGGCAACGGCGCCAGAAAACAGTCTTGATGACCCACAAGTATAGGGGATCGCGGCAGTCTTCGAGGGTAGTATAACCCAAATTTATTGATTCGACACAAGGGGAGGTAAAGAATACTTATAAGCCTTAACAACTGAGTTGTCAATTCAGCTGCACCTGGAAAAGCACTAGCAACAGGGGTGATGTGAAAGTAGCAGTAATATGAGAGCGAGTAACAAGAATACAGCAGTAATAGCAATATGAGAGCAATGGCACCAGAAGATAGTTGATACTACTTCCAATGACATGTAGAACAAGTATATGATGATGAGGGATGGACCGGGGTTCCCAGCGATCTACACTAGTGGTAACTCTCCAATAAGTGACAAGTGTTGGGTGAACAAATTACAGTTGGGCAATTGATAGGAATCAAAGCATTAAGACAGAACATCCAGATTATTAATTATGTAGGCATGTTTTCCAATTATAGTCCTACGTGCTCGCAATGAGAAACTTGCACAACATCTTTTGTCCTACCAGCCGGTGGCAGCTGGGCCTCAAGGGAAACTACTGGATATTAAGGTACTCCTTTTAATAGAGTACCGGAGCAAAGCATTAACACTTGGTGAAAACATGTGTCCCTCACATCACCGCCATCCCCTCCGGTTGTCCCGATTTCTGTCACTTCGGGGCCTTTGGTTCCGGACAGTGACATGTGCATACAACTTGTAGATACAATCTAAGCAACAATATAGAGCTCAAATCTAAGATCATGCCACTCGGGCCCTAGTGACAAGCATTAAGCATAACAAGATTGCAGCAACAATAACTTCACAAACTTTATAGATAGACTAATCATAATGTATCATCCATCGGATCCCAACAAACACAACACCGATTACATCAGATGAATCTCAATCATGTAAGGCAGCTCATGAGATCATTGTATTGAAGTACATGGAGGAGAGTATACCGACATAGCTACTGCTAGAACCCGTAGTCCATAGGGGAACTACTCACAGAGCATGATGGAGTCGATGGCGTTGATGGAGATGGCTTCCGGGGGCACTTCCCCGTTCCGGCAGGGTGCCGGAACAGAGTTCTGTCCCCCGAATTGGAGTTTCGCGATGGTGGCGGCGCCCCTGGAGTCTTTCTGGAGTTTCGTCAATTGGTACGATGTTTTTAGGTCGAAAGAGATTTTATAGGTGAAGAGGCGGCGCAGGGGGGCACCTGGGGGCGCCTCACCCTAGGCTGGCGCGGCCAGGGTCTGGCCCGCGCTGCCATGTGGTGTGGTGGCCCCCTGGCCCCTCTCCGACTCTTCTTCGGTGTTCTGGAGCCTTCCGGGAAAAATAGGAGGTTTGGCGTTGATTTCGTCCAATTCCGAGAATATTGCCCGAACAGCCTTTCTGGAACCAAAAACAGCAGAAAACAGGAACTGGCACTGTGGCATCTCGTTAATAGGTTAGTTCCGGAAAATGCATGAAATCATCATAAAGTGCAAGCAAAACATGTAAGTATTGTCATAAAACAAGCATGGAACGACATAAATTATGGATACGTCGGGGACGTATCATATATGTGTGACGTATTTTGTCTTTTTAGATTCTGAAATAAAAAAGTGGTTTCTCTGCGAAAACTTTCTACACACACATGGAACATGCGTACGTACCCGGATATTTTTATTTCAGAATTTTTTAACATTTGGAAAATGCATTTCCAACTAGGGTTCACATGCACCCAGGTCCAAGCCGGACTTTTTCGGAACGGAGGGAGTAGTATATATTACCCTGGCTGTTATTATTGCATCTATTTGAGAAAAGAGAGGAGATATAGACATACTATTCCACCAATCAATATCTCTTCTACACGGAGGCGCATTTGGATATAGAATTTGGAGAAATTTTATGATATCCTCATGTGTTATTTCTCTCGTAATCCCGCATATATAACATTTGTTGATTTGGTGAGATTTAACAGTGAAAGACTTGAGCACTTCTTGTATTATTGCCATTGCATTTGGTGCGCCAGTTTGCGTTATCCATGATGATTCGATTGGGTGAAAGTTTTGGAGCTTTTTACATTTTTGTGTTTTTCGAACCTTAGATGGTTGGTGTTGTCGCAAAGCTCAATCTTTTTTGTGGAAAGCTTCGCTGGTTTCTTAGGAATCTCTAATTAAATTGCGGAGATCGTTCCAACCTTGATACAACTGTTCATTTTCTTTTGAAAAGACAACATATGGTGGATCGAGTCACCTCACAGTATGTGAGGGCTCGAGGAGAATAAGGTATTCCTACCAGTCTCGCATGTTTTTGCTAGGTTGGAAGTGAAGCTATACCCCTAGACATATCTTTTTATTGTTATTCGTCACGGTCCTCTCGTTTATGCAAGTAGCTTTTGTCTAGATAAACAAAATTTAAGCTATTTTCCATGAAACTAGAAGCATGCTATATAAAACGTCTTGTTTGACTATATAACCACCGTTGGACACCTGTTCTTTTTCCCGCGGTATTGGCAACTTGGGTAGAAATGGGTCTGGATGACCTAATAGGTTGATTGGGCTAGACAAAAGACAATGTAGGAGGATTCATATTTTTTGTAAACTATGTCAATATGTAAAGCTATAATTTTACGAACTTTTTTTTTGCAAAACACACTACAAACGCTTATAAATAAGTGTATACACTCACCACTATGAACACACGTACGCACACCTTACCCCTATGAACACCGTATGAAGAATATTCCGTCTTTATGAGATATCGTCTTTATGAAATATCAAAGTGCCAAACATAATGTTTGATCTTTGGTGAACTGAAGGTATCACTGCCATTTTAACCAACCATATGTTCATTCTTTGTATTTTTGTAGGCTTGTAGCCAGTGGCGTAGCCACATTGGAAGCCGTGTGGTCAATTGACCACACAGCTTTTTGCCAAATCCTTTGTATCTTGATATAAATTATGCAAAAAAAAATTAAATAAATAAAAATACATGTGTTTGACATCACATATTTAAAATGACAACACAGACTTCAAGTTCTGGCTCCGCCACTGCTTGTAGCAGAGGAGCTGAATTCGGCAGCTCACCTGATGGAAAAAAAAAACACTAGGGGTTGAAAGTCGAAGCAAGCACACTCGGTAGGGCCATCCACACCATCACGGATGGCCGAAACGTGGCAGCCAGGTCAACCGAACGTGCGTTTGCAGGACCAATAGCAACCTTCGTTTTGATTCTGCACTATCCATCATCCAGATAACGCAGGATACCCCTCCTGATTCTCCCACTTGGTCCATCTATCCAATTTCCACCCACAGGCGAATCCCATCCGTCCAAAGCCGCCACGACCATAAGATCGACCGTCCGTTCCAACCGCACGGTCCCAGCCGGCCATAGCCACCAGCCGAGCGGAGCTCATTACAAAACCAACGGCATTGGCCAAGAAGCGGAGCCACACACACACGCGCGGTCACCGACTACTCCTACTCCATTGCCGTAGTGTGCCGGAGTCTCAGGTCTAAACAGCCCGAAGAAGAAGATGTCGTCGGTCAGTGCCCGCGCTCCCGTGGCCGCTCTCCGGCCGTCGGCGTCGTCACCGAGCCCCCGGTTCCTCGGTGACTCCGGCCGCGTCGCCCTTGCCAAGTCGATCGCACGCCGTGACGTCGCCGTCCAGGCCAAAGGCGCGTGGCTCCCCGGCCTCGCCTCCCCTGCCTACCTCGACGGCAGGTCAGTCAGCACTCATCACAAGAACGCATGAATGCATGATACATTTCTGCCATGCGTAGCTGCTGTTACATTTCTTACGACCGTATGTACTGATGACGATGATACATGCAGTTTGGCGGGTGACAATGGTTTCGACCCCCTTGCGCTGGCGGCGGACCCGGAGGACCTGCGGTGGTTCGTGCAGGCGGAGCTGGTGAACGGGCGGTGGGCGATGCTGGGGGTGGCCGGGATGCTGATCCCGGAGGTGCTCACCAAGGCGGGGCTCCTGAACGCGCCGGAGTGGTACGACGCCGGCAAGGGGGAGTACTTCGCCTCCTCCTCCACGCTCTTCGTCATCGAGTTCATCCTCTTCCACTACGTGGAGATCCGGCGGTGGCAGGACATCAAGAACCCGGGCTCCGTCAACCAGGACCCCATCTTCAAGAGCTACAGCCTCCCCGCCCACGAGTGCGGATACCCTGGCAGCGTCTTCAACCCGCTCAACTTCGCACCCACCATCGAGAACAAGGAGAAGGAGCTCGCCAACGGTACGCCCTCGAGAATCTACTGTCTCTTCTGAAGTCTGAACCATCGGTTTCTGACTCCTGTATGCTGAACTTTGTCGACCTTGGTGTGTGTTTCTTCAGGGAGACTGGCGATGCTGGCGTTCCTGGGGTTCCTGGTGCAGCACAACGTCACAGGGAAGGGCCCGTTCGAGAACCTGCAGCAGCACCTGGCTGACCCGTGGCACACCACCATCATCCAGACCTTCTCCCAGGCACCGGTCGAGGAGGTTGCGGCCGCTTTGAATTGATTCATCTTGAATGTCCAGAGCAAATTCTGTTGGTTCTTTGAACAAACAAATGGCGCGGGGGATGTACAGTGTGGTGGAGGGGTGTTTAGGTGGACGTTTGCACGATTAGGTGGACAGTGCAAAACCGTGTAATCTTAAAATTTCAGGTGGTGAAACTTTGTTCTTGTGGACCTCTGGGGTTCACCAATGGCTTCTAACTGAAGTTGTACCTGTAATATCATTCATGAGTGTTTTTTTGTTTCAACATGGCAAGGGATAGTTTGAATCATTTGTCTCGAATCCAATGCGATGATATAGTAAATACTATCCAGAAGTACAACTGCATAAAACTGGATGTGAGTAAATGGACGTTGATGTAGAACGGCGTAAACTCAATGTGTTATCGTTTGTCACAGTTCACAAGCAATAGTTCCTGTTACTTACATCTGCACAGGTTGCAAAAGGAGAAAGGGATACCATATATCAAATCACAGACATACAACATCTGTCGCAAAACTACATCTTTGTGATATGGAACACGCGTTAACAATACACAATTACACTCTTTCAACGTGTTAAATTAGTTAAAATTTCAAGGTCCTATTGGATGAGCCAACCGACTCAAACAAAACTTCAGAACTTGCATCTGTATCCGCATCAGCTTTTCCTACCTAGCAACTGAAAGCAATTTGAACTATGCTGTAACCTCAGCTGTTGGTCCAGCAGAATTCTTTTGCTGGTGCACTGCAGAGAACTACACGACCTACCCTTGGCACATACAATCTGGGGCAGGGTAAGTATAGATAGACTGCGTTGGCTTCCTCAGCCGGATTTGCCCATATCTACCCTTGTGGCCTGCCTGTACAGCCTGCTGAAACCCTGACCACTCCATGCTCTTGTTCACAAAGACATGTCCAAGCAATGCCATGTTTGGCCTTATCGTCTTCAAATTCCTATAGGCCCGGTGAGCCAGCTAGATCAACAATGACCATCTAGTCAGGACTGTTGGAGACAGAGGAGTAATCTAGTTAATACAGAAGCCAACAGAACTTACCAGTGCATTATGCATATTGCCAGGAGATGCTGAGATGAAAACGTCACTGTGCATGCTGATATAATAGTCAAGAGCTGCTAGCACAGAAGCCTTCCCTTCAACCTTGGCAAGTTCATCTTCAGACGCAAGGCTCCTCTTGTCTTCCATCAGTGGGAAAAGTTTGCGCAAGCTAGAGATTCTAGCTTCACCACCATACACCTGAATAGGTATTGTATATTAGAACTTTCTATGTTCACTACCAAGAATGAGTAAGCGCGCAGAGAGTCAAACCTTGTGAGAAGCAAGATAAAGTCGAGTGCTGTTGTCAAAGCCAAGCGCCACTAGTATCAGTCCAATCTCTTCTGGAGTCAATGGGCAGCGGCCTGTATTTCGAAGCTCCTCATCAGTTAGCTGTGAATTCAATACCCTCCCTTGCCAGATAACTTGCCTGTACTTAGCCAGAGCTAACTTCTCAGCTCTACCACCGCCAAAGTCACAGGCAGAATGTGCAGCCATATCCTGGAAAATATCAGGTCAGCTTGAGATGTTCCAGAGTAGCGATTCCCTGAAGACAACAGAAAGTACACATATATGTTCAAATACTGCAGAAGCCTTTCCATTTACCTTATCGAAGCGGAGATGTAAAACTGCATATTTTCCAGCCTGGTTCGTGTTTTCTTCTACACCTTGTTGGGCTAATTCAATAGAATGCCCCTGGACTGGAGATCGCAAACGTTTCTCAAGAGTCCTCCCCAGTGAGATAATGTAAGGCAGAAAAACCAGCGCTTCAAAGTTAACTTTGCAACGCAGACGTTGAATATCCGCAGGCAAATCATCAAATGCAAGGCGGTGAGAAAAGGGGGCAATGGCAGCAATGCCGTAGCTGACAAGAAAACAGCAGGTACATGAGATTGTTGGTGAAGGTTTCTCCTCACAGAGTAACCAAATAATGAAGTTAAACAATGAAGAGTTGCATGCTAATACTATAGAACTAGCTCAGTGGTCATCAACCTGGGCTAAACATGAACAGCTGATTCTTAGCATTGTTATGCAATGCAATATATGTCAAACAGCTATCGTTGAGAAGGGTATTACAGCACAGAAAGAGTTTGGAGAAGTGACTATATGACCCACAAACCTTTGCAGAATTGGACCGACATTCTCTATATACCAACTAGCTGAGGCATGAAGAGGTGCAGTTTTTATTCTTGTGGCGCGGATTCCTGTGCCATAGAACTCTCTTGTGCTCCATGAAAATTCTTTTGGCAGATATTTCACTATTGAAACCTCACGTCTTAGGGTGTTGATGAAGTGATCCACATTAAAAATATCTTTGAATGAGCTGCAGTTGTAAAACCGATTTACTTCCAATTCAACACTAGAAGATAAAAATTTAACAGTATAGTACTCTGAAACTCTAAAACCACCTTGAGTCTTTCCAAACAGGGTTTACTTCAAGATGTGGGATCACAAGAGTAGCGTTCAAAATCTTAGCAACCGCAACTGCATCACATATCTAGAGAACAAAAAGAAAGAGCTCAATGATCTAAAGTCTCAACCAAGCAAGTTAATCTTAAAATCGAACACCACGAGATTGGTATGGAAGAAGTGCATTACCCCCATTCTTTGCTGGTTCAGTCCACCATCAAGAAATACTTGGATGTACCCAAAAGGTAAATCTACAATTTATGAAACCAAATGCTTAGAAAACTGATTTCTATCACAGCAGGAGACATATTGTTACCTAACCATGTTTTCTCAGAAAGTTACCATGAGCGCCCGGTGACTTTAAGCATGGTTTCCACCCCTGATAGGGCAAGGGTGTCCACAGATCTCTCTTTTGTTCATCTGGCTGTACAGAAAGCAAGTTACAACTTACAAATCGATTTCAATGTAACCATTCCAGTTTTCATCTGAGTTGTGAGTACTCACGATCGTCCATTGCAAAGCCTGATTCAAAAGAGACTCGTGCATTGGCTTAGGGGCATTCCACTCCTGCAGTAGATTGATATTGTCCACATTATATTAACCTTAAAAATATAATTTGCAGAAATCTTTACTAAAATCTACTTGAGCTGCAATCTACATAACCAAAGGCCACATTAATCCAGTACCTATGTTTTTCCCAATACTGTCAAAGAGGCCAGATACAGTCTTACATTTCCGCATATTGCATATAAATCGAGGAACGAAATATTGTAGTAGACCACTTTCCAAAACAAAATATCCGATGCACATATCACTGGCATGATGTTATCCATTAACAGAATCCAGATCTTTACATAGCTTTGCACACTTACTTATTTCCAGGCAACTACGCATCGATACAATAGAACATACACTAACTCAACTAATTTAATTCGTAGAACAAGATTTAAAGAAAATCATGAATTCACCACACCACGCCATTTCACCCTCCGCACATAATCCTACCCAGCCGCACCTATAGAATATACCCAACTTTCGCGCATCCCAAACGATCGAGCTCCGCAGAGTAGAAAAGTAGAAACGAGAATCGTAACAAGTAGCTTGAAAAGCCAAGTAGATCGCCAATATCACGCTACACCGGCTCAAATCGAACCGCCAGAGGAGGAGGGTGACTACAGGGGACGCACTGAGAATAGGGAAGGGAAGGCGCGTCCGAGCGGGGAGAAGAGCGCGGGGAAGATAGCCGGGAGGAGCACGACAGCCGCTGCTGCAGCCAACGCCGGGGCCCTCGCCGGAGACGGCGAAGACGACGGCCTCCGCATCTCCAGTCTCTGATGCGAAGCCGAGGTGGAACTGAAGTCTACAAGGCCGCTAACAATGGACTGAGATGAGAAAAGCCCGCTAAGAGGTAGAAGTGGGCTTATATTCATTCGGCCCATTCTTTCGACTCTGGCAAGCGGGATTTTTGCAGAAAGAAGATAGGAGACATTCGGAAATGCGCTTTTATCCCATTTGCATATGCTTTTGGCATCAGGAAAAAATATTTTAAAAAGTAAAAAAAAAAGATTCTCGTGTATACATCGATATTCTATGTGTTCACTCTAAGCTTCACGGAAAATCAACTTTTTGTGTCTTGTGTAAACAAGATAAAAAAAAATCCCGTGAAGAGTTTTTTTAGCACCAAATTTACTCTTCTTTATATAACATATGACAAAAATTATTATATTTTGTAAAACAACTTTGCGAGCACATATAACATCGAGATGTATGCACGAAATTTCTTGTAGGAATTCTTTTAACATTTTATAGTGCATTTAAAGCGTATTAAAAAAACAGGAGCATATGCTCCTGAGTGACATTGCATTAAAAGAAGGAATCCTTCTCAAAGGGTGGAAATCTAATCTGGCTCATGGGTCCATATGAATCTTGAAAACATATTTTTTAAATGTTAAATATTAAGAAAAATATATCAAATGCATATCTGAACATTCTACGTTCGCACACAAATTTTCGGGGAAAACAAATATTTTTATGTTCAGTGTAAAAAAGAAGAATTTCGATGCTCCAAAAAAACTTTTCACGAAACAATATTTTGTATTTTTGCATGGACTACATGAATTTTTTTCCTGAAAATTTGTGTGCGAACATAAAATGTCTGGATGTACGCAAGTTTTTTGTTTGGATTTTTTTCAACATTTAAAAATTGTTTTTATGCATTTCCGTAATAGGTTCATATGCACTTACGAGACAAAACACCACCTCCTCTCAAAGGTCTCCTTTCCTTTCGCAAGCGTCGTGTTCTACTTTTCTGTGGGTTGTAGTTTGGCCAATTCTCGCTTTCTCCTTGTTAGGTCTCTCACTGTATGGTTGCATGTTCGGCAAATATCGCAACGGGGAGCAAAGTGAGATAGGATGAGAGAGGGGGACAAATGAGATGTGAGAGATGCATTTTTTCCCTTTTATTTTTGAATCCGAATTTTTAAACAAAATATCTTAATAAACATTTGTCCACATTACAAACCTATTTTATTTTTTGAGCTCCTCCGTCAAGATCATCAAATAAATCTCATGTTAACAGGTTTCAAGTTCTTTTTGTATGTCTAAAACTACTACAAATGTACTTTTGGTTTAGTGTCATTTGTGGGAATAGGGATGAGATAGAGGGGACACGGGAGCAATGGGAGATGTTTTTTTTTTGTATCGGAATTTTCAAATTAGAAATCTTGAAAAGTTGTTGTCCAAAACTAGATTCCATGTCAACAGGTTTTAAGAAACAAGTTTTTCTTCTAAAACTACTACAGATGTACTCGAGTTTGTTTGTAAATTTACTCAACTTCTTGCAGAGGTGTAATTTGGTTATCGCAGGGACGGAGCCAGGAAAGTGATATAAGAGGGGCCAACTACATGTAAAAAAATCTTGGAGGGGACCATATAGCTAAATTTAGGTAATACTGCAGGTCAAATCATAATATTAACATGGGCATTTTCAGAAAAATTTCCATCATGAGTGGGGCCATGGCCCTAGCCAGCCCCCTGCTGGCTCCGTCCCTAGGTTATCGTGTACTTTGTGGGATGGCGATGAGAGAGAGATGAACAGAGGAGGGTTGAGAGATGAATTTTATTTCCTTTTTTTAAATCTGATTTTTTAAAATAGAATATCGTGAGACATAGTAAAAAAAAGTCCTTCCATCCCAACCCATTAGTCCCCAAATACTTTGACCCGAGACTAATGGGGTCTTTAGTCTCGGTTCTGCTGGTGAATCGAGACTAATGCTCCGGTCCGGGACTAAAGGATACCCTTTAGTCTCGGTTGGTGCTTTAGTCCTGGTTTAGTCTCGGTTGGTAACACCAACCAGGACTAAAGCACCAACCGAGACTAAAGGGTACCCTTTTGGTGCAATTGCACTCAATTTTTTACATCGTTGTACTATGGTTTTACCGTACTTGGTGAGGATGGGACGAGAGATAGCGTGACATAGGAGGGGTGAGACACGTAGTTTTCTCCTTTTATTTTTAAATCCGAATGACCGAAACAAAATATTTTGAGATCTGTTTGTCCAAATTACGAACCATTCTCTCGCCGAGATATTCAAAATTTGATTCCATGCTGACATGTTGCAATTTTTTCACTTCAGAAGTACTGTAGTTGTATTTGGGTTTTATTATCACGTGTGTACTCAGATTTGTAATTGAGTTGTACTTTGGGTTTTAGTGTACTTTTGTAGTACTTTGGTTTGGTTTTAGTGTACTTTGTACTTTTGAAAATACAAGCAGCCGGGTTATATTGCAAGTGTACTTAATTTTTCATTGAGTGGTTAGTATACTTTTGTACTTTGATTTGTCTTGTATTTTAATGTACTTTTATACTTTGGTTAGCATGTTAATTATCCAGATGAACTTTATGTTTGTGTGCCTGGAGTACGGTAGCAGTTGGTTTGCATGCATGCCAATGGAATCACTAAAAAACACACTCTTCACAAGTTAGTCATGCATTTATGTGGGCTGAACCGACCTTCCCAAAGGTCGATCTTTCTTAGTCATATAGAATTGTCGTCTTAGTTGATTGAGAAATTACTATGTGTAATTTCTAATTCTATGTTGTTGATTTTTTTTTCAAGAGTACGGCATAAAATGGTGTACCATTTTTACGAATGGAAATGCCAAAATTCCACATTATAAATGGACCAGCGTGTGTCTCACATACACTCGCGACACCACACCACACAACAACTGCTCCTTGTACGGCAACCACCCTATACATAAAGTTGCTTTGAGGTGGGGGCCGGTGGGGGACTCTAGGTCACATCGTGCATCTCGATCGCCTTTTTTAAAATCGACTTGTAAATAGCAAAACATGGAAATAGTACAAATATTATTCCATTAATTAGATATGTAAATGAATCAGAACTTAATTTACACTAAAGAGAATATATTTACTCTCAGTTGCATCTGACTAATGTTTTTAGGCTAAATTTTCCTTTCTAGTGAAGCGAAAGCAAGTGATTCATCTATGAAAAGGAGTAGGAGACAAAAACATTACTACCTCCCGTTCCAATAAAATAAGTCTTTCATTATTTTTAAAAAGTAAAACCATGCAGTGCTTGAAGAAGTTTTTACGAAATTCATTAAATGCAAAATATAAAATCAATATCATTAGATACATCATGAAATATATTTTGATGTGATATCCACGAAGTATCATAGTTGTTGATGATTTTTGTAAAAGTTTGCTCGAACTTTACTTCACTTGACTATTCAAAAAAATTATAAACCGTGTTCACTGAAACAGAAGAAGTAGCAATTATGAACCATGGATGAGGGGTCAGAGCCGAGGGACGGAAAAATGAAGGCATCTGCCATAGACATAAAAAGCACTAAGGGGCGATTGCGACTTACAAGACATTTTAATGTGGTAGAAAACAAGGTTGGAAATTGTGACTTTCTGCGACCGAAGGGATTTGGTGACAAGAAAGGGAGGATAATAAGATAAGATTATGCTTAGTAACACTTATATGGGCCAATGGATCTTGATCCTACGGTCAAGTTAAATGGTTATTGAAAAATCCAAAAGGTCGTTTGTCATATATGAATACTTACATAATTAACAACATTAATAGAATGTAAAGAGGAGAAGTACACTTCTGCACCTAGAAAGAATCAGGTATATGAGATTTGCAAGCAGTTAACACATTGATCACTTCATTGGCCTAGAGAATCATCAACCATCCAAATGACAGAAGAATCATGTTTCCCAAATCAAAATATTATATAGACATATCATTCTCGAGAACTTCTAAATCTCTTCATATATAAACTATTTGGAATTGTATTATCAAAGTTAGTGCCAAAATTTTACATTTATGTACTTCACAGACCCCACTTACGTGCTATGTTAAAAAAAACTGCCTTAGTCGGCACTTAACGGAGGATGAAAAATCCCGACACCTAGCTTATAATGATTGTTTGTTTATATTAAACTTTTGAGAGTGGACTTTTGGAGCAGGTGCTTGGTGAGCACCCGTATCCATACCGTGTATACTGCATCAAGATTCGTGCAAATTCTTTTTGTTCCCCTCTCAAACAATTTCTCATTTTTGTATCTCTCGCACCACACATTGTTTGAACAAAAAAATCTGCAGATTACTTAAACATAACAATTAGAACATGGGAAAAATATTTTTGATTTTTTATTTCATTGTGTAAATATATATTTCAAGAATTTATTTTGAATTTTAAATAATTTGAAATTTGAAATTGCACGAAAAAAATTCCGAGATATTTTTGTCTCATTCCATTTGTTATTTTTTTAGTGAATTGCAAAAAAATCAAATCAAAAAATTACATAATTTAAGATATATAAAAAAGAGAAACTGAAAAAGTGTGAGGGTGCGCAGAGCGCACCTGCTCTCTCACACTTTTTCCTAAACTTTTTAACCTTTTGGGCAACTTATGTGTATGCACACATTCTTATACATATAATATCATCTCAAGGAAGCTAAGTTAACCTCATACATTGCATGGTGTTGAAATACAAAGAGACGTTGTAGGAATACAATTCTAAGGTCTATAGCTGCACATATACTAGCACTATATTTAAACATATATGCCACAAAAGTTGCATCATTTGTTTTCCATTTTTTTGAAACATTTCCACACAATAAAGCTTTGGATAAACCCGATACTTTTAGAGCAGCGAAGCATAAATTTGATTTTTTAAAAAATTATTGTGCACCCTTAGACCTATTGTTGTGTGTGTATATATATAAGTGTTCACGACCATTTCAGTCTGTATAAATATCACGAGTAACTATAGGCTAACGAATATCTTGTGTTCTTGACAAAGGTTCCTAGACAGTATAATTGCCTAACTTCGACGGGTATCGAGTTGCTTAACTAATTACTGTATGGTGTGTGTAGGGTTTATCTTCGAGTTAGTGCCATTGCTTGTCCATTAGTTTTTATGGTCCAATATGCACTTGAATAGTCTTGGCAGCGAGCTGTGCACTAGAGGGGCTCTAGTCCACCCTTCACGAAAGTTACAAAAGAATCCCTCAATTGGAGGTCCCACGTTTGAAATTCATCCTTTAGTTAGTCAAATTACACGTGCCATTCATGACAGTTTTGGTTTTTTTTTAGATAGAAGGAACCCTCGAACGGGGTCTCTAAGTTTCATTAACAAACTAATGAACCTCAACGGATAAAACATGACAACCCCTCTGATCCACCTTAAAAGCTGAAAGAAATAACAACAAGAACAGGGTTTCCAAACTACGTTCTACTACAAGGAAAGAAACTAAAACAGATGGAGGTACAAGTCTTTTTCATCAGGAAGTATTTTGCGGAGTCCGAGCTAGGCAGTAATCCTTTTCCTCACGGGATTCCAGCCATGATTCTGCCCAAAGACCTCCTATGACACATGCGCCATCTTTTTAGCTCCCTGTATCAGCAAACTTCATAGCCCGTTTTTCTGCAATTTTGCCCAAGTGTTAATGAAATGACAAATCAAGAGGATAATGTTTGTGGGATCTCCCGGCCTAACTTTTTTTTTAAAAAACGGAGGCAAAAGCTTTGCCTCATCCATTAATTAAAAAGAGAGTGCACAATTTTTAGGAGAAAATCATGCGAAAACCTACAACAAGAGGGCAAGCCCACACAAACAGCACACACCCATAATCAAGCCTAACATAGACCCAACACAATGGTCCGCCCACTTTAGCCAACACAAACGACCACAAGACGACACGAACGAACACTCCAACACCGCACTGACAAGGACACTCCATGGCATTGGGGGTACCCGTCAAACAACTGTGGATCTAGGAAAGGCAACAGCCAAGGTGGCGAGAAAATCGCAAACCTCTCTAGCGACGACAACTCCGGGCTCATTTGCCAACAACCCTGACTTAACAACCCCATCAGCAATAGGAACCAAACGCCTGCTGGACACAGACGAAGAAGAGACTGCAACATCAACAACACAAATCTTCTCAAAGCCAAGTGCCTGACTCGACGGAGAAGCCACAACCGAGATCCCGTGCAAGTCGGACCTCACTTCCTCGATGGAACAACACATAACCACATCATCACGCAACTCCAGAAGCTCAGGCACCAGAGATGAATCCCCACCTATCTCATGTAGCTCTGGCGTGATTTGCAATACCGGAGCCAAGATCTCATCTATGCGCTCACCCTCAGAGACGGCCAACACAATAGGCCGCGACGACTGGCAGGGGCTGCCACGAGGAGAGAAACAACTGTAGAGATGTTGTTCCTCAACCAACGATGACTTCGTCTCAGCGGAGCCAAGCGGAAACAAAACTTGCGCGGTGGCAAGATCCAACCCACCAGAAGAACATGCCTCTATCGGCTCCAAAGAGACACCACCATGTGCCAACAACAGCTTGAGACTTTCCACCTCTTCAAGAAGAGGGCGCAATGCCTCCTCGACGCGGTTAGCGACCAACTGAGAGAGCTCCATGCGCAGCAAGGAAAACTGGCACTGAAGGCGAGAGTCGAAACTGGCGTTGTCATTGAACTCCTCGCAACACCTTGGAGAGTGCTTTGGCGACGATGTTGCAGGCGACGACGAGGGGCACACGACCTCAGCCCAACTTTGGGATGCCGATGGACGACGAGGCTGAGAAGACGGAGAGCGGCTCCGCTCGGTAGGATCACGTGCATCCGAAGAATGAGGACGACGACGAGCGTCCGAAGAGCGAGAACGAGCGGCGGGAAAGCGCGCATAGCAGAAACGCTCCCGATGACCAGGACGACGACAATGGATGCATCTGAAGGGCTCACGACATGTGCTGACCTGGTGGTCACGCTCGAGGCATCGAAAGCATCTCCCCTGAGCCCAGCGCTTGAAGGCGAGACTACGCTCGAGGCCATCCCTCTGAAGCAAAGACGATGGCTCGCGGCTGGGGTGACCCCCCCGACCCACATGAACCCAACCTTCATCGTCTCCAACAGAATCAACAGCAAGAGAGAGGCCGCAAAGCTTCACTAGCACCTCCTCATCATGGCGCACATCAGCGGCGTCACGAACCAAGCCAGAAACAACGCCTTTGGTGGCATCCAACGGTGACCGCGGAGTCAACTCTTCATCGTCGTCGTTTTTGTCGGAGCCCAAAGAAGTAGCCCGAAGCAAGCTCAGGGCTGGCAGCGCATTACCAGCAGGAAGGGGCACTTCAGCAGGACCACCCGAGGCAACCAACTACAACGACAAGGACCCAAGTCCCTCAATCAACACAGCAGGGTCGCACAACAGCCCATCCTGAGGGCGAGAACCGGTTGGAGGAGCTGCAGCCCTGACAGACCGATGGTGGTGGCGAGGACGAGACGAGCGTGGAGGCGGCGCATGCACCTCTTCCGGTAGGACAAAAGACACCGTCTCGGTGTAGCAAGGAGGGCAGGAGCTTGTGCACACGGCACAAGCAAGGATATACCCAACACCGGTGAAGGCATATCAGCGACGAGGTCCACCGCGAAGGAGGGATTGCAGTCCACGGTTGGAGGAGCATGCTGCAATGGCGGCTGCCTCACAGTAGCAGCAGCTGTGGGCGGCGGAGCCGGGGAGGCCGTCGTCGCAGGCTTCGAGAGAGGCCTAAGCCGCACCATTCGGCCCCAAACGGAAGCTTCAGACCTGCGGAGGGCAAGCGCAGCCTCGGCGAGCGCGGCGGAGCAAGCACGGGATGAGGCATCGGTACTATGGAGCTTGAGCTGCAGTGGTGCATTGACAGTTGGGGGCCCAACGGCAGCGCTGGGAGGCAACAACGCAGCCTGGCCTTCCCAGCGTGGTGGCACAAGACGGCGGCGGTGCGGCCAGGCCACCCGACAGGCCCGACGCGGTCACATGCCAGGGGAGCCATGAGCTCACCCATGGTGGCCCATGGCGGAGGTGCGGCGGACGCGGGGGCTGCGGTGGCGTCGAAGGCAGGGAGTCTTGAGCCTACAACAGAACCAACACCAACTTCCCCTGCTTCTTCCTCCTGATTCCTGAAGACAGAGCAGACTGGCGGAGCAAACGCGAGTGCGGCCGCGGCGACCACATCGGCAGCCACGACAGACTTCGGAGGAGGGTGGAGAGAGGACGACGAGCGGATTCCGGATCTGGCCGCGGATGAGGCGGAGGTGGCCGGTGGAGATAGATCAGGGCGGCGGCGTCGTGCCGTCACCTGCAGCGGCCATGGTCGCCCCTTCGCTCACCTCGCCCCCCATATCATGGAATTTCCCTTAACATATCTCAATTCTCTCTTCCTGGCCTAACTTTGAAAGCAAGCTTTATTTCTTGTTTTCGAAATGGTCCAGACAACCGCCACTATCCTATGATAACCGCTTTTCTATCCCGATGAGGGCATCTCCAGCGGCGCGACACATTTCGGACGTCCGAAATATCCGTTTGCGTCGCGCGGCGGATGCGAGACATACCGTTTTTGTCCGCGCGTCCGTTTGCACCTAGGGGTGGCTCCAGCGGCCCGACGCATTTCCGCATTTGCATCAATTTATGAAGTTTCCAAACAACAAAATAATGAAATCAACGAAGTCATAGTTATTACGTTCAAATTTTTAAAAGTCTATATGAAAATAAGATAGTATTTCTCTAGGCATGATCTTCATGGCCAGCCAATGTCCACTGATGCTCAACCAGATCCGTCTGCAGCCGTTTAGAGACGTTCTCGTTAGTCACTTCTACATTGATATGTAGATACTCGTGCCAAGATGAAGCTTTAGGAAGTGGCGCCACCAGCTCACCTTGGAATTTCCAGTGGTTCTCATTGCGGCCATCAGGACGCTCGTTCTCAACGATCATGTTGTGCATGATCACGCAGCATGTTATTACCTCATGCATGGTCTTCAGGGACCATGTTCTTACCGGGTGACGGACAATTGCCCACCGAGCTTGGAGCACACCAAATCCGCGCTCCACATCTTTCCTGCAAGCCTCTTGCATCTTGGTAAACCTCCTCGTCTTCTCGGAGTTTGGATTACGGACAGTATTCACCAATGTGGCCCAGTCAGGATAGATGCCATCAGCAAGATAATATGGCTTGTCATATGCATTTCCATTGATCTCATAGCTCATCCGGTGACAAGGTATCAACTTGTCAATGCCTATGGATTGTAGGCTAGGGTTTAGTTGGAAGTAGAGGGTAAGTAGATCTCGAAGGTTTCAGCCGAAAAGTACTCGACGATTATGAAAACTAGGGTTTGTAGACAATGATTCGATGATCTCCTCGTCCCTCGACTCCCCCTTTATATAGGAGGTGGAGCCGAGGGATTCGTGTAGTACAAATTACAGAGTCCGGGACGGTTTCTAACTCATCCCGCCAGATTACAAAATAACACTTCCTATTACAACTCTATCTTTCCTTAAATACATCTTGGGCTCTCGAATCCTCTTATTCTTCGGGTAGTGGGCCTTCAGTAAACCCCGGGTACTATCTTCGGCAAGCTCATTTGGGATGCCTATGTCAGTAGCCCCCGAGATTTTGCTTGAATCGTAGAATCAGGGAAAATCTCCACTGTTTATTTTTATTCGAAAGCTTCAACTTTTTTATATTTCTTCACATAAAATTCTATATTGTACAGGGATAATGGTAGTTGGGGCTAGTTCATCTGACGGATCGGGTACTAGTTAACTGCTCTAGTGGCAATCCGCAAAAACCTACTTCAAAATCACGTCCCTGGACATGATCTCGGGATACTGGTGTAAACTTCGACAGGTGCCGCTTAAGGTCTTACCATTCTGTCGAGTCCCAGTCAAATTTATCGGGTACCTAACGCGTCCGTTAGGATTTTTCTTCGTATCTGTTGATACGGATAAAGGTAGCGTAGCGCGATCTTTGGCGATGCCACGCCCAGCAGAACGGATCTGGGTCTTACCTTCGCAAATTTGCGGCATTCGAAATTGATCGCAACTTCGGCGTTACGAGAATATATTGTCGAGTGCTTTTCCGGCTGTTGGAATGGCACATTTTATCGAGTCAAATATGACTTATATTGCTCTCCCGATGGGAGTATATGTAGAGTTAATTATAACTCGAAATATACTCTCTTGCTTTTCTATTTTTCCTTTGTTAATTTCATCGGGCACGCGAACAGCGTTCCCGATGGGAGTAGCCCCCGAGGCTACAACCAAGAACTTGTGCTTGGTTGTAGGCTCAACATTTTAGTCCACCTTGTCGCTATATTGTCATTATTTCCCAATATGATCTCTTTCTTCTTTTTTTATCTCTCGGGTGCGCGAACAGCTCCCGATGGGAGTAGCCCCCGAGGCTACAGCCAAGGACTTGTGCTTGGTTGTAGGCTCCCGCAATTTCTATATTGCCATACTCGAAATTTTACTTTTTGTCGAAGTAGCCCCCGAGCATTTGGGCAAAAACTTGTATTTGATCAAAGGCTCCCGAAGTATTTAATAATTCTCCCTGTCGCCAATCTTCTTTTATTTTCCTTGTCGACATGCTTCCCTTAATCAAATTTACTTCATCCCTGTTGAATAGTCGTGATTTTTCTGCCCTGTGGGTCCATTGCTTCCACCATGTTGACACGTCGTGCAAGTGGGGGACACACGTCCTCCGCTTTTTCTGGCGCACGTACGGTAACGCCTATCTCAGTAAAAATACCTCTTTACCCTTGTATCTAGAAAATCTTTTCTCACCACAGGATTTCTTCATCCAACGGCACACTGCTTCACCCGATTCTTATATAAACCTTTCTTCAACCTCCGTTCATCCCCTCGCTTGCGCCGCTCATCTGTTCCTCTTCGCAAAAACTTCCCTTGCGCCCAACTCTCTCTGATCTTCCGCACTCACGAGCATTGCTCTGCCCATTGTCGTTGATGCCACCGCGCACGCGACTTACTCGCCACAGTACTCCGGAATCCAAGATGGCCGCCGAGGATCTTGAGTGGGAGAGATCCAAAATCTCCAACCAGGACACCAACATGCTGAAGAGGCTTGGCCTCATGAAGAAGGAGGACGCCATCCGCTTTCCCAGCGAAGAAAGCTACCCCAAGCCTCCAATGGAGTACCGGGTTAGTTTTGTTGATCACCTCATCCGCGGCCTTTCGGCCCCAATTCATGATTTCCTTCGCGGTCTTCTTTTCGTTTATGGGATTCAACTGCACCAGTTGACCCCCAATTCCATCCTTCACATTTCTATTTTCATCACACTTTGCGAATGCTTCCTCGGAATCCCTCCCAATTGGGCTCTGTGGAAACGCATTTTCTGCCTCCGCCGTAATGGCTCTCACAACGCCACCTATAACATAGGCGGCGTTGTTATCTGTCCGAACTGATGTCGATTATTTCGACGTCAAGTTTCCTGATTCTGTCCAAGGATGGCGCAAAAGATGGCTCTACATTCACGAAGAAAGTGCCAACTCTGTGGAGCACAACATAATTCCTTTCGACGGAAGTGCCAAGATCCAGCGCCGCCGTTCCTGGGACGCTGAAGCTTCCGAAGAAGAGAAAAAGGCGACAGAAGCTCTTATGTCTCGTATTCATCAGCTCCAAAATACTCGAGGCAAAGAACTATCTGGTGTTCAATTCTCGGCCTTCTTCCTTAGGATTAGTGTGCAGCCTCTTCGTGCTCGCAAAAATCCCCTTTGGACGTATTCTGGTGAAAACGACGCCAACAGAATCTCCAACGATCTTTCTGTAAAGGACTTGGAGAAATTGGTTCGAAGAGTTTCTCGACTAGCCAAGAAGGATCCTATTCCCTCCTCTTGTCGAGTAGAACCATACAGTGCTTCCAATCCTCTTCCCGAGGTATTTTGTCTTCTCGAGTTTATGTCTTGTTCTAAACTTTTCCTTGCATCTCATTGTATTGGTATCTCGCTAATTTTCTTTTGTCGCTATTTTCTTGCAGAACCATCCTACTATGGCTTCCCTTCCTCCTCTTCCTGAGGATGGAGAAGTCGAAGAAAGGACCATTGTCACGGATGATAATCAGGAAGCTCCATCTTTTGTGAACGAACCCGTGGATTCTCGAAAATCTGCGGGTCATTCTGAAGATACTTTATCGGCACAATCTCCTCCCCCCGCTGTCTCTCCAAGAGGCAAAAGGAAAAGGAACGATGTCGAAGATTCTGGCACCTCTAAAGCTGAAGAAGTTGTTCCTTCTCATCCGAAGGCGGCTTATGATCCTTATATTGAATCCCTCGTCAGCTCGTAAGTCGTCTTTAGTGCTCCCTATTTTTGTACTCGAAATATTTATCTTGTCTTACTTTTTAAGCTGCCGATTGTTAATCAACAGTGATGACGAGGAAGAAGTACCAACTACTGACGTGGCTCCTCGGACAAGCACGTCACGTACTGTACTTGCCTCAGACACGCTAGTTGAAGGAGAAGAATCCTCGCCTCCTCAACAAAACGTCGTCACCACAACTCCGCCAGGAAGCCCCCTTGCTCCTTCACCAAAAAGGACAAGGGTTGAAAAGATTGTTGAGCCTACCCCTCAATTGGGCAGTTCGTCGACTCTGCTCTTGGATGATGTAAGTTTGTTGATATCTGTGTTTCCCCTATGTTGCTTTTTTTTTTACGTCTTCACTCTCTTTTTCATGTCGGTGCTTCTTTTCCTGCGTTCTTCTTTAATAGCCCATGATCAAAGAGCTTCTCCGCATTGGGTCCCAATTTATTGGGTACCGTGAGTATGCTAGCAGAGCCGAAGGTAACGACCTTTAAACTTTCCGTTTTTTCCTTGACTTTTTGCTCCTGTTGCTTGTCGCGATTTTTGATCTTTCTTCTCTTTTTTTTTTATATCTCGACAGAGAAACTTGCAGAGGCCAACGAACGTGCCGACGTACTTGCTCAAAAACTTGAGCAAAGTGAAGCGGCTCGTAAGAAAGCCGAGCTTGTTGCTAGTGAAGCCAAAGCCGAGGCTGATGACGCTAGAGCAAAGGCTGCTAGTGTCGAGGGATTGCAGAAAAAACTTGAGGATGTCAGAATCGCCTTAGACGAGCACAAAGCTGCACAAGCTTCTCGTGAACAAGGAATCCTCAAACGTCTGAAATCCCAAAGTCGACGCACTTTCAGTAAGTTTTTTGATCCCTTCTATTTTTACGAGAGTCACTGTTTTTTGTTGTTTGACCCACATTTTATTTCCTTGGCAGACCAAACAAACCAGGAATTTGATCTGTCGAATCCTGTCGACGACCCTCTCATTGATGCACTTTCCTATCTGGAGCTGCATGGATCCGAAATTCGTGAAGGCGTGGCCAATGCTAATGCAGGATTGTCGGCGTTGTTCCCTACTTCTTCCCGAAGAAAGAGGAGCCCTCGACTTTCCTTAATCTCGCCAAGATGTTCAATTCATCGAAGACCTTGGACTGAAGATGCGCCAAGAAAATATGAAAATTGTTTGTCGAAAGCACCGTCGCTTTGGTTGCCGACGGTCAACAGGCTGTTGATTGGACGAAAGTTGGCGACACCGAGCAGATAGAGCAATCAAGATGGAGGTCGTTGATTAAGGCAGCCAAGCCCAACACGAAGAAGATCTTGGCCTATCTCGGGATCAAACCAGCGTCGACTCCTAGCTCATCAAGGCCGGAGGTCTAGTTGCATGCCTCTTTATTTTTCTTTCTATGTTTCTTTTGCTCTTGTCGCCAAAGTAGTCATTTGGCGACACGTACTTTCTTAGCTCCACTGTAATGCCTTTGTAATTATTCCGAGAGATCAATGAAAACTCTATCTTTGTTTGTTGTTTGATGTTGTCTTGTCTAAATTTCAGTTGATATTTGATAACTATACTCCGTCTGCCGCTCCTTCCAATATTTCGCCTTCTTCTTCTCGCGCGAGAACTTTTGCTGATACTGCACCTGTCGACGATACCTTGTCGCAAGAACTGGATGAGCTTCGACAAAGAACTTCGGTATGCGAAGAAGCAAACGCTTGTGATGATGGAGCAATCTCGTAAGTCATCTGAAGCAGAAATAGTTGCTCTTGACAAGCTCGCGAGGCCGTGGCTGCTAAGGAAATTGCTGCTTCCGAGGCTGAAAAGCGACCACTCGAGAAAATTTCATGCTCGAATTAATGAATGAAGCCAGTGCAGATATGTCGGGTATGCTTGCTTCATCCTCCGATATCTTTCATCTTCATGCTATGTCTCTTAAAGGTTTCCCCTTCGTTGTTTTGATAGGTTCCTTTACTGATGCTTTGCCTGAGGAAGAGAGGGTAAATGCTAGGACGAACCTCCTTGTTAACCTTTCCCTGGACCATGGTTCTTTGTTTTGGGCTACCCCAGAGAGGACCCGACAAATTGTCAGATTCCAAGATCGCACCTCTCAAACTCGCGATTTCCTTGACTTCTGTACCAAGACCTTGTCCATGGTTTACAACTCCATGTTTCCTCGGAACGTCCAACCAAAAACTCTCCCTGAATTGATGGAAAGATTCAAGGATGCTGGCAGTATCCATGATTTTGTCAAAGCTCAACTGGTAGCTGGCGCCAGATTTGCTCTTATCATGCTCCAGATCTGCCACTCAAATCTTGACCTTACCCAAGTTGTCGCGAAAGTTCATCAAAAGGTAAAACGTCGAAGAGTTGGTGTTGATAGGATTAACACGAAGGTTACGCCTGTAGCCGAAGAAATGATTGAGGACCTTCTTCGGATGGACGCCGACTTTTTTGCCGATGGCCATTATGCCGATTTTCTTGGCGCTGCTCCTGAAGAAAACAGAGTTACTCTTGATGACATATTGAATCAAGACTAGTTATTTTCCTCTTGTAGATATTTCTTTTTTGTAACCCATGACTATGATTATATTGTGAAGCAACCACTATATTTCTATGTTTGTCTAGCCCCCGAGTGTCTCGGTGACTCTTTACTATATTTGTATATTTGCGAGGTTTTGAACCAAGGCATTTATATATTTATGGCGAATATGAGCCCCCGAGCTTTTTTTTTATTGAGTACTATTTTGTATTTTTATTGACTCACGAGGTATTTTAATACCAAGGTAAGGCTTTTCTTTTGTCGATGAACTATATTGAAATTCGTCGGAGCAGAGACTTTGATCATGTCGATAAAGAAGAAAGGTTATATTGATACTATCTTTATTATATTGCAGCACCGCGAGCCCGCCTCATTAAAAACCTTCTCCGGCCCCACTCGGTGCCCCGAAAAAGGAAAAGAGTGCGTCTGAAAACTCGCGGGCGTTTCAGTATATTGAAGTTTTACAAGGACTATATTTCGACTCTAGGCGTAGAACCGCCTGAGTTGCGCCACGTTCCAGGGGTTTGGCTCCTCCACCCCTGTCTTCTTGTCCTTTATCCTGTATGCTCCTCCTCCGATTACTTCCGTGACAATGTAAGGGCCAAGCCATGGTGACTCGAGTTTTTCATGACTTTTTTGCGTGAGCCGAAGAACTAGGTCTCCCACCTGAAAAGATCTTGGCCGCAAACGTCGACTATGGTAATTCTTCAGGTCCTGTTGATATTTGGTTACCCGAGATAGTACTTCATCTCGAGCTTCATCAAGTGCGTCGACGTCATCCTCTAGCGCTTTTCTCGACACTTCTTCGTCATATTCCACGACACGTGGAGAGTTGTGCTCTATCTCGATTGGTAATCGCTTCGCTCCATGAACCAGGAAAAACGGAGTTTCCTGTGTTGCTGTGTTTGGTGTTGTTCGGATGCTCCATAACACGCTTGGTAGTTCTTCTGGCCAGGTATGTCGAGCTTTTTCTAGTGGTCCTAACAAGCGCTTCTTGATGCCATTGCAGATTATACCATTGGCTTTCTCGACTTGCCCATTGGTTTGAGGATGTGCAACTGACGCAAAGTGCAACTTGATACCCACCTCTTCGCAATAATCTTTGAATTCGTGGGATGTGAAGTTCTGCCGTTGTACGTGACGATCTATGTGGGGCACTCCAAATCTGAAGACGAGGCCTTTTATAAATTTTATCGCGGATGCTCCGTCTGGTGAATTTATCGGCTTCGCTTCTATCCACTTTGTAAATTTGTCGACAGCTACTAGCATGTACTCCTTTCCTCCTGGCCAGGATTTGTGTAACTTGCCCACCATATCAAGTCCCCATTGAGCAAAAGGCCATGACAATGGTATTGGTGCTAGCTCTGCTGCTGGAGAGTGAGGTTTTGCGGCAAACCTTTGACACGCGTCGCAAGTTCTTACTATGTCCTTGGCGTCCTCGATTGCTGTCAACCAGTAGAATCCTGCCCGAAAGACCTTGGCTGCAATAGCTCGACTACTTGCGTGGTGGCCACATATTCCTTCGTGTACATCCTTCAGAATTATTCTTCCTTCTTCGGGTGTGACACACCTTTGCAAGACGCCTGAAATACTTCGCTTATACAATTCTCCTTTGACCACCGTGAAAGCTTTGGAGCGTCGAATTACTCGCCTTGCCTCAACTGGATCGTCGGGTATTTCTTTCCTGAGGATGTATGATATGTACGGCTGCATCCACGGTGTCTGTATCATCATGACCAGGTCTTGATCTTCTTCTTCTTCTTCTTGCTTTTCCTTGGTAGCCCTCGAGGGTTTCTTCTCCTTCTTTTTTGATTTTGTTGATTTGGTGGACCTCTCTGTTATCTCTTCCCAGAATACACCTGGCGGGACTGCAAAGCATTGCGACCCGATGTTTGCAAGAACGTCGGCTTCGTCGTTGCTCAATCTGCTAATATGATTTACTTCGCATCCATCGAACAACTTCTCGAGCTCGTTGTACACCTCCTTGTATGCCATCATGCTATCATTGACTGCGTCACATTGGTTCATAACTTGCCGAGCCACCAACTCGTGAGTCGCCAAAAATTTTTAATCGAGTTGCGCCGCAGTTTTCGCCATCTTCATCCCGTGTATGAGAGCCTCATATTCTGCTTCATTGTTAGATGCGTTAGGGAACGTCATCCGAAGGATGTACTTCAACTTGTCGCCTTCAGGTGATATGAGTACTACTCCTGCGCCAGCTCCTTCTAGTCTTTTGGACCCGTCAAAGTTCATGGTCCAGGTTCTCGACAAATCTGGAGGTCCTGTATTTTGCAACTCCATCCACTCTGCGATGAAGTCCGGCAGTATTTGCGACTTTATTGCTTTTCTTTTTTCATACGTGATGTCCCGAGGGGAAAGTTCTATTCCCCAAAGTGAGACACGACCCGTAGCTTCTGGATTGTTCAATATATTTGACAAGGGAGCTTCATTGACCACTATGATCGGGTGTGCCGAAAAATAGTGGCGCAATTTTCGTGCTGTTGTGAACACTCCATATGCTATCTTTTGGTACTGAGGGTACCTTTGTTTTGAGGGTGATAAAACTTCGCTGACGAAGTATACTGGCCTCTGCACGCCGTGGAGTTTTCCTTCTTCTTCCCTTTCAACAACTAGCACCGTGCTCACCACTTGGGGCGTGGCTGCGATATACAGCAGGAGGGGTTCCCGTTCTTTTGGCGCCACCAAAATTGGTGGTGTCGAGATTGTGCGCTTCAAATCCTCGAAAGCTCTGTCGGCTTCTTCGTTCCACTGGAATTTATCTCCTTGCTTTATCAGAGCGTAGAATGGTAACGCTTTTTCTCCCAGCCTAGCGACGAATCTGCTCAAAGCTGCGACTCGCCCCGTTAGCTGTTGTATCTCCTTCAACTTTGTTGGCTTCCTCATTGTTACGATAGCTTGTATTTTGTCGGGATTTGCTTCGATCCCTCTTGCGGAAACTAGAAACCCCAGAAGTTCTCCTGCTGGGACGCCGAAAGAACACTTCGTCGGGTTCAGTTTGAGGCAGAACTTATCAAGGTTGTCGAAGGTTTCCTTGAGATCCTCGATCAGCGTTGCCCCCTTTTTTGATGTTATGACGACATCATCAATGTATACTTGCACGTTCTTCCCGATCTGTGTCGCCAAACACTTCTGCATCATCCTCTGATATGTTGCTCCCGCATTTTTTAAACCAAAGGGCATTGTTCTGTAGCAAAACACGCCGTAAGGTGTAATAAACGCGGTTTTTACTTCATCTTCTTCTTTCAATCTGATCTGGTTATAACCAGAATATGCATCCAGGAAGGAAAGACGTTCACATCCAGCCGTGGAGTCGATAATTTGATCGATCCTCGGGAGGGGAAAGTGATCCTTTGGACAATGTTTATTGAGACACGTAAAGTCGACGCACATGCGAAGGACCTTAGTGTTTTTCTTCGGCACCAGCACAGGATTTGCTACCCATGTGGCTTCTGTAAATATCTCTTTGATAAAACCAGCTTCTTGTAGTCGATTGATTTCTGACAGCATGGCTTTGCGGTTTGGTTCCGAAAAACGCCGCAAAGGTTGTTTGATTGGTCTCGCTAGTGGATCCAAGTTTAGGTGGTGCTCGGCAAGTTCCCTGGTACTCTGGCATGTCAGCTGGACACCATGCGAAGATTTTCCGGTGCTCACGGAGGAACTCGACGAGCGCGCTTTCCTATGCGATATCCATGTCGTTTGCGATAGATGTCGTCTTTTTCGGGTCTGTCGGGTGAATACGCACCTCTTTTGAATTTTTCTCGATCGAAAGTTGATTCTTTGTTTGGCCTTCCAACGTCGCGGCGTCGTAATCAGTCATGCTTTTTGACGCCAAGTACTCAGCTTGCATCCCGAAAGTTTCGACAACCGGTGGAAATCCTTGTCGCACTTATCGGCTAAGGCAAAGCTTCCTTTTACTGTGATTGGTCCCTTTGGTCCAGGCATCCTCCACAACAGGTATGTATAGTGTGGCACCGCCATAAATCTAGCATATGCTGGTCGTCCCAACAGAGCGTGGTACTGCGATGGAAAATCCACGACTTCAAATTCGAGCCTCTCGATTCTATAATTTTCTCGGGTCCCAAACTGAACGTCGAGATTGATCTTTCCCAATGGATAACTTGGTTTCTCCGGTGTGATGCCGTGGAACCTTGTGTCTGTTGGTTTCAAGTTTGCTAAGGATATGTTCATCTTCCTCAATGTATCTGCATACATAAGGTTCAAGCTCTTTGCCGCCGTCTATGAACACTCGAGAGACATCAAATCCCGCGATAATCTTTGGCGAGAATAAGTCTTGACTGCCCTGGTCGAGGAACTTGTCGCGGATGATCTGCTATTGTGAAGCCGATATCTTGTCACGACCAATTAAGGTACTCAAGCTGTTGGTGGAGGCATTTTCTCTCGCCATAAACACTGTCGTGAGATTACTTTACGAGCTCTATTGGACGGCCTTCCCTTCGAATCATCGACACCTTGCTCCATTGGAGTTAGGATCAACATAAGGTGGTGGTGCAGTGCTGCCGCTATTCTCGAGCCGATGCCGATTGTCGCCTGTGATCGCGGGAGGAGGCGGCAAGTGAATCTCGCTTCTAGGTTCTCGAGGATTTCTCTGTGCTGCCCGCGCGTTAGCGTTTCGCATACCGCAACATTGCACGAAAATTTCGACAGTCTTTACGCAAGTGCCCCGACCGTCTTTTACCGTTCTGTCGAGGAAAAAGTGCATCCGGCACGGTCCATTCATCATCTCTTCGGGGGGACACGAAAGGTCTTGGGAACCTAGGCCCGCTATTTTACTGCTGCGTGAATCATCCCTGTTATCACCTCGCTGTTCATTGCTTCTCCGGTAATCATCTCTGTTGCTTCCTCCTGTATTTGTCCGAAAACCTGCCGAAATTTGTCCTGGAGCGTCGTAGTTGCAGTACCGCCGAGGAAATCTTCGCCTCGGTTGATAGTTTCGACCACGGTCCTCCTGCGGCGACTGTGCCGTTTGTTGTGGACAGCGTCTTCTCCATCTCGCCCATTTATTTGCTATCTCCATTAACGCGGATACTCGTCTTTGGATTGGTCCTTCCCAAATCCTCGACAAAATCTCCACGCGACTCCTGCGACAAACGCATCTATCGCTCTCTCGTCGGATATATTTTCGCTGAATTTTTGATGATATTCCACCTTTGGATGTACTTTCTCATTGGCTCATCGGCTTTTGTCGACATGCTCTCAATTCCTCTAACGACGCGGGTTTTTTGCACGTGGATCTGAAGTTCTTGACGAACACGTCCTCGAAACTTTCCCACTGTCGATGGATCTGGAGCGAAGTTTCTTTATCCAAGATCGTGCGGCTCCACTCAAATGTACCTGGATGCTTTGCATAGCTGTTGCCATGGTTCCTCCCGTCGGCTTCACCGTCTCCAGATAGTCGACTAGCCAATCCTGCGGATCTTGGAGGCCGTCGAACTTCTTGAAATTATCGGGTAACTTGAATCCTGAGGGGACTCGAGTTTTTCGGACTCTCCTCGTGAAGCATGGTAAGCCGCACATATCCTCGTCGTTAAGTTCTGGAGATTGCCGATGATCCCTTCTGCTTTGCCGCGCTCTGTCGACCCTTGCTTGTGCTGCTGTATCTCTTGCTCCACTTGGTCCTTCAGGTGCTGCCGCTGTTGCTGCTGCAGGTCGTGGACTATTTTGCCTTGCCGTTCCTTCGGGAGGCGTTGATACAAACGCTGTCCCCATAGCTCCAACTCCTGCTACCGCCATATTGTACAGTGTTTCCCTTGGATCACACGGAGGTGGTTTAGATGCAAGGATAAAAGCATGTGTCGCCATATACCCAGCCTCTGGTGTCTTAGGGATGATGTTTCCTCTTGTATCTATCGACATGAAGGACATGTCGAGGTTTTGGACCAAGTGTTCTCTTTCTGCTTCGGGTATGTGTTGCAGCCTTGATCTTGCTCTGTTCCGCGCCTCCCGGTGGCTATCACCCGTAGTTCTAGATTGTCGACTTAGATCTGCCCTTCTCCTGCTGGATGCAGAAGCTGCCTCCTTTCTCCTATTCAACTCAGCTGTCTGTTTTTCCAATTCCCTGGCAGCTCATGCGAGCCTATATTGATATGCTTGCAATTCTTCTGGTGTGGCTGTGGTAGCCATTGGTTACGTGCCGTTCATAGCTCTCGCGGCTCTGTCCCACGCTGCTTGTGAAAGTTGAACTCTATCTCGCGGCTACGGCCCGACGTATTTGTTGCCCGTGCCTTGTCGCAGATTGGAGGGATCGACGTATGGATTTTCCAGACTGTCGAAAGCCTCAGATGTCTCCTCTTGATCTTCAATGGCGTAAATCTGATGATACTTTGTACTCAGATCTACGTTGGGTTTGGTGACATCATCGTTGAGATTGATGAAGACCTTGCCCACTGTGATAGATTTGTCGATGAAGTCGTAACTGTCGACATCGCTTGAGCCATCGCTTATATATGAGTCCGCAGATGACTCAAACGACATGTCGTTGAAGATCTTGGCGAGTTTCTCTCTTGTTCTGGTGCTGACGTAACGTGTCGCCGAGGTTTCTTCTTCTCCTGACTCGATTGACGATGCATAGCTTGAAAAATCGGAATCGACCACCGACGATCCCGACGAAATCGGAATCTCGACACGATACGATCCTTCCTTCTCGACGCGAAAGTGAAACCTTCCGAACGTCATCTCCATGGGCTCCGCCAGATACGCATATGCATCCAAACGGGAGGGTGGGTGAGGAACAAAATCGACAAGACCAGCAGCGATCTGTTTACCTCGATCCATTGTGTTGCTTGCGGTTGACGATGTCGAAGATCTTGAGCGTGCCATCGAGATCAGATCCTTACGCCTCTAGTTCACACAGACGGCGCCAATTGACAAGGTATCAACTTGTCAATGCCTATGGATTGTAGGCTAGGGTTTAGTTGGAAGTAGAGGGTAAGTAGATCTCGAAGGTTTCAGCCGAAAAGTACTCGACGATTATGAAAACTAGGGTTTGTAGACAATGATTCGATGATCTCCTCGTCCCTCGACTCCCCCTTTATATAGGAGGTGGAGCCGAGGGATTCGTGTAGTACAAATTACAGAGTCCGGGACGGTTTCTAACTCATCCCGCCAGATTACAAAATAACACTTCCTATTACAACTCTATCTTTCCTTAAATACATCTTGGGCTCTCGAATCCTCTTATTCTTCGGGTAGTGGGCCTTCAGTAAACCCCGGGTACTATCTTCGGCAAGCCCATTTGGGATGCCTATGTCATCCGGGGAGCTTTGCCTTGCATGAGCCGGTTGAAAACTAGTGATCGGTGCAACACATTGATGTCATTTTTGGAACCGGCCTTACCAAAGAACGAATGCCAAATCCATAAATCTTGAGATATGACAGCTTCAAGAATGACAGTTTTTCCCTCCTCATGCCCGCTGTGCGCACCCTGCCATCCAAATGGAAAGTTTTTCCACTCCCAGTGCATGCAATCTATGCTGCCAATCATTCCTGGGAACCCTCTAGACTCGTTGATAGATAGGAGCCGCCTTGTATTCTCAACAGTTGGCTCCCTACAGTAATACTCTCCGAACACGGCAATCACGGCTCGGCAAAACCTGTACATAGCCTCAAGGCAGGTGCTCTCACCCATTCGAAGATACTCATCGAATATATCCGCAGCCATTCCATATGAGAGGATGCGAATAGCCGCGGAGCATTTTTGGTAGGAGGTGAAGCCTAGCGCACCTGTTGCATCGGGCCTGCATTGGAAGTAGGGGTCGTAGTTTCTGACGCCCCATAGAATGATCAAGAACACGTCCCTTGACATCCTGTACCGGCGCCGGAACAATTTTTCCGGGAACACCGGATTGGTGAGGTGGAAGTAGTCCTCGTGGAGGCGGGCCTGCCCTTCCACTCTGTTGCGCGGCAGGTTTTTGGAGCGTCCCTTCACAGAGCCCCGGTGCTCCGGCCCCGTGTTTGAGGTGAACTCGTGGATCATGGAGGCCGCAGTAGTTGCCAATGTCTGCGTCGACTGATAGGACTCCTCGTCGGAAGAGGAGTCGACGACCTCCGCGCGGAACTTGTCCAACATCTGCCACATGTCCATCTGCGTACAAACTGCGGATCAATGGCCGCGCACAATAGCACCGAAAACACGAGTAAGAAACCTACCGACGCAATTGACCGAACAGGTCGTGGGCGGCGCGGAAGGGCGGCGCAACCGGGAGCGTTCGGCCCGAAATCAGCCGGCAGGTACGTGGCGGAGCTAAGCCCGAGTAGGATCCTGCTCTCCTGCGCGGCGAGAACGGAGCCGACGACGACTACTGCCGCGATGCGGCGGGACGGCGCCGGGTGGGGTTGGGGTGGTGGCGTCGCCCTAGGGCAGCAAAGAAGGGGAAAACGAAGCAAATCGAAGCGGTCGATTTCGCTGTCCCTGACTTGCGGGGCCGGGTAAGAAATGGAGGACGCTCCGCGCGACCGCCGAGCATCCACGGAGACGCAAACCTGGCGCATATTTGGGCCAGGTTTGCGTCTCCGCGGACGGTCCGGTCACTTTGCGTCGCCCCGCTGGAGCAGGCCCAGACGCATTTCCGGTCACGACGGACGAAAACGGTCGCTCAGCGTCCGTTTACGTCACGCCGCTGGAGATATCCTGAGTGCTTATTAAACCAATCCCGATAAAGATCAGTAAAGCATTCAGGCATCTTATTAAAACCTAGAGAAACTCCAATCACGCTCCAGACATATTTTGCTAAGGGACACACGAAGAACAAATTAACTTGAGTTTCATGATCATTCACGGTTTTGGTTCATTGCTGCCTTTTCTCTCCACGATGATACTAGTATTAATTTGGGGTCTGGACGCCCTATTGTGTATTGATATCATCGCCCAACGAAATTTTGTTACTGTTTACTTGTGCTAGTAACTCACACAACTGTTTACTTGTGCTAGTAACTCACGAATCAGCAGCACCACTGATGAAAGAGCGAGGAAAGTACTGTAGGAGAAGCACCAAACTTGACATACATCGCAGCAAAGCTCGACCGGGCATGGTACACCGGAGCCAAAGCGAAGTATAAGAAGGCCGAGCAATGCTCGCACGGAGAACTAAAGTTTTTGGTCTATATATTTTACTCCACTATTAATAATTTAGTCAGAAATGGTTGTCGAATGGAATGTTCATGGGAGGATCCTGTGCATCACTCGGCTCCATTCGGGCTAAGAAAGAGACTAAATACAACGAAAGAACGAACGATCAAATATCTCGAACCAAAGTCATCAGGCCATTTGACGAGCTGCCGTTCAGCTTGGAAATCAAGATGTAATCTCTATGATCAATCCTGTAATTCCCTTCTGATGATTTTGGTGAACCGGCCCATTAACACATGGGGACCAGGGAAGAAAGGGTGTAGCATTCCCCAAAGTTTCCTAGTGTGCTCGTCTTCACACCGACTCGTTTTCTTTTCATATTTTGAGGAAATAGCACATAACACCACATGTTGGTGCCTTTTTTGCACATAACCACAGATTGCACTTTGTTTTGCATAGAACACCATATTTTCCTTTAATCTTTGCAACCAACACATAAACCTTGATAAACCTCTTTGACACAGCAATTAAAGTAACCAGGCGCTACAATGCAACATGGAAAAATAACCAGCATAATCATCCAACCTGAACATACATGCAGTGGTTATTATTTTGTCCAATTCAACTATCAGCCTGACGAAAAAACATTGACTGCTACTCTAGTACTTTGTTTCATGAAATTGCACAACTCCATTACAAAATTCACATCATCTAATCTAAGAGCATCTCCAGCCGCGTCCCCAAAGCGCCCCCCAAAAGGATTTGAAGCGCGCCGGACGAAAAAATGTTTCCATCCGCGTGCCCGAAAGCCTCTTTTTGTCCGGCGCAACCCGATACGGTGTCCGGTGCCCCGAGCCCGTCCCCTCTACACAGGGGATGCTCCGGGCACGCCGGACACAACGAAAAGCGAGGCGAAGAGACACGGGCCCGATGCGTCAGCGGCTCGGAAGCTTAAAACCCTGTCGCCTAACTTTGGTCAAGCGACGTTAATGGCGTCCCAGATTTCGTAGACGCGTCTCGTCGTGCATGGCCACGTGGGCATCCGCGCCGGCGTTATTGCGTCCAACGACCCGCTGCCGCTTCACATGCCTGCCACCGCTGTACATTAAGAGCGCTCCTGCGGTTTTTGTTCATCTCAATCTCTCTTCGCTCCCAAATCTTCTCTTCGCCGCTCCAATCTCTCTCTAATGTCGTCCTTGTCGTCCCGCAAGATCACCGTGGTGAACGGCTTCGGCCGCGACAGCCTCACCGTGGTGGAGGCGTGGGCACTGTGTAATAACCCAGAACATAGGAACAACGAAGGGTAGATTTAGAAATGGGATGTGCATTTCATCGCAAAACGGGGGAAATTTTCGCGCCTTATTGCAACTAAACCTAAGAAGGATCGAGGTTCTCTCTCATTTTGCACTTAGGGTTAGGCAATGTGAGTTAGGGAAATTTCGACATGATCTCTTTTGTAACTTGTTACTTTGGGGAATGTTTGCATTTGATAAGTGTTAAACAATTAACTATAAACATCACACCATATAAACATTGAATTTAGAATTCAAACACAAGATATAAAATTCAAATCACTTTGAATTTCAAAGTGAATATCAAATAATATTTCATCAAGAATATAAACATTATATAATACAAAGCTCATAAACCAAAACTTGAGCTTTATTGATCATCAACACAGAATACATAGTCTTTACAATATTTTTGATACAAGAATTGATGTATAATAATAAACAGAAATGAAAAAGGAAAATTACAAGATTTTCCTAAACTAAAACCTAGACTAAATGCTTGAAGGACATCTTCTAGTCATACTCAACTTCAAAACCTGCAAAACAAATCACAAGTGCTAGACAGGATATTAAGTGTTAGAAATTCAGTTTGGACAGAGTGAAAAACATCACAGGAATTCAGTTTGGACAGTGAACACTGTCACTGCACACTTGTGCTTGTCCAAAACATGGACAGCACAGGATAGGATCAGGCAGACCAAACCTAAGCAGCCACAGAGGGCTCAAGTTTCACCATAGCAAGGCTGTTGCTAGGCAAGCAACAGCAAGGCAAGGCAAAGGATGAGTCATAAAGTAAATGAGCCTGTGTGTCATGGCCAGGGGGATGAAGTAGAGGCCATATAAATAGCACACAAACCCTAGAACCATGTTAGTCGACCACATTTGCAAATCATCAGGTAAGGGTGAAGCAAGAACAAGCACAGTTCATCCAGTTCATAACCAAGAACAGAAACCAACACAACCAACTTAGCCACCAGGAATCATGGTGACCTGAGAAGATCAACCAGAGATTGGAGGTGAAGGGCTGAGTACAGAAACCCCAAGTCTGCATCAACCAAATATTTCACACTAGGAGCTGGAACAAGGTATACCAAATACCTGGACAGATCCAATGGATTTGATCCATCACATATGCATGAAATAAGCATGGGATGAGCAGATGCTCATATGGGTAGATCATCACTTGGTTTTCACCAAGGATTACCGCTACCAAAAGCTACTAAAAATAGAAAGCATCTAGGTACGGATCTTGTACACGAAACTAGCACACATGCACGGATGCACACCATAGCCGAGATCACATGCACGAGATAGCACCAGTAGATGAATTGCAAGGATTAGCAGCTAAGACTACACAGTAAATCCTAAGCTATGAACCATCAGTAAAACCTAGATTTTCATCAGGCAAGCATATTAGCATTCATCTCAAGGATGATTCCCAAATATGCAAGCAAAGGTTGAGTAGCCACAAGATCCAACTATTTTGGTGAGCAACCAATCAGGAGCAAGGCCACTGAGGTCACATCACACTTAGCATCAACTAAAATGAAGCCAAACATAGCACATCATTATCCAGGAATGGATTCAGATTCAATTGCTTGCCAAATAATCATGAACAGCTAAGTCATTTGCAAGCAAATCATTTAAATCATTACTGCATAAGCAGTTCATCATAATTTAATTAATGCAAGCATGAATTTATCACAGATCCATGCTTAATACTGACAGCAACATAATATAATGCAACACAGTTTAATCCATAGCCACTAGAGCAAGTCTAGGTAGCTAAGATGAGCAACAGCACAAGTAAGCAACATCATAGTGATGCTTGAGCATCAGTATCACAAAGGAAATTGAATCACTTAGCCACAGTATTAATCAGTAAGCCATCACTGACATTGAATTGATCAAATGGATCAATTGCAGCAAGCCAAGCTACACAGGGAAGTTAGCCAACAAGCAAGGAATGATCCAATGGATCATTGGCTTGCATAGATAACTGAAAGCGAGATCACTGCACCACTGGCACACACACAAGTGTCACTAATGCATCACAAATACACCTAGACAAGCAAGCATGATATACCAGTAAGCACAAGCAAGTCATAACCAAGCATAGCATGGCATAGTTAGCTTTTGAGCAAGCACAGTAGAGCATGGCAAGTACAGAGCATGCTAGGAGCAGCAGAGAAGCAAGCACAGCATGAATAGCAAGCAAAGCAGCATGTGCCAGTACCAGTAAATGGTAATTGGGTCATGAGCTTGCAGTAAACAGAAGCACAGGAAAATTACGCAGCAATAGCATGGCTCTGCGTGATCACAGGATCACCAGAGAGCAACAGAGCATGAGGAGGAAGAAGAACAGTGGCAAGGGAGGCGCACAGAAGAGAAGGAGGAGATGCAACACTTACTTGCGCCTGGAAGCAGAGCTAGGGCATGGCGAGGCAGTGCTCGCGCGGCCCTAACAGCTGCGAGTCCAGGGTAGGCGCCGACGTTACGCCGGCGAACCCAAACACGAACCCAGCACCACCGTAGCAGAAGCACCTGAGGCGATGGCACGAGTACTGCGAGCAGCACCCGCGCCAGGTCAACCCAGGAGCACACCCATCGTCGGCGAGGACGAACGCTCGCCGGAGTTCGTCGAGGCGAATCTCCGCGAGATCCAGAACGGAGGCGATTCGCCAGGAGAGGAAGAGAAGGGGAAAACTACGCGGACAGATCGATAGATCTGCACGCGGCGGTTCTAGATCAGTAGGTGGCTACGGCGGAGGAGCACGGCGATGGCCGGAGCGAGGCGGCGGCCATGGCAGCGACGCCATCGCCAGGGCGTCGCAGAGAGAAGCTAGGGTTAGGAACGAAAAGCGAGAGAGGGCCGAGTGAGTGAGAGCGGTGGGCCGTTCGGCTCCACCGAGCCGCTATGGGGCAAGCCTTAGTGGGCTGTCCCATGGGCTTAGGTTATTGGGCTGGGCCCAATAAGGTCCAGGGGGGTATTTTAGTCTTTTAACATTTAATAAAAAGCCAGAACTTTACCAAATTTTAATAAATCAAATACAACTCTAAAAATCCATTAAAAATTGGATTAATGAATGAAAAATAAATCTTAACAAGAATAAAATATGAATGGAATTTATGAAACAAATTCAAAATTATGAATTTTAAGAATTTAAATAATAACTTGGAATTTAAAATTATTATTTCCTTGTAATTAAAATTCAAGGAAAAATCTCAAATAAATTCAAATACTTATTTTCAAACATTTCAAAATGAAATTCTAATATTCCAAGTCATTTCTATTGAAAAGGGTATTTTTCCAAGAAAAATACTATATTCCTTTTTATTCCAAAAACTATAGAGGTAACTCAATAATTTCAAATTATTTTTGGAATGATTAAGGAAATCATCAAGTAAAATAGTTTTACTTTGAATTGTGTACTTTGTGTGAATTACAATGATTTATACTTTTAAATCAATTGTAAATTACTGTCGAAGACATAAATCTTAAACGCAACCCTAAATTGATATAACTCAGCGGGGTAAAGGGATCCAACATAAAATAATACATCCATGATTGCATTATTTGGATTTTATAACATTGTCCTTACCGGACAATGATGCTTCTTACAGAACCCGAGGTCCAGGTTCCATCAAGCGCATGGAACCGCACTATCTCATGATCCACGAGCAAGTTCACCCTTGCTCATGTCAACTTGAGTATTTTCTACTACTTTAATGCAAAGCTATATACTTATCATTCCTGCATCGCAAATGAAATGTTACTTTCCAACTATGAATATGACTATGTGGCTGGCAATGGAACCATGGTATGTGTTGATATGGTGGAGGTTCCATTGCAATGGGTTATATCACCCTAGGATTAATTACCAATGCCGTCCAGTGATTCTAGCGCCGTACCAATCGCGTTGACCATGAGATCTATAATGGCTCTGGGGAAGCCAGCCGTATCTTTTCCCTTCTGCACGCCAACGGATTGGTAGAGCCGGTGCGGTGTTGGAGGCACTTCCGCAATAGGTTGGGATATCCTTTTAAATCCCCATCCATTAGTGATGATAAGCTCTACCATCTATGAAGGATTGTCCGGAGTACACCGTGAGTAAAGCCGTATTATCGGGGGAAGTCTACTGGGGGTGTACGGTTGGACAAAAGGGTGGGTTTGTGATGGCGTGTAACTCACACGTTCGTTGGGAACCCCAAGAGGAAGGTATGATGCGCACATCAGCAAGTTTTCCCTCAGAAAGAAACCAAGGTTTATCGAACCAGGAGGAGCCAAGAAGCACGTTGAAGGTTGATGGCGGCGGGATGTAGTGCGGCGCAACACCAGGGATTCCGGCGCCAACGTGGAACCTGCACAACACAACCAAAGTACTTTGCCCCAACGAAACAGTGAGGTTGTCAATCTCACCGGCTTGCTGTAACAAAGGATTAACCGTATTGTGTGGAAGATGATTGTTTGCAGAAAACAGTAGAACAAGTATTGCAGTAGATTGTATTTCAGTAAAGAGAATTGGACCGGGGTCCACAGTTCACTAGAGGTGTCTCTCCCATAAGATAAACAGCATGTTGGGTGAACAAATTACAGTTGGGCAATTGACAAATAAAGAGGGCATGACCATGCACATACATATCATGATGAGTATAGTGAGATTTAATTGGGCATTACGACAAAGTACATAGACCGCCATCCAACTGCATCTATGCCTAAAAAGTCCACCTTCAGGTTATCATCCGAACCCCCTCCAGTATTAAGTTGCAAAGCAACAGACAATTGCATTAAGTATGGTGCGTAATGTAATCAACAACTACATCCTTAGACATAGCATCAATGTTTTATCCCTAGTGGCAACAGCACAACACAACCTTAGAACTTTCTGTCACTGTCCCAGGTGTCAATGCAGGCATGAACCCACTATCGAGCATAAATACTCCCTCTTGGAGTTACTAGCGTCAACTTGGCCAGAGCATCTACTACTAACGGAGAGCATGCAAGATCATAAACAACACATAGACATAGCTTTGATAATCAACATAACAAGTATTCTCTATTCATCGGATCCCAACAAACGCAACATATAGAATTACAGATAGATGATCTTGATCATGTTAGGCAGCTCACAAGATCCGACAATGATAGCACAATGGGGAGAAGACAACCATCTAGCTACTGCTATGGACCCATAGTCCAGGGGTAGACTACTCACACATCACACCGGAGGCGACCATGGCGGCGTAGAGTCCTCCGGGAGATGATTCCCCTCTCCGGCAGGGTGCCGGAGGCGATCTCCTGGATCCCCCGAGATGGGATCGGCGTTGGCGGCGTCTCTGGAAGGTTTTCCGTATCGTGGCTCTCGGTACTGGGGGTTTCGTCACGGAGGCTTTAAGTAGGCGGAAGGGCAAGTCGGGGAGGGGGCACAGGGCCCCACACCATAGGCCGGCGCGGCCAAGGGGGCCGCGCCGCCTAGGGTTTGGCCGCCTCGTGGCCCCACTTCGCTTCGTCTTCGGACTCTACGGAAGCTTCGTGGCAAAATAGGCCCCCGGGCGTTGATTTCGTCCAATTCCCGAGAATATTTCCTTACTAGGATTTCTGAAACCAAAAACAGCAGAAAAACAAAGAATCGGCACTTCGGCATCTTGTTAATAGGTTAGTTCCAGAAAATGCACAAATATGACATAAAGTGTGCATAAAACATGTAGATAACATCAATAATGTGGCATGGAACATAAAAAATTATCGATACGTCGGAGACGTATCAGTTTGCAGTCGCGGAGAAGGCGGTGTGGGCTTGGATCTTTATACCTGGCCTCACACCAAAGGAAGTGTGAACGGGGGCAAGTCCCTGCGGATGGCAAAAAGGGTGAGATCTCTTGTGGGAAAAGTAACGCACCTCTGCAGAGTGTATCAAATTGTGGTTGTCACTCCTTGTTCCGGGAAGGGAACTGCGAACGCGGCAGGAAAGGAACTCCACGAAGTTCTAGTCAACTTTGTGAAGACTGACGGGCATAGTTTTCATAATAAAAGCAACCTTTTGAAGAAATGATTGCAAAACATGCATTGACCTGCGATTTCCTGATCAATGGTCGTAGCTAGTGCATCAAACACCTTTTTATTCTTTTAGAACTTGCTGAGTACCCCTGTACTCACTTTCTTTCGACACCCTTGCTAGACTGTGATCCGGAAGTGGAGGCCATCAACGATGGAACACCAGAAGGAAGTTACGAGCTGGTCTACGAAGAACCTGAACTTACCGGCGGAGTGGAAGGTGTAGACTATGGGATAGTCTACGGACCAGATGACACGGAGGTGGAGGAGTAGTGACATACCCTAGCATCATAGAGCCGAGCAACGTAGAACTTACCTAAATAAGTTGTTGAGCTCTCTTTATATTTGTTATGAGTTGTAATCATACTTAAGTAGTATCTTAGGGTGTTCTCATAGGACCTGTGAGAATACCAACTTGTTAAGACAATGTTTGTAATAAAGTATGGAGTGTTATGACCTGCAATGTTTCTGTTGTACCAATCTGAGGGATATGGCAAATTGTGAAGAAGTCCCTTCGCAAAGATCATATCAACGACTTGTATACTACAACATGCAGTGGTATCTTGGGTCACCGCAGTGAGTATCAGAGCAAATGTTGCGACCTTAGGTTGGAAAAACCTAGTATAGGGAAGAAACCTGTAGGAGTCTAGTAGAAATAGTAAAGGATTCTCTAGAAATATGGTGATTATTCACTTGAGAATAGCAAAACCATATATTTTAGTGCGATAATTCTTTATTATAGCTATTATGATGCATTATCACTACTAATATTCTGTTTTTGTATACAGCCATAATGGCGAACACTTTTCCTAAGAGGACTTTGAGGAAGGTTGAGGGATGGCTTGGTGATTATGATGGACCAATAACAGCTCTCCTGTGTGGGATGCTGAAGGAACTTCATTGTGATCCACGGATACCTGTTATCAAGTATACCTACTATGATGGGGAAATCCTAGCCAAGTGCAGAGTATCGGTCCAACTACCGGAAAAACTGCTGATGAGTCGTATAATGCCATACGGAGAAGCCAAAACTATCACCACAACCTACCACATGGGTCTATTCAAGGCAATCCTTGAGATAAGGCAGCATAAGTCAGTAGAACTGCTATGTTCAGAGTTTTCTCATATACCTCATGCCGAGGAAGATGAGGATCCCACTCTAAATCATTTGGTGTTAGCACACAGAAGTCCTGAAGCTACAAAGACAAAGACATGGATAGCTGTAAGTCTTTATTGACCACGATGTACCTTTTACACATGAAGATGAGAGGTGAGATTGACCACATGCTAGCTGAGTTCACGGACCCTGATAAAGTCCAAACTCGGATGCGTGATTTGAGGGCACAACCACAACATACTACACCTTTCTTTAGCCTAGACAGCTATGTAGATTTGAGTGACCAGTTATCCCATAAAGATCCACTTGATACGCATTCAACACGCGTCCGTTGGGAACCCCAAGAGGAAGGTGTGATGCGTACAGCGGCAAGTTTCCCTCAGTATGAAACCAAGGTTATCGAACCAGTAGGAGCCAAGAAGCACGTTGAAGGTTGATGGCGGTGGGATGTAGTGCGGCGCAACACCAGAGATTCCGGCGCCAACGTGGAACCTGCACAACACAACCAAAGTACTTTGCCCCAACGAAACAGTGAGGTTGTCAATCTCACCGGCTTGCTGTAACAAAGGATTAACCGTATTGTGTGGAAGATGATTGTTTGCAGAAAACATTAGAACAGTATTGCAGTAGATTGTATTTCAGTAAAGAGAATTGGACTGGGGTCCACAGTTCACTAGAGGTGTCTCTCCCAAAAGATAAACAGCATGTTGGGTGAACAAATTACAGTTGGGTAATTGACAAATAAAGAGGGCATGACCATGCACATACATATCATGATGAGTATAGTGAGATTTAATTGGGCATTACGACAAAGTACATAGACCGCCATCCAACTGCATCTATGCCTAAAAAGTCCACCTTCAGGTTATCATCCGAACCCCCTCCAGTATTAAGTTGCAAAGCAACAGACAATTGCATTAAGTATGGTGCGTAATGTAATCAACAACTACATCCTTAGACATAGCATCAATGTTTTATCCCTAGTGGCAACAGCACAACACAACCTTAGAACTTTCTGTCAGCATCCCGGTGTCAATGCAGGCATGAACCCACTATCGAGCATAAATACTCCCTCTTGGAGTTACAAGCATCTACTTGGCCAGAGCATCTACTAGTAACGGAGAGCATGCAAGATCATAAACAACACATAGATATAACTTTGATAATCAACATAACAAGTATTCTCTATTCATCGGATCCCAACAAACGCAACATATAGAATTACAGATAGATGATCTTGATCATGTTAGGCAGCTCACAAGATCCGACAATGATAGCACAATGGGGAGAAGACAACCATCTAGCTACTGCTATGGACCCATAGTCCAGGGGTAGACTACTCACACATCACTCCGGAGGCGACCATGGCGGCGTAGAGTCCTCCGGGAGATGAATCCCCTCTCCGGCAGGGTGCCGGAGGCGCTCTCTGGGATCCCCTGAGAGGGGATCGGCGGCGGCGGCGTCTCTGGAAGGTTTTCCGTATCGTGGCTCTCGGTACTGGGGGTTTCGCGACGGAGGCTATTTGTAGGCGGAAGGGCAGGTCAAGAGGTGGCACGGGGGCCCCACACCACAGGGCCGTGCGGCCAAGGGGGGGCCGCGCCGCCCTAGGGTGTGGCCCCCTCGTGGCCCCTCTTCGTCTCTTCTTCGGACTTCTGGAAGCTTCGTGGCACAATAGGACCCTGGGCGTTGATTTCGTCCAATTCCGAGAATATTTCGTTACTAGGATTTCTGAAACCAAAAACAGCAGAAAATAGCAACTGGCACTTCGGCATCTTGTTAATAGGTTAGTTCCAGAAAATGCATGAATATGACATAAAGTGTGCATAAAACATGTAGATAACATCAATAATGTGGCATGGAACATAAGAAATTATCGATACGTCGGAGACGTATCAGCATCCCCAAGCTTAGTTCTGCTCGTCCCGAGCAGGTAAAATGATAACACAGATAATTTCTGGAGTGACATGCCATCATAATCTTGATCATACTATTTGTAAAGCATATGTAGTGAATGCAGCGATCAAAACAATGTATATGACATGAGTAAACAAGTGAATCATATAGCAAAGACTTTTCATGAATAGCACTTCAAGGCAAGCATCAATAAGTCTTGCATAAGAGTTAACTCATAAAGCAATAATTCAAAGTAAAGGCATTGAAGCAACACAAAAGAAGATTAAGTTTCAGCGGTTGCTTTCAACTCATAACATGTATATCTCATGGATATTGTCAACATAGAGTAATATAATAAGTGCAATATGCAAGTATGTAGGAATCAATGCACAGTTCACACAAGTGTTTGCTTCTTGAGGTGGAGAGAAATAGGTGAACTGACTCAACATTGAAAGTAAAAGAATGGTCCTCATAGAGGAAAAGCATCGATTGCTATATTTGTGCAAGAGCTTTGATTTTGAAAACATATAGAGAGCAATAAAAGTAAAATTTTGAGAGGTGTTTGTTGTTGTCAACGAATGGTAGTGGGCACTCTAACCCCCTTGCCAGACAAACCTTCAAAGAGCGGCTCCCATTTTATTTTATTTTTGTGCGGCACTCCTTCCAACCTTTCTTTCACAAACCATGGCTAACCGAATCCTTCGGGTGCCTGCCAACAATCTCATACCATGAAGGAGTGCCTTTTTATTTTAGTTTTATTATGATGACACTCCTCCCCACCTTTGCTTTCTCAAGCCATGGCTAACCGAATCCTTCGGGTGCCGTCCAATCAATCACATACCATGGAGGAGTGTCTATTTTTATTAATTAATTTGGGACTGGGAATCCCATTGCCAGCTCTTTTTGCAAAATTATTGGATAAGCGGATGAAGCCACTAGTCCATTGGTGAAAGTTGCCCAACAAGATTGAAAGATAAACACCACAAACTTCCTCATGAGCTATAAAACATTGACACAAATCAGAGGTAATAAATTTTGAATTGTTTAAAGGTAGCACTCAAGCAATTTACTTTGGAATGGCGGAGAAATACTATGTAGTAGGTAGGTATGGTGGACACAAATGGCATAGTGGTTGGCTCAAGTATTTTGGATGCATGAGAAGTATTCCCTCTCGATACAAGGTTTAGGCTAGCAAGGCTTATTTGAAACAAACACAAGGATGAACCGGTGCAGCAAAACTCACATAAAAGACATATTGAAAACATTATAAGACTCTACACCGTCTTCCTTGTTGTTCAAACTCAATACTAGAAATTATCTAGACCTTAGAGAAACCAAATATGCAAACCAAATTTTAGCATGCTCTATGTATTTCTTCATTAATGGGTGCAAAGCATATGATGCAAGAGCTTAATCATGAGCACAACAATTGCCAAGTATCACATTACCCAAGACATTAATAGCAATTACTACATGTATCATTTTTCAATTCCAACCATATAACAATTTAACGAAGGAGAAACTTCGCCATGAATACTATGAGTAGAAACCAAGGACATACTTGTCCATATGCTACAGCGGAGCGTGTCTATCTCCCATAAAGTGAATGCTAGGATCCATTTTATTCAAACAAAACAAAAACAAAAACAAACCGATGCTCCAAGCAAAGCACATAAGATGTGATGGAATAAAAATATAGTTTCAGGAGGAACACGATAATGTTGTCGATGAAGAAGGGGATGCCTTGGGCATCCCCAAGCTTAGACGCTTGAGTCTTCTTAGAATATGCAGGGGTGAACCACCGGGGCATCCCCAAGCTTAGAGCTTTCACTCTCCTTGATCATGTTGCATCATACTCCTCTCTTGATCCTTGAAAACTTCCTCCACACCAAACTCGAAACAACTCATTAGAGGGTTAGTGCACAATAAAAATTAACATATTCAGAGGTGACACAATCATTGTTAACACTTCTGGACATTGCATAAAGCTACTGGACATTAACGGATCAAAGAAATTCATCCAACATAGCAAAAGAGGCAATGCGAAATAAAAGGCAGAATCTGTCAAAACAGAATAGTGCGTATTGACGAATTTTAAAATGGCACCAGACTTGCTCAAATGAAAATGCCCAAATTGAATGAAAGTTGCGTACATATCTGAGGATCACTCACGTAAATTGGCATAATTTTCTGAGTTACCTACAGGGGAAAACAGCCCAGATTCGTGACAGCAAATAAATCTGTTTCTGCGCAGTAATCCAAATCTAGTATGAACTTTTCTATCAACGGCTTAACTTGGCACAATAAAACACTAAACTAAGATAAGGAGAGGTTGCTACAGTAGTAAACAACTTCCAAGACACAAAATAAAAACAAAGTACTGTAGGTAAAAACATGGGTTGTCTCCCATAAGCGCTTTTCTTTAACGCCTTTCAGCTAGGCGCAGAAAGTGTGTATCAAGTATTATCAAGAGACGAAGTGTCAACATCATAATTTGTTCTAATAATAGAATCAAAAGGTAACTTCATTCTCTTTCTAGGGAAGTGTTCCATACCTTTCTTGAGAGGAAATTGATATTTTATATTACCTTCCTTCATATCAATGGTAGCACCAACAGTTCGAAGAAAAGGTCTTCCCAATATAATGGGACAAGATGCATTGCATTCAATATCCAAGACAACAAAATTAACGGGGACAAGGTTATTGTTAACGGTAATGCGAACATTATCAACTTTCCCCAAAGGTTTGTTTGTAGAATGATCAGCAAGATTAACATCCAAATAACAATTTTTCAGCGGTGGCAAGTCAAGCATATTATAAATTTTCTTAGGCATAACAGAAATACTTGCACCAAGATCACATAAAGCATTACAATCAAAATATTTAACCTTCATCTTAATGATGGGCTCCCAACCATCCTCTAGCTTTTTAGGAATAGAGGCTTTGCGCTCTAGTTTCTCTTCTCTAGCTTTTATGAGAGCATTTGTAATATGTTGCGTGAAAGCCAAATTTATAGCACTAGCATTAGGACTTTTAGCAAGTTTTTGCAAGAACTTTATAACTTCAGAGATGTGGCAATAATCAAAATTCAAACCATTATAATCTAAAGTAATGGGATCATAATCCCCAATGTTGGAAAAAAATTTAGCAGCTTTATCACGAGCTTTCAGCTTTAGCGGTTTCAGGCGGTTTCTCGCTTTGCATTAGAAGTGGAAACATTGCTAACACCAATTCTTTTATTATTAATAGTAGGAGGTGCAGCAACATGTGTAGCATTAGCATTACTAGTGGTGGTAATGGTCCAAACTTTAGCTACATTCTTCTCTTTAGCTAGTTTTTCATTTTCTTCTCTATCCCACCTAGCACGCAGTTCAGCCATTAATCTTATATTCTCATTAATTATTTCTAACTTGGATGGCATTTGCTGTAGTAACAATTTTGTTATGATGATTTTCATTAGGCAAAACTTTCGATTTCAAAAGATCAACATCAGCAGCAAGACTATCGACTTTAGAAGCAAGTATATCAATTTTCCCAAGCTTTTCTTCAACAGATTTGTTAAAAGCAGTTTGTGTACTAATAAATTCTTTAAGCATGGCTTCAAGTCCAGGGGGTGAATTCCTATTATTATTGTAAGAATTCCCATAAGAATTACCATAGCCGTTGCCATTATTATAAGGATATGGCCTATAGTTGTTACTAGAATTGTTCCGGTAAGCATTGTTGTTGAAATTATTATTTTTAATGAAGTTTACATCAACATGTTCTTCTTGTGCAACCAATGAAGCTAATGGAACATTATTAGGATCAATATTAGTCCTATCATTCACAAGCATAGACATAATAGCATCAATCTTATCACTCAAGGAAGAGGTTTCTTCGACAGAATTTACCTTCTTACCTTGTGGAGCTCTTTCCGTGTGCCATTCAGAGTAGTTGATCATCATATTATCAAGAAGCTTTGTTGCTTCACCAAGAGTGATGGACATAAAGGTACCTCCAGCAGCTGAATCCAATAAATTCCGTGAAGAAAAATTTAGTCCTGCATAGAAGGTTTGGATGATCATCCAAGTAGTCAGTCCATGGGTTGGGCAATTTTTAACCAAAGATTTCATTCTTTCCCAAGCTTGAGCAACATGTTCAGTATCTAATTGTTTAAAATTCATTATGCTACTCCTCAAAGATATAATTTTAGCAGGGGGATAATATCTACCAGTAAAAGCATCCTTGCATTTAGTCCATGAATCAATACTATTCTTAGGCAGAGATAGCAACCAATCTTTAGCTCTTCCTCTTAATGAGAAAGGGAACAATTTTAATTTTATAATGTCACCATCTACATCCTTATACTTTTGTATTTCACATAATTCAACAAAATTATTGAGATGGGCAGCAGCATCATCAGAACTAACACCAGAAAATTGCTCTCGCATAACAAGATTCAAGAAAGCGAGGTTTAATTTCAAAGAATTCTGCTTTGTAGTAGCAGAGTGGAGCAATAGGTGTGCATAAGAAATCATTATTATTTGTGGTTGTGAAATCACACAACTTAGTATTTTCAGGGTTGGCCATTTTAGCAACAGTAAATAAAGCAAACTAGATAAAGTAAATGCAAGTAACTAATTTTTGTGTGTTTTTGATATAGCAAACAAGATAGCAAATAAAGTAAAACTAGCAACTAATTTTTTTGTATTTTGATTTAGTGCAGCAAACAAAGTAGTAAATAAAACTAAGCAAGACAAAAACAAAGTAAAGAGATTGAGAAGTGGAGACTCCCCTTGCAGCGTGTCTTGATCTCCACGGCAACGGCGCCAGAAAAAGCTGCTTGATACGCGTTCAACACGCGTCCGTTGGGAACCCCAAGAGGAAGGTGTGATGCGTACAGCGGCAAGTTTCCCTCAGTATGAAACCAAGGTTATCGAACCAGTAGGAGCCAAGAAGCACGTTGAAGGTTGATGGCGGCGGGATGTAGTGCGGCGCAACACCAGAGATTCCGGCGCCAACGTGGAACCTGCACAACACAACCAAAGTACTTTGCCCCAACGAAACAGTGAGGTTGTCAATCTCACCGGCTTGCTGTAACAAAGGATTAACCGTATTGTGTGGAAGATGATTGTTTGCAGAAAACAGTAGAACAGTATTGCAGTAGATTTTATTTCAGTAAAGAGAATTGGACCGGGGTCCACAGTTCACTAGAGGTGTCTCTCCCATAAGATAAACAGCATGTTGGGTGAACAAATTACAGTTGGGCAATTGACAAATAAAGAGGGCATGACCATGCACATACATATCATGATGAGTATAGTGAGATTTAATTGGGCATTACGACAAAGTACATAGACCGCCATCCAACTGCATCTATGCCTAAAAAGTCCACCTTCAGGTTATCATCCGAACCCCCTCCAGTATTAAGTTGCAAAGCAACAGACAATTGCATTAAGTATGGTGCGTAATGTAATCAACAACTACATCCTTAGACATAGCATCAATGTTTTATCCCTAGTGGCAACAGCACAACACAACCTTAGAACTTTACATCACTTGTCCCGGTGTCAATGCAGGCATGAACCCACTATCGAGCATAAATACTCCCTCTTGGAGTTACAAGCATCTACTTGGCCGGAGCATCTACTAGTAACGGAGAGCATGCAAGATCATAAACAACACATAGATATAACTTTGATAATCAACATAACAAGTATTCTCTATTCATCGGATCCCAACAAACGCAACATATAGAATTACAGATAGATGATCTTGATCATGTTAGGCAGCTCACAAGATCCGACAATGATAGCACAATGGGGAGAAGACAACCATCTAGCTACTGCTATGGACCCATAGTCCAGGGGTAGACTACTCACACATCACTCCGGAGGCGACCATGGCGGCGTAGAGTCCTCCGGGAGATGAATCCCCTCTCCGGCAGGGTGCCGGAGGCGATCTCCTGGATCCCCCGAGATGGGATCGGCAGCGGCGGCGTCTCTGGAAGGTTTTCCGTATCGTGGCTCTCGGTACTGGGGGTTTCGCGATGGAGGCTATTTGTAGGCGGAAGGGCAGGTCAAGAGGCGGCACGGGGGCCCCACACCACAGGGCCGCGCGGCCAAGGGGGGCCGCGCCGCCTAGGGTGTGGCCCCTTGTGGCCCCTCTTCGTCTCTTCTTCGGACTTCTGGAAGCTTCGTGGCAAAATAGGACCCTGGGCATTGATTTCGTCCAATTCCGAGAATATTTCGTTACTAGGATTTCTGAAACCAAAAACAGCAGAAAACAGAATCGGCACTTCGGCATCTTGTTAATAGGTTAGTTCCAGAAAATGCACGAATATGACATAAAGTGTGCATAAAACATGTAGATAACATCAATAATGTGGCATGGAACATAAGAAATTATCGATACGTCGGAGACGTATCACCACTCACACCCAACTTTGTTCCACATTATCCACATGTGTCAGCATCATATGAGTCTGGATATGGGGGAGATGATTCCAGGAACCTAAACTGCTCGGAGTCACCAATCGAGAATTCGACTGGTTGGCGTTTCGGGGAACCATTTGGAGATGAAGGAGAACCCATCACTTGTGAGTCAGAGGATGAAGGAGACGCGGTTAACCAGAATGTTAACCAAAGCTTTGGGCAGGAAGAGAAAGACACCAACTCCATTTCTTTAGATTTGGAGATGGGGTTACCCAAAACATCCCAGTACGTCGTCGGTGAGAGTTCTGGAACTAAGAAAAAGAAGAAGAAGAAGATGAGGGGTCAAGTGAATAGGAATCCTCCATGGATGACAGGAGAAGATGAGCTGTATCCCACTGGGGATATATATGAGTCTTTATCTAGTTACTTTGGCATGACAGATCTCTGTCTCGGCACTTCGTCCGATTCAGACTACATACCTACGGGAAGAACCTTCATTCCGGACGGTGTTCGGAGGACAAACCGCTGTACCGGATGGACCCCAGGGATGTACGCGGAGGCGAGCTATGATGACGAGGAGTAGAGCTCCGAGGAAGAATAAAGTAATCTAGGTGGTATTGTAATAGAGCGTATTTTAAATTCCCGTTGGCTTGGGCTTTGAGCCAAATAAGTGGTTTATATGTACCACATGTAATATAAGTTTGTGAGTGTGTTATGTATTATACAAAGTATATGCATAATAAATGTTTGTTTTGTATTTGCTTCTTAATTTCATTGTGTGACTAGTTCTGGGCATTGAGTTGAGCTCAGAAAGCATTTGCATGGTGTAATTATGAGTAATCGCTCTTTGTTACAGGACTAGGGGAAAATGGCGTTAGTAGAAACCGAAGAGGCTCGCAGAGAGCGGGAAGCAAGAGAAAAAGAGGAGGCAGATGCAGCAGCTAGAGCAGAGAATGCACCACCACCACCACACCCAATGATGCACCCAGACTTCCAACAGTATATGAGGTCAATGGAGGAAGATAGGAGGCATTACCAGGAAAGCCAGAGCAAGAACATGCAAGATTTCTTTACCCACGTCATCAATGATAGGGGTAATGAAGGCAAGGGAGTAACTCTATCGGACTTCCAAAATGCAAGACCACTACCATTTACATCAGCTCCAGAACCAATGGACGCGGAAGATTGGCTTATGGATACGGAAAGGAAGCTGAAGACCGTTGGTTGCAACGATGAGGAGAAGATCAGATATACCACTTATCTGTTGTCAGGACCAGCAGCGTCATGGTGGGAGAACCTTGTAGCAGTACACCCTCCTGATAAGGTGTTCACCTGGGAGGAGTTCAAGAAGAAGTTTCGGGAAGCTCATGTTCCGGACAGCGTGGTGGAGCTGAAGAAGAGGGAGTTTGACGAACTACGACAGAATACTGCACCCATTATGCAATATGTTCGGGATTTCAACAGGTTATCCAGGTATGCACATGAGGATGTAGATACAGAGGAGAAGAGGAAGAAGCGGTTCATGAGAGGCATGAATCCATACATGAAGATGCAACTAAGGTTGGCACGGACTGCCGAATTCCAGGAACTGATTGACTCGGCAATCACTTTCGAGGATGATTACCGGCAAGTCCAAGAGGATAGGAGGAAGAGGGCTCGTATCAAGCCAAGGAAGTACCCAATCAGTAAACCAACACCTGATCGGAGTTTCAAACCCCGATACCGACCTATTACTGGTAATCAATACAACCGGGAGGTCAGAGTCAGAATCCAATCAACCAAATCATCTGCAACAATTGTGGCCTGAGGGGTCATTTGCAGAAAGATTGTCAGAAACCCAGAATCATCTGTTATGGTTGTGGGAAGGAAGGACACATTAAGCCGGATTGTCCAAACAAGGCGTCCTGGAGCGGACAGAGCTCTGGAGGACGAGGTGGAAACAACAACAACAACCGCAACAACAACAACAACAACAACAACTGCAACAACAACAACAACAACAAGAGGGGAAAGCCTTATGGAAAGCTGAATGGCACATCTTTGGAACAAGCGGAAGAGTCGGATCAAACAGTCTTAGGTACGCTAAGCATTCTTACTCATCCTGGCAAAGTATTATTTGATACTGGAGCAACCACATCGTTTCTTGCATTGGAGTTTGTGGAAAAATTCGGGCTTAGATGTTCTAAGTTAGAAACCCCTATAACTGTTCTATCCGCGGGGGGACGATCTTAGTAACCCACGTGAAAGAAGCACAAGTCCTAACCATATGTGACTGTGTGTATTTCGCGGACCTATTCATCATACCCATGAAGGACATATCAGTCATCCTAGGTATGGATTGGTTGACAGAAAATGGAGCGGTGATTAACTGTGGAGACAAAACAGTATCACTTCGCAACTCCATCGGAGGTCGAATAGTGTTCCAAGGAGATAAGTACAGTGAGTTGGAGATCGGATTGGAACTAAATAGCCTGAAGGAGGTGAGAATTGAAGATATTCCTGTAGTGAATGAGTTTAAGGATGTATTTCCTAAAGAACTACCGGGAATGCCACCCGATAGAGAGATAGAATTCACAATCGATCTGATTTCAGGCACAACACCAATAGCACAACCACCATATAAGATGGGGCCAAAGGAATTAGTGGAACTGAAAGATCAGATTGATGAGTTAGAACAAAAGGGATTCATTCAAGAAAGTGTATCACCATGGGGTACACCAGTTATTTTTGTGGATAAAAGAGATGGAGGAAAGAGAATGTGTGGAGATTACAGAAATTTGAACAATGTAACTATCAAGAACAAGTATCCTTTACCTAGAATTCAAGACCTTTTTGATCAAGTTCAAGGAGCGGGAGTCTTCTCAAAGATAGATTTAAGGTCAGGATACCATCAAATCAAGATCAAGAAGGAGGATGTACCAAAAACAGCGTTCGTATCAAGGTATGGACACCATGAATACTTGGTTGTACCATTTGGACTAACAAATGCACCAGCTATTTTCATCAATTTGATGAACAAGATATTCATGAAGTACTTGGACAAGTTTGTGATAGTGTTCATAGATGATATTCTAATCTATTCCAAAGATAAAGAAGAACATGCCAAGCATTTGAAGATAGTTCTGCAAACTTTGAGGGAACATCAGCTATATGCGAAGTTTAGCAAGTGCAAATTTTGGTTAGATAGTGTGGAATTTCTTGGACATGTCATAACCAAAGAAGGCATAGCGGTGAATCCAAACAAGGTTCAGTCCGTATTGGAATGGAAATCACCTAAAAATGCTAAGGAGATACGAGGATTTCTTGGTATGGCAGGCTATTATCGGAGATTCATAGAGGGATTTTCGAAGATTGCAGGACCAATGACCAAGTTACTCAAGAAAAATACTCCATTTGTGTGGACTGATGAGTGTGAAGCCAGCTTCCAAACACTCAAAGATAAGTTAACCACAACACCAGTGTTAGCAGTTCCTGAACCTGGAAAGGATTACACGGTGTATTGTGATGCTTCCAAGAATGGACTTGGATGTGTTCTTATGCAAGATCGGAAGGTAATAGCTTATGGATCAAGACAGTTGAAACCCCATGAACACAACTACCCAGTACATGATCTAGAGTTAGCGGCAGTTGTGTATGCTCTGAAGAGTTGGAGACAATTTCTATATGGATCCAAGTGTGAGTTATACACCGATCACAAAAGTTTGAAATATTTCTTCACTCAGAAGGAATTAAACATGAGACAGAAGAGATGGTTAGAGTTGATTAAGGATTACGACCTTAAGATCAACTATACACCAGGCAAGGCTAATGTAGTAGCAGATGCCCTAAGTAGGAAGAGTACGGAGAATCAACCTACGGAATGGGAGATTCCAAAGGAACTTCGGAAAGAGCTAGAGGAGGCTCAGATTTTGTTTATTCAAGGTGATGATAAGGGAAGTATAGCAACCATGAGGATTATGGATGAGATGTATTCAGATTTGAAATATGAGATTATCCGGAAGCAAGCGGATGATTTGTTCATACAAGAGGAAATCAAGAGGATTGGTGAAGGAAGACCATCGAATTCCATCTAGGGGATTTTGATTCATTATACTTCGAAAAGGATCTCGTGTACCAGATGATCCAGAAGTGAAGTCAATCATATTAAAGGAAGCACATGAAACCCTTTATTCCATACATCCAGAAGTACTAAGATGTATATGGATTTGAAGGAGATGTTACGGTGGAACAACATGAAAAGAGAAATAGCACAATATGTCTCGGAATGTCATACATGTCAACGAGTGAAGGCAGAACTCGAGTCTGCGGGATTACTCAAACCACTAGAGATACCGGAGTGGAAATGGGATGAAATCGGAATGGATTTTGTTCTTGGTCTACCAATGACTAGTAAGAAGAAGGATATGATATGGGTAATAGTGGACAGGCTTACCAAGAGTGCTCATTTCATAGCCGTAAACACAAAGGATACTACAGAAAAGCTTGTGGATATATATGTGAAAGAGATTGTGAGTAAGCATGGAGTACCAAAGAAGATAGTTTCAGATAGAGGTTCAATTTTCACATCAGCATTCTGGAAACGACTACAAGAAGCTTTGGGATCCAAATTGGATTTCAGTACAGCATATCATCCACAAACCGGAGGACAAACCGAAAGAACCAATCAGATACTTGAGGACATGCTTAGAGCCTGTGCTCTGAACTTTGGAGGCTCATGGGAGGACCATTTACCTCTAGCGGAGTTCTCATATAACAACAGTTATCAGAGTAGCATCCAGATGGCACCGTACGAAGCATTGTACGGAAGAAAGTGTCGATCACCAATTTGTTGGTTTGAAACCGGAGAAAACAAGGAGTTTACACCGGACTACATCAATGAGAGACAAGACGTCATCGAGGTGATCCGGGATAGACTCAAAATAGCTCAGAGTCGTCAGAAGAGTTACGCCGACTTAAAGAGAAGAGATTGGGAACCGAAAGTGGGAGACATGGTTTATTTAAAGGTTAGCCCAATGAAAGGACTTAAGAGGTTCGGAGTGAAAGGAAAGTTAAGTCCTCGATATATTGGACCATTTAAGATACTCGGTCTAATCGAGGAACAGCTTTTGAGTTGGAGTTACCGGCACAACTAAGTCAAGTTCATAATGTGTTTCATGTTTCACAACTCAGAAAGTGTTTGAAGGCACCGGATGATCCCATCACATATGAAGAAATAGAATTGCAATCTGACCTAACTTATGTGGAAAGACCAGAAAAGATCTTAGAATTACAATGGAAGAAGTTAAGAAACAGAGCAATCAAATACTGCAAAGTTCAATGGCAACATCATCCTGAGCGAGAAGCAACTTGGGAGACGGAAGAAGAATTAAGGAAGTCTTACCCCGAGATGTTCAGGTACCAATCTTAACTTCGGGACGAAGTTTCTGTTAAGGGGGAGAGGCTGTAATAACCCAGAACATAGGAACAACGAAGGGTAGATTTAGAAATGGGATGTGCATTTCATCGCAAAACGGGGGAAATTTTCGCGCCTTATTGCAACTAAACCTAAGAGGGATCGAGGTTCTCTCTCATTTTGCACTTAGGGTTAGGCAATGTGAGTTAGGGAAATTTCGACATGATCTCTTTTGTAACTTGTTACTTTGGGGAATGTTTGCATTTGATAAGTGTTAAACAATTAACTATAAACATCACACCATATAAACATTGAATTTAGAATTCAAACACAAGATATAAAATTCAAATCACTTTGAATTTCAAAGTGAATATCAAATAATATTTCATCAAGAATATAAACATTATATAATACAAAGCTCATAAACCAAAACTTGAGCTTTATTGATCATCAACACAGAATACATAGTCTTTACAATATTTTTGATACAAGAATTGATGTATAATAATAAACAGAAATGAAAAAGGAAAATTACAAGATTTTCCTAAACTAAAACCTAGACTAAATGCTTGAAGGACATCTTCTGGTCATACTCAACTTCAAAACCTGCAAAACAAATCACAAGTGCTAGACAGGATATTAAGTGTTAGAAATTCAGTTTGGACAGAGTGAAAAACATCACAGAAATTCAGTTTGGACGGTGAACATGCCACCGCACACTTGTGCTTGTCCAAAACACAGACGGACAGACAGGATAGGATCAGGCAGACCAAACCTGAGCAGCCACAGAGGGCTCAAGTTTCACCATAGCAAGGCTGTTGCTAGGCAAGCAACAGCAAGGCAAGGCAAAGGATGAGTCATAAAGTAAATGAGCCTGTGTGTCATGGCCAGGGATGAAGTAGAGGCCATATAAATAGCACACAAACCCTAGAACCATGTCAGTCGACCACATTTGCAAATCATCAGGTAAGGGTGAAGCAAGAACAAGCACAGTTCATCCAGTTCATAACCAAGAACAGAAACCAACACAACCAACTTAGCCACCAGGAATCATGGTGACCTGAGAAGATCAACCAGAGATTGGAGGTGAAGGGCTGAGTACAGAAACCCCAAGTCTGCATCAACCAAATATTTCACACTAGGAGCTGGAACAAGGTATACCAAATACCTGGACAGATCCAATGGATTTGATCCATCACATATGCATGAAATAAGCATGGGATGAGCAGATGCTCATATGGGTAGATCATCACTTGGTTTTCACCAAGGATTACTGCCAGTCAAAAGCTACTAAAAATAGAAAGCATCTAGGTACAGATCTTGTACACAGAAACTAGCACACATGCACAGATGCACACCATAGCCAGATCACATGCACAGATAGCACCAGTAGATGAATTGCAAGGATTAGCAGCTAAGACTACACAGTAAATCCTAAGCTATGAACCATCAAGAAAAAACCTAGATTTTCATCGTGCAAGCATATTAGCATTCATCTCAAGGATGATTCCCAAATATGCAAGCAAAGGTTGAGTAGCCACAAGATCCAACTATTTTGGTGAGCAACCAATCAGGAGCAAGGCCACTGAGGTCACATCACACTTAGCATCAACTAAAATGAAGCCAAACATAGCACATCATTATCCAGGAATGGATTCAGATTCAATTGCTTGCCAGATAATCATGAACAGCTAAGTCATTTGCAAGCAAATCATTTAAATCATTACTGCATAAGCAGTTCATCATAATTTAATTAATACAAGCATGAATTTATCACAGATCCATGCTTAATACTGACAACATAATATAAGGCAACACAGGAAAATCCATAGCCACTAGCTCCAGACTAGGTAGCTAAGATGAGCAACAGCACAAGTAAGCAACATCATAGTGATGCTTGAGCATCAGTATCATAAAGGAAATTGAATCACTTAGCCACAGTATTAATCAGTAAGCCATCACTGACATTGAATTGATCAAATGGATCAATTGCAGCAAGCCAAGCTACACAGGGAAGTTAGCCAACAAGCAAGGAATGATCCAATGGATCATTGGCTTGCATAGATAGCAATCGAAGCAGATCACGGGCACCACCTTGGCACACACACAAGTGTCACCGATGCATCACAAATACACCTAGACAAGCAAGCATGATATACCAAGTAAGCACAAGCAAGTCATAACCAAGCATAGCATGGCATAGTTAGCTTTTGAGCAAGCACGGTAGAGCATGGCAAGTACGAGCATGCTAGGAGCAGCGAGAGAAGCAAGCACATCATGAATAGCAAGCAAAGCAGCATGTGCCGATAAATGGTAATTGGGTCATGAGCTTGCAAAACGAAGCACAGAAAATTGCGCAGCAATAGCATGGCTGCGTGATCACGGGATCACCGAGAGCAACAGAGCATGAGGAGGAAGAAGAACAGTGGCAAGGGAGGCGCACGAAGAGAAGGAGGAGATGCAACACTTACTTGCGCCCGAGCGAAGCTAGGGCATGGCGAGGCAGTGCTCGCGCGGCCCTAACAGCTGCGAGTCCAGGGTAGGCGCCGACGTTACGCCGGCGAACCCAAACACGAACCCAGCACCACCGTAGCAGAAGCACCTGAGGCGACGGCACGAGTACTGCGAGCAGCACCCGCGCCAGGTCAACCCAGGAGCACACCCATCGTCGGCGAGGACGAACGCTCGCCGGAGTTCGTCGAGGCGAATCTCCGCGAGATCCAGAACGGAGGCGATTCGCCAGGAGAGGAAGAGAAGGGGAAAACTACGCGGACAGATCGATAGATCTGCACGCGGCGGTTCTAGATCAGTAGGTGGCTACGGCGGAGGAGCACGGCGATGGCCGGAGCGAGGCGGCGGCCATGGCAGCGACGCCATCGCCAGGGCGTCGCAGAGAGAAGCTAGGGTTAGGAACGAAAAGCGAGAGAGGGCTGAGTGAGTGAGAGCGGTGGGCCGTTCGGCTCCACCGAGCCGCTATGGGGCAAGCCTTAGTGGGCTGTCCCATGGGCTTAGGTTATTGGGCTGGGCCCAATAAGGTCCAGGGGGGTATTTTAGTCTTTTAACATTTAATAAAAAGCCAGAACTTTACCAAATTTTAATAAATCAAATACAACTCTAAAAATCCATTAAAAATTGGATTAATGAATGAAAAATAAATCTTAACAAGAATAAAATATGAATGGAATTTATGAAACAAATTCAAAATTATGAATTTTAAGAATTTAAATAATAACTTGGAATTTAAAATTATTATTTCCTTGTAATTAAAATTCAAGGAAAAATCTCAAATAAATTCAAATACTTATTTTCAAACATTTCAAAATGAAATTCTAATATTCCAAGTCATTTCTATTGAAAAGGGTATTTTTCCAAGAAAAATACTATATTCCTTTTTATTCCAAAAACTATAGAGGTAACTCAATAATTTCAAATTATTTTTGGAATGATTAAGGAAATCATCAAGTAAAATAGTTTTACTTTGAATTGTGTACTTTGTGTGAATTACAATGATTTATACTTTTAAATCAATTGTAAATTACTGTCGAAGACATAAATCTTAAACGCAACCCTAAATTGATATAACTCAGCGGGGTAAAGGGATCCAACATAAAATAATACATCCATGATTGCATTATTTGGATTTTATAACATTGTCCTTACCGGACAATGATGCTTCTTACAGAACCCGAGGTCCAGGTTCCATCAACTGCATGGAACTGCACTATCTCGCAGTCCACAGGCAAGTTCACCCTTGCTCATGTCAACTTGAGTATTTTCTACTACTTTAATGCAAAGCTATATACTTATCATTCCTGCATCGCAAATGAAATGTTACTTTCCAACTATGAATATGACTATGTGGCTGGCAATGGAACCATGGTATGTGTTGATATGGTGGAGGTTCCATTGCAATGGGTTATATCACCCTAGGATTAATTACCAATGCCGTCCAGTGATTCTAGCGCCGTACCTATCGCGTTGACCATGAGATCTATATAATGGCTCTGGGGAAGCCAGCCGTATATTTTCCCTTCTGCACGCCAACGGATTGGCAGAGCCGGTGGGGTGTTGGAGGCACTTCCGCAATAGGTTGGGATATCCTTTTAAATCCCCATCCATTAGTGATGATAAGCTCTACCATCTATGAAGGATTGTCCGGAGTACACCGTGAGTAAAGCCGTATTATCGGGGGAAGTCTACTGGGGGTGTACGGTTGGACAAAAGGGTGGGTTTGCAGTCGCGGAGAAGGCGGTGTGGGGTTGGATCTTTATACCTGGCCTCACACCAAAGGAAGTGTGAACGGGGGCAAGTCCCTGCGGATGGCAAAAAGGGTGAGATCTCTTGTGGGAAAAGTAACGCACCTCTGCAGAGTGTATCAAATTGTGGCTGTCACTCCTTGTTCCGGGAAGGGAACTGCGAACGCGGCAGGAAAGGAACTCCACGAAGTTCTAGTCAACCTGTGAAGACTGACGGGCATAGTTTTCATAATAAAAGCAACCTTTTGAAGAAATGATTGCAAAACATGCATTGACCTGCGATTTCCTGATCAATGGTCGTAGCTAGTGCATCAAACACCTTTTTATTCTTTTAGAACTTGCTGAGTACCCCTGTACTCACTTTCTTTCGACACCCTTGCTAGACTATGATCCGGAAGTGGAGGCCATCAACGATGGAACACCAGAAGGAAGTTACGAGCTGGTCTACGAAGAACCTGAACTTACCGGCGGAGTGGAAGGCGTAGACTATGGGATAGTCTACGGACCAGATGACACGGAGGTAGAGGAGTAGTGACATACCCTAGCATCATAGAGCCGAGCAACGTAGAACTTACCTAAATAAGTTGTTGAGCTCTCTTTATATTTGTTATGAGTTGTAATCGTACTTAAGTAGTATCTTAGGGTGTTCTCATAGGACCTGTGAGAATACCAACTTGTTAAGACAATGTTTGTAATAAAGTATGGAGTGTTATGACCTGCAATGTTTCTGTTGTACCACTCTGAGGGATATGGCAAATTGTGAAGAAGTCCCTTCGCAAAGATCATATCAACGACTTGTATACTACAACATGCAGTGGTATGCTGGGTCACCGCACACTGTACCACGCATGATATCCCGTCCCGCCGGACATGCGTCTACCAAGCAGCGGCGGGTGGAGGATGGCTGCCAACGGCATAGGCATCCCGCCGCCCTGTCGCTGGGCACGGAGCGCTGGAGGGACGCGATCAGGACCCGGTGGTCTCGCCCAGCGCCGAGGAGCGGGCGGATCCAACCTGGGCGGCCACCGACAACGACTGCTGGTGGATCGCCTACTTCCAGGCACAACACGACATCGAGATGAACAACACCGCCGGCCTCATCGGCCGGCGGAACACTTGGAACAGGGAGGGGCGCGTCCTCTTATGGGGCGTTCCGGGGCGGACTCTGGAGAACGTCGTCGACGACATCCACAACGACGCTCCAAAAGGTCGTGGCTGATTCCTATGGCAAACCAATCTGGCACGTAGTCTTCTGTCTCCCCCATCCCTGCCGACAGCGCTCCGCCTTCTGTCTCCCCCCATCCCCGCCGACAAAGCGTCGCCGCCATTACCGCCGTCGGTGCTCTACAGGTTGCTGGCTCGTGGGTTCTCCTTGGTGGGAGGTATCGAGAAAATGGGGTTCAAACTGAACTGGCATGTTCGTTCCAGGTCGAGGATGTGGAGTGTCGGAGCGGGTCGAACTTCTAGCCGGTGGGCCTAGTCATCTAATTGCTGTGTTAAAAAGGCTAATCAAGTTTTCTGTGTTATTTGCAAAGATTACGGGAAAACATGGTGTTCTGTGGAAAACAAAGTACAACCCGTGGTTCTATGCAAAAAAAGGCACCAACAACTGGTGTTAAATGCTATTTCCTCTCATATTTTGTGTGTGTGCTCCTCTTCACATCAGCGGTTCAACCAGATTCCACGTACCGTGGACTTGACGTTGCACAGTGACACGGAAAAACGACACAATGTGGAATGGATGGGTAGAGACTTGCTCCTCCATGCCACAAGATAGGCAACTATATACACCTCGAAGATAGGCAATTGTATGAAACAAGGAGTCTGAAACAAGTATAAACAGTGCTAACTCATCTCTACTCATTCACGACGGGTGCAGAAGAGACAAAAAGGCTCAGAATATTTGGATTGTTTTTGTCACCGTAGGCAAGTCGGCTGGCTCTTTGGCTTTCGTTGGCCTCGATCGTTGTGCCATGCTCTTCCTTTCCTAGGCGCCAAACCACCAGCTCGCCAGGCCTGTTTTAACGCTTGCCAGCAACTGCTACTAGCAAAGGTACATACCACATCATGTGATCAATGTTTTTTTAACAGGGTACGGGGTCTTGAAAGACCCTGAAAATGTTGGATTAAAGAAGGTGTGGTAGGTAGAATTTTACATGAAGGCCCATAACATAACTCACCCTAAGAACCTTACAATTTGAAGATAATACCTTCAAAATTACAATAAAACACCCTAAAACAAGAAATAAAAAAGCGATCAGGTCCTTGGATGCCTCTGCCACCAAACACCGACGATCTCCAAGCGTCGCCACCGAGATCCTTGGGCTGAGCACTCGATGGCCCTTCTCCGGCGCTGAACCACTACCGCCGGCCATTTCCTAGCCTCCGGGGACAAACCACTTGGCTGCTAGGTAGTTTTGAGCTCCAACCTAGAAATCCGATGAGGGCCTCCGACTAGGAGGTAGAAATAAGGCCGCCATGTTGCTTGATGTGCGTATGCGTAGCTATGGATTCACATTCACTTGGAATTGCATTGTCAAAATTGGCCCCTAGTATAGATTTATGTACTTTCCAAACTTCACATACATGGCGCAGTAAAAACTGAGGACTATGACGTCTTCTTTTTTAACTTTAAAAGATAAACTAGTCACTAACCCCTAGCCAGACCTAGCTAACCATACACAATGAAATAACGACTAAGCCGTAACTATCACAAACCGCTTCACGGCGGATGAAAAATCCCGCCACCTAGGCTATAATCATTGTTTACTTATATTGAACTTTTTTATATTAATACAACTTATTATGTCTACACATAGTCATATCCATGTATTATCATCTAAATGAAGCTAAATTAAGCACATAACATTGGAGTGATGTTGAAATTTTAAGACACGTTATAGGTATACAATTCTAGGTTATAAAGTTGCAAATATACTAGCACTATTTTTAAACCATGTGTGCGATAAAACCTACATTATTTGTTTTCCATTTTCATATATTTCTTCACAAAACTTTCGTTAAACCCGATACACTTAGAAACATGAATAATAATAAAAACACATAGAAATAATTTTGCATTTATTCTAGTTGTTGTGCACCATTAGATACAATGTTGTGTTGTATCTAACAATTTATATAGCCTTAATTATAGCTTTGTATTTTTCTTTACCGGTCTAGTGTTGTATATAAGTGTTCATAAACCTTTTAGTCTCCACAAAAATCATGGATGTGTGAAATTTAGGTCTAACAAATATCTTGACAAAGTATTTTTCGGGAGTAAGGATGCCAATTTTATCCACGGTTACGGGTACCGTACCCGCATGGGTAGGATATGAATGAGAACACTTTTATACCCACAGTGAAGTATCCATATCGTACACACATATTCTACCCTTTTATTACCATTTTTCTCATATCACACGTCTACTCTTGTTAACTTATATGAATTCGAATTTGAGATCGTGATTTCTATATTTTGATAATTTTTATGTATTCAACTACCTGATATTGAGTTGGGATAATTCATTTATTTTATCAAATTTGCTATCGGTAAATGCAAAATTGTGAATAGATTATGTACCGTTTGATCTACCCGCCGCGTACCCAATGGGTACATGTACCCGACATGTATAGGTATGGCTAAAGTTTTATACCCATCCCGTGGGTACGAGTATGGTAGAAGTTTATACCCACTGACTATACGGGTATTGGTATGGTGTTGCTCTATCCTGTCCATACCCTACATTGTCATCCTTATTCTGGAGAGTATAATCGTCTATTTTTCTATGTAACTAGAGTTTCTAAATAAGTAGAGTTTCTAAATTGTATGGTGTCTCTATGTAGGTTCAACTTGGGGGCATTCCTCGTACATTATTTTTTGTGGGTCGAATATGCACTTGAATATCCTTGGCAGCGAACTGTGCAATCAAGGCATCTAATCCACCGTTCATGAAAGTTTTTAAAAATCAATTAATCTGAACTCTCATGTTTGAATTCTTCCCTCGATTATTGGCTTACTGCAATTAATTTAAGCCATGGTTGTGTTGTCAACTTGCACTGGCCGTCGATGAAGGTTTTGATCCGTTGCTGCCTTTTCTGTCCCAGTGGTATGCAATTCATATTCATTTGGGGGCTAGACATCATACCGAGTCCAACAGATTTTTTTTTACTTGTTCCGTTCTAAAATATATTTTTTATTTTTTATGTAGATACAAAAGTATGTAGACATATTTTATTTATATATACATCTATATCTAGAAAAGATTAATCAAATCTACTGTTTCCTTGTGATAGGCACTCACACACCAGCATCGTTGACTATGAAAGAGCGAGGGCAGGATGCAAACCACACCCATGGTAAAAGAGCAAGGACATAATGCAAAGTTGCAAACCAACTAACCAAGCAGAGAAATTCTCTTGTTCCGTGCACCGTTTGTGTTGTCGATTGCCTGCTTTAAGATTGGTGCCGCAATGATTTACAAAGTTTCTTTAAATTTCATTGTGTTTCCTGTTGGTGCAAACATATTGAACTTCAAACCATGCACCGTAGAAGGCACCAAGCATGACATAGATCGCTGGTCGCTGCAAAGTTCGATCGACACGGTACAGCGGGGCCGACGGTGCGGTACACCAAGGCCGATCCATGCTCCGAACAGAGTTAATTGACTGGAACTCGTGAAGAACTAAAATGGTTTGGTCTATATTTTGCTCCACGGTTGATAATTCCAAAAAATATTACTATGGTATACAAAGAACGGAATTGAATTTCCAGGGGAGGACTGTGTACTTGTGTGTGTGCATCACTCAGCTCCATTCGGGCCAAGAAAAAGACTAAACAGAACGAACGAACCAACGAACAAATAACTCGACCGAATTTATCAGGCCACTTCACGAGCTGCTCCTCTCCATGAAGGCGAGGAACTCCTGGAAGTCCATCCGGCCGTCCTTGTCCCCATCGTAGGCGTCGATCATGCGCTGGCAGTCCGCGGCTGCCACGCCGGCAGCGAACCCGAGCGACCTGAGCACGCTCCCGAGCTCGCCGGCGTCGATGAACCCGTCACCGTTACAGTCAAAGACGCGGAACGCCGCCGCGGCCTCCTCCACGGTCGCTTCCTCCTCCTCGAACAGCGCCGCCGCCTCTTCGAACCCGACCAGAGCAGGGCCACTCGCGCCCATCAGACCGAGAACCACGTCAAGGTCGACCTCGGAGTCAGAGGAGTCTTTGGCCGGTGCAGGCGTCGGCTCGGGCTCTGGGGCGGGGGTGGTGGAGCGGCGGTTCGCGGAGGACGAAGAGGAAGAGGATGACTTGATGAGGGCGGAGAGCCAGACGAGGATGACGTTGACGGAGATGGTCACCACGGCCTGCGCCACGGAGAAGTTGAAGTAGGAAGCGCCCGGCGCCGAGGAAGATGCCAGCTCCATGTCCATGGTCTCTGTCTGTCTCTTGCTTAACTCCTCTGCTCTAGTTGCCTTGGTGCTTCTTGCTTGCCTCTGTGAGTCTCTGCGTTCTGGTCTGGATGATACTGCACCGCGAGAAGCCTTGGTATATATAGCACCGCGTGCGAACGAAGTCGAACCGGCGGCGGGATGGTTCCGGGAAGCAGGGAGGCGACGTGGAAACGACTGGCCGAACCGACGGGGTCGTGCGGTGCCTTGTGGGGAAAGTGATGGGGTTGTCGTGCGCGAGCGCGGTTGTTTTTGCTGCGGGCTTCGCGGGAGCTTCGCGGCGGTGGAAACATGGCGCGCGTCGACGTCAGACGAACGCACCGGCGACCGGCGACCGTCTCGGTTGGAGTTGTTCGTTGGAATTCCACGCACCGCAGCCCTCTCTTTCGCTTTCTTTTCGTCTTTCTTCCTTTCGCGTTGCTGTTGTTGTTGTCGTCGGGTTCTTCCTGGTGGAACTTTGATTTGATTTTTGATACGGTGTGGTGGTGGACCTGGTGGTATACGGCGACCGGCGTGAACGATGGTTGGTGAGCTAGCGCTTGACCGGATTTTCCCGTGGAACGGAAATTAGATACCGTAGTAAAATCATATGATATGCTGGTGTGAATAGTCTGCCTAGTACAAGAATAATGTGAATGGTAGACTGTTGAATCAATGTCAAGCAACAAAACTGCACAATTTTTTTTCTTGTGGTTCAAGAAACATACCTATGTGATAATGTGAACGTTTGGCCCTCGTGTCCTGCTCTCCATGGCGTCTCGAGGGTGGCCTAAGGTTTCCACTGTCGGCCGCACATCTCTGTCTTCCCCTCTCCTCGCCGATGCATTACAGGCAACCATGTGCCGCCTGGTGGTGGTGCTTTCTGAGTTCCGCCGTCCCCGGCGAGGTTGATGATTTCACGGTCACATTCATGTATGCTCTCTACACCTTCTTGTGTTGTTATTCCCAGGTGGGGTCGGTGCCCTCGATACTAGGTGGGAGTGGAAAGGGCCTCCCCTCCTCGCACTACGGGAAAATCAGGCGCTGCCGTGCAGCCAATCTTTGCCGTGAGGTGCTGCACGGCAAAGATTTCTTTGCCGTGCGCAGCAAGCAGACCGCACGGCAACGCCAAAACGCACGGCAAAGTATGAGAGCAGCGCACGGCAAAGAAACCTAGCACGGCAAAGAAAGACTTGGCGCACGGCAAAGCAGTTTCTCACGGCAAAGTATGGGAGCAGCGCACGGCAAAGATTTTAGGACGGCAAAGTCCCTGCAAGCCGCACGGCAAAGAAACAGCCCACGGCAAAGGCCTGGGCACTGCCGTGCCACGCCCCTTTGCCGTGCAGACAGACCAGTTGCACGGCAAAGGGTCCTTTGCCGTGCGCTGCTCCCTTTGCCGTGCGCCAATATACATTTTATTTGTTTTTCTAACTATTTTATTTCATCTACTACTTATATTTATTTTGTTAATTAGTTTTTCTTTTTGATGACTATTTATTACACTATGTGCAATACAAAATTAGTCTCCATGCTCATCCCCCACATATATCAGGGTTCCGGTGCTCCGGCGGCCGTCCCCCTCCTTCCCCCCAAAACAGCGGGACGGCGGGTCTACCCCCTAGATTTCTCCGCGCGAGGTTCCACCAATATACCTTTTCATAGGTTTAGGTTTGTTTAGTCCATGGACATATGGAAAACCATGTGTGGCACCCTTTGGCACAGTCTAGCCCCCGATATACCCGCGGCGGGACACTTCAGCGTACACGTCCACGAATCTGTTAAGTGTTATCGCCCGAAGGTGAGGAATGTCAGACCGGGGATCCATGCCATGCACCATTTGGTGAATCACACCTTGCATCACACTTTGACACATATCATAGGTCCACATGCAAGGTTTGGTGGGGTTCCGGCGGTCGTTATCCCCCTCCTCCCCCCAAAACAGCGGAACGTGTGCCCCGGCGGGTCTACCCCCCTAGATTTCTCCGCGCGAGGGTGCACCAATGTAACTTTTCATTCTTTTAGGTTTGTTTAGTACATATACACATGGAGAACCAAAGATTGGGACCCTTTGGCACATATACCCGCAGCTAGAGCCATTATCACACGATCGACGGTGTGCCTGGTCTACTGGTTAGGGTTAGGTGTAGGGTTAGGGCTAGGGTTTAGGGGCTAGGGCTAGGGTTTAGGTTAAAGGGTAAGTATTTATGGTTAGGTATAGGTTTAGGGTTTAGGGTTAGGGTTAGGGTTTATGATGCATGGTTCTGCAGCTCCGGCGTCGTGGTTTAGGGATTTAGAGGGGTTTAGGGCTCGAAGCCTCCCCAGTTTAGGGTTTAGGGTTTAGGGGAGCTACTTTTGCACCATTACACCTTGCATCACACTTTGACACATATCATAGGTCCACATGCAAGGTTTGGTGGGGTTCCGGTGCTCCGGCGGTCGTTATCCCCTCCTCCCCCAAAACAGCGGAACGCGTGCCCCGGCGGGTCGACCCCCTAGATTTCTCCGCGCGAGGGTGCACCAATGTAACTTTTCATTCTTTTAGGTTTGTTTAGTACATATACACATGGAGAACCAAAGATTGGGACCCTTTGGCACATATACCAGCAGCTAGAGCCATTATCACACGATCGACGGTGTGCAGTCTCTTGGTTAGGGTTTGGGGTAGGGTTTGGGCTAGGGTTTAGGGGCTAGGGCTAGGGTTTAGGTTAAAGGGTAAGTATTTATGGTTAGGTATAGGTTTAGGGTTTAGGGTTAGGGTTAGGGTTTATGATGCATGGTTCTGCGACTCAGGCGTCGTGGTTTAGGGATTTAGAGGGGTTTAGGGCTCGAAGCCTCCCGATTTAGGGTTTAGGGTTTAGGGGAGCTACTTTTGCACCATTACACCTTGCATCACACTTTGACACATATCATAGGTCCACATGCAAGGTTTGGTGGGGTTCCGGTGCTCGGCGGTCGTTATCCCCCTCCTCCCCCCAAAACAATGGAACGCGTGCCAGCGGGTCTACCCCCAAGATTTCTCCGCGCGAGGGTGCACCAATGTAACTTTTCATTCTTTTAGGTTTGTTTAGTACATATACACATGGAGAACCAAAGATTGGGACCCTTTGGCACATATACCCGCAGCTAGAGCCATTATCACACGATCGACGGTGTGCCTGATCTACTGGTTAGGGTTAGGTGTAGGGTTAGGGCTAGGGTTTAGGGGCTAGGGCTAGGGTTTAGGTTAAAGGGTAAGTATTTATGGTTAGGTATAGGTTTAGGGTTAGGGTTTATGATGCATGGTTCTGCAGCTCCGGCGTCGTGGTTTAGGGATTTAGAGGGGTTTAGGGCTCGAAGCCTCCCCAGTTTAGGGTTTAGGGTTTAGGGGAGCTACTTTTGCACCATTACACCTTGCATCACACTTTGACACATATCATAGGTCCACATGCAAGGTTTGGTGGGGTTCCGGTGCTCCGGCGGTCGTTATCCCCCTCCTCCCCCCAAAACAGTGGAACGTGTGCCCCGGCGGGTCTACCCCCCTAGATTTCTCCGCGCGAGGGTGCACCAATGTAACTTTTCATTCTTTTAGGTTTGTTTAGTACATATACACATGGAGAACCAAAGATTGGGACCCTTTGGCACATATACCCGCAGCTAGAGCCATTATCACACGATCGACGGTGTGCACGGTCTCTTGGTTAGGGTTAGGTGTAGGGTTAGGGCTAGGGTTTAGGGGCTAGGGCTAGGGTTTAGGTTAAAGGGTAAGTATTTATGGTTAGGTATAGGTTTAGGGTTTAGGGTTAGGGTTAGGGTTTATGATGCATGGTTCTGCGGCTCGGCGTCGTGGTTTAGGGATTTAGAGGGGTTTAGGGCTCGAAGCCTCCCCAGTTTAGGGTTTAGGGTTTAGGGGAGCTACTTTTGCACCATTACACCTTGCATCACACTTTGACACATATCATAGGTCCACATGCAAGGTTTGGTGGGGTTCCGGTGCTCGGCGGTCGTTATCCCCTCCTCCCCCCAAAACAATGGAACGTGTGCCCCGGCGGGTCTACCCCTAGATTTCTCCGCGCGAGGGTGCACCAATGTAACTTTTCATTCTTTTAGGTTTGTTTAGTACATATACACATGGAGAACCAAAGATTGGGACCCTTTGGCACATATACCCGCAGCTAGAGCCATTATCACACGATCGACGGTGTGCACGATCTTGGTTAGGGTTAGGTGTAGGGTTAGGGCTAGGGTTTAGGGGCTAGGGCTAGGGTTTAGGTTAAAGGGTAAGTATTTATGGTTAGGTATAGGTTTAGGGTTTAGGGTTAGGGTTAGGGTTTATGATGCACGGTTCTGCAGCTCCGGCGTCGTGGTTTAGGGATTTAGAGGGGTTTAGGGCTCGAAGCCTCCCCAGTTTAGGGTTTAGGGTTTAGGGGAGCTACTTTTGCACCATTACACCTTGCATCACACTTTGACACATATCATAGGTCCACATGCAAGGTTTGGTGGGGTTCCGGTGCTCCGGCGGTCGTTATCCCCTCCTCCCCCAAAACAGCGGAACGTGTGCCCCGGCGGGTCTACCCCCCTTGATTTCTGCGCGGTCGGGTGCACAAATGTGTGATTTCATTCTTTTAGGTTTGTTTAGTACATATACACATGGAGAACCAAAGATTGGGACCCTTTGGCACATATACCCGCAGCTAGAGCCATTATCACACGATCGACGGTGTGCACAGTCTCTTGGTTAGGGTTAGGTGTAGGGTTAGGGCTAGGGTTTAGGGGCTAGGGCTAGGGTTTAGGTTAAAGGGTAAGTATTTATGGTTAGGTATAGGTTTAGGGTTTAGGGTTAGGGTTAGGGTTTATGATGCATGGTTCTCAGCCCCCGCGTCGTGGTTTAGGGATTTAGAGGGGTTTAGGGCTCGAAGCCTCCCCAGTTTAGGGTTTAGGGTTTAGGGTTTAGGGGAGCTACTTTTGCACCATTACACCTTGCATCACACTTTGACACATATCATAGGTCCACATGCAAGGTTTGGTGGGGTTCCGGTGCTCCGGTGGTCGTTATCCCCCTCCTCCCCCAAAACAATGGAACGTGTGCCCGGCGGGTCTACCCCCTAGATTTCTCCGTGCGAGGGTGCACCAATGTAACTTTTCATTCTTTTAGGTTTGTTTAGTACATATACACATGGAGAACCAAAGATTGGGACCCTTTGGCACATATACCCGCAGCTAGAGCCATTATCACACGATCGACGGTGTGCCCGGTCTACTGGTTAGGGTTAGGTGTAGGGTTAGGGCTAGGGTTTAGGGGCTAGGGCTAGGGTTTAGGTTAAAGGGTAAGTATTTATGGTTAGGTATAGGTTTAGGGTTTAGGGTTAGGGTTAGGGTTTATGATGCATGGTTCTGCAGCTCCGGCGTCGTGGTTTAGGGATTTAGAGGGGTTTAGGGCTCAAGCCTCCCCAGTTTAGGGTTTAGGGTTTAGGGGAGCTACTTTTGCACCATTACACCTTGCACCACACTTTGACACATATCATAGGTCCACATGCAAGGTTTGGTGGGGTTCCGGTGCTCCGGTGGTCGTTATCCCCCTCCTCCCCCAAAACAATGGAACGCGTGCCCAGCGGGTCTACCCCCCTAGATTTCTCCGCGCGAGGGTGCACCAATGTAACTTTTCATTCTTTTAGGTTTGTTTAGTACATATACACATGGAGAACCAAAGATTGGGACCCTTTGGCACATATAACCGCATGACTAGAGCCATTATCACACGATCGACGGTGTGCCTGATCTACTGGTTAGGGTTAGGTGTAGGGTTAGGGCTAGGGTTTAGGGGCTAGGGCTAGGGTTTAGGTTAAAGGGTAAGTATTTATGGTTAGGTATAGGTTTAGGGTTAGGGTTTATGATGCATGGTTCTGCAGCTCACGTCGTGGTTTAGGGATTTAGAGGGGTTTAGGGCTCGAAGCCTCCCAGTTTAGGGTTTAGGGTTTAGGGGAGCTACTTTTGCACCATTACACCTTGCATCACACTTTGACACATATCATAGGTCCACATGCAAGGTTTGGTGGGGTTCCGGTGCTCCGGCGGTCGTTATCCCCCTCCTCCCCCCAAAACAGCGGAACGTGTGCCCCGGCGGGTCTACCCCCCTAGATTTCTCCGCGCGAGGGTGCACCAATGTAACTTTTCATTCTTTTAGGTTTGTTTAGTACATATACACATGGAGAACCAAAGATTGGGACCCTTTGGCACATATACCCGCAGCTAGAGCCATTATCACACGATCGACGGTGTGCCTGGTCTACTGGTTAGGGTTAGGTGTAGGGTTAGGGCTAGGGTTTAGGGGCTAGGGCTAGGGTTTAGGTTAAAGGGTAAGTATTTATGGTTAGGTATAGGTTTAGGGTTTAGGGTTAGGGTTAGGGTTTATGATGCATGGTTCTGCAGCTCCGGCGTCGTGGTTTAGGGATTTAGAGGGGTTTAGGGCTCGAAGCCTCCCCAGTTTAGGGTTTAGGGTTTAGGGGAGCTACTTTTGCACCATTACACCTTGCATCACACTTTGACACATATCATAGGTCCACATGCAAGGTTTGGTGGGGTTCCGGTGCTCCGGCGGTCGTTATCCCCCTCCTCCCCCTAAAGCAATGAACGTGTGCCCCGGCGGGTCTACCCCCTAGATTTCTCCGCGAGGGTGCACCAATGTAACTTTTCATTCTTTTAGGTTTGTTTAGTACATATACACATGGAGAACCAAAGATTGGGACCCTTTGGCACATATACCAGCAGCTAGAGCCATTATCACACGATCGACGGTGTGCCTGGTCTACTGGTTAGGGTTAGGTGTAGGGTTAGGGCTAGGGTTTAGGGGCTAGGGCTAGGGTTTAGGTTAAAGGGTAAGTATTTATGGTTAGGTATAGGTTTAGGGTTTAGGGTTAGGGTTAGGGTTTATGATGCACGGTTCTGCAGCTCCGGCGTCGTGGTTTAGGGATTTAGAGGGGTTTAGGGCTCGAAGCCTCCCGCGTTTAGGGTTTAGGGTTTAGGGGAGCTACTTTTGCACCATTACACCTTGCATCACACTTTGACACATATCATAGGTCCACATGCAAGGTTTGGTTGGGTTCCGGTGCTCCGGCGGTCGTTATCCCCTCCTCCCCCAAAACAATGAACGCGTGCCCAGCGGGTCTACCCCTAGATTTCTCCGCGCGAGGGTGCACCAATGTAACTTTTCATTCTTTTAGGTTTGTTTAGTACATATACACATGGAGAACCAAAGATTGGGACCCTTTGGCACATATACCCAGCCTAGAGCCATTATCACACGATCGACGGTGTGCCTGATCTACTGGTTAGGGTTAGGTGTAGGGTTAGGGCTAGGGTTTAGGGGCTAGGGCTAGGGTTTAGGTTAAAGGGTAAGTATTTATGGTTAGGTATAGGTTTAGGGTTAGGGTTTATGATGCATGGTTCTGCAGCTCCGGCGTCGTGGTTTAGGGATTTAGAGGGGTTTAGGGCTCGAAGCCTCCCCAGTTTAGGGTTTAGGGTTTAGGGGAGCTACTTTTGCACCATTACACCTTGCATCACACTTTGACACATATCATAGGTCCACATGCAAGGTTTGGTGGGGTTCCGGTGCTCCGGCGGTCGTTATCCCCCTCCTCCCCCCAAAACAGCGGAACGTGTGCCCCGGCGGGTCTACCCCCCTAGATTTCTCCGCGCGAGGGTGCACCAATGTAACTTTTCATTCTTTTAGGTTTGTTTAGTACATATACACATGGAGAACCAAAGATTGGGACCCTTTGGCACATATACCCGCAGCTAGAGCCATTATCACACGATCGACGGTGTGCACGGTCTCTTGGTTAGGGTTAGGTGTAGGGTTAGGGCTAGGGTTTAGGGGCTAGGGCTAGGGTTTAGGTTAAAGGGTAAGTATTTATGGTTAGGTATAGGTTTAGGGTTTAGGGTTAGGGTTAGGGTTTATGATGCATGGTTCTGCAGCTCACGTCGTGGTTTAGGGATTTAGAGGGGTTTAGGGCTCGAAGCCTCCCAGTTTAGGGTTTAGGGTTTAGGGGAGCTACTTTTGCACCATTACACCTTGCATCACACTTTGACACATATCATAGGTCCACATGCAAGTTTTGGTGGGGTTCGTGTGCTGCGGCTGTCGTTATCCCCCTCCTCCCCCAAAACAGCGTAACGCGTGCCCCGGCGGGTCTACCCCCCTAGATTTCTCCGCGCGAGGGTGCACCAATGTAACTTTTCATTCTTTTAGGTTTGTTTAGTACATATACACATGGAGAACCAAAGATTGGGACCCTTTGGCACATATACCCAGCTAGAGCCATTATCACACGATCGACGGTGTGCCTGATCTACTGGTTAGGGTTAGGTGTAGGGTTAGGGCTAGGGTTTAGGGGCTAGGGCTAGGGTTTAGGTTAAAGGGTAAGTATTTATGGTTAGGTATAGGTTTAGGGTTAGGGTTTATGATGCATGGTTCTGCAGCTCCGGCGTCGTGGTTTAGGGATTTAGAGGGGTTTAGGGCTCGAAGCCTCCCCAGTTTAGGGTTTAGGGTTTAGGGGAGCTACTTTTGCACCATTACACCTTGCATCACACTTTGACACATATCATAGGTCCACATGCAAGGTTTGGTGGGGTTCCGGTGCTCCGGCGGTCGTTATCCCCCTCCTCCCCCAAAACAATGGAACGTGTGCCCGGCGGGTCTACCCCCTAGATTTCTCCGCGAGGGTGCACCAATGTAACTTTTCATTCTTTTAGGTTTGTTTAGTACATATACACATGGAGAACCAAAGATTGGGACCCTTTGGCACATATACCCGCAGCTAGAGCCATTATCACACGATCGACGGTGTGCCTGGTCTACTGGTTAGGGTTAGGTGTAGGGTTAGGGCTAGGGTTTAGGGGCTAGGGCTAGGGTTTAGGTTAAAGGGTAAGTATTTATGGTTAGGTATAGGTTTAGGGTTTAGGGTTAGGGTTAGGGTTTATGATGCATGGTTCTGCAGCTCCGGCGTCGTGGTTTAGGGATTTAGAGGGGTTTAGGGCTCGAAGCCTCCCCAGTTTAGGGTTTAGGGTTTAGGGGAGCTACTTTTGCACCATTACACCTTGCATCACACTTTGACACATATCATAGGTCCACATGCAAGGTTTGGTGGGGTTCGGTGCTCCGGCGGTCGTTATCCCCCTCCTCCCCCAAAGCAATGAACGTGTGCCCCGGCGGTCTACCCCTAGATTTCTCCGCGCGAGGGTGCACCAATGTAACTTTTCATTCTTTTAGGTTTGTTTAGTACATATACACATGGAGAACCAAAGATTGGGACCCTTTGGCACATATACCCGCATGACTAGAGCCATTATCACACGATCGACGGTGTGCTCGATCTCTTGGTTAGGGTTAGGTGTAGGGTTAGGGCTAGGGTTTAGGGGCTAGGGCTAGGGTTTAGGTTAAAGGGTAAGTATTTATGGTTAGGTATAGGTTTAGGGTTTAGGGTTAGGGTTAGGGTTTATGATGCACGGTTCTGTGACTCAGGCGTCGTGGTTTAGGGATTTAGAGGGGTTTAGGGCTCGAAGCCTCCCCAGTTTAGGGTTTAGGGTTTAGGGGAGCTACTTTTGCACCATTACACCTTGCATCACACTTTGACACATATCATAGGTCCACATGCAAGGTTTGGTGGGGTTCGGTGCTCCGGCGGTCGTTATCCCCCTCCTCCCCCAAAACAATGAACGTGTGCCCGCGGGTCTACCCCTAGATTTCTCCGCGCGAGGGTGCACCAATGTAACTTTTCATTCTTTTAGGTTTGTTTAGTACATATACACATGGAGAACCAAAGATTGGGACCCTTTGGCACATATACCCGCAGCTAGAGCCATTATCACACGATCGACGGTGTGCCTGGTCTACTGGTTAGGGTTAGGTGTAGGGTTAGGGCTAGGGTTTAGGGGCTAGGGCTAGGGTTTAGGTTAAAGGGTAAGTATTTATGGTTAGGTATAGGTTTAGGGTTTAGGGTTAGGGTTAGGGTTTATGATGCATGGTTCTGCAGCTCCGGCGTCGTGGTTTAGGGATTTAGAGGGGTTTAGGGCTCGAAGCCTCCCCAGTTTAGGGTTTAGGGTTTAGGGTTTAGGGGAGCTACTTTTGCACCATTACACCTTGCATCACACTTTGACACATATCATAGGTCCACATGCAAGGTTTGGTGGGGTTCCGGTGCTCCGGTGGTCGTTATCCCCCTCCTCCCCCAAAACAATGGAACGTGTGCCCGGCGGGTCTACCCCCTAGATTTCTCCGCGCGAGGGTGCACCAATGTAACTTTTCATTCTTTTAGGTTTTGTTTAGTACATATACACATGGAGAACCAAAGATTGGGACCCTTTGGCACATATACCCGCAGCTAGAGCCATTATCACACGATCGACGGTGTGCACAGTCTCTTGGTTAGGGTTAGGTGTAGGGTTAGGGCTAGGGTTTAGGGGCTAGGGCTAGGGTTTAGGTTAAAGGGTAAGTATTTATGGTTAGGTATAGGTTTAGGGTTTAGGGTTAGGGTTAGGGTTTATGATGCATGGTTCTGCAGCTCCGGCGTCGTGGTTTAGGGATTTAGAGGGGTTTAGGGCTCCAAGCCTCCCCAGTTTAGGGTTTAGGGTTTAGGGGAGCTACTTTTGCACCATTACACCTTGCATCACACTTTGACACATATCATAGGTCCACATGCAAGGTTTGGTGGGGTTCCGGTGCTCCGGCGGTCGTTATCCCCCTCCTCCCCCAAAAGCAATGGAACGTGTGCCCCGGCGGGTCTACCCCCCTAGATTTCTCCGCGCGAGGGTGCACCAATGTAACTTTTCATTCTTTTAGGTTTGTTTAGTACATATACACATGGAGAACCAAAGATTTAGGTTAAAGGGTAAGTATTTATGGTTAGGTATAGGTTTAGGGTTTAGGGTTAGAGTTAGGGTTTATGATGCATGGTTAAGTATTAATGTGTTAGGATTTATGGTTAAGTATTAATGTGTTAGGATTTAGGGTTAGGGTTTAGGGTTAGGGTTATGATTTAGGGTTATATGATTTAGGGTTATATGATTTAGGGTTAGGGTTATGATTAATGTGGCTAGATCAATGGGTTAGGATTTAGGGTTAGGGTTAGGGTTATGGTTAATCACACATTTCTTGAAAAACATGAAACATATAGTATTAAATAATACACATTTTGAAAAACAAGTTTAATATAATTTACAAATAAAACTTAATGTTATTGATAATTTACAAATAAAATTCTTAGTGTTATAGAAGTGGTAAAAATAAAAAAAAAAATTCTTTGCCGTGCGTGACGGCAAAAGAAGCTTTACGCCGCACGGCAAAGGCGATCCTGCGCACGGCAAAGATGCCCCGCACGGCAAAGGTTCTTTGCCGCACGGCAAAGAAGGCCGCACGGCAAAGAGTGAGGATAAGGCGCGGTGTCGGGACGTCCTGAGCCAGAAAACCTTCTCCCCATCCTCCACGCACACGACGCCGCCGCATCGACCTCCCCACACACGACGCCGCCGCCGCCACCTCGACCACGCCGCCGCCGCCACCTCGACCATGCCGCTGCTGCCCGGCCCCACGACCACGCCGCCGCCACCTGCTGCTCCTCCCGGGCGCCGCCGCTGCCCGGCCCCACGACCACGCCGCCGCCACTGCTGCTCCTCCCGGCCCCCACGACCACGCCGCCGCCACCTCCTGCTCCTCCCAGCCGCCGCTGCCCCGCCCACGACCACGCCGCCGCAGCCCCTTCCCCCGGCCACCTACGGCAGTCCTCCCCCACGCCGTCGCCGCCACCTCCTGCTCCTCCCAGCCGCCGCTGCCCGGCCCCACGACCACGCCGCCGCAGCCCCTTCCCCCGGCCACCTCCTGCAGTCCTCCCCCACGCCGTCGCCGCCTTGCGCGCACGCAGTGCAGTCCTCCCAAGCCCCTGCATATGTAAGGTTCTTAGTCTTAATCTTGATTCCATGTATCTACATGTTTTTATTCAAGCATTGCATGTAGTTTAGGCGATCTAGGAAAGTATAGGTATGCCAATGATGCTTCGGCTGTGTGGGCGAAAGAGGCGAGATGCCAGGCTGCCGTGCGACGCGGTGAGAAGTTGAGATGCCCATGGTTAGTAGGGATAGTTAGTGCATGTTAGTGGAGTAGTGGGTCAAAGAGTGGCATGAGTGGCATGTGAGAAGTGCCTACCTCGTGTGTATATATGTTGCATTGATGAATGAGAAAAGGCAGCCGTGAGGGTGCAGCAAAATGTAGTCAAGGTGTTCACCTCGTGTGTATACATGCTCTTGGCCTCTTGCTCAACAACCACGGCGGGCGACAAGAAGCTCTCCGGCTCGCCGGATTTTAGTGTAGATGATTTTATTGTATAGATGATTTTATTTAGGGGATTTCATGTTCACTTGCATGACAATTTTATTTTCTCGCTATGCAGGTGAAGCTTTGAGGTGGACACGGGGGGCGGCGTCGTGGGGGTGTTTGACGGGGGGCGGCGTCCCAAATCTTCTTCGATGATTCTCTCACGCGTCTAGGGTATAAATCTCCGGCCCTCCCAGCTTTACATGTACCTAGGTTTTTTTTGTGTCTAGATCACCAAGTCTGTCGCGATACCTAGGCGTCTCTTCCCGACCGTAAGGGTTACGCGGATAAATATGCATTAGTGGTCTCGCATATTATGAACCGTAACTCTTACGGCATTTATCGGGACAGCCGGCGGATGCGTAGTTGGGTACGTTCTCCGTGCTCTACCCCGATCCGAGACAGGATTTCGGTAGCGCCTCCCCGTTGTTCTCCGGATGCACACCCCTCTCGGCTTTTTGCCGAGACGTGTATCGGGAGAGCAGCGGGGAGGTGCTGCCGAAATTCTGTCTCGGATCGGGGTAGAGCTGGGAGAACGTACTCAATCTACGGATCCGGCGGCTGCTAGGAGCCCACCTAGTAGAGTTTCAGGTTGATGCACGCGTAAAATAAATAAATATATGATGCATTTATTTCGTATTTGATATATAAATGCTATGTTCGTTTGTTTTGTTGCTGATTAGAGGATGGATAATCGTGGCTGGATGTACGATGGCAGAATCGGTCGGTGGGACTATCTTGATGAATGGGGAGAAAAGACCGAAGCGGTTTGTGGATAGGGCGTTTGCCATCCCTAGCAGACCTATAAGTGTTTGGTGCCCTTGTAGTAAGTGCGCTAACCGAAAGGCACAGGACAAGGAAACTATGAGTATGCACCTGATCAAGTTTGGGTTCACACCGTCCTACAGGATTTGGACTTACCATGGAGAAAAGGCAAAGAAACGTGCTAGGAAGGAGGTGCGGCAGATTCAACCTAGGGGGGGAATACGACACTGGTTTTGATAGGTGCTTAGAAAACTTGGCAACTGGTAATGTGCCTGAAAGCTCTCATGTAGAGGTGTAGACTCCTCAGGATGCGGAGACAAGTGAGGACCCGGAGGAAAACACAAAGGAGTATTATGAGGCTCTGTTTGCTTCGCAGAAACCCCTACATGAAAATACGAGAGGTTACCCAACTAGATGCCATCACTCGCCTTATGGCCTTGAAGTGCCATAGGAACTTGTGCGAGAGATGGGTTCGATGAACTTCTGGTCATCGTAGGCAGCCTTCTGCCGAAAGGGCACCTCTTGCCGCAAAACTTCTACTATTCGACCAAATTGCTCGGTGACCTTAAGATGTCATCTCATGAGATACACGCTTGTCCAAAGGGATGCATGCTATTCGAGAGGAGCACGCTGACACAAATTATTGCATCAAATGCAATTCCTCTAGGTACTTTGAGGTAGACCGCAATGGTGATGGTCGAAGAGGCAGACCACGGTTGCCAAGAATATCCTCCGCTATCTTCCAGTTCTACGGAGGATCCAGCGGCTCTTCTTGACCGAGGATAATGCCCAGCAGATGAGGTGGGCCGTGGAAGGAAACAGATACACCGACAAGATGATACATCCGTCGGATGGTACTGCATGGAAGATCTTTGTGAAGAAATTTCCACTTTGAAAGCAGGTGACCCGAGGAGCGTAGCGATTGCGATATCAACCGATGGGTTCAATCCATATGGTATGTCGGCTGCGGTATACGATTGTTGGCCGGTGTTTGTTATTCCCATGAACCTCCCCGTGGCGTACGCATGAGATCGGAGAACATGTTTGTGTCGATGATAATCCCGGGCCCAAATACCCGGGCAAGAACATGAATGTGTACACTGGAACCGCTGGTGGATGACTTGGTTCGTGGCTGGGAAGGTCGCGGGATCCGAACATATGACGCATCAAAGAAGGAGTACTTCGATATGTATGTGTGGTACCACACGTCCTGCATGACCTGCCGGCACGTGCTTTGTTCTGCGGGTGGTGTACACATGGGAAGTGGCCTTGCCCACGGTGCGAGGCAGTCGTGACTTTCTTACGGCTAAACAAGGGAGGCAAGTATTCATGCTTTGATGAAGCTCGACGTTCCTTGAGCGGAGGCATGAATACGGGAGTGATGTAAAGAGTTTCAAGAAAGGCCGTGTTGTCCGTGGCCCGAAGCCAATTCCGAAGACCGGAACGGAAATAATGGCCGAGGTAGATCCTCTTCAGCCTAGCCATGAAGGTAATCGATTCTTCGGATATGGGGAGACACACCAATGGACTCACAAGCCGTGCTTATGGAAGCTCCCTTACTTTGAGTTTCTCGAGCTCCCGCATAACATTGATGTAATGCACACCGAGAAGAATATCAGTGAAGCCATTTGGAGCACGATTGTGGACACTGAGAAGACGAAGGATAACATAAAGGCTCGAATTGATCAAGAAATGTGGTGTGATAGGCCGGAGTTGAACCTGCAGCCACCTAATGGTGCCAAAAACTTGGACTAAGCCACACGCTCCGTTCTGCCTCACAAAGGCCCAAAAAGGGAGGTCTTCCAATGGATGAAGGACTCCTTGTTTTTCCCCGATGGGTTCGCAGCCAAGCTGGATGAGGGGCCTGAACATTGAAACGCTGCGAGTACAAGGATCGAAGAGTCATGACTACCACATATGGCTTGAGCGGATAATGCGGTGATGATTCGAGGCTATGTCCCCGAGAAGACTTGGCGAGTGCTAGCGAGGTTGAGTTTTTCTTCCGCCGATTTGTGCTAGGGAGTTAGACACTAAAGTGATTGAGAAGCTGGATGAAGAGGCACCCGTGTTGCTTTGCGATCCGGAGAAGATCTTTCCTCCGGGGTTTTTAATCCGATGCAACACATGATCCTGCACCTCGCGGAGGAGTGCTTAAAGGGGGCCCGAATTGGGGCCGTTGGCGCTTTGGTCCCGAGAGAGAAACACAAAAGCTTCGTCAAATGACTGGCAATAAATGCAAGATCGAAGCATCCATAGCCGAGGCAGTCCTGAACGTGGAGGTGGCAAACTTCACCACTAAGCACTATGATCCCAACATTCCCACAAAGCACAACCCGGTCCTCCGTTACAATGCCGCCAACAATGAAGAAGTACCCAAGCTTAGCATCTTCGTGGGGCTTGGTGGCAAGTCAAGTGGCTCGAAGCCGTACGCGTAACGGACCTACATGAGCGGACCTTGATCCACTCGTATGTCTTAAACACCATGGTCGAAGTGAAGCCGTACATCGAGTAAGTGCGAACCATTTAATTATTCGCAAACATTCACTCGTATGTTCGTGGCTAACTCTTCCTCTTTTCATCGGTATAGGAAATTCAAGGCTATACATTGGAAGAATACCCACAGGGAGCCTACCCCGGAAGAATCCAAGCAAATTTTCGATAAGGGAGGTGGTTTCGGTTTCAGTAGCTGGTTTTGTAATTTGGTACTATTCTATCCAAATTAGCTAGCACTTCCGACATTTATCGGTCATTTCTCGTTCTAAACTTCTTGTGCTAAACTTGTAGGCAAGAAGCCGACAAAGAGATGAAGTCTGAGCTAAGAAAAATTGCTAGGGGCTTTGACCATTCCGTAGAAGCGTTCAACTCCTATGACGTGAACGGGTATCGCTTCCAGACCCATCAATACACAACAAGCCAGCCCAACGCGAAGACAATAAATAGTGGGGTGGTATGTCAAGGTGATGATGGGCTCCATTACTATGGAAGAGTCGAGGGTATATACGAGCTGAATTACGGGTTTCACAAAGGGCTAAATCCCGTCGTCTTCAAATGCCATTGGTTTGACCCACGTCGGGTGAGACGGGATCCTGAAATTGGGATGGTCGAAGTTGAAAGGAACTCCGTTTATAAGGGAGAGGATGTGTACATCTTGGCAACCCAGGCCTTTCAAGTATTCTATCTCCCGTACGCGTGCAGAAACCCGACAAAACGTCTACATGGATGGGATGTTGTGATGACGGTGCCTTCACGCAATAGGCCGCCCCCGCCAAACAAGGACGATTACCGCCCCGTAGACCCCTCAGCAAGGAGTGTCGAGTTTTATCAGGAAGAAGGGCTCCCCGGCCATTTCACAATCGGCTTGCCGACTATCGATGACATGGTCGTAGACGATGAACAAGAAGACGCGGGCATGGATGGAGACAATGCAGAAGATGAAGCTGAGGATGTCTGTGCCCCGGAAGACCTGAGTTTGCTCGAGGCGTTCAAAGCAGGGATTGACCTCGATGCAGATGGACCACCTCCAGGTTTCATTGATGATTATTGGTTCGCCGAGCCTGATGACGATGAGGAGACACGCGGTCCAATCACGGATGGCGACACAGGCTACTGATCTATGTAGTAGTAATTGTGAGGCTAGCCTATTTGTAATAACTCCGTGTAATAGAGATTGTCTAGCTAGGTTATTTGTAAGAACTCCGTGCTATGTTTGAGAGAACTCTATGGTAGCTATTTGTTGCTTCCACTAATTAATTAATGTTCATCCTTTTGCATTATTTGTTGCTTTCATTAATGTTCATCTACTTATATTTCTGTTGCTTTCACTAATATTTATCTCTTTACAATATTGCGTACTAATAAACCACTCTCTTCATTTGTGTTTGCAGGTGATTGAAGCATGCCGCCAAAAAAAAGGGGTGGCGGTCTTAAAAAGAAGCTCAAGGACTTGGTAGGTGTAGGGACTTCGAGGCGGGGCCGAGCTACTACCCCCCCTCCTAGCCCCCCTCCTGTCGCTCCCACAGGGCGGCCGCGTAGGAAGAATGCGACGCGGGTACTCACTCCTAGTCCTAGCCCCCCTCCCGCAGCCGATGATGATGACGAGGAGGAGGACCAGGAGCACCACGGGGGTGGGGAGGACCAGGAGGAGGAGGTGGGTGGGGAGGACCAGGAGGAGGAGGGGTGTGGGGAGGACCAGGAGGAGGAGGGGGATGAGGAGGACCTCTCGGAGGATGAGGGGTTGGGGAACTTAGTGTTCGATCCTGATCCAAGCCTAGAGTGGTGTGAGCCGGAGGATTACCAGTACGTTCCAGCTGTGGAGAGGCTGAGGCCACGTGATAGGAAGCCATATCGGCGTGGGATAACACAACTCCCCTCGCTAAAGAGCTGGCGCTACAGGCACGTTGTTCTTGTGCCCTATGGAAGGAGGTACATGTTAATTTTTGGCATTTCGTTATCGCAATTTTGTCATTATCAAAATTATTATCACATACATATTGATGTTGTCGTTTCATGGTGCAGCTCGTTCCAGTTTGAAGACCCGACGCAGAGACCACCACGTGGGTACTCGAACATCCTTGGGGGCCTACTTAGATGGTATTTCCCTGGGATAGTCAATTTCCCTACTGGTGGCTGCGACGTAGCTTGGAGGTGGGCGCACTACAGCCTCGCGGAAGTTCCTCTTGGCCGCGGCACCGCGGCGGATATGGTTGTTGCCAAATTCTGGGTACGTGACTTTTGACTTCTTACCATTCATACACTCTCCTTGGTTCACAATAATTGCACTAATGCCCCTTGTTTTACCTATGTGCATGGTTGCAGAAATACTTCAAGAGGGCCGAGGGCAAGGAGAATGCGTGCGATGATGTCCTACACCAGCTTGCAAGGAAGAGGGTGACTGGCATGCACTACGAGGCACGTATTCAATGCGTCCGCGACTGGCACGCCGACCGCTTCGTCCACATGAGTAAGGAGGATGCTCGCGACACGCTCATGCAGCCGTGGCAGTACTTGCAGGTATTTGCATTTATGTGTTATTGATTTCTTTATCGCCATGTAGTTTATTTTACCATAATGGGTTTATCTTGTGCATGTAGAACCCTCCTCAGTACGTCGGCAACGACGATAGGTGCTTTCGTGCGATGGTCATGTGGTGGACATGCCCCGCACCTCAAGAAGCACGAGGAGGGCAAGGCGAAGCGGGCAGAGATGCGAGGTGGATCGCATATCCAAGGCAGCATCCCCATCTCTCTTCACCTGCAGAAGGAGGTGAGCAAATTAATGGTTCCTTCATTCTTTGAATTCATGTTATATATTTGTTAACTCCGCAAGGGTGTGTCACTTCACTCAATTACATGTTCTCTTTTGCAGGAAGTCGGGACAGGAGCGAAGCCTAACGTCTTTGTCGTGCTAAAGAAGATGAAGCAAAGGAAGACGCACGATCCCGAGACGGGGTCCGTGTGGGTTAACCCGCAATCCGAGACCCGGTGCACGTCGTATGTCTCCAAGTTCAAGCGAAGTACGGCGAGGACGCCAATCCAGAGGCCGAGGACTTTGACTCGAGGTCGCGGTGCTTGCGGGAGAAGGCTTGAAGCATGGCCGCCTATGGTTTGGTGACGGGTGCGTCGACCGGCCGAGGGTTCCCTCTCTCCGCCGGATCCGTCGTGGTCGTAAGAGCGGCCAGCACGAGGTAGAGCCCCGGCCACGGGCTTCGGATCTAGGCTGTCGGCGGTTACGGGTATGTTCTTCCTCGGGTCTCTACATTTCCTTTACATGCTTTCCATTGAAATGTTAATGACATCGCGGCAACACAACGTAGGAGGAGATGGCAGCGAAGGAGCAGGCGGCCCAGAGCAAAGGGCGAGATGGAGCAGCAGATTCTGCAGTACCAGCAGCAGCAGACACAGATGATGCAGCAGATGCAACAGCAGCAGCAGATGATGCAGCAGCAGCAGGCACAGATGAGTTGGCTGATGAGCCAGACGGCTCTGTCTTCTCCACCGGGGAGTCTTCCTCCTCCACCTTAATCCCTGCCGTGGATGCCGCCACCGCCCACTCATTCCCCGGGGACACCTATCACCGTCAACAACATGAACATCATCCGGAGCATGAACCTCGGTGAGTCCTCTTGTGCCCAACCCGCTACTTGTACTTGTTCAAGTGTTCAATATGCAAATGCAAATGCAAATGTTCATTCCATCAACCTTATAGATAATATGTCACAAGGAAATGGCGATGAAGCCGGCGGAAGCGGAGGAGGACAATAAGGTTGATGGCATGGTCTTGATGGATTTGTGGACATTACACTTGTTATGGATTGTACTTGTACTTGATGTGTGTTGATGTATTTGTGGACATTGCACTTGTTATGCATAAACTATGTGTGCTCGATGTATTTGTGGTGTTGTTCATGTGTTTGGTGATGCTATGGTGAATATATATGTTGTATATGTTATATATATGTGAAATGCAATTTTGAAATGCAGGGATTAAAGAAAAACAGAAAAAAAATGAAAAAACCAGGGGCCTTTGCCGTGTGTATGCACACGGCAAAGGACATTTGGTCACTTTGCACGTGGCGCAAGCCTGTAGACCTGGTATGCTGCTGTGCGTGCCTGGAGGGAGTTTTGCCGTGCGTGCTGGGGCGTGGCCGCACGGCAAAGTGTGGCCGCACGGCAAAGTGTTGCCGCACGGCAACGACCGATCGCACGGCAAAGAATCTGCCGCACGGCAAAGAACAGCCGCACGGCAACGAGGCGCACGCACGGCAACGATGGCTCGCACGGCAAAGCGGCTGCCGCACGGCAACGCAACGCGCGCACGGCAAAGCCCTTTGCCGGGCATGTTGGTCAGGCGCACGGCAATGTTGTCTTTGCCGTCGGAGACTATGCCGTGCAGACGTTGCCGTGCGTCGACGCACGGCAAAGCCTTTGCCGTGCAAAATAGGCTCTTTGCCGTGCGATCGGTCGCACGGCAACGCCTGTTTCTCCCGTAGTGTCGGTGGTAGTATTGACATTGGTTGTGGAGTGCTGTGAATCTATTTTTGCTGTCGTGTCCCTGTTCATCATCATTGTGCATCTCGGTGATCTGCTGCTTCTTCATCAGCGAATGTGCCCCTGCTTACGCTCTTCGTTGCGGCTCATGCGACCGTTAGCAGTTCAATTGGGTAGGTTCGTTAGCTTTGGGAAGTTTCACTGGTTCCTTCCCATGTTCCCCTTATGATCAGTACCCTCCCTAGCTTAGTGTGAGTGCATCTGGCGTCCTTCCGGCTAAGATAAGAGTTCCTCTTAGGCGTTGGAAAAAAAGGGTGATGATGTATCTCAATACAAACTACACGAATGGGCATGTTTTTTTGTCAACTTCTTTAAAGTGCAAACCCCAACTAAAAGGTTGGTGTAAGTAATATCCTCTGATATATTTAAGGCACAAACGAATGTTAATTATTTCCCTTAGGAATATCAATGTTTGACCATCATGTAATCTGCATTGGCTATAATTACCTGATCCCGGAAATGCCATATCATAGACTCAATTCAATGAAAGAGCCTTTAACTAAGAATACAAAATAGACTCTAATGTCTTGATCTAATGTTTGACCACATTCAAGATCATATGCTTAAGATTCAACGGAATCACCTACCATTATCTATCAGCTAATACCGCTTGTATTGCTCAAATGCCTAAGGGTTAAATTAATATTTTCCAAACTAGGGAGATAAACACTTTGCAAACACATCATGTAAAAATCTATTAGATTTATCCATAGTGTTTCACAGATTCTCATATTCCTGAATTTAAGTTCATGGATTGGTGTGAGACAACTTTTAGATTTGCAAAGTCCAGGGGAAGTAAAACTCCCAAATTATAACCCGGTGACGATCATTAGATCATATATATTGTACTCTTTTTTCCTTTAATGAGTTTTTCCTAATGGTTTCTCATAAAAGGTTTTTAATGAGACGATATAAATACAAGTGTTTAGATATGCCACATTGCTTTCTCCTTACATTTTCACATTGGGTTTTAAAGGAGTTTTCGGTGGCACATCATATTGCGCTCTTTGCAATATTTACACAAGATATATGGCATACCTCCTATTTTCCCCACTGGGGTTTTTAAAGGAAGTATATAGGGCATATTTATTGATCTCTAAAGTCACTAAATGAGATTTTTTTCCTTCTATAAGGTTTTCCTCATACGATTCCTCAAGGAGATGTCAATCTTTATATGTTGTTTAATTTTCTCCAGATTTTTTCCAAAGGGTTTAAAGGAGTTTTAACAACATATGAAATACAACTCTCCTCATATTTATTCCCACATGTTTTTTGGGGGAGAGATTCTAAAGATTAAGAATTTCAAAGATGATAGAATTTATGAAGAACAATGTTGTTTACAAGGACATCAACATGAATGCACAAGAACACTCTCAAGACTATGCAGAAAGATGCCTCAAGATTATATAAGACATTTTGAAGAACGGTGTTGTCCAAGGGGGAGTGTTAGGAATAATTAGCGTTAGCATTAGGCTAAGTTTCAACAGTTATGATTTGTCTAACCGCCTTATTAAGTGAAGAGACACTTACCTTGTACGCAACCTTGTAAACCGCCATCAAAGGCGCCTATTCCAGGTTTTTGTTGTTGTTGATAATGGGCGCTTTATTACTCATAAAAAGAAATTACACCCGACCTCTGCATAGCTAAGATGCACACAGCCGTTTAAAAAGTCTCAAAAGTCTAGAGTGCTAAAAAAGGCGAATTACATATTCGACATGAGCAAATGTAAAACGCCTAAGGTGAAGACGGAGGCCTAATCCGTAGATTATGCTGCCACCCATGCAGGGAAAAAGTATCCCTCGCCGTGTCCTCCAACCATGTACAGACCTCCGTAAACAGGTCGCGGTTCTGCACCTTCAGCAGCGCAATCCATGAACGGAAAGTAGCGGTACATCTGTAGATAACCTGCAAGAGAGAACAATTCTTGTCATTGAAAACTTTGTCATTTCTACACAGCCATAGCGACCATATAATGGCAAGCGCCCCCACCCTATTAAACGTTCTAAATCTGTGATCGATCCCATGAAGCCAATCACCGAAGATGTTGGCCACACTAACCAGGGGATACAGATCAAAAGCTATTTGGATGCATGACCATATAGATCTGGCAAAGCGACATTGGAAGAACAAATGTTTAATTGTCTCATTGTGTTGACAAAAAAAAACACTGTTTACCCCCATGCCAATTGCGTTTCACAAGATTATCTTTGGTTAGGATTACTCCTCGGCGCAAATACCAGCCAAAAATCTTAATTTTGAGCGGTATCTTCATCTTCCATATCTTCTTGTTTTTATCAACTAGTATTTCCGGTTGGATAATGGCATTGTACAATGAACTTACAGAGAATTTTCCATTGGATTGTAAGTTCCTACGAAATTCATCTTGCCCTTCAGACAACTGGATGGATTCCAAACACAACAGTAATGCATTTCATGCAAGAAGTTTCGGACCGATTAAATCTCGTCTAAACGTCACTGTCGGAGGTGAGGTTGCCATTACTAATGCAATGGTATCATTTTTGCGATGAACAATGCCGTATAACGCTGGATATTGTTTAGAGAGAGGCATATTCCCTAGCCATGTATCCTCCCAGAACCGTATCTGCGATCCATCCTTAATAATGAAAAGTACCACATTTGAAGAAAAAATTCTTCGTTGCCATTAGGCCAGCCCAAAAATGCGAGTCTCCCGGTTTCCAAAGGATTTGGGATAACGTTTTGTCACCGATGTACTTTCTTCTAACCATGATCTGCCATACGCCTTCTTCGGTTAGTGGCTTGAAAAGCCACTTACCTAATAAGGCTAAGTTCTTGACCTCAAGGTCGTGAACTCCTAGCCCACCCATATCTTTAAGTCGGTATACGACAGACCACTTGACCAGTCGATATTTCTTTTTTTCACTATCCCCTTCCCAAAAAAATCTCGATCTATAATAATCAAGCTTGTGTAATACACATTTTGGCAAAATGAAGAAGGATATCATATACATCATCATATTGGTGAGTACTAAATTAATGAGAACTAATCTTCCTCCAAGGGATAGCATTTTACCTTTCCAACTACTAAGTCTCTTCTAAAGTCTTTCCTTGACTAGTTTCCACTCAGCCATCGTTAATCTCCGATAATGAATCAAGATGCCCAGATAGTTGAAACTGGCCTTGCCCACAGCCAAACAGTTCCGAATATTCCGCGATTGAACCCTGAGCATCGCCAAAACAGAACAATTCACTTTTATGGAAGTTTATTTTGAGCCCCGATAATTGCTCAAAAGCAACCAAAAGCAGCTTTTAATTTCGAGCTTTATCGAGATCATGTTCCATAAATAAAATTGTATCATTGGCGTATTGAAGGATTGATAAACCACCATCTACAAGATGTGGGATCACTCCTTCAATTTGACCATCAGATTTAGCTCATTCGATCAATATAGCGAGCATATCCGCCACAATGTTAAATAAAAGTGGTGATAGAGGGTCGCCTTGGCGTAAACCTTTTCGTGTATGAAAGAAGCATCCCGTATCATCATTGACACGAATCGCTACACTTCCTCCATACACAAAATTATCGATCAACGCTCTCCACTCCGGTGAAAAACCTTTCATCCTGAGTGTCTGATGGAGAAAAGACTAGTTGACTTTATCATAAGCTTTCTCAAAATCAAGTTTTAAGATTACCCCATTCATCTTTTTGGTATGCAGTTCATGAACTGCCTCATGTAGAATCACAACCCCATCTAAGATATTGCATCCTTGCATGAAAGCGGTGTGCAATGGCCTTACCACATGATCATCCATTGTATTCAGTCTAATGGTGGCCACTTTCGTGAATATCTTGAAACTTACATTTAAGAGGCATACGAGTCTATATTGTTGGATCCTTTCTGCCTCTTTAACTTTGGGTAATAAGATAACCTCACCAAAATTTAGACGGAATAATTCTAGCTGTCCAGCGTGTAAAACACTGAACATTTCTAGAAGGTCGCATTTGATTGTATCCCAAAAAGCCTGATAAAATTCAGCGAGGAAACCATCTGAATCCGAGGCTTTGTTATGTTCCATTTGAAAATTAGCCTTATTAACTTCCTCCTCCGAGTAAGGAGCCGTTAAAATAGTATTCTTCTCCTGAGACACTTGGGGTATATCTGCTATTTGGGACTCATCCAGAGAGAAGGAACTCTCATCTGGCGGACCAAATAGACCCTTATAATAATTAGTAATATAGGATTTGAGTTACTCATGGCCTTCAATTAGATCCTCATCTTGTACTAGAGATTGTATACATTTTTTCCTGTGAGGGCCATCGGAAATCCCATGAAAATATCTCGTATTTGAATCTCCTTCCAGAATGAATTTGACTTTTGAACGTTGGTACCATTTCAACTCTTCTTCCCGAAGAAAACCCGCTAATTAAGTATTAGATTGATTTTTCAAATTCAATTCAATGCTCTTAGCGGTCTCACTTGTATATAAGCCCCTCAATCATCAATGAAAATGGATAGTTGATTCTCTCAAACTTCAGTTCTAAACAACCCCACTATGAGCAGCCTAGCATGCCCCCCCCCCCCGGCGTCATTAAAATTTAAAAAGGGTTATGTTCCGACATATTTTCACGTACAGTTTATTTTGTGCTAAAGATTTTTTTTAGAAACAAAGTACAAACGCAGGCGCTCACATACACGTGCATACACTCACCCCTATGAACGCACACACGCACACCCTACCCTATGAGCACCTCCGGAAGACCGAGCCGGCGGATTGGATCTTGAAATTGACGAAGTCACCACAGACACCTCGCTGTCGACGGGAATGTTGACAAAGGGTTATTTCTGTCGCTTTTCACCCTCGCCTCCGACTCCCATCACCACGACACCATGGTTCTCATCAGCACCAGCGCCGTGTCACCCGCATCATGTTAAGCGGAAAGCAAGAACGGGCTGTTCACCGCGTCAGCAGGGCTATACAATCCCCCACCCCCAGCGTTGGCCGCTGATACGTCTCCAACGTATCTATAATTTCTGATGTTCCATGCTTGTTTTATGACAATACCTACATGTTTTGTTCACACTTTATATCATTTTGATGCGTTTTCCGGAACTAACCTATTGACGAGATGCCGAAGTGCCAGTTCCTGTTTTCTGCTGTTTTTGGTTTCAGAAATCCTAGTAAGGAAATATTCTCGGAATTGGACGAAATCAACGCCCAGCATCTTATAATTCCACGAATCTTCCAGAACACCCGAGAGGGACCAGAGGAGGGCCACAGGGGGCCCACACGTGTGGGCGGCGCGGCCAAGGAGCCAGGCGCGCCGCCCTACTGTGTGGTGGCCCCAGACTCCCTCCGACTCCGCCTCTTCGCCTATAAGAAGCCCCCTGACCTAAATCTTCGATACGAAAAATCCACGGTACGAGAAACCTTCCAGAGCCGCCGCCATCGCGAAGCCAAGATCTGGGGGACAGGAGTCTCTGTTCCGGCACGCCGCCAGGACGGGGAAGTGCCCCCGGAAGGCATCTCCATCAACACCACCGCCATCTTCATCACCGCTGCTGTCTCCCATGAGGAGGGAGTAGTTCTCCATCGAGGCTAAGGGCTGTACCGGTAGTTATGTGGTTAATCTCTCTCCTATGCACTTCAATACAATGATCTCATGAGCTGCCTTACATGATTGAGATTCATATGAGCTTTGTATCACTATTAATCTATGTGCTACTCTAGTGATGTTATTAAAGTACTCTATTCCTCCTCCATGATGTAATGGTGACAGTGTGTGCATCATGTAGTACTTGGCGTAGTTTATGATTGTGATCTCTTGTAGATTATGAAGTTAACTATTACTATGATAGTATTGATATGATCTATTCCTCCTTTCATAGTGTGATGGTGACAGTGTGCATGCTATGTTAGTACTTGGTATAATTGTGTTGATCTATCATGCACTCTAAGGTTACTTAAATATGAACATCGAATGTTGTGGAGCTTGTTAACTCCGGCATTGAGGTGCTCTTGTAGCCCTACACAATTAATGGTGTTCATCATCCAATAAGAGAGTGTAGAGTGGTTTTATTATGTGATCAATGTTGAGAGTGTCCACTAGTGAAAGTATGATCCCTAGGCCTTGTTTCCAAATACTGCAATCATCGCTTGTTTACTGTTCTACTGCATCTGTACTTCCTGCAATATTACCACCATTGACTGCACGCCAGTTGTAGACATCAACTATTTTCTGGCGCCGTTACTACTGCTCATATACATTCATACCACTTGTATCACTATCTCTTCGCCGAACTAGTGCACCTATACATCTGACAAGTGTATTGGGTGTGTTGGGGACACAAGAAACTTCTTGCATTGTGATCGCAGGGTTGCTTGAGAGGGATATCTTTGACCTCTTCCTCCCTGAGTTCGATAAACCTTGGGTGATCCACTTAAGGGAAAACTTGCTGCTGTTCTACAAACCTCTGCTCTTGGAGGCCCAACACTGTCTACAGGAAAAGAAGTGTAAGTAGACATCAAGCTATTTTCTGGCGCCGTTGCCGGGGAGGAAAGGTAAAAGGTACTCACACTCCGGATCCTGGCAACTAAGCTATTTTCTGGGTGAGTGCTCGAAGCTATTTCCTTTAGATCCTGCAATTGCATTTTTTTGTTTCTTGTTTTTATTTCACTAGTTAGGCATAATGGAAAGCAACTATGAGCTTTTTAATCTATTTCCTGAGTTAAGACATAAATGGTGTGTTGCAAAAATTAAAAAACCTATGGAACCTTATTTGCATGCTAATGGCAATGTTATTAGTATGAATGCTTTGAACACCACTGTTGCTAATGCTATGGAAAATTCTAAGCTTGGGGATGCTGGTTTTGATGAGCATGATATTTTTAGTCCCCCAAGCACGGAGGAGAAAATTTACTTTGATGATACTTTGCCTCCTATTTATGATGATTATAATGATAGTAGTCTTTTGGTGCCGCCTGTTATGGAGGATAAATTTGATTATGATTACAATATGCCTCCTATATTTGATGATGAGAATAATAATGATAGCTACTTTGTTGAATTTTCTCCCGCTATTACTAATAAAATTGATTATGCTTATGTGGAGAGTAATAATTTTATGCATGAGACTCATGATAAGAATGCTTTATGTGATAGTTATATTGTTAAGTTTGTTCATGATGCTACTGAAAATTTTTGTGAGAGAGGAAAATATGGTTGTAGAAATTTTCATGTTACTAAAACACCTCTCTATATGCTGAAATTTTTGAAGTTACACTTGTTTTATCTCTCTATGCTTGTTGCATTATGCTTCATGAATTTGTTTATTTACAAGATTCCTTTTCATAGGAAGTGGGTTAGACTTAAATGTGTTTTAAATTTGCTTCTTGATGCTCTCTTTTGCTTCAACTCTTATTTCTTGCGAGTGCATCACTAAAACTGCTGAGCCCATCTTAATGGCTATAAAGAAAGCACTCCTTGGGAGATAACCCATGTGTTTATTTTAATACAACACTTTTATTTTATATTTGAGTCTTGGAAGTTGTTAATACTGTAGCAACCTCTACTTATCTTTATTTTATTGCATTGTTGTTCCAAGTAAAGTCTTTGATAGCAAGGTTGATACTAGATTTGGATTACTGCGCAGAAACAGATTTCTGTCTGTCACGAATTTGGGCAGGGTTCTCTGTAGGTAACTCAGAAAAATCTTCTAATTTACGTGTGTGATCCTCAGATATGTACGCAACTTTCATTCAATTTGAGCATTTTCATCTGAGCAAGTCTGGTGCCTCTAAAAAATTCGTCTTTACGGACTGTTCTGTTTTGACAGATTCTGCCTTTTATTTCGCATTGCCTTTTTTGCTATGTTGAATGGATTTCTTTGTTCCATTAACTTTCAGAAGCTTTGGGCAATGTCCAGAAGTGTTAAGAATGATTGTGTCACCTCTGAATATGTGAATTTTTATTATGCACTAACCCGCTAATGAGCTTGTTTCGAGGTTGGTGTGGAGGAAGTTTTCAAGGGTCAAGAGAGGAGGATGATATATGATCAAGAAGAGTGAAAAGTCTAAGCTTGGGGATGCCCCCGTGGTTCATCCCTGCATATTTCAAGAAGACTCAAGCATCTAAGCTTGGGGATACCCAAGGCATCCCTTCTTCATCAACAATTTATCATGTTTCTTCTCTTGAAATTATATTTTTATTCCATCACATCTTATGTGCTTTACTTGGAGCGTCTGTTTGTTTGTATTTTTGTTTTGTTTGAATAAATGCTTGTGTGAGAGAGAGACACGCTCCACTGGTTCATATGAACACATGTGTTCTTAGCTTTACTTTTAATGTTCATGGCGAAGGTTGGAAACAGAAAATGTTGCATGTGGTAGTGGTATACTTGCATAATCTTGTAGATCATTGAGCTTTGATAACTTGATTCTTTGCAAATGTTTTGAGGTATTTAGATGGTAAGGCTTGCTGGATAAATAAGTTAAAATTAGTAGTGGATTGTTGTCTTTAAGCTTGTGCCGTACTACAAACTCTACTTAAATAGTTGAAGGTGTAGTTGGACTTGATAGCTTTCCATGTCTGAGAGTTCATCGTAATAACTAAGTTGTGCTGAAGGTCGAGGGAGCTAGCGGGGTACTTGTGCCACCGTGAACGGCCCTCCTTGGAGTAAATTTTAATCATGCTCTTAATGATGAACCTGCTAGTTGTTTGCAATAAGCTTGTGAGTTCTTTTTGACTAATGTTAAGCTACGGTTTTTGGCACTTCCACCATCCAAATTTGGTAGCCTCTTCGGTACTGTGCATTGCCTTTTGCTCACATTGAGAATTGTGCATACTTCGCCGGTACATCCAAATCCGTGGGAGTACTTTCTCTTGTTCTCCTACACATAAGCCCATACATCTCCTCAAAACAGCCACCATACCTACCTATCACAGCATTTCCATAGATGTTCCGAGATATATTGCCATGCAACTTCCATTTTACATCACATGTTGTCATTTATTATTTATATATTGCTTTGCATGATCCTATACAGTTGATGTGTGGTTTACCCATGTTACGCTAGATCATTGCACATCCTACTACACCAGCAGAGGCATACAGTTTTATACATCATGTTTCATTCATTATGAGTTAGTTGTACCAAAAAGTGTGTTGTCATATTAGGATGTTGCCCCTAAAAGTGAAAAGAGCCATGGAGGCCATCAAAAAGAGAAAAAGAAAAGAAAGAAAAAAATAGAAAAGAAAAAGAAAAAGGAAAAAGAAAGAAAAAAAGAGAATAAAGAAAAAGGGGCAGCATTACTATCTTTTATCCACACTTGTGCTCATGTTTTAGCACCCGCATTATTCATAGTCATCATTTGTGCTCATGTTTAGCACCTACACTTCATATGAGAGAGTTTTCATGTTTCACTAGTATAACTATGTGGGGAATTTACACTATAGAACTTGGGTTGTATATTCCAATGATGAGCCTCCTCAAAAGTGCTCTAGGTCTTCGTGAGCAACCAAGTTGGATGCACCCCCACTAGTTCCATTGGAGAGCTTTCATACACATATAGCTCTATGTGCATCCGTTGCATGGCAATCACTAATCCTTGCATAGCTTCGATTATAAGACTTCCTCTTGTCTAATAATCACTTATAGCTTTGTAAGACTTTCTTTCATTTGGCCTTCCAAACCCCCATTAACGTTCTTCATGCCATAACATCCTGGTGCTAATACCAAATGCTTGCGCTCACCGGTTGAGTAGACTTCGAAACAGTTGATTCATGACGTCCATGTTTATGTTTACTTGACTGAATCCTTCTTATGTTGTGAAAATTTACTTGATGCTTGGAATGAAGGATAGAACTTCTACGCTGAATACTTAACACATCTTTAATGAACTTTGTACGGTTTCATGTCTTTGAAGCAATAGTTCATGAAAACTTCTAGCTTGTTTAACTCTTGCATTATCATCTCTTATATCTATATAGATATTTGCTTTGAGTGATTTGATCTCAGTTCACATGCTTTACATTATTATTGGATCAAGATTATGTTGGTAGCATGTCACTTCAGAAATTATCTTTGTTATCGTTTACCTACTCGAGGACGAGTAGGAACTAAGCTTGGGGATGCTGATACGTCTCCAACGTATCTATAATTTCTGATGTTCCATGCTTGTTTTATGACAATACCTACATGTTTTGTTCACACTTTATATCATTTTGATGCGTTTTACGGAACTAACCTATTGACGAGATGCCGAAGTGCCAGTTCCTGTTTTCTGCTGTTTTTGGTTTCAGAAATCCTAGTAAGGAAATATTCACGGAATTGGACGAAATCAACGCCCAGCATCTTATAATTCCACGAAGCTTCCAGAACACCCGAGAGGGACCAGAGGAGGGCTACAGGGGGCCCACACGTGTGGGCGGCGCGGCCAAGGAGCCAGGCGCGCCGCCCTACTGTGTGGTGGCCCCAGACCCCCTCCGACTCCGCCTCTTCGCCTATAAGAAGCCCCCTGACCTAAATCTTCGATACGAAAAAGCCACGGTACGAGAAACCTTCCAGAGCCGCCGCCATCGCGAAGCCAAGATCTGGGGGACAGGAGTCTCTGTTCCGGCACGCCGCCGGGACGGGGAAGTGCCCCCGGAAGGCATCTCCATCAACACCAACGCCATCTTCATCACCGCTGCTGTCTCCCATAAGGAGGGAGTAGTTCTCCATTGAGGCTAAGGGCTGTACCGGCAGCTATGTGGTTAATCTCTCTCCTATGTACTTCAATACAATGATCTCATGAGCTGCCTTACATGATTGAGATTCATATGAGCTTTGTATCACTATTAATCTATGTGCTACTCTAGTGATGTTATTAAAGTACTCTATTCCTCCTCCATGATGTAATGGTGACAGTGTGTGCATCATGTAGTACTTGGCGTAGTTTATGATTGTGATCTCTTGTAGATTATGAAGTTAACTATTACTATGATAGTATTGATGTGATCTATTCCTCCTTTCATAGTGTGATGGTGACAGTGTGCATGCTATGTTAGTACTTGGTATAATTGTGTTGCTCTATCATGCACTCTAAGGTTACTTAAATATGAACATCGAATGTTGTGGAGCTTGTTAACTCCGGCATTGAGGTGCTCTTGTAGCCCTACACAATTAATGGTGTTCATCATCCAACAAGAGAGTGTAGAGTGGTTTTATTATGTGATCAATGTTGAGAGTGTCCACTAGTGAAAGTATGATCCCTAGGCCTTGTTTCCAAATACTGCAATCATCACTTGTTTACTGTTCTACTGCATCTGTACTTCCTGCAATATTAGCACCATCGACTGCACGCCAGTTGTAGATATCAACTATTTTCTGGCGCCGTTACTACTGCTCATATACATTCATACCACTTGTATTTCACTATCTCTTCGCCGAACTAGTGCACCTATACATCTGACAAGTGTATTGGGTGTGTTGGGGACACAAGAGACTTCTTGCATTGTGATCGCAGGGTTGCTTGAGAGGGATATCTTTGACCTCTTCCTCCCTGACTTCGATAAACCTTGGGTGATCCACTTAAAGGAAAACTTGCTGCTGTTTTACAAACCTCTGCTCTTGGAGGCCCAACACTGTCTACAGTAAAAGAAGTGTGAGTAGACATCAGCCGCTGCCATCGGGGAGCCCTGAACGGTAGCTCCTGGTTCTCCTGATACCACAAGCACCATGGTGCCCGCGTCCTGTTCGACGGATTGTGCGGCCCAAACCATCACCGCATCAACCACGATGGTCTCCCCCGAGCTCGCCGCCGACAGCGACGCCGGCGAGCATGGCACTTCGTTCCACGACATCGCCATCGACGTCACCTCTGTGCTCGGTGCAGCTGCAACAGGCGACGGAGTGCACGCGTTCTGTTTGGTGGATTGCACAGCGCGCCCAAGTCATCACCGCGCCATCGACCACGCCCGCAACCACAACACCACCCCTGCTATGGGCATCTTTGATATCCACCAACCTCTGCACCGACAACGATGACGGCGAGCATGGTGCTCCACTGACAGTGGCACCGATGCCCAATTCTGAGTTCCAGGTCCTGATATGTTCTCAACAGCGAGTGCCACTGAAGTTGGTGTCCTGCCTGCTCTGATCGAAGGTGGCCACATCACACCTGTTGATGTGGTGTTGGCCGCCATCAGAGATGGCTACGCCCACGTGCTTCAAGCCGGAGCAGAACATCATCGTCTGGAGTAGTGGTGTGACCACTATGGCACTACTACAGGAGGGCGATCCAGAGCTAGTCCATGTTCCAGCAGTTTTCTATGTCTCTGCATCACCAGCCAAGAGTGGCAAGACAACCCTTGAAGTGGTTCCATCATCTGTTGGCTACATCACGCCCTGGCTTTCCCTCATGGATGTTCCTGACACTGGAGATGAATCACGGCCTAGGCCATAGCCATCGTTTCTGGTAGGTCAACTTGATGCTACAGTAAACCGTCCCCAACCATGGCCATCGTTTCCTTCTTGTGGAGGTATGAAGCCAACATATTTTGCTATTGGGAGTTCCTCTATACTGCAATTAGTGGTGTTTTCTGGCGACAGTGAATGGTGCTCATACAGTCATACTGCTGGTTTTTCGACTGTGTTTATGGGGCATATAATTCAGAGGGCAGTTTTGAACAATACGATACTGCAATGGTATGCAATCCTGAAGCTTTTCTTATGAGCATGGGGGAGCATCTGTTATCCATGTTTTGGCTCAATTTCCATGTCAAGTGCACTACACGTCGGATCTTGAATGAGCCACAAGTGCTGGGATGTATCAGTATGGATGTTTATGGTTTAAGTCATCAGGCTCATGACTGCTCTTTCTTCTTCCCTGTCACTGTTGGATGCAATAGTGCCATGGAGTTTGGTATTCAGCCAAAAATTTCCTTTGTTAGTGACAAATCCGAGGTGATTTTCGGTGCATGCTCACATGGACCTGTAAGTCCATTTGCCCAGTGGCTGCGGAGTCATGTTCAGCTGATTTACCAAGATCAAGACAAGTGGCCTTGAAAGTCTATGCAAGCTAGATGTGCAACTATTCACTAGACCCTCTATTGTCATCTATCTGCTCGTTGGAGTTTCTGCAACTGTTTTCAAGCTATGATACATTCATTGGTTCAGTTTCCTCTTCAGTGGCAAGGCAAGCGAGTGCGCAGCCAGCCCACCCGGGTTCGAATCCCTATCTCGCGGTAATTTCGCAGGGAGGGGCGAATAAACCGGGTTATCATCCTAGCGTCCATCCGCGGGGAGAGTCTCATCCTACCTAACAACGTATAGCCAAGGGAGGGATCATTTCCCCGTTGGTCAACGTTTTTTATTGGTTCAGTTTCCTCTTCAGTGAACGGAGTAGTGAAGAGCGATATTGCTTGGCGACTGGCCGGAGAATATTTTGATGTCAGCACAGCAGTGCAATTCTCTGTTGTTGATGAGCAGTATCTTCTTACTGGGTCTGCTGGCCTATTTTTGTTCACCAAATTATGGGTTACAGGATTCATCTTCCATTATTTCCAAGGGCATGCTGCCCGGGCACTACCCATCTTTGTTACTTTGAAGGCGAGCCAATATCTTCTAGCAAGGGTATCCTCACAAGAGTGCTATCTGAGGGCTCACTACTGCCATGACCATAAATTTGAAGGATTTCCATCGACATGTTATGCATTGTTGTTGTTGCTATACTTGAATCACGATCATCTGAATCCCTACATTTTGTATCCTGCCCTCCACTGCACAGCTACATCACTGATGCAATTTTGCACGACCATGTATGGCAACCAGTGCAACCATTAAGCTAGCAACCATTACAGATGTTGTCCTGGAGTTGACCTGATATTGTCTAGTGGAAATCTAGGCGGATTGGCATTCCCAGATCATTCAAACACTGGAGCACCCGTTTTTGGTTCATCATTCGAGAAGATTGGAACTGTACATTCAGTGTGATGATGGAGATGGTATAGTCACAAGGATGCAACACACAGTTCTGGTGCAACGCATGGAATTACCATGGGATCCAGGCGGTTTATCAGTGGCGTTGGCAACTTGGCATGGGGACAAGCCGAATTTCAAGAAGGGAGGGATGTTAGGACCCTATTCCTACGCTACCTATATTGGTACCTAGAACGGCCCAAGGCTGGCACATGGGCCTGCCCCGACAGTGAATCTCAGGAGCAGGTCACATATACCAGGGAGGAGGCAACGGAAAGATCATCCAGAAGGATCACGAACGGCACGGCGGCGGAACTTCCTCTCCCACCTTGGCTCTGATTTCTCACCCCCCTTCATGCTTGTTCTTGTAATCAGCTAGCAAACTCCAAATATCCTGTATATGTGTGGTGATTGAGTGAATTTGGCATTTGGGTGTTAACATCTGATGATGTCATCATGGAGGTAGGATGTTTGCTTACACTGAGGCGTCGTGGTATAAAGGAGGAGGGAGATTGGCGATGAACTCCTTGCAGCCATAGTCGGCGGTGCAGTGTTATTGTTCTTGTCGATGGTGTCAGCCATGCCGGACTCTTGCAGCGCCTGCACGCACTGCAACTCGCCATAGCTGCACGCAAGTGGTGCCCCTGCCTCTATGAGTCCTGCTTGTCCTTGTTCATGGATCATCTTCTAATGTCTTCTTCAGCCAATCAGCCCTTTCATGCTGGCCGTGAGGTGGATTGCCGACTCTTCCATGTACTCCTTGGGTTCCTCATCAACATCAGCCTTTTTTTCTTCATCTGAGGCTCCGGTGGCAGACAGGCCTCCCATGCCCATGGCAATATTGGCTAGCCAAAATTCCGAAGCTCCTCTAGAGTCCAGACTCAATCAATCTCGTCGATCAATCATTGCAGTCATTCTTATCTTCCATGGCAGGAATAAAATGCTTCAAGGGGGACCAAGCACTGAACTTCATCATGGGCCAGGGCCGCTGGACTTGATCACGTTGAGGAGGGATGAGTTTTGTATTAAAAATACTTAACTACACCAACATGCACTTTATTTCGAAGAGGTATGTTTTAATCTCCACCCTTGGTGTAACGGGAGGGGGGGGAGGGGGTCTATGAAAGGTAGAAGCACACGCCGCGTGTTACAGTTAACTTGGAATCAATAACACAAATTGAATCACGAATAGAACAATAAAAATACCTAATGTGAAGATGCGGAGAAGAAATGAACTTATCCCATGCACATGACATCCCGTGCATGGCTCCACCCTTGATTTTCTCTTTTGTGCTTTCAGATATGGAGAGAGAAATCTTTTGCATGCACCACATTCTCTCTCCCATCCATTTGCCCTCTCTTTTATTTATTTCCAAACTAAAACTTAAAAAGTCCATATATGTTGGAATAAGAGTCATATACATCTTTGGTCCTACAACTTGTATCGGATGTGCAGTTTAGTACGACATCTTGTAAAACATGAACCCTTGGTACCACAACTTGTATTAAGAGAGCAAATAGGTACCTAATTATTCTAGAGCTGACATGTGGCATTGTAAATATTGCACAAACACCCCTGGATTTATTTTTGTGGCAAAGGTTACCTTGGTGATGGAATTAAAAACGCAAGCGCATAGATGAGATTCGAACACAAAACCTTATGCTGCCGAACTTCCCAGGAATTCCACTAGGAAGCACACTTATTCAAGCATAATATTAGGTTGTCTAATATTTGTATTTGAATGCAGAAACGCACGAACATGAGGATGGCAGTGGTATTCACGTGACGATGTGCGGGTTGCTTCCGCCAACGAGGACCCGATTGTAGGCCGATCTACGTGTCTGGCCTGTAAAGCACTATGGGGTTCTGCGGTGTTCGTCGCGCTTGCGTTCTGGTCCTTAAGTACACCCGGTTCCCGCGGGAGATGGCCATGCTTTGGAGCAGTGTGATGTGACCGTTTTTCGTTGCCTATTCGACGGTGTCTCGGAGGAAGGATCCTCACGAGGGGAAATACAAGTTGCCTAACTACGGAATACTACATTACCGTGCCGCTGGGGCAGCCCCCGATGCAAACAGACGCGCGATCAGTTTCGACCATTTCAGCCGACCCAAACGAACATGCGCGGATAATTTGGACGTTCTCTTTGCGTCGCCTAGTTAGAGGCGTGTGCCTAACTAAGCTGCGAGGGGCGCATGTGGCCGGGCGTAATGATAATGTACAAAATTTAACCATCTTACGAAATTTCCAAAAAGAATTATTGGTGTGTTGGCAAGCACGTATGAGCGGTAGGCCAAGGTGCTGATATCGAATTCCCTCCTATCCCAATCAGTTTTAATCTTTCTCCTGACACTGACAGGTGGGACCCTCCTATAAGGCCTCAACAAGGCAACTTGTGCTAGAGAAAAAATACAGGGTTGTTTGTGCAAAATTTACAATGCCACTTGTCGGCTTTGGAATGATTTGGTACCTATTTGCTCCCTTTAATACAAGTTGTGGTACTATTGGTTCACGTTTTGCAAGATGTGGTAACAAATTGCACATCCAATACAAGTTGTGATACCAAAAGTGTATATATATTCAAATAATAATTTGTTTTAATCTATGTTTTTTATTCCGATGATATCTTTATAACAAGTCAAAAATTAACGAAATACAAAAAACTGAATTCTGAAGCACAATGAAATACAAGTTGTGATACCAAAAGTGTATATAGCTCTTGGAATAACTATTCAAATAATAATTTGTTTTAATCTATGTTTTTTATTCCGATGATATCTTTAAAACAAGTCGAAAATTAATGAAATACAAAAAACTGAATTCCAAAGCACAATGAAACAAACTGTTTTAGAAGAAAGTTTTATCAAAGCTTGAAACACAAGTCCAAAATATGGTGAAACACAAATTTCACAAAATTTAGAACACAATGAAATAAACTTTTTCGCAATAAAATTTCACCATGTGTCATCAAGTTTTTCAAAGTTTCATTAGGTTTAAAAAGTCAAATTTCAAATATTGTAAAAATATTGAGTATTGGCCTTGTTTTGAAACTCTCTTCAATAGGAACTCAGATATTCAAACTATTTTAAAATCAGACTTTTCAAACCCTGCAGAAGTTTTAAAATGTGAAAGGAGAGAGAGTGAGTTGACACAATATCTATGGAAAAATGTAAGGGTGGACCATGCATGGGACAATCGGTGCTCTCCATGCGGAGCCCATGTAGCCAAACGGAGGAAACTAACGGATTTGCTAAACTAGAACTTATGAGAGCGAAGAGAAGTAGTTTCAACTCAATCAGTAACAAATGAATCTTGAAAGGATAGAACGTCAGCAATGGTGGTACGGTGTCACTGTCGGATGTATCACCGGAAAGTTACCAATTGCTTACTTGCTTCCATGGTTAGCTAGGAGAGGGGGAATTTTGGCAACCTCTTGCATCGGGACAAAATCAATTCCAAGTTAAGCATGTACAAGTCCAAGTTAAGAAACAGCCGGCGCCTGTCGAACTGACAGAAAGCAATATTAAGATGTTCTGAACAAGAAAAATAAAGGAAAACTAGAACAGCACATACATACGATTCGCTACTTAAGCGTCACAATTTGTTGCGTCTAAGCATGCGCAGATGTTGCTGTCTATCTTCCAGGGGCGATCACGGCACTGTCAATGAATAAAAGACAGTAGATTACACGCCATGCAACAATAATGTAAGTACGCTACGGCGCCAAATTCAAATACTAGCAAGGAAAGATGTCTATGGTTGTTGGCAGCTATCCAGCTGATTCTTGTTCTGCTGCTGCTGCATCGATCTCCACAGGCCCACACCGGCCGGAATATGAATATACTAATCAGCCACTTAACTATCCTTTCGATGGAATTAGTATGTAGTACGCCACTACACTAGCTACTTCTGAAAGGAACGCCATCACAATGTGCCATATATAAAGAGGGACATGACGGATCTTTAGCTGCATCTTCATCCGGCCCGACTTTTGGCGCCAGAGGCAAATTGAAGCAGAGCTCACATTTAGCTATGGCTCTACTCTCTTTCTCGCTCATCTTCCTCTTTCTTCAGACACAGCTGCTCCTGCTGGTCGCCGGCGATTTCCTCCGCCTGCCGTCCGAACAGGATGTCGTCGGCACGAGGTGGGCCGTCCTCATCGCCGGCTCCAACGAATACTACAACTACCGTCACCAGGCAGGCAACATCTAACTGATTAATTACTTCTCCTTAATCATTTAATTGTATAGTAATAATATTTTCCAAGAATTTCTCTGCGCTATAGCGACTTATTTTTGACGTTCTGCCGGATTCACTCCTGACTTAATTAGGTTCTGCTTAATTATATTACGCTGTACGTTCGTGCAGGCGGACGTGTGCCACGCGTACCAGATCATGAAGAAGGGTGGGCTGAAGGACGAGAATATCATCGTCTTCATGTACGACGACATTGCCCACAACCCTGACAACCCGAGGCCCGGAGTCATCATCAACCACCCCAACGGCAGCGACGTCTACGCCGGAGTGCCTAAGGATTACACGGGAAAAGACGTGAACGCGAACAACTTCCTCGCCGCCCTGCTCGGCGACAAGTCCAAGCTCACCGGGAGCGGCAGCGGCAAGGTCGTCAGCAGCGGCCCAGATGACCATATATTCGTCTACTACGCCGATCACGGCGGCCCAGGTGTCCTCGGTAAGTATCATTCGGTCGCCATCTATCTTTGTTCAATTGAATCTTGTTTTATTCAGGGACGGAGACAAGGGGGGACGAGGGGGGGCTAGCCCCCCCCCAGATTTTGTGAAAAATAGTAGGCACTTAAACTGATTTTTCATGGTGATTTATCCATGTCTGCCCCCCTCATGAAGTTCACAACACAATTCGCCCCCCTCATGTTTCGATCCTAGCTCCGTCCCTGGTTTTATTGAATATTATTCGGCCTCAAATATAACTGTATCTTGTTTCATTGCATCGTAACGTGAACTGATAATGACGTTTGATTGAATGATCGGTTAGGGATGCCGGACGACGAGGAGTACCTGTACGCGAACGACCTGGTACAGACACTCAAGAAGAAGCACGCCGGCGGGGCCGGGTACAAGAGCCTGGCCTTCTACCTGGAGGCGTGCGAGTCCGGGAGTATCTTCGAGGGCCTCCTCCCAGGCAACATTAGCGTCTATGCAACGACGGCATCGAACGCGGAGGAGAGCAGCTGGGGCACCTACTGCCCCGGCGACGATGATGGCGCCCCACCCCCGGAGTACGACACCTGCCTCGGCGACCTGTACAGCGTCTCGTGGATGGAGGACAGCGACGTCCACAACCTCCATACGGAGTCCCTCAGGCAGCAGTACGGCGTCGTCAAGGATCGCACCTCGGCGCATGAGACGTACAGCCTCGGCTCCCACGTGATGCAGTACGGCGACCTGGGCCTAAACGAGCAGAGCCTCTACCTGTTCATGGGCACTGATCCTGCCAACGACAATGCCAGCTTCATCGGCAACTCCTTACCCTCGTTGAGGGGTGCCGCGGTGAACCAGCGTGACGCCGATCTCCTCCATTTCTGGCACAAGTACCGAAGATCCGCAGAGGGATCGACACGGAAAGGAGAGGCACGCAGGCGGTTGGTGGACATGATGGCACGACGATCTCACGTTGATAGTAGTGTGGAGTTGATCGGCAACCTCCTCTTCGGCTTCGAGGAAGGTCCCAAGGTCCTCAACGCCGTCCGGTCGGCGGGGCAGCCTCTGGTCGACGATTGGGACTGCCTCAAATATATGGTGCGGAGATTTGAGGAGCGGTGTGGGGGTCTAGCGCAATATGGGATGAAGCATATGCGTTCTGTAGCCAATATTTGCAACGCTGGAGTTCGAGAGGAGGCCATGGACAAGGCTGCGTCTCAAGCGTGCGCGATTAGTCCTCTTTCCATAGTTGTATAATTGTTCCATGGGACATCAATCGCTCAATATTTGGTGTTCTTGATATACATGAATATATCCAATAATAACAAATGTAAATATATTGTTCAATGTACATTATTGCCACAACTAGTTTGAGAACCAAAGGTAAATTATTTACTGTAAATATATGGTCATGTTAACCATGAAAGCAGGTTAAAAGAACACCTTGAACTCCCGGAGAGGCAAATCTCACTAATGAGTGATCATGAGAAGGTAAATTTTGAATAGCTCAAGAGGGAACAAGATTAGGCTCAAGTGTGCCAATGACAACATTTTGATTAAGCACAATTTTGCCTGCAAAGCGAGTTTCGTTTTTTCAGTAAGAGATATTCTAATAATATAAACAGAATATATTAAATACACTTAGCCTTTGCAACAACTCACTATCATGATGGATTCAAAACAACAGAGGATACACACAACCAAACTATTAGAAAAGAATTATCGACACACTAATTAACAACAACATCAAACACTTGCCTGAAAACACACAGGCCACAAGAAGGTTCTCCAAAAGCAATGTCTTCACCGAGACAGCAGCACACAGGTGTCTGCATTGCCAAATTCTATCAAAGATTAAATCATGAGTTTTCACCTCGGAAGTATAATTGAGCTTAAATTTCATGCAATGTCTTCAACAAGGCAACAATGCCAAAACACCTCTAGTGCTAGGTATGGCGATGAAGGTCAAACCAAGGGTTTTCACTCCGTTGCTCCACTCTCTGTACTGAATTTGCACCACAAAACCTCAACGACTTAGTGTTGTTGCATCCGCTTGACAAAGAACATTTTTTTCTTCTACCCTTGACTGTTGAACACAGACAAACGCCCACACTCTTGTACATGTTGTCTTCCAAAACACTTGGTAACAAATATGCATAAGCCTCACATTATGAGAATCATGAAACATGACATCTTAGAACGTCTTCAGCCTAAATTTTGGGTCTTCAAACAACACACGTAGTTCTGACTTGATCAACGCTACATAACCAAAACCTATGCTCAGATAAACATACCGACGGGAGGACGAGACAAGCGTGATAGGCACCACTGAAACCCACTTGAAGTGCCCCTCCAAAAGACACATTTAGTCTTTATAATCGGTAGATGACGGACTTGCGAAAATGGGAATTCCCTTTGAAAAATCATTTATTTTGTCCAACAACAGTTTTCACTGTACACCAAGCGCAATCTGCAGGCCAGAACTGACATGAAGCCGTATTACCCTGCCTCATTGGTTTGGTCACCCTTGGTATTTTCATTTTCATGGAAAGATGCCATACAACATGAAGCGCATCACACGGGTTGAGTTCCCATGTGGTGACGGAACTTCCTTAGGGACAAAGGGGGCCGTTGCCCCCTCCAAAAAATTCTCAAGTGTGCATATCACCTTTACGAGTTGCACATAAATTGTACATGAAATTGATTGAATAAATTAAGTTAATTCTAGGTCGACCAACAACTAGCCGTGGTTATTTGTTTTGTTGCATCGTACAAGAGCCTCGCGTTCAACCTGGAGGCGTGCGAGTCCGGTAGCATCTTCAAGGGTCTCCTCCCGGGCAACATCAGCATGTATGCAACGACGACATTAAACACGGAGGAGAGCAGCTGGGGAACCTACTGCCCTGGCAAGACGATGGCGCTCCACCCCCGGAGTACGACACCTGCCTCGGCGACCTCTACAACGTCTCCTGGATGGAGGACAGCGACGCCCACAACCTCCATACGGAGTCCCTCAGGCAGCACTACAGCGTCGTCAAGGACCGCACGAGACTTACAACCTCGGCTCCCACGTGATGCAGTAAGGCGACCTGGGCATAAACAAGTGCAATCATGGAAAGATGCCATGCCAACATTAAGTGCATCACACGCAGGTTGAGTTTCCATGCAGTGACGGAACTTCCTTAGGGATAGAGGGGGCCGTTGCCCCCTCCAAAAATCCTTAAGTGTATATATCACTTTTACGAGTTGCACATAAATTGTACATGGAATTGATTGAATAAATTAAGTTAATCCTAGGTCGATCAACAACTAGCCGTGGTTATTGTTTTGTTGCATCGTGGCATGAACTGATAATGACAGTGTCAGGGATGCCGTGAAACGAGGAGTAACTGTACGTGAACGACCTGGTACGGACACTGGAGAAGAAGCACGCTACCTAGAGGCGTGCGAGTCCGGTAGCATCTTCAAGGGTCTCCTCCCGGGCAACATCAGCATGTAAGAAACGACGACATCGAACACGGAGGAGAGCATTTAGGGAACCTACTGCCCTGGCGACGACGATGGCGCCCCACCCCCGCAGTACGACACCTGCCTTGGCGACCTCTACAACGTCTCCTGGATGGAGGACAGAGACGCCCAAAACCTCCATACAGAGTCCCTCCGGCAGCAGTACGGCGTCGTCAAGGACCGCACCTCGGCGCACGAGACTTGCAACCTCGGCTCCCATGTGATGCAGGACGGCGACCTGGGCCTAAACAAGCAGAGCATCTACCTGTTCATGGGCACCGATCCTGCCAACGACAACGCTAGCTTCATCGGCAACTCCTTACCCTCACTGAGGGGTGCCGCGGTGAGCCAGCGTGACGCCGATCTCCTCCATTTCTGGCACAAGTACCGGAGATTGGAGGAGGGGTCGACACAGAAAGGAGAGGCGCGTAAGCAGTTGGTGGATATGATGGCACGACGATCTCACGTTGATAGTAGCGTGGAGTTGATCGGCAACCTCCTCTTCGGCTTCGAGGAAGGTCCCAAGGTCCTCAACGCCGTCCGGTTGGCAGGGCAGCCTCTGTTCGACGATTGGGACTGCCTCAAATATATGGTGCGGACATTTGAGGGGCGGTGCGGGCCGCTTACGCAATATGGGTGAAACACATGCGGTCGGTAGCCAACATTTGCAACGCTGGTGTCCGGGAGGAGGCCATGGACAAGTCTGCGTCTCAGGCGTGCACTATCAATGCTCTTCCACTTTCCGATCAAGTTGTTTAAACGAATCATGTCGCATCAATCACTCAATGTTTTGTGTTATCAATATGCATAAATATATATCATGATAATTGTAAATATATGCTATACGAATAGTATGTGTTTTGGTGTACATTGTCGCACTAGCTTGATAGTCTGTAAAGTGTATGGTCATGTGTTAACCATAGGAGCATGTCCAAAGAAAACTAAGACAACTTAAACAAGTAAACGAGTGAGACAAGATTAACTATCATATATGACCATTTCACTTAATTAACTAAACTAGTAATTAATTCATTTAAGTGACATGTATGATCAACATAAACAATGGAGTGTGACATGCCTACAGTCCTATATTCGTATAGCCATCTTGGAGATACACCTATTCTCTTGACCTTTTGTCCAATACCGATTCGGCACGCCTAAACGAAATCTAAATAGAAATAGCTATATTGGGCTTTATGAATGGATGGCGAGAACAAATTATGAATATATCAAGGATTTCGACTGTTTTATAGTTTGTCTAGATAGTATGGAAAATGGATCTGGAACGGTAGGCAGTGTTGACCGGGTTACCGTTCACTATGGATCGGGTCAGTGAACATTCTGCATGAGTAGTGTTTACTTATTTGTATGTATAGGCTTTGATTTGGCACAATAAGCTAGATGTGTTTGATCGGATTACTATTGGGTTTCTACAAAGTTTGGGTCCTATGAGAAGAAAGGAATTATCATGTTAGCAGCAAGTGGCTTTTCGGTTTCTGTCAGAAAAAATACATAAAAGGATCTCTCGTATGTCCGATGGTGCCGGAACACAGACTCAAAGGCGAGAATGATTCCACCAACGAGAGGAGTGCGGAAAGGTAAGAGCATCATCTTTAGAGCGCACCCTACGCGGATGCAGCGTACGGGGCCGGCGAGATCTTCACCAGACGTTGCAGTTTACAACGCGCGCATAGCAGCCGAAAAACGTCTCCACCAAGCGCTGCAAACTACAGTGCATGACACCGGCGCAAACAGCATATGCACAGTTGTATATACTCAACAAGATCAAACACACAAACTAAAAATCAGCATATGCACAGTTATTACAACACAATCAAATAGTATAGCAATTAATACAACAAATACAACACAATCAACTACCGTTGTCTGTTCTATTTCCACCACTCATCCATAAGATCTCGTTGAAGCTCATCATGCACATCATTGGATTTAATAGAATGATAGGATTGAATGGAATGATATGACACAATGAAACGAGCCACCCTTTGTTGTGTCCTCCTCATTTGCATGGGACTCCCATCAATTCAAAATGGGTGTGGTCAACATCTTTACCACGACCGTTCTCTATGATCATGTTATGCATGATGACACATGCGTTCATGATATACCAAAGGTAATCTTGATCCCAAAATCTCACCGGTCCTCTAACAATAGCAAATTGGGCTTGTAAAATCCCGAATGCTCTCTCCACATCTTGCCTAGCTGCCGCTTGTGTATCGTGAAATTGGGTTTTTTCCTTACCTTTGGGGTTGACAACCGGCTTCACAAATGTTTGCCACTTTGGGTAGATGCCGTCGGCAGGAAAATAGCCATAGTTGTACTTGTGGCCATTTGCTTCGAACTCCACATTTGGACCCTCACGCAATGCAATCCTTGTCACCAGTGGTGATCTTTGAAGAGCATTGATGTTATTGCACGATCCGGGCATTCCAAAGAATGCATGCCAAATCCAAGTCTCGTGATCGGTGATGTCTACGCATGCACGCTTCTATTCCTGTAGACATTGTTGGGCCTCCAAGAGCAGAGGTTTATAGAACAGCAGCAAGTTTCCCTTAAGTCAATCACCCAAGGTTTATCGAACTCAGGGAGGTAGAGGTCAAAGATATCCCTCTCAAGCAACCCTGCAATTACGAAACAAGAAGTCTCTTGTGTCCCCAACACACCTAATACACTTGTCAGATGTATAGGTGCACTAGTTCGGCGAAGAGATAGTGAAATACAAGTGATATGGATGAATATGAGTGGTAATAACAATCTGAAATAAATATGGCAGGAAATAAATATGCAGTAGAACGGTAAATAAACGGAGATTCGATATTTGGAAACAAGGCCTAGGGATCCTACTTTCACTAGTGGACACTCTCAACAATGATCACATAATAAAACTACTCTACACTCTCTTGTTGGATAACAAACACCATTCATTGTGTAGGGCTATAAAAGCACACCTCAAGCCAGAGTAAACAAGGTCCACAACATCCGGAGTTCATATTTAAGTAACCTCTAGAGTGCATAATAGACCATTGCAATTTAGACCGAGTACTAACATAGCAAGCACACTGTCACCATCAGCTATGAAAGGGGGAATAGATCGCATCAATACTATCATAGTAATAGTTAACTCCATAATCTACAAGAGATTACAATCATACCCTACGCCAAGTACTACATGATGCACACACTGTCAACTTTACATCATGGAGGAGGAATAGACTACTTTAATAACATCACTAGAGTAGCACATAGATTCATAGTGATACAAAGCTCATGATCACATAAAGATCACATGGGAGAGAGAGATGAACCACATAGCTACCGGTAGAGCCCCTCAGCCTCGGGGGAGAACTACTCCCTCCTCATCATAGGAGACAGCAATGGCGATGAAGATGGTGGTGGTGTCGATGGAGATGGCTCCGTGGGCAATTCCCCGTCCCGGCAGGGTGCCGGAACAGAGATTTCTGTCCCCCGAAACGGAGTTTCGCGATGGCGGCGGCGTCCCTGGAGTCTTTCTGGAGTTTCGTCAATCGGTGTCGAAGTTTTAGGTCACGAGGGGTCTTATAGGCGAAGAGGCGGAGTCGGAAGAGTCCCGAGGGGCCCACCCCATAGGGTGGGGCGGCCACCCCTCTGGCCGCGCCGGCCTATGGTGTGGAGTCCCTGGGCCTCCCCCTGGCTTGCCCTTCTGGCTCCGTGAGTCTTCCGGCGAAATAGAATTTATGTGATTTTTCTGGATTTTTCCGAGCACTTTGGTTTTTGGGCCTTTTCTGCAATAAACAGACATAATAAACAGAAACTGGCATTGTGGCATCTTGTTAATAGGTTAGTCCAATAAATGCCATAATATGATATAAAGTGCATATAAAACATGTGAGTATTGTCATAAAACTAGCATGAAACATAAGAAATTATAGATACGTTTGAGACGTATCAAGCATCCCCAAGCTTAGTTCCTACTCGCCCTCGAGTAGGTAAATGATAACAAAGATAATTTCTGAAGTGACATGCTATCATAATCTTGATCAATATTATTGTAAAGCATATGAGATGAATGCAGCGATTCGAAGCAATGGTAAAGACAATGAGTAAACAACTAAATCATATAGCAAATACTTTTCATGAATAGTACTTTCAAGACAAGCATCAATAAGACTTGCATAAGAGTTAACTCATAAAGCAATAAATTCATAGTAGAAAGCTTTGAAGCAACACAAAGGAAGATATAAGTTTCATCGGTTGCTTTCAACTTCAACATGTATATCTCATGGATAATTGTCAACACAAAGTAATATGATGAATGCAAATAAGCAAGTATGTAGGAATCAATGCACACAGTTGACACAAGTGTTTGCTTCTAAGATAGAAAGAAGTAGGTAACTGACTCAACATAAAGTAAAAGAATGGCCCTTCGCAGAGGGAAGCATAGATTACTATTTTTGTGCTAGAGCTTTTATTTTGAAAACATAGAAACAATTTTGTCAACGGTAGTAATAAAGCATATGTGTTATGCATAAGACATCCTATAAGTTGCTAGCCTCATGCATAGATTACCAATAGTGCTCGCACCTTGTCCTAATTAGCTTGGATTTACATGGATTATCATTGCATAACATATGTTTCAACCAAGTGTCACAAAGGGGTACCTCTATGCCTCCTGTACAAAGGTCTAAGGAGAAGGTTCGAATTGGATTTCTCGCTTTTGATTATTCTCAACTTAGACATCCATACCGAGGCAACATAGAAAACAGATAATGGACTCCTCTTTAATGCATAAGCATTCAACAACATATAATATTCTCATAAGAGATTGTGGATTGATTGTCCAAATTGAAACTTCCACCATGATTCATGGCTTTAGTTAGCGGCCCAATGTTCTTCTCTAACAATATGCATACTCAAACCGTTTGATCATGATAAATCACCCTTAGTTCAGACAAGACGAACATGCATAGAAACTCACATGATATTCAACAAAGGTGTAATAGTTGATGGCGTCCCCAGAAACATGGTTACCGCTCAACAAGCAACTTATAAGAAATAAGATACATAAGTTACATATTCTTTACCACAATAGTTTTTAAGGCTATTTTCCCATGAGCTATATATTGCAAAGACAAAGAATGGAATTTTAAAGGTAGCACGCAAGTAATTTACTTTGGAATGGCAGAAAAATACCACATAGTAGGTAGGTATGGTCGACACAAATGGCATAGTTTTTGGCTCAAGGTTTTGGATGCACGAGAAGTATTCCCTCTCAATACAAGGCTTTGGCTAGCAAGGTTGTTTGAAGCAAACACAAGTATGAACCGGTACAGCAAAACTTACATAAGAACATAGTGCAAGCATTATAAGACTCTACACTGTCTTCCTTGTTGTTCAAACACCTCACCAGAAAATATCTAGACTCTAGAGATACCAATCATGCAAACCAAATTTCAACAAGCTCTATGGTAGTTCTTCATTAATAGGTGCAAAGTACATGATGCAAGAGCTTAGACATGATCTATTTGAGAGCTCAAAACAATTGCCAAGTATCAAATTATTCAAGACAATATACCAATTACCACGTGAAGCATTTTCTATTTCCAACCAAATAACAACGAACGAAGCAGTTTCAACCTTCACCATGAACATTAAAAGTAAAGCTAAGAACACCAGTGTTCATATGAACGAGCGGAGCGTGTTTCTCTCCCACATAAGCATGAATTTATTCAGAGAATGAAAATAACAAAAACGAAAATAAAAGCACACAGACGCTCCAAGTAAAGCACATAAGATGTGACGGAATAAAAATATAGTTTCACTAGAGGTGACCTGATAAGTTGTTGATGAAGACGGGGATGCCTTGGGCATCCCCAAGCTTAGACGCTTGAGTCTTCTTGAAATATGCAGGGTTGAACCACAGGGGCATCCCCAAGCTTAGACTTTTCACTCTTCTTGATCATATTGTATCATCCTCCTCTCTTGACCCTTGAAAACTTCATCCACACCAAACTCAAAACAGACTCATTAGAGGGTTAGTGCATAATCAAAATTTCACATGTTCAGAGGTGACATAATCATTCTTAACACTTCTGGACATTGCAGAAAGCTACTGAAAGTTAACGGAACAAAGAAATCCACCAAACATAGCAAAACAGGCAATGCGAAATAAAAGGCAGAATCTGTCAAAACAGAATAGTCCGTAAAGATGAATTTTTCCGGGGCACTTAACTTGCTCAGATGAAAAAGCTCAAATTGAATGAAAGTTGCGTACATATCTGAGGATCACGCACGTAAATTGGCAGATCTTTCTGAGTGACCTACATACGGGGCTGCTCAATTTCGTGACAGAAAGAAATCTGTTTCTGCGCAGTAACCCAAATCTAGTATCAACCCTACTATCAAAGACTTTACTTGGCACAAGAATGCAATAAAATAAAGATAAGGAGAGGTTGCTACAGTAGTAAAAACTTCCAAGACACAACAAAACAGTAGCAAAATAAAAACATGGGTTATCTCCCAAGAAGTGCTTTCTTTATAGCCATTAAGATGGGCTCAACAATTTTAATGATGCTCACATAAGAATGATAGTTGAAGCAAAGAGAGCATCAAAAAAGCAAGTATGAAACAAATTTAAGCCTAAACCACTTCCTATGAGAAGGAATCTTGTACACAAATAAATTCATGAGGAGCAAAGTGACAAGCATAGGAAGATAAAACACGAGTAACTTCAAGATTCTCAACATAAAGAGGGAAAACTTAATATTATTAAGATGCATATAACCATGTTTCCCTCTCTCATAATAACTTTCAGTAGCATCATGAACAAACTCAACAATATAACTATCACATGAAACATTCTTATCATGAGCTACTTGCATAAAATTATTACTCTCCACATAAGCATAGTCATTACTATTAATTGTAGTGGGAGCAAATTCAATAAAATAGCTATCATTATTATTCTCATCGCCATAATTATCATATATAGGAGGCATATTGTAATCATAATTAAATTTCTCCTCAATAGTAGGTGGACTGAAAATATGATAGTCATCATTGTAATCATCATATATAGGAGGTAAAGTATCATCAAAGAAAATTTTCTCGTCCATGCTTGGGGGACTAAAAATATCATGCTCATCAAAACCAGCTTCCCCAAGCTTAGAACTTTCTATATCATTATGTAAAGAAACATGGATAGTACTAATACTATGGCAATTATTAATATCATCATTTTCAGAATTAGTGTCCCAGAGATCTTCAATATCAAAGGTAGTGTGCTCTTCCAAATCATGATCACTAATATAGGTAAAGGGCATAGGAAGATCATTGTACTCAGATTCATTATCATAATAATCATTAGGAGCAACATACTTACGGTTACCTATCATTATCTCATACACGCGGGGATATGCCGTTACCTCTTTCTTTTTATTTCCCCTCTTCTTCTTGTTCTTTTCCTTCTCCTCGTTCCCTTCTTTAGGAGGAAGAGGCTTGAAGGGAGGCTTCTCCACATAACCTGATTTATTTCCAGAAACAATAGAAGAAACTTGGGAGGATTCCTCCTTTTCATTAATAAGTTCAAAACACACAGCGGTCCTATCATATTTTGGCAAAGTGTCATCTTCTAAGATATTCTGTATGTAAGTATTTGTATGGTAATTATTAATGCAATAAGAAAGATACCCATGCAGGACATCATCACTATCAAGATCACTCATATGTAACAAAGAGATTTTCCTTGATAACTCTTCACACCACAAAAATAAAGTAAGTTCATCATGCTGATTAGGAGTAATTTCATCATCACAACACAAATTTGCAGCACTCATGGGGTTCGAATTATCATTGGAGGAGCATTGAAAATTAAAATGACCCACTCTATGGCAAAGTTCACAAATATAAGGATAGAGGGCACAAACTTTTTCACCAAGATCATCTAGGGCCCTAGACCACTTTCTAGTTTTTTCATTCCTGTGATGGATACAATATTCATCTTCGATTTGATTGATTCCACAAGGTCTATGCATTCCACAAAAATTAAGATGCTTATAAGAAATAGTATTTTCAGAAGTTTGGGCATGTTTATTGCAATCATTAATAACAGTTTCATCCTTCATGCAAGTGTCTTTAAAAGGTTCATGATACTTATCAAAATTCTTCCTAGGCAATTCAAAATGAGAGGCAAAAGCTTTATAAAGATTTGCAACAACTTGAGAGTCAAGACCATAAGTAGCACTCATATTTCGAATTTTATCAGTATCCATAAAAGTTTCAATGCATTCATAATTATAATTTATACCCGACTCTTTACCTTTGTTGTTCTCCCATCCTTCAGTATTCTCCTGAATTCGATCAAGAAGGTGCCTTTTAAACTTTTCTTCATTGCGTGTAAATGATCCAGAACAAGTAGTATCCAGCAAGGTCTTATCTTGAAAAGAAAGTCTTGCATAGAAATTATCAATGATGATATTACCAGGAAGCTCATGAATGGGGCATTTGAGCATTAAAGACTTCAATCTCCCCCATGCTTGGGCAATACTCTCTCCATCATGAGGCCATAAATTATATATGCGGTTCCGGTCTTTGTGAATTTCACTTGGAGGATAGAATTTAGAATAAAATAGAGGCACAATATCCTTCCAATCAAGAGAATCCCCATTCTTCAGTAATTTATACCAATGCGCCGTTTTACCGGACATCGACATAGAGAATAGTTTCTTCCTCACTTCATCCATAGAGATACCTGCACACTTGAATAACCCGCATAATTCATGCAAAAACAGTAAATGATCTCTAGGATGGATAGTTCCATCCCCTTCATAGCGGTTATCCATAACACGTTCAATAATTTTCATGGGTATCTTGAAAGCAGTACTTTCAGTAAGTGGATTTAGAATATCACAAGCATCATTAGAGTTATCGCCTATGGGAGATAAAGTATTATTAGAACAATTTTTCTCCCCTAAAGATGAGAAGCTAAAAAGATCATAACAACTAGCTTCCCCAAGCTTAGACTTCTCCATAGCATTATCAGTAATTGCGTTCATACTAATAACATTGCTACTAGCATACAAATAAGGTTCCATAGGCTTTTTAATTTTCGCATCACACAATTCATGTCTTAACTCAGGAAATAGATTAAAAAGCTCACTGTTGTTTTCCATTACGCCTAACTAGTGAAAAATAAAAACAAGAAACAAAAAGATGCAATTGCAGGATCTAAAGGAAATAGCTTCGAGCACTCACACACCGGCAACAGTGCTAGGAAATAGCTTAGTAGTCGGAGGATGTGAATACCTTTTACCTTGCCCCCCCAGCAACGGCGCCAGAAAATAGCTTGATGTCTACGCACGCTTCTATTCCTGTAGACAGTGTTGGGCCTCTAAGAGCAGAGGTTTGTAGAACAACAGCAAGTTTCCCTTAAGTGAATCACCCAAGGTTTATCGAACTCAGGGAGGTAGAGGTCAAAGATATCCCTCTCAAGCAACCCTGCAATTACGATTCAAGAAGTCTCTTGTGTCCCCAACACACCTAATACACTTGTCATATGTATAGGTGCACTAGTTCGGCGAAGAGATAGTGAAATACAAGTGATATGGATGAATATGAGTGGTAATAACAATCTAAAATAAATATGGCAGCAAGTAAACATGCAGTAGAACGGTAAATAAACGGAGATTCGATATTTGGAAACAAGGCCTAGGGATCCTACTTTCACTAGTGGACACTCTCAACAATGATCACATAATAAAACTACTCTACACTCTCTAGTTGGATAACAAATACCATTCATTGTGTAGGGCTATAAAAGCACACCTCAAGCCGGAGTAAACAAGCTCCACAACATCCGGAGTTCATATTTAAGTAACCTCTAGAGTGCATAATACACCATTGCAATTTAGACCGAGTACTAACATAGCATGCACATTGTCACCATCAGCTATGAAAGGGGGAATAGATCACATCAATACTATCATAGTAATAGTTAACTTCATAATCTACAAGAGATTACAATCATACCCTACGCCAAGTACTACATGATGCACACACTGTCAACTTTACATCATGGAGGAGGAATAGACTACTTTAATAACATCACTAGAGTAGCACATAGATTCATAGTGATACAAAGCTCATGATCACATAAAGATCACATGGGAGAGAGAGATGAACCACATAGCTAACGGTAGAGCCCTCAGCCTCGGGGGAGAACTACTCCCTCCTCATCATAGGAGACAACAACAGCGATGAAGATGGTGGTGGTGTCGATGGAGATGGCTCCGTGGGCAATTCCCCGTCCCGGCAGGGTGCCGGAACAGAGACTTCTGTCCCCCGAAACAGAGTTTCGCGATGGCGGTAACGTCCCTGGAGTCTTTCTGGAGTTTCGTCAATCAGTGTCGAAGTTTTAGGTCACGAGGGGTCTTATAGGCGAAGAGGCGGAGTCGGAAGAGTCCCGAGGGGCCCACCCCATAGGGTGGGGCGGCCACCCCTCTGGCCGCGCCGGCCTATGGTGTGGAGGCCCTGGGCCTGCCCATGGCTTGCCCTTCTGGCTCCGTGAGTCTTCCAACGAAATAGAATTTATGTGATTTTTCTGGATTTTTCCGAGCACTTTGGTTTTTGGGCCTTTTCTGCAATAAACAGACATAATAAACAGAAACTGGCACTGTGGCATCTTGTTAATAGGTTAGTCCAATAAATGCCATAATATGATATAAAGTGCATATAAAACATGTGAGTATTGTCATAAAACTAGCATGAAACATAAGAAATTATAGATACGTTTGAGACGTATCAATCGGCCACCGCTTCAAGAATGATAGTAGAATCCCCTCGTGTCCTTTAAATTGGTCATACCATGCCATAGAACAATTCTTCCAACTCCAGTGCATATAATCAATTGAGCCAATCATACCTACAAACCCCCGAGCTGCATTCCCCTCCAAAAGTCTAGCTATATCTTCTTCAATAGGGACTCTTAAGTATTTGGGGTCAAACAATTGCACAATTGTAACGACAAACCACTTGACACACTTGATAGCGGTACTCTCACCCATGGCCAAGTGGTCATCAACTAAATCCATCGGTATACCGTATGCCACCATGCTCAAGGCGGTGGTGATCTTCTGATAGGTGCTATGACCAAGCTCTCCGGCGGCATTCCTCCATTGCTCAAAATACTTATCATGCTTCATCACCTCCTGCGCTATGTGTTTGAAAAACCCGATGCTCATTCAAAAATGTCGGGGAAAGTAGCTCTCGGGAAATGTCACATTTTCATTGAAATACATCCGTATCAAATTGTTGTGTCCTTCAATTCGTTCCCTCCACAACTTCTGCCTGCCAAAAACCGAGCCACTAGGATTCCAGTTCTATATGAAGTAATGACTATTTGATAATCTATAATATCTAAATTGGAGCAACCCACTAAGTGATTTCTCTCAACATGCAAGCCCTCCACATTACCCCAATTGTTTCTATTGGCCCTCATCTCATTCAGCCATGCCATGTCATCAGGTACTCCATTAACTTAATACGTACTTATTTTCCTTTTTTCTGCATCTCCATGTTTACTGCAATAATTCACCGACCCATTCCGCTAATGAAAACACACTTATATTTAATAACTCCCAACGCATCGACTTATGACTGATGGCCTACCGAGCCATTATATACCTCATCTGCCTGGGGCACTAGACATCTATGCCTTGTAGGTGACCGTATTGCTACGGATGTCACACCCAGCTCCGTTGGGGCCTGCACTACCAGGTCCTTATCTCCCTCTCTCTGGAATTAATTTTGTTCGTGGATTACAGGAAACACTTTCTCTAGCCATTGGGATATTTCCTTATAGTCTAATATGCAGATTGCTTTTTGGAGAACAGGTCAGTACGGTATTGGGATGATGTATTGGAACAATCTAAGTGTTCAGGAGATGCTTGGGACAATCATATGATGCCTCTCAATTTTCTTTTGTTTTTCACCCTTGGATATTTTTCAAATAGTTCTGTTCTGGTCTGCGTCGATGATGTTGGTTGGATGAACAAATCCATTTCAACTTTGCCATTTCATATTCTCTCCAGAGTAAAGAAACAAATAAATGTTTCTAGATGGATTGGTATGTTCAGGAATTAGTTTATTTTATCTCTAGCTATATACTGTAGCTGTGAATGGAACATGAGCTGTTAGTTGTGGAAGCACAACGAAAATACCATGCAGGTAACCAAACTATAACGATTTGCTATCTACCTTCATTGTAAAATGATATCCCCTTGGAAAATTCCTCTTATGCTTCTCTTTATTTTCCAGTACTTCTATTCTGGTTTTATTCGGTGATGTTTGCTAGATGTACTAATCCATTTCCACTCTGCCATTTCCGATTCATTCAAGAGTAGACAAACAGATAATTAATTTTGGAGTAGATGGATTATTGGTATGTTCAGAATAGAAATATATATAGTTCTTAATCTCTATACAGATGGGAAGCGAACATGAAATGCTAATTGTGGATGTAGAATGTGGAAAAATGCATGTAACAAAACTGTAATGATTTCTTATTCAGTCTTCCGCTTTAATTGGCAAGAGCTAGAAATTGTGATGAGAATTGTATGCAGAATTTGAATACAAAACGCATTTTTGTTAGATAACTCTTTTCTCTCTCAAGTCTGTACGTCAGTATGGATAACTCTCTATTTTTCTTTCTCTCAAGTCTGTATAAGGACACTTCATATAGTAGGTTGTTTATGTTTTCTGTTCACTTTTAACTTTATATCAACCAGTTATTGACAATATTATACCCAAATATTTCCACAGCAACGCGCGGGGTATCATCTAGTTTATTATAAACATGGGTTTTCTTTTTATTGGAATTTGATTAATCAGTTACAAAACAAGAGAGCTGTTTCATCTTTGTTTTAAAAAAATATCAAAATTAATAGAAAGTAAAAAATGCAACCTTTTTTATTTTAATAAATATCCTTATTTAGGTAATAACTAGGTAACGAAGTTATTTGATTAACCTTTTTAATTTAATCAATTAAACCCGCGGCTTTTTTATTGGCGCGCACAACCAATAGCATGGAAATGTTCTCCTCTGCCTCAATATCAAATTCATCATCAGACGAATCGTAGGAAGAGCTCAACTACAAACATAAAATATTTGAGCTATTTTTTTTTCTAGAAACTACAAACATGGGGCGCGTCGGCGGCGGCACATACGTTGATGGCATTTCGGCGAGCAGCTAGGGTGCACCATGTTGAGTCACAGGTCGAGGAGGACATCGTCGCTGCCAAGGTCGGTGCGGCGACGCGGCAGCACAGCGCTGCGACGACGGCAGCGGCTAGCCTGATTAACCTCCGACATCGGTGGCCGGGAGAGCCACCCAGAGGCACTGCAGTGGTGGATCTACAGCAGCGGAGGTCGAATCGGCGCGGTGGGATGCGAAATCAAGGCGACAAAGGAGTAAATCAGCGCGCCCGTGACTGACTGAAATGGAGAAGGAGAGGCACAAGCGAGGGGGATTTTTCATAGTGGCGGTTGAGCGTCGCGCGCGAACGAAATCAATAGTGTGCGATGTAGTCAACGCTCGAGATATGGCGCGGCGAATAGCGCAACGCCCCGCGCTAAAAGAATTGCAGCGCACGGTTTTTCGCAGCCCCTGCTAAAGGGGAAAAAACACCACGTGCGGTATATTGGTGGTTAATTTAGAGCGCCCATGTTATACAGTCTGCGTCTGCTGGAGATGGTCTAAGGGAGGTCATCGAAATGAGCAGCGGGATGTAGGTAAAGCAATTTTCCAGGAAAAGATGGGTTCCTAGCCAAGATAATGGCTACCGATATTGGCCGCAGAGAGAGCTCAATCGGGAGTGCTTGAGAAGCGATACGACTGAGCGCCCCGTGCATTGCCCATGCGTTGAATCCTAGATTGCCTTCTTACTTAACTAAACTAGTAATTAATTCATGCTAGTTGAATAGTTGAATGCTCATGAGTTGTCCGTGAGTAATAACTACTATATTAAAGCGTAATAGGTTCCATTTTTTTCAGAATTTTGAGCCTCTCTCGGAATTAACCTCACGGTGGCATATGTGCTTCTGGTTCTTTAATTACTGTTTGCTCTTTTTTTCGTGTACTGTTTGGTGCTGCCTAGCAGTTTAGCCTAACATGCTACTTCACTGGTGGGTTGTTGTGGTATGTAACGGGTGTGGCCATAGCTACATGGTGGGCTAGACAGTGTGGGCCGGCTGGTGCCAACGCAGGCGGTAGGAGGGGCGGTAGCGCCGGCGTCGGGGCGAGAAGGAGGCGAGAGGGGGGCGAGACGAGAGCGCGGGGCGGTGGCGCGGGCGCCCGGCGGTAGCGCCCGCTATCGCCCGGCTGCCGCCCACGCTGGGGGCGATAGCGGGGCAAGAGGGGGCGAGAGGGAGGCGGCAGCGTTGGCACCAACGGGCGATAGGCGGGGTGAGAGGGAGGCGGTAACGGCTAGCTGAGGTGGCGCGATCTGATTCGTCCACCTCAGCTAGCCGTTGGGGTAGCCGTTGCTGGCTCAAAAAATTCGAAAAAATGCCAAAAACACCAAAATTTCATCTCCACCCCCTATAAATACCCTCATATGGTTTCACTCATTCCACACCTCACTTCATCTCCTCCACTGTCCATTTCCACTCCTCTCAACGCCATGTCTTCTTCTAGCAGCAGTTCGAGCGACGGAATGGAGGGTGATATGATCGATGCATTCCAGGCGGAGTATGAGGAGGCGGAGCCAAGACGACCGCGACGCCGCCGAGAGTTCATCAGGCGTGATCGTCTAGGTGCCCACGATCGGCTCTTCGAGGACTACTTCGCCGACGACTGCAATTATCCCTCGAGCTTCTTTCGGCGAAGGTATCGGATGAGGCGATCCCTTTTTTTGCGCATTGTGGATAGATTGGGTGAATACTCTCCGTATTTCACCCAAAGAGTTGATGCTCTCAACCGTGCTGGTTTTTCTCTCCTACAAAAGTGTACTGCGGCTTTGCGTCTGTTAGCTTATGGAGCCGCTGCAGATACGATAGATGAGTGACTTAAGTTAGCTAGACAAACTTCATCAGATTGTCTAGATAGATTCTGTGAAGGCATTGATGTCTACGCACACTTCTTTTCCTGTAGACAGTGTTGGGCCTCCAAGAGCAGAGGTTTGTAGAACAGCAGCAAGTTTCCCTTAAGTGAATCACCCAAGGTTTATCGAACTCGGGGAGGTAGAGGTCAAAGATATCCCTCTCAAGCAACCCTGCAATTACGATACAAGAAGTCTCTTGTGTCCCCAACACACCTAATACACTTGTCAGATGTATAGGTGCACTAGTTCGGCGAAGAGATAGTAAAATGCAAGTGATATAGATGAATATGAGTGGTAATAACAATCTGAAATAAATATGGCAGCGAGTAAACATGTAACAGAACTTGTTGGAAACGGTGTTTCAATGCTTAGAAACAAGGCCTAGTGATCATACTTTCACTAGTGGACACTCTCAACATTGATCACATAACTGAATAAATAAGTGCTACTTTCTCTACACTCTCTTGTTGGATAACAAACACCATTCATTGTGTAGGGCTACAAGAGCTCCCTCAAGCCGGAGTTAACAAGCGCCACAACATTCGGTGTTCATATTTAAGTAACCTTAGAGTGCATAATAGATCATTGCAATTATACCGAATACTAACATAGCATGCACACTGTCACCATCAGGCTATGAAAGGGGGAATAGATCGCATCAATACTATCATAGTAATAGTTAACTCCATAATCTACAAGAGATTACAATCATAACTTATGCCAAGTACTACATGATGCACACACTGTCACCATTACATCATGGAGGAGGAATAGAGTACTTTAATAACATCACTAGAGTAGCACATAGATTAATAGTGATACAAAGCTCATCATATGGATCTCAATCATGTAAGGCAGCTCATGAGATCATTGTATTGAAGTACATGGGAGAGATATGAACCACATAGCTACCGGTACAGCCCTTAGCCTCGGGGGAGAACTACTCCCTCCTCATCATAGGAGATAGCAGCGACGATGAAGATGGCGGTGGTGTCGATGGAGATGCCTTCCGGGGGCAATTCCCCATCCCGGTGGCGTGCCGGAACAGAGACTTCTATCCCCTGAATCTTGGCTTCGCGATGGCGGCGGCTCTGGAACTTTTCTCGTATCGTGGCTTATTCGTTTCGAAGGTTTAGGTCATCAGGGCTTAAATAGGCGAAGAGGCGGAGTCGGAAGGGTCCTGGGGGGCCCACACAGTAGGGGGGCGCGCCCCCCCTTGGCCGCGCCGCCTTGTGGGGTGGGGGCCCCTGGCTCCCCTCTGGCCCCTCTTCGGTGCTCTGGAAGCTTCCGGGAAAAATAAGATCGTGGGCCTTGATTTCGTCCAATTCCGAGAATATTTTCTGTGTAAGATTTCTGAAATCAAAAACAACAGAAAACAAGAACTGACACTTCGGCATCTCGTTAATAGGTTAGTTCCGGAAAATGCATCAAAACGATATAAAGTGTGAATAAAACATGTGAGTATCATCAATAAAGTAGCATGAAACATAAGAAATTATAGATACGTTTGAGACGTATCAAGCATCCCCAAGCTTAGTTCCTACTCGCCCTCGAGTAGGTAAACGATAACAAAGATAATTTCTGAAGTGACATGCTATCATAATCTTGATCAATACTATTGTAAAGCATATGTAATGAATGAAGTGATTCGAAGCAATGATAAAGACAATGAGTAAACAACTGAATCATATAACAAAGACGTTTCATGAATAGTACTTTCAAGACAAGCATCAATAAGACTTGCATAAGATTTAACTCATAAAGCAATAAATTCATAGTAGAAAGTTTTGAAGCAACACAAAGGAAGATATAAGTTTCAGCGGTTGCTTTCAACTTCAACATGTTTATCTCATGGATAATTGTCAACACAAAGCAATATAACAAGTGCAATAGGTAAACATGTAGGAATCAATGCATAGTTGACACAAATGTTTGCTTCTAAGATAGAAAGAAGTAGGTAAACTGACTCAACATAAAAGTAAAAGAATGGCCCTTCGCAGAGGGAAGCATGGATTACTATTTTTGTGCTAGAGCTTTTATTTTGAAAACATAGAAACAATTTTGTCAACGGTAGTAATAAAGCATATGTGTTATGTATAAGATATCCTATAAGTTGCAAGCCTCATGCATAGATTACCAATAGTGCCCGCACCTTGTCCTAATTAGCTTGGATTTACATGGATTATCATTGCATAACATATGTTTCAACCAAGTGTCACAAGGGGTACCTCTATGCCGCCTGTACAAAGGTCTAAGGAGAAAGCTCGCATTGGATTTCTCGCTTTTGATTATTCTCAACTTAGACATCCATACCGGGACAACATAGACAACAGATAATGGAATCCTCTTTAATGCATAAGCATTCAACAACATATAATATTCTCATAAGAGATTGAGGATTGTTGTCCAAACTGAAACTTCCACCATGGTTCATGACTTTAGTTAGCGGCCCAATGTTCTTCTCTAACAATATGCATACTCAAACCATTGATCATGATAAATCACCCTTATTTCAGACAAGACGAACATGCATAGCAACTCACATGATATTCAACAAAGGTGTAATAGTTGATGGCGTCCCCAGGAACATGGTTATCGCTCAACAAGTAACTTATTAAGAAATAAGATACATAAGTACATATTTAATACCACAATAGTTTTTAAGCTATTTTTCCATGAGCTATATATTCCAAAGACAAAGGAATGAAATTTTAAAGGTGACACTCAAGCAATTTACTTGGAATGGCAGAAAAATACCATGTAGTAGGTAGGTATGGTGGACACAAATGGCATAGTTTTTGGCTCAAGGATTTTGGATGCAGGAGAAGTATTCCCTCTCAATACAAGGCTTAGGCTAGCAAGGTTGTTTGAAGCAAACACAAGTATGAACCAGTACAACAAAACTTACATAAGAACATATTGCAATCATTATAAGACTACACTGTCTTCCTTGTTGTTCAAACCCTCACCAGAAAATATCTAGACTTTAGAGAGACCAATCATGCAAACCAAATGTCAACAAGCTCTACGATATTTCTTCATTAATAGGTGCAAAGTACATGATGCAAGAGCTTAAACATGATCTATATGAACACAACAATTGCCAAGTATCAAATTATTCAAGACATTATACCAACTACCACATGCAGCATTTTCTGTTTCCAACCATAATAATGATGAACGAAGCAGTTTCAACCTTCGCCATGAACACTAAAAGTAAAGCTAAGAACACATGTGTTCATATGCAACAGCGGAGCGTGTCTCTCTCTCCCACACAAGCATGAATTTTTTCAGAGAATGAAAATAACAAAAATGAAAATAAAAGCTTCACAGACGCTCCAAGTAAAGCACATAAGATGTGACGGAATAAAAATATAGTTTCACTAGAGGTGACCTGATAAGTTGTCGATGAAGAAGTGGATGCCTTGGGCATCCCCAAGCTTAGATGCTTGAGCCTTCTTGAAACATGCAGGGATGAACCACGGGGGCATCCCCAAGCTTAGACTTTTCACTCTTCTTGATCATATTGTATCATCCTCCTCTCTTGATCCTTGAAAACTTTCTCCACACCAAACTCAAAACAAACTCATTAGAGGGTTAGTGCATAATCAAAAATTCACATGTTCAGAGGTGACACAATCATTCTTAACACTTCTGGACATTGCACAAAGCTACTGAAAGTTAATGGAATAAAAAAATCCATCAAACATAGCAAAACAGGCAATGCGAAATAAAAGGCAGAATCTGTCAAAACAGAACAGTCCGTAAAGACGAATTTTTCGGAGGCACTTAACTTGCTCAGATGAAAAAGCTCAAATTGAATGAAAGTTGCGTACATATCTGAGGATCACTCACGTAAATTGGCAGATTTTTCTGAGTTACCTACAGAGAATACTACTCAAATTCGTGACAGCAAGAAATCTGTTTCTGCGCAGAAATCCAAATCTAGTATCATCTTTACTATCAAAGACTTTACTTGGCACAACAATGCAATAAAATAAAGATAAGGAGAGGTTACTACAGTAGTAACAACTTTGAAGACACAACAAAACAGTAGCAAAATAAAAACATGGGTTATCTCCCAAGAAGTGCTTTCTTTATAGCCATTAAGATGGGCTCAGTAAATTTAATGATGCACTCGCAAGAAATACGAGTTGAAGCAAAGGAGAGCATCAGAAGGCAAGTTCAAAACACATTTAAGTCTAACCCACTCCCTATGAAAAGGAATCTTGTACATAAATAAATTCATGAAGGACAAAGTGACAAGCATAGGAAGATAAAACACGAGTAACTTCAAGATTCTCAACATAAAGAGGGGAAACTTAATATTATTAAGATGCATATAACCATGTTTCCCTCTCTCATAATAACTTTCAGTGGCATCATGAACAAACTCAACAATATAACTATCATATAAAGCATTCTTATCATGAGTCTCATGCATAAAATAATTACTACTCCCAACATAAGCATAGTCATTCTTATTAATTGTAGTGGGAGCAAATTCAACAAGGTAGCTATCGTTATCACCATAATCATAAAATATAGGAGACATAGCATAATCATAATTAAATTTCTCCTCAATAGTAGGTGGATGATAGTCATCATATATAGGAGGTAAAGTATCATCAAAGTAAATTTTCTCCTCCATGCTTGGGGGACTAAAAATATCATGCTCATCAAAACCAGCTTCCCCAAGCTTAAATTCTTCCATAGCATTATCAACAATGGTGTTCATACTAATAGCATTGCTACTAGCATGCAAATAAGGTTCCATAGGTTTTTTAATTTTCGCATCAAACAATCCATGTCTTAACTCAGGAAATAGATTAAAAAGCTCACTATTATTTTCCATTATGCCTAACTAGTGAAAAACAAGAAACAAAAAGATGCAATTGCGGGATCTAAAGGAAATAGCTTCGAGCACTCACACACCGGCAACAATGCTAGGAAATAGCTTAGTAGTCGGAGGATGTGAATAACTTTTACCTTACCTCCCCGGCAACGGCGCCAGAAAATAGCTTGATGTCTACGCACACTTCTTTTCCTGTAGACAGTGTTGGGCCTCCAAGAGCAGAGGTTTGTAGAACAGAAGCAAGTTTCCCTTAAGTGAATCACCCAAGGTTTATCGAACTTAGGGATGTAGAGGTCAAAGATATCCCTAAGCAACCCTGCAATTACGATACAAGAAGTCTCTTGTGTCCCCAACACACCTAATACACTTGTCATATGTATAGGTGCACTAGTTCGGTGAAGAGATAGTGAAATACAAGTGATATGGATGAATATGAGTGGTAATAACAATCTAAAATAAATATGGCAGCAAGTAAACATGCAGTAGAACGGTAAATAAACGGAGATTCGATATTTGGAAACAAGGCCTAGGGATCCTACTTTCACTAGTGGACACTCTCAACAATGATCACATAATAAAACTACTCTACACTCTCTAGTTGGATAACAAATACCATTCATTGTGTAGGGCTATAAAAGCACACCTCAAGCCGGAGTAAACAAGCTCCACAACATCCGGAGTTCATATTTAAGTAACCTCTAGAGTGCATAATACACCATTGCAATTTAGACCGAGTACTAACATAGCATGCACATTGTCACCATCAGCTATGAAAGGGGGAATAGATCACATCAATACTATCATAGTAATAGTTAACTTCATAATCTACAAGAGATTACAATCATACCCTACGCCAAGTACTACATGATGCACACACTGTCAACTTTACATCATGGAGGAGGAATAGACTACTTTAATAACATCACTAGAGTAGCACATAGATTCATAGTGATACAAAGCTCATGATCACATAAAGATCACATGGGAGAGAGAGATGAACCACATAGCTAACGGTAGAGCCCTCAGCCTCGGAGGTAGAGGTCAAAGATATTCCTCTCAAGCAACCCTGCAATTACGATACAAGAAGTCTCTTGTGTCCCCAACACACCTAATACACTTGTCAGATGTATAGGTGCACTAGTTCGGCGAAGAGATAGTAAAATGCAAGTGATATAGATGAATATGAGTGGTAATAACAATCTGAAATAAATATGGCAGCGAGTAAACATGTAACAGAACTTGTTGGAAACGGTGTTTCAATGCTTAGAAACAAGGCCTAGGGATCATACTTTCACTAGTGGACACTCTCAACATTGATCACATAACTGAATAAATAAGTGCTACTTTCTCTACACTCTCTTGTTGGATAACAAACACCATTCATTGTGTAGGGCTACAGGAGCTCCCTCAAGCCGGAGTTAACAAGCGCCACAACATTCGGTGTTCATATTTAATTAACCTTAGAGTGCATAATAGATCATTGCAATTATACCGAGTACTAACATAGCATGCACACTGTCACCATCAGGCTATGAAAGGGGGAATAGATCGCATCAATACTATCATAGTAATAGTTAACTCCATAATCTACAAGAGATTATAATCATAACCTATGCCAAGTACTACATGATGCACACACTGTCACCATTACATCATGGAGGAGGAATAGAGTACTTTAATAACATCACTAGAGTAGCACATAGATTAATAGTGATACAAAGCTCATCATATGGATCTCAATTATGTAAGGAAGCTCATGAGATCATTGTATTGAAGTACATGGGAGAGATATGAACCACATAGCTACCAGTACAGCCCTTAGCCTCGGGGGAGAACTACTCCCTCCTCATCATAGGAGACAGCAGCGACGATGAAGATGGCGGTGGTGTCGATGGAGATGCCTTCCGGGGGCAATTCCCCGTCCCGGCGGCGTGCCGGAACAGAGACTTCTGTCCCCCGAATCTTGGCTTCGCGATGGCAGCGGCTGCGTAACTTTTCTCGTATCGTGGCTTATTCGTTTCGAAGTTTTAGGTCACCAGGGCTTAAATAGGCGAAGATGCGGAGTCGGAAGGGTCCTGGGGGGCCCACACAGTAGGGGGCGCGCCCCCCCTTGGCCGCGCCGCCTTGTGGGGTGGGCCCCTGGCTCCCCTCTGGCCCCTCTTCGGTGCTCTGGAAGCTTCCGGGAAAAATAAGATCGTGGGCCTTGATTTCGTCCAATTCCGAGAATATTTCCTGTGTAAGATTTCTGAAACCGAAAACAACAGAAAACAGGAACTGACACTTCGGCATCTCGTTAATAGGTTAGTTCCGGAAAATGCATCGAAACGATATAAAGTGTGAATAAAACATGTGAGTATCATCAATAAAGTAACATGGAACATAAGAAATTATAGATACGTTTGAGACGTATCAGGCATCATTGACTATTACGGGGAACAGTTTGCCGTCGACCAACTGTCGAGGATACTCAGCGTCTGTTAGCGAAAGCCGAGGATCGTGGCTTTCCGGGCATGTTAGGGAGCATCGATTGCATGCATTGGCAGTGGAGGAACTGCCCAGTGGCGCATGCCGGTCAATTCACAAGGGGAGACATCAAACACCCTACCATAATCTTAGAAGCCGTTACGTCGTATGATCGTTGGATCTGGCATGTATTTTTTGGAGTGGCCGGGTCCAACAACGACATCAATGTACTCAACCAGTCGCCGTTGTTCACTGATGTGCTTAGGGGAGAAGCACTCATAGTGAACTTCACGGTGAATGGACACGAGTACAACCATGGTTACTACCTTGCCGACAGTATCTACCCCTCCTGGCCGGTGTTCATGAAAGGTGTTACTCTTCCACAAAGTGAAAAGCATCGACTGTTTACTGCTGCTCAATCAGCTTGGCGCAAAGATGTCGAGTGTGCCTTTGGAGTGCTGAAGGCTAGGTTCAACATTCTAGCAGTTCCGGGACGCTCCTACTCGAGGCGTACTCTTGGGCTGATCATGTGTGCATGTGTCATTCTGCACAACATGATCATCGACGATGAGCGTGGTACAAATTTGGAGAACATCTATGAGACAGTTGATTCCAATGTCGGCCCTGCGATACACAACCATGCACCACCAAGCCTAGCAGCCAGGATTCAGATGGACAACGAAATGAGGGACTCACCGATGTATACACAGCTCCAGCATGATTTGATTGAGCATGTGTGGGCTAATGCCTAGATTATGTAATTTTTTTAATTTTTATGTAATCTTTTCAAATTTTTATGTAATTTTTTTATGATTTAATCGGTAACAATTTTAGTTCAATAAAATAATTTCCTTGCATTATTTTTAATGTTGTAATCTGAAAAGGAAATGCTGATGTCGAGGAGAGAGAAAAGCTGATGTGGAGGAGAGAGAAGTGAGAGCTGTCACTATAGCCCGTGCACTGGCACCGTGGGGTGAGAGTGGAGTGAGAGTGAGAAAAAAAGCTGACGTGGCAGGCTATAGTGGTGTGGTGCATTGGCACAAGCCTAACATCACCGCTTTGACTATTGCTTTGTCTCATGCGTGGCATCTGTGATCTGTCTTCGCAAATCACCTTCCCCTACCTCTCGATTACCTCTCCCACCGATGTGAGCTTCTCCCAGCCAGATCCTCTGCTCCTTCGCTGGCTCCCCCCGCCGAAGTTCCTCCTTCCTTATCCCCCGAACTTTCACCGGCTTCCCCTCCCCTCTCTACCAGTACCAGATACCCTACCCAGAAGCAGAACGGGCTGCCCCCGTTCAAGCAGGCCAAGTGTGTGGCCGGAGATAAGGTTTGGGAAGGTCAGCTTCAAGCGGAGGATGGAGAGATCGGCGTTTCAGCCTGGTGTTGAGAGACGCCGGAGGCGACCAACCATCTATGGCACAGGGAGGTGGAGCCAGGCTGGGGCGGGTGGTAGGCGGCAGGAGGCAGCGCTGCTTGGGCAACGAGGTAGAGGCGGTGGCGGATTCAGGCGGAGCAGCCTGGGACAAGCTGTTGGCGACGTGCAGCTGTTGTGGTCCTGGACGTCCGCGTCAAGCTGCGTCTATTGTGGAGAGCGGCGGCGAGGCAGCGGCGGATTCAGATGTGACCAGCCCGGGACGAGCTGCCGGCGAGGTGCAGCCCGTGTCGTCGCGGACGTCCGCGTCAAGCTGCGGCCGCCGCGGGTAGAGGGGAGTAGTAGCGCTGGAGAAGAGCAGCAAGGGAGGATCGACACCGACGAGGAGGCGGCGAGTTCAGGTGGGCTGCGATGCCACGAGACTGCTATTCTGAGTTCTTGGTTCCCAACCTCTCTGCTGCCCTTGCTATGCGTGATTCTTCGGTTTCTCCTGCTGATGGAGTGCCTGCGTTAATGGCTGGGTCAGTTGCACGAGTTGCTCCATGGTGGCGTGGTTCGTGCAACCTGTCTTCTTGCTGCATCTCTGGTACTACTTTTTTTACTTACTATCTGACTAGACTTCTTCGTTTCAGTTTCTGCTACTCCTTCTACTTCTCACGTGGCAGCTGCAAATCTCCCTTGCTATTTGGCTATGCGTCAGTATACTGCTCTTGTTCGACCAGGTCAGCTTGCTAATTGTTCAGATAGATACACCTTGCAAAATTGTTGGCCAATCTGAAACAGATGGCTATAATGAATAAGTTACACGTTGGGACAGTTTTAGCCTCCATGTCTAATCCAAAAAAAAAACAGAGTAGTGATACTGTTTGCTAAATAGTCCTACGCTCCTATGTGTTAAGAAGAAGATGATTGATCTTCGAGCATCGAACAAACTAGCCCGGTATTCATTAATGTGCGTGTATAAGAAATGTGCATTCCATGTTTTCAACACAGGTGTAAAGTATATAAATGCGCACATTACACACATTATATATAGATGCCAAAATGTGGTGGCCTACATCCTTTTGGAGTGTCACAAAGTTTGCGGCTTGAGAAAAGTAGGGGACCATCGTGAGGCAAGAACGCACGCTGTCATAGCAACTTAAGAAGGCAAGGTGCCACACTGTCCTACCAAGTTAAGAAAGGATGAGACAATCCCAACTATCTGGAACAAAAAAATATTTGGGTACGAAATTTGAATAGGCAAACGATTAGTATACAGATTTTTTCACACGGTGTCCCATCATTTAAAGCAGTATTCATAAGAAATAACCAAAGCTGTCTGCACTATGGCCTTCAACATATTTGCTGATGTCACAAGAAGTGCATACCGAATCATTCAGCGTATCTGCAGATTGCTTTAGTAGTAGCCCAACATCCAGAGCATTAAGTGCAAGCTGAAGGGAAGGGTAGAAGGGTAGGCATTGTTGAGTCCTTGGCTTTGTTGCTCTTCCTGGGCTGATTTTTTACCTGATAGATTTTGCGTGCTATCTGAAAATCGAACACTCAGGTCAAACATGGAAGACGTAATAACATGTAGTATTTATAGGTAGCATAGTATTTATAACACAAAGGCCCATTCAAGAATATATATGCTTACACATGCAACCAAGATTTAAATCTGGACTACCAGTATAGGCCAGCAAAAAATAAAATCTAGAAGGCAAAGAGGCCAAAAAATGTGCATGCTTTGTAGGAGAATTTAGCTTGGGGGCCAAGAAACTATAATTGCCAGCTGCAGATTTTCTGGATTGAGCCCTCCCAACAGGATCTTTGTCCTCCAGTTAAACTTAGGTGGTCAGCTTCCAACGTTCATACTCATGGAAATAACTTAGCAAGGTAGAATATAACAAGTTGCTATAATGGTGCTTAAAAGAGAAGAATGAATACAAACGATAGTAGGTTTTATATTCATTAGGGCTGTCGCAGACTTGAAACTCTCAAATTAGCAGAGAATTGTAGGGTCCTCATGCATGTCGCGTAGATGGTTATGCACTATGTTAAAAACTGCCATCAGTGCATTCAGTCGTTGTTTTTCTGTTGTGCGTGCGCCTGCTATATATAGAATTTCTACATTTACTTCATTGATGTATGCTTAGTTGCTTACACAGAAAGAGAATCAGGTTTGAATATAACATCACATGAATGAGTAGGACAACAGCTGCACAATCACTCTCAAAATTAAATGGGCCATGGCACCAGGAGCAGCAAGGTCGATGCTCTCTTGGCAAATGTGCGCCAACTCAGAAGACCAAGTTGCAGTCAATTTCTTGCTACTACACCGAGACCGGTTTCCCCGGCCAGTTGATGCAGAAAAGTAGGATATCTCTGATGCTGGACATATATTGTATGTATGCCTACAGTTTTAGCGTGCTTCTCTGACGCTAGCTGGTTGTGGGAAGTGCCTTAAACTCCAAACCATCTTTTAGTTGCATTCTGATTGTTCATGTGATATGGATAAACCATGATCATGCATCTGGCTCACAACTACATTAACTATAGATATGGAACCAAAGTTATAAACAGATGAAAATAAATAGAAAATCATTTCAAAATATTATGTGGAAATGACCTACCCATCGTTTACAATTTCAACTGGTCATAGCCAAGTAATATGAATGCATTAGTTATTTAAGAGAAAAAAATCAAATTTAGAGAAACAGGGCTATCGTGTTTTCAAGACCTGAAGAGCATGCATATTTCATGTTTGGTTGGCCTAACATCTTTAGGTGGAATTAATTCATCAAAATTAAAATTATCCATGTGTTTTTTGTAGCCGTGCAAATGTATGCTTAATGTAGTACATGGTATGTTCATGCAAAGTTTGAATATATAAAGATCATATTTATGCTTTGTCTTTGGGAGATGAACTGCATATAATCTGCATGTTCCTTTTTTGTTGTCTTGAATATTTCTAGCAACGAATGATTTCTACAAATCGAATGATCCATTTAATAAATTTCATTCTAATCTATAGAAAAGTACCTTTAATATATTAGCATGTGTATGTATGCAGTGAACATTTCCTGTGGTAATCAATATTTCACATAAAACTGACATTTTAATCATAGGATTTGCGTCATCTCAATCCAATGCTTACTGCATAGGCCTATACTTTAGATTGCATTGTACTTGATAATCTGCATTCACAATGAGATCATCAAGATATAGATATTACCATGTGTTCTGGGATTTATCTTCATTTCCCAGATATTGATCCTTTAGGTGCCATTTTTATTGCTATTTTATACTAAACATAATCCCTTCAAAAGTCATTCGCATTTATGCTACATATGCATAGTTAGGGGCCATTGATGCCATGAAAGAAGGACATATGAATCTTTTAGTTAAGATTGTCTTTAGTATTTCCCTGTCCTACAAGCAACTCCGATGTGAAGAATTATAAATTTAGTATTAATTGTTGGCCTCACTTGCAGTACTCCAACATTGGAGAGTGTAGTTAAAATGCTGCCAATGCTCAAATTATTGGCTTCACCAAAAAAGATTATGAAATATTCAAGTACGGATATCAGTAAGAGATGTTTTTATTATTTGTATATCACATAAAACTTAACAGTGTAGCCACACTTCTGAACTATTTTGCAGCATTTAAGGTTTGGTCATTCCTAACACCCCTGGTTATGTAGTGTCAGTTAGGGTCATAGAGAAACCAGCAGGAGATCTCAGATTTGTGGATGTGGCCAACATGGGCGGCATCATCGAGCTCAAAAGCTCCTTCCAGGGATGCTCAACATCCTCTAATAGAATAACAAATCCACAACTCCAACAATAAGGAGTGAAGAAGAAGGGAAATATACATGCTCCCTTCGACGATGAAGCAGACTCCACGCCATCCATCGATTTCTCCACCAACCGCCAACAACTCATCATACTTCCCTCCGTCAATGAGGACAACAACGCCGAGCACTGTTGGCTCAAAGACCAAACAACAACAGCATTAACAGTAGTACCATCCTATTATGTTATTTCCTCCAGACATGGATCACCAAAACATGTTGTGCCTTAGATGAAGTAGAACCTGATGTCTTCTCATTATCCCATATATAGGACAATGCCATTAAATATGTAGTCAGATCTAATTATGTATCAGTGCATGTGTTACTTATGCAAGGGAATTTCATGAACTATGTAATTAAGTATAATTATATATCACCGCTACTGCCCATCATTGCTTAACAATATTGGCAGAAATCCTTTACAACCATTGATATACCTCACGGGCACGGCGTGCCGCCGCGCCATACCTTGCTAGTATTCTATGAAGGATCTGCAAATCTACTTCAAGTTGGCACTGGCACGCTTCCATGTTCTCCTTCTATTGCTTAGGTTTGCACGTTATGCGTTCAATCCTAATCATGGCCATGGAAGCATGCATGCCAAGAGAAAACTAATCCAACAGGGACAAGTAACTGACCAAGACAAGATTTGTAGTGAACTACTTTTTTAAGGTTTACCCCGGGTAAAAACCCACTGTAATTTTTATATATTATATTGAAAAAAGTATTTAAAATGATACAACAAGGGAAAGAGTGAGTGGAAAATCAATTCGGCTCCCGGGTGCATATGCTTCCTCTACCAAAAAAGCATATTTTAAAGTGTCCAAAACTTTTGACAAAAAATTCTACATGTACATATCCACAATATATGTGCGTTTGTGAAGTTTCGTGAAAAACGGATAATTTTTGTGGCCTACGTAAAAATGAGAAAATTTTTATTGTGAAATTTTTTATTTTTAGCACCGAATTTTGTCTTTTTACACGTGACCCACAGCAAGTTGATTGTTCATGAAGCGACTTTGTGAGCACGTAGCACATGAATATGCACGTGCGAATTTTTTGTTTAAATTTTTTTGACATTTCAAAATATGTCTAAACTGTATTTCAAAATAAAGGGAGTATATGCTCCCATGTTCCAAAATATCATGCCCGTGAGCTTAAAGTCGAAGATAAACTAAACTAAACTTGATACTGAAGGACTCTATGCTTTTTCTTTATTCTATATGCCACCAATCGAAGGTCCTGATAGTATATGGTAGTTGACAAGCCCAATTAATCTCTTTTTTAAAATCTATTGCTGTAAAGTTAGATTTTATTTTCTACCGTGCTGTTATCAAAACATAAGTCATAATTCGCAAATATTTATGCAAGCGCACACGCAATTACGTGTGTTCATGTACTACTAGTACATGTCCTACGTATCATACGGGCAGTCTCTCGTCGAGGACCGGGACTGCCTCTAGTCCATGTGCAGAGGTTAGAGGAACGGTGCGGGTCTCTGACGCAACATGGGATGAAGAAAATGCGGTCGGTAGCCAACATCTGCTGACGCCTCGCCACAGAAAGGCTGCATCTCAGGTGTGCGCTATTAATCCCCCTTCCATATATAGTTATGCAATCGATCCATGTGACATCGATCACTCAATATTTAGTGTTCTCGATACATATGAATATATGTGATAATGATAAATGTATATATTGCTTATATTTTCTAACTACAATCGTGACCGCACACCAACCGCAATCTATAGGACAGAATGACACGAAACCTTAGTAATCTGCCGCATCAGAGTGGTTGTCCTTTGTATGCTCCTATTTATGGAAAACCACCATGAATACTTGGCACACATCATAGAGATGGAGCTTCCATAGGGACAAAGGGGACCACTGCCCCCTCCCCCCTCCAAAAATCCTTAAGGATGCCCTTGTTACAATGCTTCAATTTCAATGATTACTCAAACCTTAATTAGAATGTAACTTCTTAGCCCCATCCATGCTAGTAGATTATCAATGCTCTGAAGTTCTACTCCAAGAAAGTTGGTGGACATGATGACATGGCGATCTTACGTTGATAGTAGTGTGGAGTTGATTGGCAACCTCTTCGGCTACAAGGAAGGTCCCAAGGTCCCCAGCGGTGTCCGATCGGCAGGAAATCAATGGTCGACGAATTGGGCTGCCTCAAATATATGGTGCAGAGATTTGAGGAGTGGTGTGGGCCGCTAGTGCAGTACAGGATGAAGCATATGCGTTATGTAGTCTGAGGAGGACGTGGACAAGGCTACGTCTCAGGCGTGCACTATTAATCTGCATTCCTCTTTCTGATCAAGTAGTTTAATCGATTCATGTGGCATATATCACTCAATATTTTGTGTTATCAATATGCATACATATAAAATCATGATAACTGTAAATATATGTTATACGAAAAGTATGTGGTCTGATGTACATTATCCTGACTAGTTTGATATCCAAATGTGAAGTATATGGTCATATGGTAACCATATGAGCATGTCAAAACAAAACTAAGCCAACTAGAACAAGTAACCGACTTAGACACGATTAATTATCCTAGATAGTCATTTTACTTAATTAACTAAACTAGAATTATTTATATAAGTGACATCCAGGATCAACATGAACAATGGATAGTGACATGCGAACAGTATGATATTTGTATAGCCGTTGTCGAGATACCCCTATCATCTTGACCTTTTGTCCAATACCGATTAATTGCCATAGCGGACCTTATTAACAAAAAAGACAAATCCAAATAGAAATAGCTAGATTGGGTTTTATGAATGGATGGTGAGAAGAAAATGTGAATATATCAAGGATTTTGATTGTTTTATAGTTTGTCTAGACAGTGTGGAAAATTGATCTGGAATGAATTAAAATGTGTATATGTGATGTTTCAGGGTTAGGCAGTGTTGGCCGGGTTACTGTTCACTATGGGCTAGGTCCGTGAACATTGTGAATGAGTAGTGTTTACATACTTGTGTAGGCTTTGATTTGGAACGATAGGCTGGATGGGTTTGATTGGATTACTATTGGTCTACTACAAAGTTTGGGCCCTATGAGAAGAAAGGAATTATTGGGCTAGCAACGAGTGAATTTTCTGTTTCTGTTGTTCAGGAAAACAAACAGAGAAGGGGATTGTATGCGTGGACGACACCTCTTTCTCTCAACTTCATCGAACCCACCGGCGGTGACAAAATAGGTCCCTTCGATGCCGGTGATAGAGAAGGCACGAGCCTCGCTGTAGTGAAGGAGGAGGAGCCTCACGAGGTCGACTATGAGTTGTTTTGGCGCGTGTCGCGAGGACATCCATGAAGATGATTAGGTGTAGGCTGAGTCTAAATTTTAGTTACATTTTGTTTAAACTATGTAAAATATATTCAAATTAAATGAAATTTTAAATGTTTGTGGAATTTTAATTTTTCCGTAAATTCATATGAGAGTCGTGGATGAGCAGGGGCGTCACCCAACACGACCACATTTGCTTGCGCACCCCATCTATCCAGCGTGTTTGCAAAATGACGTTCGAGAAAGTGGCCCGGAGATGCTCTAAGAGTTGGGGAGGTGGTGTTCGTGCGTGCAGGGAGACGTGTGCCACGTGTACCAGATCATGAAGAAGGGTGGGTTGAAATACGAAAACATCATCGTCTTCATGTATGATGACATCGCCAACAACCTTGATAACCCTAGACCCAGAGTCATCATCAACCACCCAAATGGCAGCAATTTCCTCGTGGCTCCGCTCAGCGAAAAATCCAAGCTCACCGGGAGCAGCATCGGCAAGGTCGTCAGCAGCGGCCCTGATGACCATATCTTCGTCTACTACGCCGATCACAGGGGCCAGGGGTCCTTGGTAAATATTACTCCATCTCCATCTATCTTCGTTTAAATTTATCTGGTTTTTTAAATAAAGTAGTAAAGGTGGCATGCAATTTGATGCACAGACCGGGGAATATCCCCATTTCGAAAAAACTTTTTCTTTTTTTTATTGCATCGTGACACGAACCAGTGGCGGAGCTTTGGGGGGGGCGGGGGGGGGGGGGGGGGGGACACAAAATATATATATCTGGGGGCAAACTGTTATTTTTTTTTATCTTCTAAGCCTTGTAAAAATCCTTCGGTAATTCTCAAAAAGTTGGGGAGGGGGGGCGGTGGCCCCCCCTGACTTGTACATAGCTCCGCCTCTGACGCGAACCGATACTAATGTTTGATCAGTCAGAGATGCCGAACGACGAGTAGTACCTATACGCTAATGACCTGGTACAAACATTGGAGAAGAGGCATGCAGGCAAAGTCAGGCACAAGAGCCTCGTGTGCTACGTGGAGGTGTGCGATTCATTAGCTTCCGGTCGGCAGGCCTGCCTCTCGTCGATGATTGGGACTGCCTTAAATATATGGTGTGGAGATTTGAGGAGCGGTGTGGGACCCTAGCGCGGTATGGGATGAAGCATATGTGTTATATAGCCAATATCTGCAATGCCAGAGTTCGAGAGGAGGCCATGGATAAGGCTGCATCTCAGGCGTGCGCCATTGATCCTCCTTCCATAGTTGTCTAATTGTTTCATGGGACATCAATCTCTTATATTTGGTGTTCTTGATATACATGAAGATATGCAATAATGATAAACTACAAGAAAAGTATGTGGTTCAAGGTACATTATTGCCACAACTAGTTTGAGAACCAAAAGAGAATCAAACTAAGGTTGGGTGCTTAGGAGTGTGGTTGTACCTCTAGCCCACCAGAGTTCAAACCCCTGGTTTGACATACGTGTGTCTCATAAAGGCGAAATATTCATTCAGTGGAAGGCGACGTTTTCTAAAAAAAGAGTTTGAGAACCAATATAAATATATGGTCATGTTAACCATGAAAGCGGGTAAAAAACATCCCTAACTACAAGTCAGTTATTTTATACGTAACAGATGTATTGTTGGATACGAGAACCAATTACGTCATTCACTATAGTTTTTTAGAACCGTGAGAGCATGCGTGTCAAATAGTTTGAGAACCGTGAGAGCATGCATATCAAACTATGCAGTAGTCGATTGCCAATAATTGTTCTAGATGGTTATTTGAATGAACTACTCGATCTATCGAGAGCTGAGAGGCCAAATTAATCTAAAAAATAAATTATATTTCCATAGAAAAGAAAATAAATTATACTTACACTAGTGAAAAACAGGGCTTTTGTTCCGGGTTGTAAGAGCCTTTCGTTGCGGGTGGCCATCCGCGACAAAAGAGGCGCGATAAAAGGTCGACCTTTTGTCGCGGGTCGCTTACCACCCGCGACATACAGTCCACCACGTGGCAGGCGCGGGGCGCGCAGGGGACAGGCCCTTTTGTCGCCGGCGGTATTACCACCCGCGACAAAAGGCCCTCTACGTGGCGCGCGCACAACGCTGCTGCTTTAGGGTTTGAGGGGTGCAGCACCCCCCCCCCCCCCCGCCACCGACCCCCTTTTATTTCATTTTTTTCATTCGAAAATATATATATATATATATATCGATCAAACAAATATTGGAAGCAAAAGTCGATTCCCCTTACATATTCGTAGATTCCCTTACATATATATATATATATATATATATATATATATATATATATATATATATATATATATATATATATATATATATATATAGGTCTGCTATTCTCGAACCGGTTCGAGAATAACTATTCTCGAACCACTTGTGAACTTCGTGCCATTTTCTAAGTGAACTTCGTGGCGGAACTTCAAAATTGTATGTTTAGGCGGACAGTATTTTTATGTTTATTTTCAAACCACTAATCGGAATGACGCGTGTGATATACCGTTGGATTCGTATGAAAATTTCGCAACTTTTTCATGTTCAATGTTTTTCCAAATTCTCTATGGTTCGAAAACAATTTTAAATACACCAAACTATGTTTTCGCGGATTACTCCGTTTTCATACAGTAATTTAGGTGTATTTTTCAAACGGTTGGTCGAAATGATGCGTACGATATACCGTTGGAAAGCTGATGACTAGGCGCACATTTGTCATGTACAACATTTTTCTAAATTAATCACGGTTTAAGAGCAGTTTTGAAAATACGTGATTTTGTTTCGAGCTTCTTAGTTTTTTTCGTACAGTATTTTGGAGTTTAATTTTGAACCACTTGTCGGAATATTACAAATGATATGGCGTTGGAAAGATATAGCTCAGGCGCAACTTTTTTATGTTCAATCTTTTTTCAAATTCTCAACGGTTTAAGTTTAATTTCAGAAATATGCAAAATCAAAGATAACGCCGACACTGCGTGCGATTTGAAATTGGCTCATCTAAATTGATTAGGTTTGGCATAGCCGCATGTTGGAGTATTAATAGAGTTATATCACTGCTAATTCCATGTGGTGCTGGTCGATTTGTGCAACGAAAGGCCTTACCAACGATTTCTATGTGTATGATTTCCGCCCAGAAAAACAAAGTACTTAAAATGTCCCGGTTCATAGAAGTGAACTTCATGAAGTTTTGTTAGTGAACTTAAGTCGCTGTGTAAAAGTTCACCGCATATTAAATATTAACTTCTCACGCGGTTGATGGTGAACTTCACTATTTTATGCTTATGTGCATCTGTGGACAAGCGAACTTACATTTTAAGTAAAAGTGAACTTCACAATTTTATGTTTATGTGCATGAGTTAGACAAGCGAACTTACATTCTAAAAATTAATAGAAAGTACACACCAACAGAAACATCAGTGCAATTCACACGATTTAAAGTTTACACTTTGTGAACTGCTGTAGGCGGCTATACGATTAACTTTTGGCCAATTACACAAAGTGAACTGCCAGTAGATTTTGGGGCGACTTCCCCAAAATAAAAGCATTAACTTACAATCTGGTGAAGTGAACTACTATTTTTCTATCACCCACACATCGAGAACATATATGTATTACCTATCCTCTAAGCAATCGAAGGTGTACTATGAATACAACAGCATCACCACCATCTGCTCGTGCACATATACTTCACAAGTCCCTGCTCGTGCACATACTTCACAAGCCCCATCTAGCTGGAAAAATCTGAACTGAAGCACTTGGGAGGAGTGAACTTCACCGAATTAGGTGAACTGAACATTCACGCTGGCTACAGAAAAAGCAAGAAACTTTCTTGCATCCCATTTCTTTGCCTTCAAGCTGCATGTGTATGACAAAAGAGTACAGCTTAATTAAACAAGACTGCTACCTCTCCAAATTACAATTCAGTCACATCTTTAAGATAAAGTAATATACTCTCATTTGATACGTGTTCCACTCACAAATCAGCAATATCAATGTATGAGTATGATTTTGATGTCGAAACATGTAGTGAAATTGTGGAAATTGTGCAACGTACATTTACTAAGTGTCACCAACACATCAGCAGCATCCAACAGAATAAAATGAACAATGATGAATTGTACCACAACGTGGGAGTAATACAAGGAAATAAACTAGAACGGACTGCAGCATCAGCATAGATCATTTAAAAGGAAATATCATAGGTAATTGTTTGGGAGTGCATACCAAATGCAAGTGTCTTCATTTTCATACATTTTTTTACTGGTAAGTTCCAAACATGCTTGCCATCAGGAGCCTCAAAGGTCCTGCCATACAAAAGATATAGTTCATCACCTAGAGCTCATTGTAGTGATATATAAAAAAAATGGAATAGCATAAATGCTAGATATACAATCGCAGAGCAGCATTGTTATAAAAGTTGATTAACGAGATATTTTTGAGTTTCAACACATGATGAAAACAAGTGAGCTTCCCCTAATGAAGGAATTGAACTTTTAGAAAATAAAAAGGTGAACCTCCGAACCACATTGCTTTTTAATTAGCTGTAATTCCCATGTACATGTACCAAACTTCGCGGTAGGGAGAAAGTGAACTTCAGATAAGAAAGATTAAGCTTCCAGTCATGCCTAAAGTGCAAACGAATAAACGATCACCATGAAGAGTGTTTCTTAGGTGCAGAACAAGAAGCAAAGTGGAGAGTGAATTGTGTGAGCTTCCAGGTCGTAAACAAGTGGACCTCCGGACATGCAATTTTATAAAGGTTATTTTTCCGCGCAGGAACTTTTGTTATGCTGGTATTGAACCAGTTTTAATCAAAGAGTGAACTTCGAGGCGTTATTGCAAAGCCATTTTTGTAAATTAGGAGAAAATTTTGGTGGAATTTATTTTTCAAGCATAATTCGTTTTTGTAGACATAGAAGGAAACACTTGTAGGGAACAAATTCACAGATTGTGAACTGCTTGCCATGGTCTAGAGTGAGCTGCGCCATGGCCACTTGGTCACAAACGATACTAAGGAGAAGTGAACTATAAGGATTAGAAGAAGTGAACTTCACCCATCCTCGCCCGTCCCGCTAAGCCTAGGAGGAGGGCCTCTTACCGACAACAAGCGAGACAAGCACCGTTGAGAGATGAACTTGTGAAGTTCACTCCATCGTGACGGCAGAGCTCCGCTAAACTCCAGCAGCGGATATTGTGAACCAAGTGAGCTTCCGAAAGAAGTTGAGGTGAACTTTCAAATTATCTTGGCCATAAAAATTGGAGCTCACATATGTACAAATAGAACTTCCCTGAAATCAAAGTTTAAGAATTCTCTGAAATAAATAAAGTGTACAACCCGAATTCGTCTAATAAAATGAACTCATATGTAAAAGTATATGAAATCTCAGTGACAAACAAAGTGCACATCCCAAGATAAACATATTTTTTGAAACACAAATTAACTTGCCAAACAAATACACTCCTAATAAAAATGAACTCCAACGACAGACGTAGTGCACTTCTCGACAAATTTAAACCCAGACTTTAATAAACAAAAGAAACCAAACTTCCAGAACCTCATGATTTGGAACCATTTTTGGTTATTTGTATTTCTTTTTTCGAATGAACTGCAAGAAAAAAATTAACATCCCGTGTGGCTAAATCAAACTTCCAGTTGAGTTTCAGCGAGCTTCTCAAAAAATATATATTCCGGCAACAGTTGATAAACGTCCAGAAAAAAGTGCTTTTTATGTGTGAGACGAAGTGCACTTCTGTGTTAACCAAAACGAAATGTCTGAACCGACCAATAAAACTTGTTCACATAACCAACAATTTGTCAGAATAAAGGTGCACATGGTTCAACCACATGGTCCGCATGAGAAGTGAACTACACTATAAAATGAACTAAACTTGAGCAGCTCTTCGATCTTTTGTTTATAACCCATGGCCTGAGCTGACCAACAAGCAAGCAAGCATGAGCCTGCAGCAAACTAGCTTGGATTTAGAAAAGCCATCGGCCAACAAGGAAAGCTGTATAGTAGAGTAATTGCTGTTGTTTCACAAACACAGTTATATTCAGAAGACAAATACAAGCTGAAACTCCCTGGAAACTCACACGATCCAAGCGCATTTCCAAACCAAGACAAGACTAAAAAAATAGAGAAAACTACGTAAGTGCAGTCTCTCTGAATCTACAAGTGCAGTCTCTCTGAATCTACAAGTGCAGTCTCTCTTAGCTGAACCTGTCACATTTTTTTATGAACTTTCAACTGTGCTATTATGCACTTCTCTGAATCTACAAGTGTTATTGTCGATGGTCCTGGAGACAACCTTTTTTACAAAAAAAAAAAGTGAGAGATATTGCGTAATGGTAAATAGCATGACTGCACTTACATGAATGGAAACTGCAGCTCGCATCAGCGGCCGCTGTAGTGCAGTTAGAGCCAAGCAGCATCGTGGCTCTCCACAATCCATGCGCGTGCGGCCGGGAGTGGAAGGTCAGCGCAGCAGCGACAGACACAATAGGCGTAGGAGGTAGTATCCACGAGATTGGTTGACGGGCGGCAAGTCTGGGAGCCCAGTGGTGCTGGCGGCCGGGCTAGAAACGTGAGCATGTGCTCACTCGGCGACCACGGCGTGGCTGATACTTAAGCAGAGTTCCCCATGGTGCGCCGCCCAGCCCAGGGCGGATCTAGGCAAAGGAGGGGCGTCGACCGGCGGTGCGCCAAGCATAAGATCCGGCAGCGGGGAGGGGCGCGAAGAGGAGCCTCTCTGTGCTGAGGCACACCCGCGAGCCGGCGGCCGACACCAGGGTCGCGTGCAGGGGGCAGCCAGCGGCGAGGGATGGAAGGCTACTTCGTTGATGCGTCTCGACCTCGCATGAACTTGGGGATAGCGAGGACTAGGAGGCAATCGAGGCTGGTTGGACGCCGGTGGAGTACCGCGGACATGGCCGGAGGCCGCGCGAGGGGTGGAAGGTGGGCGGCGGCGGCGGCGGGGAAGAAGGCTAGGCGGGGATTTGGCCCAGCCGCCGGGAAGAGGCTGGGCGGGGATTCGGCCCTGCCGCCGGGAGAAGAAGGCTGGGCGGGGAAGAAGGCTGGGCGGGGATTCGGCCCTGCCGCCGGGAAGAAGGCGGGCGGGGGTGGGGACCGGCGCGGTGCCAGCAGATAGAGAAGATGGTTGGGGTCGTGGGGAGTTCACAAGGAAGGAGATGCACGAGTTGATTCGGGTTAGAAACTAGGGGTTCGAGAATAACTATTCTAGAACCACTCTTAAGGGGGTTCGAGAATAGTTGGGCTTAGACCCAACTATTCTCGAACCCCCTTAAGAGTGGTTCTAGAATAGTTATTCTCGAACCCCTAGTTTCTAACCCGAATCAACTCGTGCATCTCCTTCCTTGTGAACTCCCCACGACCCCAACCATCTTCTCTATCTGCTGGCACCGCGCCGGTCCCCAATTCCCGCCCCGCCTTCTTCCCGGCGGCAGGGCCGAATCCCCGCCCAGCCTTCTTCCCCGCCCAGCCTTCTTCCCGGCGGCAGGGCCGAATCCCCGCCCAGCCTTCTTCCCGGCGGCTGGGCCAAATCCCCGCCTAGCCTTCTTCCCGGCCGCCGCGCGCCGCCGCCCACCTTCCACCCCTCGCGCGGCCTCCGGCCATGTCCGCGGTACTCCACCGGCGTCCAACCAGCCTCGATTGCCTCCTAGTCCTCGCTATCCCCAAGTTCATGCGAGGTCGAGACGCATCAACGAAGTAGCCTTCCATCCCTCGCCGCTGGCTGCCCCCTGCACGCGACCCTGGTGTCGGCCGCCGGCTCGCGGGTGTGCCTCAGCACAGAGAGGCTCCTCTTCGCGCCCCTCCCCGCTGCCGGATCTTATGCTTGGCGCACCGCCGGTCGACGCCCCTCCTTTGCCTAGATCCGCCCTGGGCTGGGCGGCGCACCATGGGGAACTCTGCTTAAGTATCAGCCACGCTCGGTGGTCAGCGAGTGAGCACATGCTCACGTTTCTAGCCCGGCCGTCAGGCACCACTGGGCTCCCAGACTTGCCGCCCGTCAACCAATCTCGTGGATACTACCTCCTACGCCTATTGTGTCTGTCGCTGCTGCGCTGACCTTCCACTCCCGGCCGCACGCGCATGGATTGTGGAGAGCCACGATGCTGCTTGGCTCTAACTGCACTACAGCGGCCGCTGATGCGAGCTGCAGTTTCCATTCATGTAAGTGCAGTCATGCTATTTACCATTACGCAATATCTCTCACTTTTTTTTTTTGTAAAAAAGGTTGTCTCCAGGACCATCGACAATAACACTTGTAGATTCAGAGAAGTGCATAATAGCACAGTTGAAAGTTCATAAAAAAATGTGACAGGTTCAGCTAAGAGAGACTGCACTTGTAGATTCAGAGAGACTGCACTTGTAGATTCAGAGAGACTGCACTTACGTAGTTTTCTCTATTTTTTTAGTCTTGTCTTGGTTTGGAAATGCGCTTGGATCGTGTGAGTTTCCAGGGAGTTTCAGCTTGTATTTGTCTTCTGAATATAACTGTGTTTGTGAAACAACAGCAATTACTCTACTATACAGCTTTCCTTGTTGGCCGATGGCTTTTCTAAATCCAAGCTAGTTTGCTGCAGGCTCATGCTTGCTTGCTTGTTGGTCAGCTCAGGCCATGGGTTATAAACAAAAGATCGAAGAGCTGCTCAAGTTTAGTTCATTTTATAGTGTAGTTCACTTCTCATGCGGACCATGTGGTTGAACCATGTGCACCTTTATTCTGACAAATTGTTGGTTATGTGAACAAGTTTTATTGGTCGGTTCAGACATTTCGTTTTGGTTAACACAGAAGTGCACTTCGTCTCACACATAAAAAGCACTTTTTTCTGGACGTTTATCAACTGTTGCCGGAATATATATTTTTTGAGAAGCTGTTGAAACTCAAGCTGGAAGTTTGATTTAGCCACACGGGATGTTAATTTTTTTCTTGCAGTTCATTCGAAAAAAGAAATACAAATAACCAAAAATGGTTCCAAATCATGAGGTTCTGGAAGTTTGGTTTCTTTTGTTTATTAAAGTCTGGGTTTAAATTTGTCGAGAAGTGCACTACGTCTGTCGTTGGAGTTCATTTTTATTAGGAGTGTATTTGTTTGGCAAGTTAATTTGTGTTTCAAAAAATATGTTTATCTTGGGATGTGCACTTTGTTTGTCACTGAGATTTCATATACTTTTACATATGAGTTCATTTTATTAGGCGAATTCGGGTTGTACACTTTATTTATTTCAGAGAATTCTTAAACTTTGATTTCAGGGAAGTTCTATTTGTACATATGTGAGCTCCAATTTTTATGGCCAAGATAATTTGAAAGTTCACCTCAACTTCTTTCGGAAGCTCACTTGGTTCACAATATCCGCTGCTGGAGTTTAGCGGAGCCTGCTGCTGGCGATGGAGTGAACTTCACAAGTTCATCTCTCAACGGTGCTTGTCTGCTTGTTGCTGGTAAGAGGCCCTCCTCCTAGGCTTAGCGGGACGGGCGTAGGATGGGTGAAGTTCACTTCTTCTAATCCTTATAGTTCACTTCTCCTTAGTATCGTTTGTGACCAAGTGGCCATGGCGCAGCTCACTCTAGACCATGGCAGCGATTCACAATCTGTGAATTTGTTCCCTACAAGTGTTTCCTTCTATGTCTACAAAAGCGAATTATGCTTGAAAAAATAAATTCCACCAAAATTTTCTCCTAATTTACAAAAAATGGCTTTGCAATAACGCGGAAGTTCACTCTTTGATTAAAACTGGTTCAATACCAGCATAACAAAAGTTCTGCGCGGAAAAATAACCTTTATAAAATTGCATGTCCGGAGGTCCACTTGTTTACGACACGGAAGCTCACACACTTCACTCTCCACTTTGCTTCTTGTTCTGCACCTAAGAAACACTCTTCATGGTGATCGTTTATTCGTTTGCACTTTAGGCATGACTGGAAGCTTAATCTTTTCTTATCTGAAGTTCACTTTCTCCCTACCGCGAAGTTTGGTACATGTACATGGGAATTACAGCTAATTAAAAAGCAATGTGGTTCGGAGGTTCACCTTTTATTTTCTAAAAGTTCAATTCCTTCATTAGGGAAGCTCACTTGTTTTCATCATGTGTTGAAACTCAAAAATATCTCGTTAATCAACTTTTATAACAATGCTGCTCTGCGATTGTATATCTAGCATTTATGCTATTCCATTTTTTTATATATCACTACAATGAGCTCTAGGTGATGAACTATATCTTTTGTATGGCAGGACCTTTGAGGCTCTGATGGCAAGCATGTTTGGAACTTACCGATAAAAAAATGTATGAAAATGAAGACACTTGCATTTGGTATGCACTCCCAAACAATTACCTATGATATTTCCTTTTAAATGATCTATGCTGATGCTGCAGTCCGTTCTAGTTTATTTCCTTGTATTACTCCCACGTTGTGGTACAATTCATCATTGTTCATTTTATTCTGTTGGATGCTGCTGCTGATGTGTTGGTGACACTTAGTAAATGTACGTTGCACAATTTCCACAATTTCACTACATGTTTCGACATCAAAATCATACTCATACATTGATATTGCTGATTTGTGAGTGGAACACGTATCAAATGAGAGTATATTACTTTATCTTAAAGATGTGACTGAATTGTAATTTGGAGAGGTAGCAGTCTTGTTTAATTAAGCTGTACTCTTTTGTCATACACATGCAGCTTGAAGGCAAAGAAATGGGATGCAAGAAAGTTTCTTGCTTTTTCTGTAGCCAGCGTGAATGTTCAGTTCACCTAATTCGGTGAAGTTCACTCCTCCCAAGTGCTTCAGTTCAGATTTTTCCAGCTAGATGGGGCTTGTGAAGTATGTGCACGAGCAGGGACTTGTGAAGTATATGTGCACGAGCAGATGGTGGTGATGCTGTTGTATTCATAGTACACCTTCGATTGCTTAGAGGATAGGTAATACATATATGTTCTCGATGTGTGGGTGATAGAAAAATAGTAGTTCACTTCACCAGATTGTAAGTTAATGCTTTATTTTGGGAAGTTAAAATCTCTTGCAGTTCACTTTGTGTAATTGGCCAAAAGTTAACTGTATAGCCGCCTACAGCAGTTCACGTGTAAACTTTAAATCGTGTGAATTGCACTGATGTTTCTGTTGGTGTGTACTTTCTATTAATTTTTAGAATGTAAGTTCGCTTGTCTAACTCATGCACATAAACATAAAATTGTGAAGTTCACTTTTTACTTAAAATGTAAGTTCGCTTGTCCTGAGATGCACATAAGCATAAAATAGTGAAGTTCACCATCAACCGCGTGAGAAGTTAATATTTAATATGCGGTGAACTTTTACACAGCGACTCGAAGTTCACTAACAAAACTTCATGAAGTTCACTTCTATGAACCGGGACATTTTAAGTACTTTGTTTTTCTGGAAATCATACACATAGAAATCGTTGGTAAGGCCTTTCGTTGCACAAATCGACCAGCACCACATGGAATTAGCAGTGATATAACTCTATTAATACTCCAACATGCGACTATGCCAAACCTAATCAATTTAGATGAGCCAATTTCAAATCGCACGAGTGTCGGCGTTATCTTTGATTTTGCATATTTCTGAAATTAAACTTAAACCGTTGAGAATTTGAAAAAAGATTGAACATAAAAAAGTTGCGCCTGAGCTATATCTTTCCAACGCCATATCATTTGTAATATTCCGACAAGTGGTTCAAAATTAAACTCCAAAATACTGTACGAAAAAACTAAGAAGCTCGGAAACAAAATCACGTATTTTCAAAACTGCTCTTAAACCGTGATTAATTTAGAAAAATGTTGTACATGACAAATGTGCGCCTAGTCATCAGCTTTCCAACGGTATATCGTACGCATCATTTCGACCAACCGTTTGAAAAATACACCTAAATTACTGTATGAAAACGGAGTAATCCGCGAAAACATAGTTTGGTGTATTTAAAATTGTTTTCGAACCATAGAGAATTTGGAAAAACATTGAACATGAAAAAGTTGCGAAATTTTCATACGAATCCAACGGTATATCACACGCGTCATTCCGATTAGTGGTTTGAAAATAAACATAAAAATACTGTCCGCCTAAACATACAATTTTGAAGTTCCGCCACGAAGTTCACTTAGAAAATGGCACGAAGTTCACAAGTGGTTCGAGAATAGTTATTCTCGAACCGGTTCGAGAATAGCAGACCTATATATATATATATATATATATATATATATATATATATATATATACATGGAGCTCACGATCGACAGACAAGCGGTACTAACGACCGTCTATTTGGAGGTAGAGCATCTACTTGGACTAAACAAGCCTTTGTTATTTAATACTTCTCTAACCAAAAGTCCCGCCAGTTCCTCGGCTATTCCTAGTAGGTGTTCCTTTGGTTGGAGTATGTCCCGCATGTAGTCGACCTATATACGAAAATGAGATGAGTATGACTATATCAATCTTGATAACGAAATATTGATGATAATAAATGAAGTTGTGAACGTTATTGCTTACGTTGAATTTATTTTTGTTCTGCTTCTCAGTGGTTAACATGCGAATGGACTCGTAAACGTAGTATCCACATAGATTCGTCCCTTGTGGCTCCTGGGGGCACGGTACATGAGTAAATGTTAGCTTCTCTGCCCAGGTACCCTCCTTATGATGATTCTTGAAAGCTCTCCAATCCCTGCTAGGCAAAAGAATGATTGAATGAGTGGATAATTAATTGATATATCACGAAAGATAAAGCGTGGCGATGAAGGAAATTACACTTGGAGCAACTTCTGCAAGTCGTGGAACCCGTCCACGCCTCTACTCAGTGGGTCTCTTACTTCAACTATTCCCTGATCAGGTTGAATGTCTAGGAGAATCCAGTGGAAGCTGCACATGTTATGTATATACGTCAGGAATTACACTTAACATCGAGTAAGAAAAATTGAATGTGCATAAAAGATCATTAAGACTCTCACTCGTAGTTGTAAGGAAACAATATTGAATCAAAGAAATATTGCTCCCCAAAAAACCTTAGTAGGTTTCCCCCCGTTTTTTCGCGTTTATGCTTTACTGTTTGAACATGTATTTTACCTGGGTCAATAAACCCAATATTGATAATATTATTACTTTTGCATTCACTGATCTTCAGTCTGCATAAGAGAACTCATAAGATATAATGAGTATATGCAATGAAAACGAACATGAACTGAATGAAAATGAACTTATATGTAGTTAACAACTTACAAGCAATAGCAACTCATGAGAGATTTGTCGAGGGCATCTAGATTGAATAACTGCCAGAGTTCATTCATCTCAATATGGATCTCCTCCTTTCGGTAGTAATATTCAAATGGTATATTCGCCACGATGTACCTTATGTTCTCCTTGCATGCATCAAGGTACCACTGATGCAAATTCCGCATATGTGTTGGCAGTTTATGCAGCTGCTCTTTGCTGACCAAGTCGGCCCCGTAGACAAATTTAGGAGCTATATCAGCAGTGGGTAGTGCAGCATCTGCTGCAAGCAGCAATTCCTCCACGGTAACTGAATAGGCAGCCGCTAGCCTTGCAGCTTCTTCCATATCGAAACCACCATGTTCCTGGTACACCTTGGGAACATTAAACACTTTGAGTGCTGGGATCGATTGTTTGGGCTGATCTCCGAGGAGGGGAACTTCCTTTCTCCTTTTGCCTTTTGTCGTTTGCTTGGCCTTGAGGGGTGCACTTGTTGAACTTGACTTTTTCTCGGCTGCACTTCTAGCTGATGATTTGCTCGTGCCAGCAATATCCTTCTCCTTAGCCTTTTCATCCTTCTTCTTGTCAATTACCTTCGCAAGGTGGCGTGTATAGTCATCCTTCTTCTCGTGTAAGTCATACTGCGATGGTGTGTTCAGAAAACTAGCAGCATATTCTTTTTGCTTCTCTGTGTATGGCTCTGGCGCTGGAGGTTTCTCCTTATGAAAAAAATCATAATTGTATTTCGCAACAATGGCCTCATTTTCCTCGACAGTACGATCGTAAGGACGGGGGGAGGAACCTTTGGTACTTTTGGGAGGGGCGACATCTTGCGGACAGGACTCTTGAAACGCTTCCAGCGGCTGGGTGCATTCTGAGTCTTAGTGGGCGGAGGCGGCGGCGCTGGAGATGGAGATGGACTACATATGTCGTGGTCGACGTCGTACCCATGGGGTGATGGTGGCGACATGTGATCAGTAGGAGGAGGTGATGGTGGCCTGCGATCACCTGGAGGAGGTGATGGTGACCTGCTGGGACGACTGGTACTAGGGGCTACCCAGCCTGGCAGCCTGATGTTCTTCTTTTCCCAGAGAATGATTTCTCCCATCACCTCTCTGAGTGTAACCCCCCATCACCTCCAGGGATGTCGAGCTCCAATGTCTCCCACGACGGTACAACTGAATCCACCCCGACACGAGCATAGCCAGCTGGAATCTGATTGCCATGCCATGTTGCCGGCTCACCTTCAGGTCCAAATGCCGGTAAGACATAGCCGACCGCCACCTTAACAGACACCTTCCTGAACACCTCATGGAGATCACAATGTGTTTGCTCCTTGATTCCATCCAAGGGGTCGCCAGGACCGACATCTATCATCATCCGTGTAGGCGGGGCCTCCGAGTCGGCCACGCTGCTGTCTCGTCGTTGAGATATGCCGGCGGTATTATCTGGCTGGCGATGTCCTTTAAGTTCATTAATCTCCCGCTGCTGCTGAATCTCCCGCTTCTGCTGGTCTAGTTGCCGTCGGAACTCAGCCATCCGGTCATTCTGCACCTCCAGCTCGCTGATACGTCTCCAACGTATCTATAATTTCTGATGTTCCATGCTTGTTTTATGACAATACCTACATGTTTTGTTCACACTTTATGATGATTTTATGCATTTTCCGGAACTAACCTATTGACGAGATGCCGAAGTGCCAGTTGTTGTTTTCTGCTGTTTTTGGTTTCAGAAATCCTACAAAGGAAATATTCTCGGAATCGGACGAAATCAATTCCCAACATCTTATTTTTCCCGGAACCTTACAGAAAGTCAAAGGGGGACCAGAGGGGAGCCCTGGGGGCCCCACACGTGTGGGCGGCGCGGCCCAAGGGGGGGCGCGTCCCCCTACTGTGTGGCGGCTCCGTGGCCCCTCCGACTCCGCCTCTTCGCCTATAAGAAGCCTCCTGACCTAAAACGTCGACACCGATTGACGAAACCCGAGAAAACCTTCCAGAGCCGCCGCCATCGCGAAACTCCAATTCGGGGGACAGAAGTCTCTGTTCCGGCACCCTGCCGGGACGGGGAATTGCCCCCGGAAGCCGTCTCCACTGCCATCTTCACTGCCATCGCTGCCTCCATGATGAGGAGGGAGTAGTTCACCCCCGAGGATGAGGGCTCTGCTGTAGCTATGTGGTTCATCTCTCTCTTTGTGATCTAGTTGAATATCATCTATGTGCTACTCTAGTGATGTTATTAAAGTAGTTTATTCCTCCTCCATGATGTAATGTTGACAGTGTGTACATCATGAAGTACTTGGTATATGCTATGATTGTGATCTCTTGTAGATTATGAAGTTAACTATTACTATGATGGTATTGATGTGATTTATTCCTCCTTTCATAGCTTGATGGTAACAGTGTGCATGCTATGTTAGTACTTGGTATAATTGTGTTGATCTATCATGCACTCTAAGGTTATTTAAATATGAATATCGAATGTTGTGGAGCTTGTTAACTCCGGCATTGAGGTGCTCTTGTAACCCTACACAATTAGTAGTGTTCATCATCCAACAAGAGAGTGTAGAGTGGTTTTATTATGTGATCAATGTTGAGAGTGTCCACTAGTGAAAGTAGGATCCCTAGGCCTTGTTTCCAAACATCGAATCTCCGTTTGTTTACTGTTCCGTTGCATGTTTACTCGCTGCCATATTTTATTCAGATTGTTATTGCCACTCATATTCATCCATATCATTTGCATCTCACTATCTCTTCGCCGAACTAGTGCACCTATACATCTGACAAGTGTATTAGGTGTGTTGGGGATACAAGAGACTTCTTGCATTGTGATCGCAGGGTTGCTTGAGAGGGATATCTTTGACCTCTTCCTCCCTGAGTTCGATAAACCTTGGGTGATTCACTTAAGGGAAACTTGCTGCTGTTCTACAAACCTCTGCTCTTGGAGGCCCAACACTGTCTACAGGAAAAGAAGTGTGAGTAGACATCAAGCAATTTTCTGGCGCCGTTGCCGGGGAGGAAAGGTAAAAGGCACTCACACTCCGGATCTCGGCAACTAAGCTATCTTCCGGCGCCGTTGTAAGTGCTCGAAGCTATTTCCTTTAGATCCAGCAATTGCATCTTTTTGTTTCTTGTTTTACACTAGTAAGGCATAATGGAAAACAACTATGAGCTTTTTAATTTATTTCCTAAATTAAGACATGAATTTTGGAATGCGAAAATTAAAGAACCTATGGAACCTCATTTGCATGCTAGTAGCAATGTTATTAGTATGAACGCAATCACTCCTAATGCTATGGAGAAGTCTAAGCTTGGGGAAGCTAGTTTTTATGATCTTTTTAGCTTCCCACCTTTAGGGGAGAAAATTTGCTCTGATAATACTTTATCTCCCATATGCGATAACTCTAATGATGCTTGTGATATTTTAAATCCACCAACTGCAGGTACTGCTTTCGAGATACCCATGAAAATTATTGAACGTGTTATTGATAACCGCTATGAAGGGGATGGAACTGTCCATCCTGGAGATCATTTACTGTTTTTGCATGAATTATGCGGGTTATTCAAGTGTGCAGGTATCTATATGGATGAAGTGAGTAAGAAACTATTCTCTATTTCGCTGTCTGGTAAAGCGGCGCATTGGTATAAATTGCTGAAGAATAGTCATTCTCTTGGTTGGGAGGAAATTGTATCTCTCTTTTATTCTAAATTTTATCCTCCTCATGAAGTGCATATTGATAGGAATTACATTTATAACTTTTATCCTCGTGATGGAGAGAGCATTTCTCAAGCATGGGGAGATTGAAGTCACTAATGCTCAAATGTCCCATTCATGAGCTTCCCCGTAATGTTATTATTAACAATTTTTATGCGAGGCTTTCAGGACATCACAAGGACTATCTAGATGCCTGTTCGGAGGGATCTTTCACAAGCAAGGAGGTTGAAGCTAGGTGGGATCTTCTTGATCGGATTGAGGAGAATGCTGAAGATTGGGAGAACAACAAAGGTAAAGAGTCAGGTATAAATTATGATTATGAATGCATTGAAGCTTTTATGGATACTGGTAAATTTCGAAATATGAGTGCTACCTATGGTCTTGACTCTCAAGTTGCTGCAAATCTTTATAAAGCCTTTGCTTCTCATTTTGAATTGCCTAAGAAGAATTTTGATAAGTATCATGAACCTTTTAAAGATGCTTGTATGAAGGATGAAATTGTTGTTAATGATTGCAATAAGCATGCTCAAACTCCTAAGAATGCTATTTCCTATAAGCATGTTAATTTTTGTGGAATGCATAGACCTTGTGGAATTAATCAAATCAAAGATGAATATTGTATCCATCATATTAATGAAAAAACTAGAAAGTGGTTTAGGGCTCTAGATGATCTGGGTAAAAAAGTTTGTGCCCTCTATCCTTTTATTTGTGAACTTTGCCATAGAGTGGGTCATTTTAATTTTCAATGCTCCTCCAATGATAATTTGAACCCCATGAGTGCTGCAAATTTGTATTGTGATGATGAAATTACTCCTAATCAGCATGATGAACTTACTTTATTTTTGTGGTGTGAAGAGTTATCAAGAAAAATCTCTTTGTTACATATGGGTGATCTTGATATTGATGATGTCCTGCATGGGTGTTTTTCTTATTGCATTGATAATTGCCATACAAATACTTACATACAAAATATTTTAGAAGATGACACTTTGCCAAAATATGATAGGACCGCTGTGTGTTTTGAACTTATTAATGAAAAGGAGGAATCCTCCCAAGTTTCTTCTATTGTTTCTGGAAATAAATCAGGTTATGTGGAGAAGCCTCCGTTTAAGCCTCTTCCTCCTAAAGAAGGGAACGAGGAGAAGGAAGAGAAGGAGAAAAAGAAGAAGGGAACGAAGAAGAAGAAGAAGAAGAAGAAGAAGAAGGGAAATAAAGAGAAAGAGGTAACGGCATATCCCCGCGTGAATGAGATAACAATTGGTAACCATAAGTATGTTGCTCCTAATGACTATTATGATAATGAATCTGAATACAATGATCTTCCTATGCCCTTTACATACATTAGTGATCATGATTTGAAAGAGCACACTACTTTTGATATTGCAAATATCTGGGAAACTAATTTTGAAAATGATGATGTTAATAATTGTCATAGTATCAGTACTATCCATGCTTCCTCCCATAATGATATAGAAAGCTCTAAGCTTGGGGATGAGGTGTTTGAAAATCCTTTTGCTACTGATCAATATATGTTTGATACATCTCGTTCTAGTAACAACGATGGTATAATCACAGATGAACATACTTTGAAAGATAACTATTCTATTTCTTATGATGACACTATGCCTCCAACCTTTGATGATTATTATAAAGAATGCTATGATATAGGTTATAACTGTCCTTATGAAACTTGTCATAGTCATGATTGGATTGCCAAAAACAATTCCCTTAGTATGCAACTTGTTTACCATGTTCAAATTCTTGATAATAATCCTGCTCCAATTACTATTAACGAGAAGAATTCTTCTTGCGCCAAAATTAATGATACTTTTATGCATATGAACCATGATAAGAATGTTTAAAGTGATGGGTGTATTGCGGATTTCATCAATGATGCTACTGAAAGTTATTATGAGAGAGGGAAACATGGTTATATGCATCTTAATATATTAATTTTCCCCTCTTTATGTTGAGAATCTTGAAGTTACTCGTGTTTTATCCTCTTATGATTGTCACTTTGTTCTTCATGAATTCATTTGTGTACAAGATTCCTTTGCATAGGAAGTGGGTTAGACTTAAATGTGTTTTGAATTTGCTTCTTGATGCTCTCTTTTGCTTCAACTCTTATTTCTTGGGAGTGCATCATTGAAATTACTGAGCCCATCTTAATGGCTATAAAGAAAGCACTTCTTGGGAGATAACCCATGTTTTTATTTTACTACAGTACTCTTGTTTTATATTTGAGTCTTGGAAGTTGTTACTACTGTAGCAACCTCTCCTTATCTTAATTTTATTGCATTGTTGTGCCAACTGAAGTCTTTGATAGTAAGGTTGATACTAGATTTGGATTACTGCGCAGAAACAGATTTCTGTCTGTCACGAATTTGGGCAGGGTTCTCTGTAGGTAACTCAGAAAAATCTGTCAATTTACGTGCGTGATCCTCAGATATGTACGCAACTTTCATTCAATTTGAGCATTTTCATTTGAGCAAGTCTGGTGCCTCTTAGAAATTCGTCTTTACGGACTGTTCTGTTTTGACAGATTCTGCCTTTTATTTCGCATTGCCTGTTTTGCTATGCTTGATGGATTTTTCTATTCCATTAACTTTCAGTAGCTTTGTGCAATGTCCAGAAGTGTTAAGAATGATTATGTCATCTCTGAACATGTGAATTTTGATTATGCACTAACCCTCTAATGAGTTGTTTTGAGTTTGGTGTGGAGGAAGTTTTCAAGGATCAAGAGAGGAGGATGATACAATATGATCAAGAAGAGTGAAAGCTCTAAGCTTGGGGATGCCCCGGTGGTTCATCCCTGCATATTTTAAGAAGACTCAAGCATCTAAGCTTGGGGATGCCCAAGGCATCCCCTTCTTCATCGACAAATTATCAGGTTCCTTCTCTTGAAACTATATTTTTATTCGGTCACATCTTATGTACTTTACTTGGAGCGTCTGTATGTTTTTGTTTTTGTTTTTGTTTGAATAAATGCTTGTGTGGGAGAGAGACACGCTCCGCTGGTTCATATGAACACATGTGTTCTTAGCTTTTAATTTTCATGGCGAATGTTGAAACTGCTTCGTTAATTGTTGTATGGTTAGAAACGGGAAATGCTACATGTAGTAATTGGTATGATGTCTTGAATAACTTGATACTTGGCAATTGTTGTGCTCATGTTTAAGATCTTGCGTCATATACTTTTCACCTATTAATGAAGAAATACATAGAGCTTGCTAAAATTTGGTTTGCATGATTGGTCTCTCTAAGGTCTAGATATTTTCTAGTAAGGGTCGAACAACAAGGAAGACGGTGTAGAGTCTTATAATGCTTGCAATATGTCTTTTATGTGAGTTTTGCTGTACCAGTTCATACTTGTGTTTGTTTCAAACAGCCTTGCTAGCCTAAGCCTTGTATTGAGAGGGAATACTTCTCGTGCATCCAAATCCTTGTGCCAAACACTATGCCATTTGTGTCCACCATACCTACCTACTACATGGTATTTCTCCGCCATTCCAAAGTAAATTGCTTGAGTGCTACCTTTAAAATTTCTATTCTTTATCTTTGCAATATATAGCTCATGGGACAAATAGCCTAAAACTATTGTGGTATTGAATATGTACTTATGCATCTTATCTCTTAAAAGTTGCTTGTTGAGCGATAACCATGTTCCTGGGGATGCCATCAACTACCCTTTGTTGAATATCATGTGAGTTGCTATGCATGTTCGTCTTGTCTGAAGTAAGGGCGATTTACCATGAGTTGAATGGTTTGAGTATGCATATTGTTAGAGAAGAACATTGGGCCGCTAACTAAAGCCATGATCCATGGTGGAAGTTTCAGTTTTGGACAACAATCCTCAATCTCTTATGAGAATATTATTTGTTGCTAAATGCTTATGCATTAAAGGGGAGTCCATTATCTGTTGTCTATGTTGTCCCGATATGGATGTCTAAGTTGAGAATAATCAAAAGCGAGAAATCCAATGCGAGCTTTCTCCTTAGACCTTTCTACAGGCGGCATAGAGGTACCCCTTTGTGATACTTGGTTAAAACATATGTATTGCGATGATAATCCAGGTAATCCGAGCTAATTAGGACAAGGTGCGGGCACTATTGGTATACTATGCATGAGGCTTGCAACTTGTAGGATATAATTTACATAATAAATATGCTTTATTACTACCGTTGACAAAATTGTTTCTTGTTTTCAAAATAAAAGCTCTAGCACAAATATAGCAATCAATGCTTCCCTCTGCGAAGGGCCTTTCTTTTACATTTATGATGAGTCAGTTTACCCATTTCCTTCTATCTTAGAAGCAAACACTTGTGTTAACTGTACATTGATTCCTACATACTTGCTTATTTCACTTGTTATATTACTTTATGTTGACAATATCCATGAGATATACATGTTACAAGTTAAAAGCAACCGCTGAAACTTAATCTTCCTTTGTGTTGCTTCAATGCCTTTACTTTGAATTTATTGCTTTATGAGTTAACTCTTATGCAAGACTTATTGATGCTTGTCTTGAAAGTATTTTTCATGAAAAGTCTTTGCTATATGATTCAGTGGTTTAATCATTGTCTTTATCATTGCTTTGAATCACTTCATTCATCTCATATGCTTTACAATAGTCTGATCAAGATTATGTTGGTAGCATGTCACTTCAGAAATTATCTTTTATCGTTTACCTACTCGAGGACGAGTAGGAACTAAGCTTGGGGATGCTGATATGTCTCCAACGTATCTATAATTTCTGATGTTCCATGCTTGTTTTATGATAATACCTACATGTTTTGTTCACACTTTATGATGATTTTATGCGTTTTCTGGAACTAACCTATTGACGAGATGCCGAAGTGCCAGTTGCTGTTTTCTGCTGTTTTTGGTTTCAGAAATCCTACAAAGGAAATATTCTCGGAATCGGACGAAATCAATTCCCAACATCTTAGTTTTCCCGGAACCTTCCAGAAAGTCAAAGGGGGACCAGAGGGGAGCCCTGGGGGCCCCACACGTGTGGGCGGCGCGGCCCAAGGGGGGGCGCGCCCCCCTACTGTGTGGAGGCTCCGTGGCCCCTCCGACTCCGCCTCTTCGCCTATAAGAAGCCTCCTGACCTAAAACATCGACACCGATTGACGAAACCCGAGAAAACCTTCCAGAGCCACCGACATCGCGAAACTCCAATTCGGGGGACAGAAGTCTCTGTTCCGGCACCCTGCCGGGACGGGGAATTGCCCCCGGAATCCGTCTCCACCGCCATCTTCACCGTCATCGCTGCCTCCATGATGAGGAGGGAGTAGTTCACCCCCGAGGATGAGGGCTCTGCTGTAGCTATGTGGTTCATCTCTCTCTCTTTGTGATCTAGTTGAATATCATCTATGTGCTACTCTAGTGATGTTATTAAAGTAGTTTATTCCTCCTCCATGATGTAATGTTGACAGTGTGTGCATCATGAAGTACTTGGTATATGCTATGATTGTGATCTCTTGTAGATTATGAAGTTAACTATTACTATGATGGTATTGATGTGATTTATTCCTCCTTTCATAGCTTGATGGTAACAGTCTGCATGCTATGTTAGTACTTGGTATAATTGTGTTGATCTATCATGCACTCTAAGGTTATTTAAATATGAATATCGAATGTTGTGGAGCTTGTTAACTCCGGCATTGAGGTGCTCTCGTAGCCCTACATAATTAGTAGTGTTCATCATCCAACAAGAGAGTGTAGAGTGGTTTTATTATGTGATCAATGTTGAGAGTGTCCACTAGTGAAAGTAGGATCCCTAGGCCTTGTTTCCAAAACATCGAATCTGCGTTTGTTTACTATTCCGTTGCATGTTTACTCGCTGCCATATTTTATTCAGATTGCTATTGCCACTCATATTCATCCATATCATTTGCATCTCACTATCTCTTCGCCGAACTAGTGCACCTATACATCTGACAAGTGTATTAGGTGTGTTGGGGACACAAGAGACTTCTTGCATTGTGATCGCAGGGTTGCTTGAGAGGGATATCTTTGACCTCTTCCTCCCTGAGTTCGATAAACCTTGGGTGATTCACTTAAGGGAAACTTGCTGCTGTTCTACAAACCTCTGCTCTTGGAGGCCCAACACTGTCTACAGGAAAAGAAGTGTGAGTAGACATCACTCACATTGTTTTGCTCTCGCTCGGCTTCTATAAGTCTCTGCGTCATTCGGAAACCCAAGCGCCCACGGAACACTAGGGCCGTAGCCTCTTGTTCGTCCTCCCTTTTCAGGATTACCGAGGACAAGCGTCAGCAAGTCTTTCTCTCTATCAGGAGCAAACTTCAGTTTTCCCGCTTTAATATCAGCCGTCACTTCAATCCATTTTTTCCTGGGTACCCTAACCTTGCTGTCACTTTCAGCAAGGTTCCCTGTCTTCATGTCATACTCACAGCCATGCCCAAGGAACCAATTTCGAGCCCTAGTGTCCCATCCTTCTCGCTGTGGTTCTGGAGTGATCCCATTCAGCTTCATCTCAGCCTCTTGTGCATCCCACTTAGGCATGGCTACTTCGTAGCCCCCTCGGCCCGTATGATGGTGATATTTCTTTTCGCTTGCATTCTTCTTGTTTTTCGTTGACAGGTTCACAGCCTCCTCCGATTCTTTGTACTTCACAAATTCTTCCCAGTTATGCTCCTGCTTCGCTAGGTAGTTTTCGAATACTGGAGGCTTCTTCTCGGCCTTATAAGCTTTCCATAACCGGTTCTTATACGCTCGGAAAAGTTCCCCCATCTTCTTAAGAGCCCATTTCTTTACTAGCGCCCTCTGCTTGCCATTCTCAGAGTCCGATCCCAAATTTGGCAAAGTGAAATGTGACATGAGGTCGTCAAAAAGTGTGTTCTTGTACCTATCGGCAACCTGATCTTCGGACACATTCTTGGTCTTGTTCCATTCTCTAATAGTGATCGGGAGATGATCTCTAACCAGAACTCCGCACTGATTCTTAAATGTCACTCTGACACTCGCGGGTGCCACCGGTTGGCCTTTCTGCGATATAGCTTCAATGTTGAAGTGGTCTTTTTTGCCCAATTTCTTTGCCGGGCCTCGTTTCTCCAACTTTTCTTCGGAGGCCTAAGAGAATAAAAATCAGTTAATTTATATACATATGTACATATGGAATTCCATTAATGCCTCAACTGATCGTATACCTCGTCATGACCGGAGCCGTCGGCTTCTCCATCACCGGAGCCGTCGGCTTCTCCATCACCGAAGTCCTCGGCTTCTCCATCACCGGAGCCGCGGTCTTCTCCAGCTCCGGAGCCGTCGGCTTCTCCATCACCGGAGCCGCGGTCTTCTCCAGCTCCGGAGCCATCGGCTTCTGGACCTTCGCGTATTATGTCCTCGAAAAAGTCTTCCTGTTCCAAGTCTCGACGGATTTCGAATGGATCCATTGTTTCTGCAAAAAATTAAATCGATAAGTACATGGTCTAACCCTAACCAAACCCTAACCCTAATGGCGACGCGTGTTTGCGAGAGGGAGAGGGTGTCGGTGACGCGTGTTTGCGAGAGCGAGAGGGTGTCGGTGACGCGTGTTTGCGAGAGGGAGAGGGTGTCGGCGACGCGTGTTTACGAGAGCGAGAGGGTGTCGGCGACGCGTGTTTGCGAGAGGCAGAGGGTGTCAGCGACGCGTGTTTGCGAGAGAGAGAGAGGGTGTCGGCGACGCGTGTTTGCGAGAGCGATAGGGTGTCGGCGACGCGTGTTTGCGAGAGGGAGAGGGTGTCGGCGACGCGTGTTTGCGAGAGAGAGGGTGTCGGCGACGCTAGTTTGCGAGAGAGAGGGTGTCGGTGGACGCGTGTTTGCTGTTTGCGAAAGAGAGGGTGTCGGCGACGCTAGTTTGCGAGAGAGAGGGTGTCGGTGGAGAAGTCGTCCTCTAGACATGAACTAATTATAAACTAACTAACTAAATACATGAACTAATTATAAACTAACTATACAAAATACATATACTAATTAACTATAAACTATACTAAATACATATACTAACTAAGTAAATACATATACTAAATTACAAACTAAATCCATATACCAAATACATATACTAAAGCACAAACTAAATCCATAAAGCAAATACATATACTAAAAACCGTAAATACATATACTAAACATTTTTCTGAACTAAAAATAACACAAAAAAGCCGGCCATGACATCAGCGCGACGTTATGGTGGCCATGGCCGGCGGGCAGGTCGAGCTCGGTGCCCTCGACGACTGGCGCCTCCACTGCCGAGGACTACGCGCGGGGGCTACGCGGAGGGGCGGACGAGGAGGAGGAGCTCACCACGGTGGCGATTCGCTTGCCGGCGAGGCGTGGGGAGGTGGGGAACGCCGGCGAACGGCGGAGGCCGGCGGCGCAGCACCGCCCGATTCGCGCGAAGGAGGGCTCGAGGAGGAGAACGCGTCGGCGGAGGATGGGGGCGACGAGGCGACGCGTCGGAGGACGAGGGAACACCGGCGAACGGCGGCGGCGGCGGCGAATTTGGGCAGCCTGGCGGCGTGGTCTAGGGTTTGGCCTCCTTCGTCGTCACGGGTTGTGCGTCGGCCCGCGACGCGCGGCGCCTTTATACTTACCACCCTTTTGTCGCGGGTGGTGGCATGATCCGCGACAAAAGACCCCCCTTTTGTCGCAGGTCGTGCCACCACCCACGACAAAAGGGGGGGGCTTTTGTCGCGGGTCGAGCCACCACCCGCGACAAAAGGGCTTTGGGCTGATCCGTGGCACAGCCCATCCAACGGCTCTGGCCGTTTGAATCCAACGGCCTAGAGCCGTTGGATGGGCTGTGCCACAGATCAGCTCAATCAACCCTCTTCACCCCTTTTCTTTTTTCTATTTTAAATTAATAAAACTGTTATTTCAATAACTTTTGAATGGTAACTCAAATACAAATGTTTTATATATGAAAATTGATCAGAAAAAGCTAATGAACATGAATATGACATCCATATACCTATTTGCATCTCGCATCATATCAAACATTGATAGTCGTGTATGTTTCACCCCTGTGCACCGCCGCCGTGCCAAACGTGTCGCTTCCCCGTGCCACGTGTCGCGTCCCGTCGACGCCGTCGTGCGACGTGTCGCCACCGCTTCCACGTGCCTCGCCCCGTCGACGCCGTCGTGCGACGTGTAGCCACCGCTTCCACGTGCCTCGCCCCGCCGATGCCGGCGTGCGATGTGTGTAGCCGTGGCTTACACGTGCCATGCCCCGCGTGCGCTATATAGAGCGACGAGTACGGGCGCAACCACACGTCGCCACCGCCTCCTCTGCTCATTCATCTCCGGGATGCCTCCACGTCGTTGAGGGGCGTCCGGTTTCCGTGGCGTTCGAGTGCGTCCGAGTGGTAGGTTCTACGCCGAGATACGCGCCGGTGGCTTCCGCCTCACCCTCGGCACGTACAACACGCCGGAGCTGGCGGCGCGCGCTTACGACGCGGCGGCGTGGCGTTTTCGGCGGCCACGGCGCGACATGAACTTCCCGGATGAGGTTTGCAGATATGAGTCCAAGCCTACATATATATAGTTAAAAAATGGCGGGAATGCGGGAAGAAAATAGGCGGGAACGAAGTGGCGCGCGAAACTTTCATCCCGGGTGGAGGCTCCAACCGGGACAAAAGACTGGGGGAGACTTATCTAGGAGGGCCTTATCTAGGGAGCTGATGTGTGGGTAACCTTTTGTCACGATTGGTGGGTGCAACCGGGACTAAAGCTGTCGGCAGGATATGGATGTGTCGGTAACCTTTTGTCACGGTTGGTGGCTGCAACCGGGACTAAAGCTATCGGCAGGATAAGGACGCGTGGGTGGACGAACTGCTCAATGAGATAAAGCATGTAGCGCATGACGCCCTGTCGAAGGAACAAGAAAAAGTAGAAGCGGTGCCATTCCTATAAAAGGAGCATCGATACGCCTTGCCAAGCAGATCAACAAGCCAAGCACCGTTTCATTCACATGAATGAAGGAAAGGGTTGGGAAATCTCCTGTGGCGCAGCTTCTCGAAGATGTCGTTGGTGCACACGCCCTACGGCATCTTCGGAAGCTGCTCCTCGGAAAAAATTCCCTGCAAGCTCGTGAAAGACTCCGTCTCCTCTAACAGTGTTGGGGAAAGGGTTCTTATTATTACATAAATGTAGAGATTGTCTTGGGAATACATTCTTACATCGCCATCTACTGTTGTGATCTTCTACGCCGTAGCCATGGAGAATCTTCAGCATTTAGCAAGATGCTTGGGTCAATTTTCACCGTGAAGGGCGGAATTTCTTTAAACTTATTATAATCTTCTGACATGTCTGTCTTGTCATCCACTCCAACTATGTTTCTTTTCCTAGAAAGAACTATGTGGCGCTTTGGCTCCTCCGTTGATGTATTCTTTTGTTGATTTCTTTTTTTCGATTTGCTAGATATGTCCTTCACGTAGAAAACTTGAGCCACCTCGTTGGCTAGGACAAATGGCTCGTCCAGGTACGCAAGATTGTTGGGATCCACTATTGTCATACCGTACTTATCGTCTATATGTACACCGCTGAGCTTCACCCATTTGCACAGAAACAAAGGGACCTTAAAAGTGGGTCCATAGTCAAGTTCCCATATCTCCTCTATGTATCCATAATATGTGGTGGTTTGCCCATTCTCGTCTTTTGCATCGAAGCGGACACCACTGTTTTGGTTGGTGCTCTTTTTATCTTGGTCGATCATGTAAAATGTATTCCCATTTATCTCGTGCCCTTGGAATGTACATATGTTTGAAGATGGTAACCTGGTGATACGTCTCCAACGTATCGATAGTTTCTTATGTTCCATGCTTGTTTTATGATGATACACACATGTTTTATACATACTTTATGTCATTTTTATGCATTTTCCGGCACTAACCTATTAACAAGATGCCGAAGAGCCAGTTGATGTTTTCTGCTGTTTTTGGTTTTAGAAATCCTAGTAAGGAAATATTCTCGGAGTTGGACGAAATCAACGCCTAGGATCTTATTTTTCCACGAAACTTCCAGAAGTCCGAAAGGGAAACGAAGTGGGGTGACGAGGCACCGACACAACAGGGCGGCGCGGCCCAGGCCTTGGCCGCGCGGCCCTGGCGTGTGGGGCCCTCGCGTCGCCCCTAAACCTACCTCTCCGCCTATAAGAAGCCTTCGTCGATAATAACTCCAGTACCGAGAGCCACGATACGGAAAACCTTCCTGAGACGCCGCCGCCGCCAATCCCGTCTCGGGGGATTCAGGAGATCGCCTCCGGCACCCTGCCGGAGAGGGGAATCATCTCCCGGAGGACTCTTCACCGCCATGGTCGCCTCCGGAGTGATGTGTGAGTAGTTCACCCCTGGACTATGGGTCCATAGCAGTAGCTAGATGGTCGTCTTCTCCTAATTGTGCTATCATTGTCGATCTTGTGAGCTGCCTAACATGATCAAGATCATCTATTTGTAATGCTACATGTTGCGTTTGTTGGGATCCGATGAATATGGAATGCTATGTTATGTTGATTATCAATCTATCATCTATGTGTTGTTTATGATCTTGCATGCTCTCCGTTATTAGTAGAGGCTCTGGCCAAGTTGTTACTTGTAACTCCAAGAGGGAGTATTTATACTCGATAGTGGGTTCATGCCTCCATTAAATCTGGGACAGTGACAGAAAGTTCTAAGGTTGTGGATGTGTTGTTGCCACTAGGGATAAAACATCAATGCTATGTATAAGGATATTTGTGTTGATTACATTACGCACCATACTTAATGCAATTGTAAGTTGTTTGCAACTTAATACTGGAAGGGGTTCGGATGATAACCTGAAGGTGGACTTTTTAGGCATAGATGCATGCTGGATAGCGGTCTATGTACTTTGTCATAATGCCCAATTGAATCTCACACTACTCATCATAACATGTATGTGCATTGTCATGCCATCTTTATTTGTCAATTGCCCAACTGTAATTTGTTCACCCAACATGCTATTTCTTATGGGAGAGACACCACTAGTGAACTGTGGACCCCGGTCCATTCTTTACATCGAATACAATCTACTGTAATTCTCATTCTACTGTTTTCTGCAAACATCATCATCCACACTATACATCTAATCCTTTGTTACAGCAAGCCGGTGAGATTGACAACCTCACTGTCACGTTGGGGCAAAGTATCTTGGTTGTGTTTTGCAGGTTCCACGTTGGCGCCGGAATCCCTGGTGTTGCGCCGCACTACACTCCGGCCCCATCAACCTTCAACGTGCTTCTTGGCTCCTACTCGTTCGATAAACCTTGGTTTCTTACTGAGGGAAACTTGCCGCTGTACGCATCACACCTTCCTCTTGGGGTTCCCAACGGACGCGTGCTGTACGCGTATCAAGCACATTTTTCTGGCGCCGTTGCCGGGGAGATCAAGACACGCTGCAAGGGGAGTCTCCACTTCCAATCTCTTTACTTTGTTTTTGTCTTGCTTTATTTTATTTACTACTTTGTTTGCTGCATTATACCAAAACACAAAAAAATTAGTTGCTAGCTTTACTTTATTTACTATCTTGCTTGCGTTCTCCATATTAAAAACACAAAAAAATAGTTACTTGCATTTACTTTATCTAGTTTGCTTTATTTACTATTGCTAAAATGGGTACTCCTAAAAATACTAAGTTGTGTGACTTCACAAACACAAATAATAATGATTTCTTATGCACACCTATTGCTCCACCCGCTACTACAGCAGAATTCTTTGAAATTAAACCTGCTTTACTGAATCTTGTTATGAGAGAGCAATTTTCTGGTGTTAGTTCTGATGATGCTGCTGCCCATCTTAATAATTTTGTTGAATTATGTGAAATGCAAAAGTATAAGGATGTAGATGGTGACATTATAAAATTAAAATTGTTTCCTTTCTCATTAAGAGGAAGAGCTAAAGATTGGTTGCTATCTTTGCCTAAGAATAGTATTGATTCATGGACTAAATGTAAGGATGCTTTCATTGGTAGATATTATCCTCCTGCTAAAATTATATCTTTGAGAAGTAGCATAATGAATTTTAAGCAATTGGATAATGAGCATGTTGCTCAAGCATGGGAAAGAATGAAATCTTTGGTTAAAAATTGCCCAACCCATGGACTGACTACTTGGACGATCATCCAAACCTTTTATGCAGGACTGAATTTTTCTTCGCGGAACCTATTGGATTCAGCTGCTGGAGGTACCTTTATGTCCATCACTCTAGGCGCCGCAACAAAGCTTCTTGATAATATGATGATTAATTACTCTGAATGGCACACGGAAAGAGCTCCACAAGGTAAGAAGGTAAATTCTGTTGAAGAAACCTCCTCCTTGAGTGATAAGATTGATGCTATTATGTCTATGCTTGTGAATGGTAGGACTAATGTTGATCCTAATAATATTATGTTAGCTTCATTGGTTGCTCAAGAAGAACATGTTGATGTGAACTTCATTAAAAATAATAATTTCAACAATAATGCTTATCGGAATAATTCTAGTAGCAACTATAGGCCATATCCTTATAATAATGGTAATGGTTATGGTAATTCTTATGGGAATTCTTACAACAATAATAGGAATACACCCCCTGGACTTGAAGCCATGCTTAAACAATTTATTAGTACACAAACCGCTTTTAACAAAACTATTGAAGAAAAGCTTGGTAAAATTGATATTCTCGCTTCTAAAGTTGATAGTCTTGCTGCTGATGTTGATCTTTTGAAATTGAAAGTTATGCCTAATGAAGATAAAGATATTAAGTCATTTGCTACAGCAAACGCCATCCAAGTTATAATTAATGAGAATATAAGATTGATGGCCGAATTGCGTGCTAGGTGGGAAAAAGAAGAAAATGCTAAAGAGAATAACATAGCTAAAGTTTGGACTATTACCACCACTAGCAATGAAAATGCTTCACATGTTGACACACCTCCTACTATCAATGGTAAAATAATTGGTGTTGGTAATGTTTCTACTCCTAATGCAAAGCTTACAAAACTGCCTAAGACTGCTAAAACTGCTGAAACTGCTTGTGATAAAACTGCTGAATTTTTTTCCAATATTGGGGACAATGATCCCATTGCTTTAGATTATAATGGTTTAGATTTTGATGATTGCCACATCTCTGAAGTTATAAAGTTCTTACAAAAACTTGCTAAAAGTCCGAATGCTAGTGCTACAAATTTGGCCTTTACAAAACATATTACAAATGCTCTCATAAAAGCTAGAGAAGAGAAACTAGAACGTGAAGCTTCTATTCCTAGGAAGTTAGAGGATGATTGGGAGCCCATCATTAAGATGAAGGTCAATGATTTTGATTGTAATGCTTTATGTGATCTTGGTGCAAGTATTTTCGTTATTCCTAGGAAAATCTATAATATGCTTGACTTGCCACCATTGAAAAATTGTTATTTGGATGTTAATCTTGCTGATAATTCTACAAAGAAACCTTTGGGGAGGATTGATAATGTTCGCATTACGGTTAACAATAACCTTGTCCCCGTTGATTTTGTTGTCTTGGATATTGAATGCAATGCATCTTGTCCCATTATATTGGGAAGACCTTTTCTTCGAACTGTTGGTGCTATTATTGATATGAAGGAAGGTAATATTAAATATCAATTTCCTCTCAAGAAAGGTATGGAACACTTCCCTAGAAAGATAATGAAGTTACCTTTTGATTCTATCATTAGAACAAATTATGATGTTGATGCTTCGTCTCTTGATAATACTTGATTCACACTTTCTGCGCCTAGCTGAAAGGCGTTAAAGAAAAACGCTTATGGGAGACAACCCATGATTTTACTTCTGCACTTTTGTTTTATATTTGAGTCTTGGAAGTTGTTACTACTTTAGCAACCTCTACTTATCTTTATTTTATTGCATTGTTGTGCCAAGTAAAGTCTTTGATAGTAAGGTTCATACTAGATTTGGATTACTGCGCAGAAACAGATTTCTTGCTGTCACGAATTTGAGCATTATTCTCTGTAGGTAACTCAGAAAAATCTGCCAATTTACGTGAGTGATCCTCAGATATGTACGCAACTTTCATTCAATTTGAGCATTTTCATTTGAGCAAGTCTGTTGCACCTAAAAAATTCATCTTTACGGACTGTTCTGTTTTTGACAGATTCTGCCTTTTATTTCGCATTGCCTGCTTTGCTATGTTTGATGGATTTCTTTATTCTATTAACTTTTAGTAGCTTTGTGCAATGTCCAGAAGTGTTAAGAATGATTATGTCACCTCTGAACATGTGAATTTTGATTATGCACTAACCCTCTAATGAGTTGTTTTGAGTTTGGTGTGGAGGAAGTTTTCAAGGATCAAGAGAGGAGGATGATACAATATGATCAAGGAGAGTGAAAGCTCTAAGCTTGGGGATGCCCCCGTGGTTCATCCCTGCACATTTCAAGAAGACTCAAGCATCTAAGCTTGGGGATTCCCAAGGAATCCCCTTCTTCATCGACAACTTATCAGGTCACCTCTAGTGAAACTATATTTTTATTCCGTCACATCTTATGTGCTTTACTTGGAGCGTCTGTATGTTTTTGTTTTTGTTTTGTTTGAATAAAATTGGATCCTAGCATTCATTGTGTGGGAGAGAGACACGCTCCGCTGTTGCATATGAACATATATGTCCTTGGCTTTACTCATGATATTCATGGCGAAGGTTGAAACTGCTTCGTTAATTGTTATATGGTTGGAAACGGGAAATGCTACATGTGGTAACTGGTATAATGTCTTGAATAATGTGATACTTGTCAATTGTTGTGCTCATGTTTAAGCTCTTGCATCATATACTTTGCACCTATTAGTGAAGAAATACATAGAGCTTGCTAAAATTTGGTTTGCATGATTGGTCTCTCTAAGGTCTAGATATTTTCTAGTAAGGGTTTGAGCAACAAGGAGGACGGTGTAGAGTCTTATAATGCTTGCAATATGTTCTTATGTGAGTTTTGCTGTACCGGTTCATACTTGTGTTTGCTTCAAAGAGCCTTGCTAGCCTAAGCCTTGTATTGAGAGGGATTACTTCTCGTGCATCCAAAACCCTTGAGCCAAAAACTATACCACTTGTGTCCACCATACCTACCTACTACATGGTATTTCTCCGCCATTCCAAAGTAAATTGCTTGAGTGCTATCTTTAAACACTTCAAAAGTTATTACCTCTTATTTGTGTCAATGTTTTATAGCTCATGAGGAAGTATGTGGTGTTTATCTTTCAATCTTGTTGGGCAACTTTCACCAATGGACTAGTGGCTTCATCCGCTTATCCAATAATTTTGCAAAAAGAGCTGGCAATGGGGTTCCCAGCCCCGAATTAATTAACTTTCATAAATTTACAAATAGACACTCCTCCATGGTATGTGATTGTTGGGCGGCACCCGAGGATTCGGTTAGCCATGGCTTGAGAAAGCAAAGGTGGGGAGGAGTGTCATCTAAATAAAAAATAAAATAAAAAGGAACTCCTTCATGGTATGAGATTGTTGGCAGGCACCCGAGGATTCGGTTAGCCATGGTTTGTGAAAGCAAGGTTGGAAGGAGTGCCACCCAAAAAAAAATTCATGGGAGCCGCTCTTTGAAAGTCTGTCTGGCAAGGGGGTTAGAGTGCCCACTACCATTCGTTGACAACAACAAACACCTCTCAAAACTTTACTTTTATGCTCTCTTTATGTTTTCAAAATAAAAGCTCTAGCACAAATATAGCAATCAATGCTTCCCTCTGCGAAGGGCCATTTTTTTACTTTATGTTGAGTCAGTTTACCCATTTCCTTCTATGTTAGAAGCAAACACTTGTGTCAACTGTGCATTGATTCTTACATGTTTACCTATTGCACTTATTATATTACTTTGCATTGACAACTATCCATGAGATATACATGTTACAAGTTGAAAGCAACCGATGAAACTTAATCTTCCTTTGTGTTGCTTCAATGCCTCTACTATGAATTTATTGATTTATGAGTTAACTCTTATGCAAGACTTATTGATGCTTGTCTCGAAAGTACTATTCATGAAAAGTCTTTGCTATATGATTCAATTGTTTACTCATTGTCTTTACCATTGCTTCGAATCGCTGCACTCATCTCATGTGCTTACAATAGTATTGATCAAGATTATGATAGCATGTCACTTCAGAAATTATCTTTGTTATCGTTTACCTACTCGGGACGAGTAGGAACTAAGCTTGGGGATGCTGATACGTCTCCAACATATCGATAATTTCTTATGTTCCGTGCTTGTTTTATGACTATACACACATGTTTTATACATACTTTATGTCATTTTTATACATTTTCCGGCACTAACCTATTAACAAGATGCCGAAGAGCCAGTTGCTGTTTTCTGCTGTTTTTGGTTTCAGAAATCCTAGTAAAGAAATATTCTCGGAATTGGACGAAATCAACGCCCAGGATCTTATTTTTCCACGAAGCTTCCAGAAGTCCGAAAGGGAAACGAAGTGGGGCGACGAGGCGCCGACACAACAGGGCGGCGCGGCCCAGGCCTTGGCCGCGTGGCCCTGGCGTGTGGGGCCCTCGCGTCGCCCCTAAACCTACCTCTCCGCCTATAAGAAGCCTTCGTCGATAATAACGCCAGTACCGAGAGCCACGATACGGAAAACCTTCCAGAGACGCCGCCGCCGCCAATCCCATCTCGGGGGATTCAGGAGATCGCCTCTAGCACCCTGCCGGAGAGGGGAATCATCTCCCAGAGGACTCTTCACCGCCATGGTCGCCTCGGAGTGATGTGTGAGTAGTTCACCCCTGGACTATGGGTCCATAGCAGTAGCTAGATGGTCTTCTTCTCCTAATTGTGCTATCATTGTCGATCTTGTGAGCTGCCTAACATGATCAAGATCATCTATTTGTAATGCTACATGTTGCGTTTGTTGGGATCCGATGAATATGGAATGCTACGTTATGTTGATTATCAATCTATCATCTATGTGTTGTTTATGATATTGCATGCTCTCCGTTATTAGTAGAGGCTCTGGCCAAGTCGTTACTTGTAACTCCAAGAGGGAGTATTTATGCTCGATAGTGGGTTCATGCCTCCATTAAATGCAGGACGATGTGACGAGAAAGTTCTAAGGTTGTGGATGTGCTGTTGCCACTAGGGATAAAACATCAATGCTATGTCTAAGGATATTTGTGTTGATTACATTACGCACCATACTTAATGCAATTGTCTGTTGTTTGCAACTTAATACTGGAAGGGGTTCGGATGATAACCTGAAGGTGGACTTTTTAGGCATAGATGCATGCTGGATAGCGGTCTATGTACTTTGTCGTAATGCCCAATTGAATCTCACACTACTCATCATAACATGTATGTGCATTGTCATGCCACTTTATTTGTCAATTGCTCAACTGTAATTTGTTCACCCGACATGCTATTTCTTATGGGAGAGACACCACTAGTGAACTGTGGACCCCGGTCCATTCTTTACATCGAATATAATCTACTGTAATTCTCATTCTACTATTTTCTGCAAATATCATCATCCACACTATACATCTAATCCTTTGTTACAGCAAGCCGGTGAGATTGACAACCTCACTGTCACGTTGGGGCAAAGTATCTTGGTTGTGTTGTGCAGGTTCCACGTTGGCGCCGAAATCCTTGGTGTTGCGGCGCACTACACTCCGCCGCCATCAACCTTCAACGTGCTTCTTGGCTCCTACTGGTTCGATAAACCTTGGTTTCTTACTGAGCGAAACTTGCCACTGTACGCATCACACCTTCCTCTTGGGGTTCCCAACGGACGCGTGCTGTACGCGTATCACCTGGCCAACAAGTACAGCTGCTCTACAATAGTGGTGTCCGCTTCGATGGAGAATATGAGATGTCTTTGCAACCAACTGCCGAAGGTATTCATGTGTTCACGTGTAATCCATGAATGGGGCTTGCCCGGGTTTATTTCTCGTAAAACATTCTTATATTTCTCGATGTACGGAGCCACCAAGCTGGAATTGTATAGAACTGTGTAGTGTGCTTGATTGAAAGAAATCTTTTCCCTGCACACCGTTGCTTTCCTTCCTAGTGTGCCTTGTCCAGTCAGCCTCCCCTCATACTGAGATTCAGGAACACCAATCGGCTTAAGGTCAGGAATAAAGTCAACACAAAACTCAATGACCTCCTTAGTTCCGTAGCCCTTTGAGATACTCCCTTCCGGCCTAGCTCGGTTATGAACATATTTCTTTAAAACTCCCATGAACCTCTCGAAGGGGAACATATTGTGTAGAAATACAGGACCGAGAATTCTAATCTCTTCAACTAGGTGAACAAGGAGGTGCGTCATAATATTGAAGAAGGATGGTGGGAACAACAACTCAAAGCTGACAAGACATTCGACCACATCTTCCTGTAATCCTGACAAAGTTTCTGGATCCATTACCTTCTGAGAAATTGCGTTGAGGAATGCACATATCTTCACAATGGCTAGTCGAACATTTTCTGGTAGAAGTCCCCTCAATGCAACCGGAAGCAATTGTGTCATAAGCACGTGGAAGTCATGGGACTTAAGGTTCTGGAACTTTTTCTCCTTCATATTTACTATTCCCTTTATATTCGACGAGAAACCAGACGGAACCTTGATACTGAATAGGGATTCAAAAAAGATCTCCTTCTCTTGTTTGGTAAGAGTGTAGCTGGCAGGCCCTTCAAACTTCCCTGGATGATTGCCGTTTCGTCCTTTATGATCTTTCTGGTCCTCCCGTGCTTCTGGTGTATCTTTTGTCTTCCCATACACGCACAGGAAACCTAGAATATTCACACAAAGATTCTTGGTCAGGTGCATCACGTCGATTGCAGAGCGGACTTCCAGGACTTTCCAATATTCTAGCTCCCAAAAAATAGATTTCTTCTTCCACATGGGCGCGTGTTCGTCAGCGTCTTTCGGAACAGGTCGACTACCTGGACCCTTTCCAAAGATAACATTTAAATCCTTGACCATGTCAAATATATCAGCACCACTACGGGGGACAGGCTTCGGACGGTTGTCTGCCTCACCATCGAAATGCTTGCCTTTTTTCCTTAAGTGATGCTTGCGCGGAAGGAAACAGCGATTGTACGGGTACACAACTTTTTTTCTTTTTCCCAAATATTTACCTTCAGTCTCATATAAACAGTGTGTGCATGCGTTGTATCCTTTGTTCGTCTGTCCTGAAATGTTACTAAGAGCAGGCCAATCATTGATGGTTACGAATATCAACGCTCGTAGGTCAAATTCTTGCTCGGTGTGCTTATCCCACACACGTACACCTGGTTTGGCCCACAACTCCAAAAGTTCATCAACTAATGGCCTTAGGTACACATCAATGTCGTTGCCGGGTTGCTTTGGGCCTTGGATAAGCACTGGCATCATAATGAACTTCCGCTTCATGTACAACCAAGGAGGAGGGTTGTAGATACATAAAGTCACGGGCCAGGTGCTGTGACTGCAGCTCTGCTCCCCAAAAGGATTCATGCCATCTGTACTTAGACCAAAGTATAAGTTCCTTGCCTCACCTGCAAAATCCGGGAACTCTCTCCCGATGTTCCTCCACTGCCGACCATCAGCGGGGTGCCTCAACATCGCGTCTTTCTTACGTTCTTCCATGTGCCATCGCAACAACTTGGCATGCTCTTTGTTTCTGAACAAACTTTTCAACCGTGATATTATTGGAGCATACCACATCACCTTCGCAGGAACCATCTTCCTGGGTGGCTCGCCCTCAACATCACCAGGGTCATCTTTTCTGATCTTATACCGCAATGCACCACATATCGGGCATTTATTCAAATTCTCGTACTTCTCACCGCGGTAGAGGATACAGTCATTAATGCATGCATGTATCTTCTGCACATCTAATGCTAGAGGGCAGACAACTTCTTTGCTTCATATGTACCGACGGGCAATTCATTATTTCTTGGAAACAACTTCTTTAATATTATCATCAATTTCTCAAATCCGACCTCTGCCTTCCATTTCATCAATTCCAATATGCTACCCAGCTTTCTCTGCCCATCTTCACAACCTGGGTACAACAATTTATGGTGGTCCTCTAACATCTTGTCGAACTGCAACCTCTCCTTATCCGTGCCACAGTCTCTTCTTGCATCAGAAATGGCCCGACGAAGATCATCATCAACATGATCATTTGATGCCTGTTCTTCACCTCCTTCTTCTTCATTGTCGTCCATTGCGGTATCATCGCATTTTGAGAACATAGATCGGTACTGGTCATCATTATCTTCTTCTTCATCGCCGTCTTCCATCATAACCCCTTCTTCTCCGTGCTTGGTCCAAACATTATAGCTGGACATGAATCCAAACCGAAGCAGGTGGCTCTTAATGTCTCTTGAGCAATAGTAATCCTTCTCGTTCTTACATTTTAGACATGGACAACACATAAAACCTTGCTTCGACTTGTTGGCCTCGGCCACAAGCAGGAAAGAATTCACGCCCTCTCTGAAAGCGGGAGCACATCGGTTACCGTACATCAATGGATGACTCATCTGCATCATAAGTACAATTATATATGTATCAGATGCAATCACCTTGCTAAAATTAGTATTGTACGGACTATGCATATATATACGAGAAAATAGTTGCTAACCTTTTAGGATCAAAAAGAGGAGAAATCTTATCAAATAAAATCAAGTGCCATCCCTCTCACAAGCATTCCATCAAACACCTCTTGTGCACATGTAGAAAAAATGAGCTAGCATACACCTCCACCTTCACCACCAAGGAAAAAATGAGTGGGGGGGGGGGGGGGTGGCTGCGTGTCTATATATATAGGGATGGCCCTTTTGTCGCGGGCCGTATTACGACCCGCGACAAAAGGGGTCGACAAAAGGGGTGCCTACCCCTTTTGTCGCGGGTCGTAATACGGCCCGCGACAAAAGGCCGCGATAAAAGGCTCTGCCGGCTTCGGAGCGACGTGGCCACCCCATTTGTCACGGGTGCAGGCGCGCCCGCGACAAAAGGCTCCCACGAAATCCCTATTTTCCACTAGTGTTAGGTAGCCGTGGTCAAGTCCGAAAATGGTGAATGGAACCTGGGTGCGCGCGCACCCATTTACAAAAAGTTCAAAAAATGCTATTTAAAAGTTTCAAAAAAATGTGAAGTAAATTTTTGCATGTAGATATTATGTTGATACTTACTCGTGTGTGTTTTCACGGAGAAATACCATTGTGTGTGATCTACACAAAAAACAATCAATCAATCATAGAATCTTTCCTTGCCGTCCAATATAAGGAAAGCTCTCGTGTCTTTCCAATCAATCTACTTTTCAGCAAACATGGAAATCAATCGTAGGAAATTAGCATCTTCAATCGCTACAAACGTAAATTTACATAAGGTAAATCGCGCCTCAGCAATTATCTCACATCAATCAATGTTCACTAACCTGGAAACCTATGGTAGGCTTGTTTTCTCGGGTCAATTACAAAAGATCCTCGGGCGATGGTTCTCTTCTCTCCCATCCTCCATGGAACTCTTCACACTCGCATACTTGGCGGAGATTGGCCATCTTCTTGCTGACGCGCGGCGCGCCAGCCACCCTCTTTGGCCTGCGGGCACCATATCCTCACTATCCGCACGCGCAACCCCGGCCCGAGCCTCACTGCCCGCCTCACTAGAGCGCGGCGTGGTGTCGCATGGGCTCATGGCCATCAGCGCCTCTACCCGATGCGTCGCTGTTTCAACATGGAGATCGACATCGGTGCGCAAGATGATCTGGGCCACCACGAGATCCTTCTATCAACTCCCCCTTGTCGGACAACATCGACCTCGAGCGCATTGTGGACACGGGCGACCATGCTCTGCTTCGAGATAGCCTTCCATTGCATCTTGCGATAAATGGATGATGTCGATCTCAAGGTAGACCCCAACGATGTGGATGTGTCCAACTCCATGTCCGGCACCGTGGTCGATCCCTCAAGAACGCCATCAAGGTGGTATGGTCAAAGGAATTTGGCATGTGCATTCTGCTGCTGCTGAATCGCCCGGCTTGGCGTGGGAAAGACCAATACTCAAAGGGTGGAGCTATCTTTTAACGATTGCTTTTCAAGGTAAGTCGCCCCAAGCAGCGATGTACTCGCTGGCGGTGCCAAGTCAGACGACCACCTCCGCAGCCTCCGTGCTGTAAGACTGCAACGGTGGCGCCAAGTTGGACTGCGACCTCCGCGCCGATCCTCCACGCTCAGCCAGGTTGACGCGTGCGAGGTTAGGTACCTTAAACGCCTGTGAGCTCTCCCTTTCCTCTCGCTGGCGACGCTGGCTGCCCTTTCCTTTCTGACAGGCGACCGCACAGAAGCCTGTCAGCGATGCTGAGGATGTAGTGCATGTTGGCCTCCTGCGATCGCCATCACCAACAATGCAACAAATATGGACTCAATTAGCGGTAAAACAATAAAGAGCCGGAAGTAGTGCAGAAGCTTCAGAGAGAAGTTCTCACACATCGACGTCTCCCCCTCAACCTCATGTATAACCAAATTCCTATCCCTGCTACATAGGTGAATAATCCACTTGTTTCCATGTCTCCCATTTCCAGAGTTTTTGTAGTAACCCGTTAGTTGATTGGTTTGGTACTCTGCTTTGCCTTTCTTACTTTGTTCCGTAATGTAGATCGAGAATGAGCCTGGTCCACAGATTGGAAGCTGGATATACAGTTATACACCACAAGTGCAAGCTATAAAATACGCAATAAAGAACTTTTTAGGAGGTAATAATTATCAGTGGAGTAAATAATAAATTGCAAATGTAGCACATTTTCCCGCAAGCATTGTGCTGAAATCTATTTTCTTGCAATCTTACTGCTGAAATCTATTTAATGATTCAGCACAAAGCTAAGAATCATTGTGGATGCATATTCGGTGATGCCATTCCACGTCATGGGAGTGATTCCTGAAAATAATTCTTTCTTTCTTATATAGAGTATAAGCCAATGCATTGCTTTTATAATATGGGTTAGGATCAATGTAAGTTTGCAAGTATTTCCCTAAATTTGTAAATTTAACTTGTTAACGAAATTGTACCTTGATGTAGCAGGCTAAGCTTGCATTAGTCTTCTCTAAACTTCCACATGACAACCTTAAAAGGAATTTCCTTTGTATTGATGTATCGCTGGCGTGCATACGTTCCTACTCAGTTGGCACTGAAATATATTTACTTCATGCTAGATAGGGTTAAACTACAAGCTTTTCTGATCCATATTTCGGTTATCTGCTGACTTATCAATGACTATTTCATTACATATGAGGGACACCTCTTACCCGATTCTGCATTTCTTTCCTATTCTAGGACAACATTTTGTATATGCACAAGTGCACAACAGATATAGACCTTCCACTATGCAGGGCCCTACACTTATTTGCACTTGCAGTTTTTGGTATTAACAAAATGATTCCATGCCATCTGTAGTCCCCTCCTCCCCCAAAAGTATTGTATTTCTCTGTACATACAAAATTATAAATAATTTACTCATTTTTATTTAACTCATCACTCCAAAGATTTCTCAGTATTTTGATTTATTGTGAACTGCATGGTTGGTGTGAGGACACACACTATGAACTGCATGATTTACTGTGAACTGCATGATTTCTCTGTACCTACAAAATTATAAATAATTTACTCATTTTTATTTACTGATCAGTTCGAAGATTTCTCACTATTTTGATTTACTGTGAACTGCATTGTTTGCTATGAGGACACACCTTGTTTCTGAAGGTTCTAGCTGCAATAAAGTTGTTGTTGAAAGGAACTTGCATCATATGTGTTTTTTTTCATGATGCAGCAATCAATTATGGTTATATGTTGTAAACTTCCTGGTCTGGAATGCTTTACACTTTATAGTTTTGCTTTTGATGATATTTGGTCAAAGAGTTCTTTTTTCGTGAAAACGCAAAAAACTTGCGTTTCGATGCATTGATAGATAGGAAAAAGGTTATATGTACAAGTCCACGAAGGGACCAACACCCCACACTACAACTCGACCCAAGAAAGAGGACCTAGTCTAGGGGATGATCTGGCGGACGCCCCGGGCCCCCGCGCTCGCCCACCGTTGCGCCTCGGTCTTGATGTCGTTGAGCAGGGAAGGCACCGAGGGTTGTGCGTTATCAAAGATCGCAGCATTCCGGTGCTTCCAGATCCACCACGCCGTGAGCATGATTACCGACGATGTACCTTTGCGCAACTGGCGGGGAGCAGCCCGCAGGTCAAAGAGTTCTAATTGTAAAAATTCTCAGAACTGACTTGAAAAGTATAATACTGAATGGTAAGCGTGGGCTTGGTGTTGTTTTGAGGAAATATTCAGCACCGAGTTACACTCTGAGAACTCTAGAGAAGTTGACAGTAAGTATTGGTTTTTGGGATCATGAGTTAGTGGTTGTAGTATCACTTCCGTCATGGAACTTTTAACTTGGATTTTTTTCTCAGAAGTTCCAAGTAATGTTTTCCCCTTATCTTCAAGCTTGTGGTTGATTAATTAATTATGAAATCTTCGCCAGCAACATTCTCACCGTGAAGCACTTTTTTGCAGAAATTATGAAAACAGACTCTAGATAGCTAGCTCAACTACCGAATGAGCCTGTTAAAATAGAGGTAATAATACTCAGGAGGAGCAAATTCAGTTTTCTAATGTGTTGCCTTCATATCCTTTATTGGTTGATGTGCCCCCGATAATTGTCGCTTGGAAAATCAACCAATAATTTGCAAGCCAATTTGTAAACTTGTGCAAGCAACCAGCTACTCGCAAAGATGGATGGCTTATCTGTAAATAGCGGTGTAGCCCCGCTCTCAGATTATTGCTTGCGTGAAAAGTAAGATGAGATTTGATCAAGGTTTAAAACAACGCGATATTTCTCCTTTAATAGCACGTTATAGCATATTTGGAGGGTCCATGCTAAATTTTAGTAATTTTACTCTATTTAAAAAATAGCATACTATATCGCGCTATTTGGAAAATAGCATGTTATATCGCGCTAAAACTTCATAGTGTTAACACGCTATTTTTTTAAGCTAAGTTGCTTTCACTTTTTCTTGGTGATGAACTATACTCTGTTCGTTCCACTTCTAGATTAGAACATAATATCGCTAATGCTGATGATTTTTAATAAATAATTAATACTATTTTGTTGCCTTGTGGAATGCTGATATTAGCCAGCCTTCTGAAATATTGGAGATCTATTTGTTGTATGTATAATTCAGTCATTTTTTGTCAACACCCGGATTTTTAAGTCCAGATGCCTATTATGCCGTACATCGCAATCCCAGGAATAATATTTTTGCGATACATAATAGTAAGTAGCATAGAGTCATCATTTATTACAACACATACTTGTCTTACAACAATAGATCACATGATCCAATATTACACAAATATATTGTTCAACAACACAAATAGTAGCGGAAACGAAGTAGTAGTGGACTATCTATTCCACAGGCAACGCTTGACGTTAGAAGACGATCCTAGTTATCGTAGACGTCCTGCTGTCCGTCATCCTGATACTGTTGCTCTCCTTCAAAGTCTGGCATTTGAATAGCCAGGGCAAAGCCATGAGTACTTTAAAGTACTCGCAAACTAACACTAAAGTAATTACTTATTGAGTGTAGTAAGGGGTGCTAAGCTCTAGGTTTATTTGCATAAAGCCAAGTTTTAATTTGATAAACATTTAGTAAGCCTTATCATTTGCTAGACTAACTCAAGTGGGAACATTAGTGTCATTCCCACAACTCGTTGTGATTTACCTCAATATCACCTTTCAATTCATCATTCCTTTTTAGGATCAAAATTCTGATAACGGAGACAGTATGGCCTTTCCAATCGCCCGTAACCGTGGACACGGCTATTCGAATAGGTTTAACACTCTGCAGAGGTTGTACTCTTGTGCCACAACTTTTGATTACATCCGTCGAGGATAACCCCGAATCATCGTAACTCAGTACGCGGATCATCAACCGTAACCTTTCACTTATATGAGCACCTCTCCCCATGAGCTTGGCCTCCCGGTGAAAACCACAGTTAACCCGGGAACTGCACAGGGCTTGGACCGTACATTCACCTCATATTAACATCATCCCACACTTAACGGAGGCAGCCTCGGCGTAACCCCTATGATGCTTGTTTAGAGGGAACCCATACTAAAATACACAAGTTTCTAGTTAAGCCCTACCCATAATCAGGTATTGTGGGGGTACTTACATAATTGGAAGGGTATCGCATTCAAACCCAATCATCAGTTTTCATTTAAATTCACCAAGTCAACCATGTCACCTTCAACTCCACATTCTTTCAAAGTCATTTCACTTCACCATGTTCCCATCTAGAGTAGTCAATTTTATTTGATTAGCACTAGCAACTATTTCATGAGGGGTGCTATCTAGCTTTGATTTGTTCTAAGCTAACCTTGAATATTGTTCTACTCTAGACCAAGTGAATCATAAATCAAAAAGTACTTTGAAATAAATAAGCAAAAGTAAATTTAAAGTAAAAACATGGGATAAGTAAGACATAATATAAAGTGTGATGGTGCCTTGCTCTTGTAGAGCTATGCACTTGTGTTTAGCAAGGGTTAGCTTGCCTTGAGCAGGGTAGTTGTCAAAGTTCTCCTCTTCTTCCTGGGAGTAGGCTTCCTCCTCTTGATACTCCTCGTTACTAGCGTCTATATACGAATACGAGATATAAATACTAAACCAAGCTCACATACTAATCTAAAACACTCAAAAGAGTTCACACACTAATCCTATCATCATATCAAACATGGCATGGTGGATTACTTGGTTGGTTCTTATTTAAGAGAAAAATAATTTCCTCTCATTATTCTTATTTCTTTAATTTGGTATTTAGATCTTTAGAGAAAATAATTTCCTCTCATTAAATCTTATTAAGATTTAATCTCCTCATATAATAATCAGGTATGAAATATAGGTTAACCAAGGTCAACATTCCATATCTATTATATGTGAGTATAATTTAATTGAAGTGCTACACTTCACATAATTTAAAACTAACAATTAAATGATTTAAAATCTCTAAGTAATAATAATCAGAGGTTTATTAGCCTAAGGTCATTTCCTCTGGTTGTATTACTTAGGATCTAAGTTTAAATGAGAGAGTAGCTCTCATACTATTTATAGAATTTGAATTTCAATATTTAGTTGCACTAGAATGACTACATAGCCATTATTTTGATCTAGTCCATGATCATACAAACAACCTGTCTATATTATTGCATAATCAATTAGAGGACATCATTTGTGATTTATTGGAGTTGGAATCAATTCAAAATCAATTATGGTTGAATTTTAAATAAAGTTTCAATTTGCAAAAGTCCCTGTCTGGTTATTTTTATCAGATTAATTCTACTTTGAATTTGGAGGTGGGACCAGTGGCATTAGTTAGATAATTTCATTAGCTTTCCAACGATATAAAGTTTGTTAAATTTGGACTGGTAGATTTCAAACTATACAAAACTTACTAAAGCATCTGCAGGACATTTGAATAATTATTAAATCTATTTTTGAATTGCTGGGCTAGGCGGGAAACGTTACTGGGCCGAAACAGAATTTAAAAACACAGCGCAGCCCATCTAGCAACTGGTGCCTTGGGCCGCCCTGACGAGGTGGGGGCCACCCGTCAGTGGCTTTTAAACCAGCGAAACGGTACGCGTGAGATGAGCCGTAGGATTAGAACAGAATCCAACGGCGTGTGATCGTCGTCGTCTCCGACGAGCGACGGGCGCACTGGCGGCCAGCCTAGGGGGTCGGAGGGAGTACTAGGCCGTCGGAGAGGAAGGGCAGGCTGCTCGGTGAAGTGGAAGTAGATGAGGAAGCGTCTGGTGCAGCGGCGGAGCTCGGCGAGGCTCCAGTCGATGCAGAGCTTCCGCGGGCTCCGGCGGCTTCGAGCTCTCGATTCGAGCTACTCTGGCGAGGTGGGGTGAAATTGACTAGTGGAGAAGGATCAGTGAGGAGAGGGGAACAAGTTGTGTGAAGAAATGGAGGGCTGAGGTCCTCTATTTATAGCGGGAGGGAGGTGGACGAAAGGTGCTGTGGAGGAGCGTCCATGGCGTGGCGTTTCTGGCGATCGAAGGGGCAAGGCGAGGACGGCTAGAGGTAGGCATCGTCCTGGCGATGCTCAACGTGCAGCGACGCAGAGAAAAGGGTGACGGGATCGCTCGAGCGCTTGGACGGAGTGCGGCAGAGCATGCGGCATGATTCTGTCGAGGACGACGGCGACGGTGCAGGGGCAGGCTAGGGAGTGTATCTGGCGTGTAGAGGGCGTGGAGGCGATGCTCGACGCAGGCGTAGTCTTTGCAGGGGTGGAGTAGGGCGCTTGATCGCGTGGCGTCCTGGCGCGGCCAGAGCGCGGTGACCGCGTGCACGGGCGTTTACTGGCAAGGTTTTGGACGAGCTCGTTCTGGCCAATACCGTGGCTTGGCGATGCTTGGCTGTGTACCGTCGGTGTCCTTGAGCTGCAGAGATGCTCCAGGACAAGGAGAAGGGGCGAGATGGTGGCCAGAGATGGATTGGCCAAAGGTGGCCGGCATGGTACGGGTTGGGGTTCATCTCCTCACTTTTCCACTTTAAACGATGGTGACAAAGGCTAGGCTCGATGCAGGGATCATAGAGGGAGCTAATGATCACGAGATAAAGTTGGTTTAGGCCAAAATCCATTGTGTAAAAGGGTGCAACCCATTTCTGGAATAATGCATGTAAGGTGTTCGGTCTTATGGCCGCATGAACTTTTTTGATGAATTTTGGAAATCTTTTTGGTACATCTCATTTATATAATTAATGTGAAGGATTGGTGGTGGTGGTGTTCATTTTGGAGTTGAATTGCAAAGTTTCAAATTTGAGGTTATCTTCTCTTTATTTCAATATCACCACTTGCCACAATCATACTGGTCAACCTAGTCAACATTAGCAATGGTGGTCAACATGAAAGTTACTCACCTTGACAAGGTCTTGGATGACATGGCACTGGTTGACCAAGTTTAGTTTAAGAAAAGAGAAAACCAGAGGGGTAAAGTAGTGAAGAAAATAAAAAGGTGACATATGACCATTATCATATGTGTGAAGGTTTTGAGTTTTGCCTTGGTTTGATTCTGGTTTCTTTGATGAAATTGTGTTTGTTTATCATATACAAGCATTCTACAAGCAAGAGATCAAACAAATATGGCCTTTGGTGAAGATTTGCTATTTGACCTAATGTGTATGTGAGTGAGAAATGAGTTGTTTTCCATTTCTTCTATTTTTCTCAAATGAGGGTTAGGTGATCTTAGTTTAAGGTTTAATAGCAATTGATCAACATACTAACACTCATCATGGCAATTGCACAAAAGAAAATCACTCATATGCATGAAACTATATGTGGCACTATATGCATAGAAAAAGTTTTTGTTAATTGCTAATTTTGAGTTTGGGAAATTCTCTTTCTTGATTATTATTGTTGAAACTTGGGATGTTACAAACCCTTCCCCCTTACAAAAGATCTCGTCCCGAGATCTGAGAGAAAACTAGGTACTAAAGAGATCTGGGTACTCAGTCCTCATGAAGTCTTCTCTCTCCCAAGTGGCTTCTTCTTCGGTGTGATTACTCCATTGGATCTTCAGAAACTTGATACTCCGGGTACGGGTGGTTCTGAAAGCTTCTTCCAAGATGCGAATAGGTACTTCGCGGTATGTCAGATCTGAGTTGATATCCACAGCTCGGTGATCGATGTTCTTGAAAACCTCGGTCTTCTCAGGCACTTCTAAGCATTTCCGGAGTAATGAGATGTGAAACACATTATGTACCGCTGACATTTCTTCCGGTAACTCCAGTTGATAAGATACTTCTCCTTGGCGACTCAGGACTTTGAAGGGTCCGACATATCGGGGTGCAAGCTTTCCTCTAAGCTGGAATCTCTGCATTCCTTTAAGGGGGGACACTTTGAGATATACGAAATCTCCGATCTCGAAGGTCATCTCTCAGCGTCTCTTGTCGGCGTAGCTCTTCTGTCTGGATTGGGCTGTCTTGAGGTACTCGCGGATCTTGTGAACCTTCTCTTCCGCTTCTCGGAGAATATCTGGTCCAAAGACTTGACTCTCTCCTACTTCCGACCAATTCAGAGGGGTACGGCACTTCCTTCCGTACAGTGCTTCAAAGGGGGCCATCTGCAAGCTGGCTTGATAGCTGTTGTTGTACGAGAATTCTGCGTACGGCAGGCAGTCTTCCCACTTAGATCCATACTCTAGCACACATGCTCTCAACATATCTTCCAGTATCTGGTTGACTCGTTCAGTCTGTCCATCTGTCTGCGGGTGATAGGCTGTGCTGAAATTCAGACGAGTTCCGAGTCCTTCATGTACTTTCTGCCAGAATCTGGAGGTGAATTGGGATCCTCTATCGGACACTATTGACTTCGGGGTTCCGTGCAGGCTGACTATCCTTGAGATATATAACTCAGCGAGTCTTGGCCCTTGATAGGTGGTCTTGACGGGGATGAAGTGGGCGACTTTGGTCAGTCTGTCGACCACTACCCAAATGGAATCATTCCCTTTACTAGATTTGGGCAGTCCGGTGATGAAGTCCATTCCTACGGAATCCCACTTCCATTCGGGAATCTGTAGGGGTTGCAACAGTCCTGCGGGGCGTTGATGTTCTGCTTTGACTCTTTGACAGATGTCACATTTGGCGATGTAGGGAAATTCTCCACGTCTGTATCACTGTATGTTGTATATTTTGATTTATCAGAATTCACTTTGCATTATAGTATTGGGATAAGTACTTCAAATCATAATTTGAATACAATAGATTCTTTTGACTAAAGATCAACCAGTAGTTAATTATTCCAGCCCTCTATCATAATGTTGTATTCACCTTTTCTGATACACTAAGAAAAAACTGGGATTGAGGGAGATAAATTGTGCTTCTGGCATGCATTTTCTTCTTCAAAATCTACAACACAGCGAGGATGAGTGAGAGAGAGAGAGCTATGTGAAACACAAATGTGTCCTTCATGTTGCACCTGTGAAGATAGCGAGCGAGAGTGCATGTTCGTGTAGATAATGATAAAATGTTGATTAAATATGTATCTTTGTTCGCATCTTCAAGTCATCGGTCATATTCAAGTGCATTACATTTAAATGTTGATTTGAGTGAGCAAGAGAGAGAAATGTGAAACAAAAATATGTGCTTCAGGGTGCAACGGTTAAGATAGTAAGTGAGAGTGCATGCTCCTATGGATGGTGTTGACACTGATAAAATATTAATTAAATATGTATCTTCATTTGGATCTTCAAATCATTGACCATAGTCAAGTGCATTATGTTCACATGCAAAAAATGAAAGGGTTTAAGAACTTACGGATCCATGGCAACGCATAGGCATTTAACTAGTCTTTTGAGCTTAGCAATGTGGGACTAAAAATTGCAACACCATCTTTTTTTCTTAACATAATGCAACACCATCTTGTATTTTTCTGCTGGGTTTTTGTTTGGGCCACACACACAAGACTGGCTTTAGCATATGGAGAGCCCGCCGGTGAGAGAATGAATACCTACCATTGTCAGTAGAGGTTCACGTTTGTCATATGCCAACCCTCCTTACATGCACATCCCAATGCTTATTGGACTAGCAAGAAAAAAGTATATTGGCACCTCCTTACATGCACACCAAGTATTTACCTAATTAGTTCGTATTTCATATGATCAGCACCTAACATCTCAACATGTTAGCTTAATTTTATCTAAGCTATAATTTACCATTAAGAGCAAGATCTATGGACTAGAGGCAACATAGGAAGTGATGCTACATCCGGTGAGCGGAGACAGCAAGCGCAAACTCCTGGTGCCACAAAACTAGCCGCTATGAGCAAGGTGCAACATCTAGCCACCTTTGCTGCGAGGGTCGGTCATCGATGCCACAAACGGAGGCGGCGCTGCTGCAAGGCCAAGTCATCGGAGCTACACCGACATATTTCTCTAAGAGATTGTGAAAGACGAAAATAGCGGTGGGGATTTCTATGCATCATGAACCCTGCAAGAAGAGAGGGGACAAAAGCGGTTGAAAAGAGATTGTGAAAGAGACATGAACTGGGGTCCACCTAGATTGCAATGAGAAGCAATGTCGACTGGCTCTTAGCTAGATCAAATGATTTTTAGCGTGGCCATCGAACGGTTGTGGACTCGGGGGATTGGGGATTTGATCCCCTATGAGACACTTAGCACGACCCTTGTTTATTTCTCTTCTATTTCTACACTAAGTAGTTTGCGGATTAGAGAGAACTTAGTGTTCGCCCAATCTCTCCCAGCCTCTTAAATACTCTATCCATAAATAAACTAGTGTGATAGGGAAGATTTAATCTAAGTAAAAAATGTACGAATTTGCCAGGCTTTTCTGATATTATGTCCAAACCCAGACAAATGAACAAAACAATTGGCGATTTTCGGGGATTCGGGATAATCCCCTCCGATCTCCACATATACACTAGAAGTAAAAAACCATAAGGATAATCGGAGAGGATTTTGGCCGAAGGGGGAGTTTGAATTTATGGTCTTATATTGGTTTTTGAAAGTCTAATGAAATTGCAAACATTTGTTGAAACAAATAATTAATAAATTTGGGTATATTGTGCCGAGATAAGATATAAGTGTTCCTTCTGGTCCTAAATATTTGTCGCGGGTTTAATGCGTCTAGAAAGAACAAAAGGGAGAACTATTTCGGGAATTTCATTTGGCTCCCAGATGCATATGCTCCCTTAACACCCAAAAACCATAATTTTATTTGGCAAAAAAATCCAATAAAAAAATTGCATGTACATATTCTATGTGTGTTTGTACAGTTTCACAAAACGATGATATTTTTCTGATCGATGTAAAAAACACAAAACATGTCTCACAAAAAGTCTTTTTTACACACGCCAAATGACAAGTCTATTTTTCATGGAATTTTTTTGTGTATCATGTGAAGATGTACAAGTGAAATTTTTGTTTCTCGTACTATTTCCTCTATACCAAGTTTACTATGGAGGAAATAGTAGCGTGGAGTTGATCGGCAACCTCCTCTTCGGCTTTGAGGAAGGTCCCAAGGTCCTCAACGCCGTCTGGTCGGCATGGCAGCCTCTGGTTAACGATTGGGACTGCCTCAAATATATGGTGCGTACATTGGAGGAGCGGTGCGGGCCGCTTACGCAGTATGGGATGAAACACTTGTGGTCGGTAGCCAACATTTGCAACGCCGGTGTCCGGGAGGAGTCCATGGACAAGTCTGCGTCTCAGGCGTGCACTATTAATGCTCTTCCACTTTCAGATCAAGTTGTTTAATCGAATCATGTCACATCAATCACTCAATGTTTCGTGTTATCAATATGCATAAATATATATCATGATAATTGTAAACATATGCTATACGAATAGTATGTGGTTGGGTGTACATTGTCGCACTAGCTTGATAGTCTGTAAAGTGTATGGTCATGTGTTAACCATATGAGCATGTCCAAAGAAAAATAAGCCAACTTAAACAAGTAACCGAGTGAGACAAGCTTAACTACCATATATGACCAACCACTTAATTAACTATAAACTAGTAATTAATTCATATAAGTGACATGCATGATCAACATAAACAATGGAGTGTCCTATATTCGTATAGCCATTTTTGAGATACACCTATTCTCTTGACCTTTTGTCCAATACCGATTCGTCGCCTCTTAATTGCAAAAACGAAAATCTAAATAGAAATATAGCTATATTGGGTTTTATGAATGGATGGCGAAACAAATTATGAATATATCAAGGATTTCGACTATTTTATAGTTCGTCTAGATAGTATGAAAAATGGATCTGGAACGGTAGGCAGTGTTGACCGGGTTACCGTTCACTATGGATCGGGTCAGTGAATATTCTGCATGAGTAGTGTTTACTTATTTGTATGTATAGGCTTTGATTTGGCACAATAGGCTGTATGTGTTTGATCGGATTACTATTGGCTTTCTACAAAGTTTGGGTCCTATGAGAAGAAAGGAATTATCGTGGTAGCAGCAAGTGGCTTTTCTGTTTCTGTCAGAAAAAAAAAGAGAAGGAGCTCTCGTTCGATGGAGCCGGAACACAGGCTCGAAGGCGAGAATTATTCCATCAACGAGAGGAGTGCGGAAAGGTAAGGGAGGTCATCGAAATGAGCAGCGGATGCAGGTAAACCAATTTTTCAGGAAAACATGGGTTCCTAGGTAAGATAATGGCTACCGATATTGGCCGCAGAGAGAGCTCGATCGGGATTGCTTGAGAGGCGATGCGACTGAGCGTCCCGTGCTTTGCCCGTGCGTTGAATTCTAGATTGCCTTTTTTACTTAACTAAACTAGTAATTAATTCATTCTACTTGAATGCCCATGAGTTGTCTGTGAGTAATATTCTATGAAGGATCTGCAGATCTCCTCCAAGTTAGCACTGGCACGCTTCCATGTTCTCCTTCTAGGCTTAGACTAGTCACAATCAGAAGTATCATATACTAGTATCATGCACATGATACTACCCCACAATGCATAATATCATAAGGTAGTATCATAGTATTATTATATTTAATGTTTGTCAATGTAAATTTGTGTACATGATATGTTTGTCATTAAGTTTTCTAGTTTTACGTGCTATGATATGGTATCATATTAGAGCAAGTACAATAAGTTCTAGTCAGCTGGCTATAAAGATTAAAATAGTATATTATTGCTTAGTTGGAGGCGAGAGATAAGGAGAGAGAAGGAGAGTGGAGTCTTATGCAAGAGCCAGCTCTAACACGTGCTCCTAGGCACATTGTGAGAGTGAAATATGGGCCATACATTGATAAAGTACTACATTTTTATAGCTCACTATTATATATGTTGGCTCTAAGTTGACTATAGATGACATGACACTTAGCTTATAGCCAGCAGCTGGCTACACTATTGGAATTGCTTTTATGATACCACTCCCATCTCTCGCTTCATTAATTGGTGCGCCACATCAGATTTTTGCCAACATGACATGCATGATACTACTACTTATGATACTCTCATTATATCTAGTCGATCTACACGTTATGCATTCAATGCTAACCATGGTCCATGGGAGCATGCATGCTAAGAGAAAACTAATCCAATAGGAACAAGTAACTGAACAAGACAAGATTTGTAGTGAACTATTTTTTTAAAGGTAAACAGTGGGTAAAAACTTACTGCAATTTTTATATATTATACGAAAAAGTCTGAATTTTATATTTTCACACTTTGTGAGAAGTAGCACATGAAGATATGCGTGCGAATTTTTTGTTTATTTTTTTTTACATTTCAAAATATGTCTAAAATATATTTCAAAATAAAGAAAGCATATACTCCCATGTTTCAAAACATCACTCACGTGAGTGAGCAACTCTTAAAATCGAAGAACTTTAGACTGGAGCCATTATTTTTCTTCATTCTATATGCCACCAATCGAAGCTCCTGATAGTATATGGTAGTTGACAAACCCAATTAATCTTTCTAAAATATATTACCGAAAAGTTAGATTTCATTTTCTACCACGCCATTATCAAAGCGCTAGTCATAAGCCGCAAATACTTACACAAGCGCACACACAATTACGTGTCCTACGTATCATACGGGGCAACCTCTCGTCGAAGACCGAGACTGCCTCCACTCCATGTGCAGAGGTTAGAGGAGCGGTGCGGGCCTCTGACGTAACATGGGATGAAGCAAATGCGGTCGGTACCCAACATCTGCAACGCCGACGCCCTGCGGCAAGGCCATGGAAAAGGCTGCATCTCAGGTGTGCGCTATTAATCCCCCTTCCATATATAGTCATGCAATCAATCCATGTGACATCGATCAATCAATATTTAGTGTTCTCGATACATATGAATATATGCGATAATGATAAATGTAAACATATATTGATTCTATTTTCCAACTACAACCGTGACTGCACATCAACCGCAATCTATAGGACAGAATGCCTCTGCCGCATCAGAGTGGTTGTCCTTGGTATGCTCCTATTGATGAAAACCACCATGAATACATGTCACACATAATAGTGATGGAACTTCCATAGGGACAAAGGGGACCATTGCCCCCCCCCCCCCCCTCCGAAAATCCTACTGCCCTGGCCACGATGAGGGCGCCCCTCTAGCCGAGTATGACACCTGCCTCAGTGACCTTCACATCGTCTCCTAGATGGAGGACAGCGATGCCCACAACCTCCACATGGAGTCCCTTAGGCAGCAATACGGCGTTGTGAAGGATCGCACATCGGCGCATGAGACGTACAACCTCGGCTCCCACGTGATGCAGTACGGCGATCTCGGCCTCAACGACTAAAGCCTCTACCTGTTCATGGGTACTGTAACAACCCTGTTTTAGCAAACCCTAATTAGGAATTGTTTATGCATCATGAGCATCATCTAAAATACATTACATATAAAATAAAGTGAAAACCTTAAAGTGGATAAATCATTTGGTCTAATTTAAGTGTCTCAGTAAGTCTTCGAACAAAAGTGTTGCACTTTTAGACAAGAGAAGTAACCGATAAAAGTATTAATTTTACTTATATCAATTATCTACTTCACTAGAATGTATTTTCCAAAGAGGTAAATAAGTATTTAAAATTACTTTGGTCAAATAAAAGAGACAAACTGCAGTATAACCAGTTTCAGTTCAGACCTGAGCTAGCAAGGACTAAATATCTTAAGTGATATTTACCAGCTACAGTACCACCGATCTAAATATCCAGGTAGTGGAAAAGCACTTGACCTCTTGACCTCACGTCCTCACCTCTTCCAAGTTCCAACGTCTCCGGCTTGGATACACTCGGTCTCGTGTTGCAGCCCATTGACACGGGCGCCATAGGCGGATCCAGGCACAAGCCCCCACTCGATTTTCAGGCCCCTTATACTTGACCCATAGTATAGGGAGTTGCCCCCACTTAGCCCAAAACATTTGGCCCCACTACTTAGTTTTTCAAAGCCCATGTATGGAAAAGCATAGCCCATTAACTTGTCAGTTTGGCCTGATCACGTATTCACGTTACAAGCTACTCAGCCGGTTCAGGTTCGCTTGTACTAGCATCGATTGGCAAGGGAAGTGAGAAGAAACAGAGAGAGTAGAACAATTGCAAGTGAATGGTTGATCTTTATTGATGGTGACTGCAGGTATTTATAGTCCCTAAACAGTTCGGAGTATATGTCGGTTACATTATTTATGCCTCTTCTAAAAGACACGAGGTCTTTTGGTCCTATAGGTAGGCTTGGATCCCGTACAGGCTTCTTCAGCGGTGGCTCGGCCCCTCCGCCGAGGAGGAGGAGTGGTGGGCGGCCTCGTTGAGGCGGAGCTCCGCGACGCGGCTAGTGAGGCCAAGGGCCTCGGGGGAACAAGTCCCTCTGCAGTTGCCTGTGGGGTGGGATGTCATGGCCGAGACGAAGCACCGGAGAAGCGCCCGAACCTCCCGCGAGGGCGTGGGGAGGGCAAGGGACGGCGCAGGTTCATCGTTCTTCTCCTCCTCCACTTCCTGTACGGGGAGCCGTCGGGGGTGCGTCCGCGGGAATAGCAAACGGCGGTTCGATGAACTCCGTCACTAGGGCGTAGCCCGGCGGAGCGAAGTGCTCCTGCTCCTCGTCGGACGGTATCATAGACGGTAGGCGTGGCCCGTACCCGTGGCGCATGTAGTAGTGCCCAACAGCCACTCCATTGGCGGGACAGTGAAGGACAGCGGAGGAGGCAACAGGTCGTCGGCGTCCGTGGTGATGTTGGAGGCAGATGCCTTGTCCTGGTACTCGGTGTCAACAACTTGTTCTGCAGCAATTTCCGGTACAGCAGCGACCTCTGGCGCCACGACAATGACCTCCGACACAACAATAACCTTCGGCATGGCCGGAACCTCTCCCGGGGCACAACTGCCTCGGTAATTGCTCATGGTGCTCCTGGGGATTGGCAGCGTTGCGCCCATTGGTTACCATAGAGGTGGTACTGGTTGTGGCGGCGGTGGAGACCATGAACAGGGGAATAGCGACGAGGGGCACTGATGTGGGGTGGCCTTCGGACACCTCCACCTCAAGACCGTCAAGTGCAGCCCCGCTTATCGTCGACGCTACACCATGGCCAAGGAGTCCCCCAAGTGGACCAACAACACAAACCCCCGCCATATATGTCAAGGTGAACTCTTTCCTCTCTATGGTTGACCTCAACACCAACTTGAATGGTATGCTACCTCATGCCTATCATCATGGTGTCCATAGGTGCCGACATCGACAAGGACCAAGAGAGAAGGAACTCCCACGGTGCAAGGTCAAGGGAAGGAGAAGAGCAGCTGGACATGGAGATGATCAAGAAGCCGAACCCGACGTCGCTCAAAGCGCTCCAAGGAAGAGAAGGACGCTGGCCGGTCCAGGACCCGGTCAGACCGGACCCACAACCGGACGCCCCGGTCCCAGGCCCGGTCAACCGGGCGCCCAACCGGGCGCAGCTCCCTCGTACCGGACGAAGACCGGAAACCTCGCAGATTCCCGGTTGGCGCCCGGTCGACCGGACCCAGGACCGGACCACCCGGTCATAGGCCCGGTCAGACCGGATCCAAACCGGGTCTGACGGGAATGACCCACCAAACTGCCTTAAGTTATCCACTCGCGTACCTGTTCGCCCTTGCTGGCCATGTGTGCCTATATAAGTAGCCTAGACCCCTCCTTTACCCCTTAGACTTGTTTTGAACTCAAACCTACCTTTGAGCTTAGTCTCCCTTGGGTATCATCCCTCTGTAATCAAGGCACCTTGGTTGTTGACTTTGATCTTGTTGAGTGAGATTCTAGTACAAGTTACTCTCTCTCCCTCATCAAGCTCTTCCTCTCCAACCCCAATCTCTCTCCGGGAATTCTGCCGCGCGCCTCTTCCTCGGAGATTCTATTGGCGTGGTCCATCGAGCCACGGAGGTAAGCATCGGGTGTATAGGGTTGGTGTGCGTGCGTGAGTCTCGGTGTTCGTCGTGTTCTTCGTGTTCCTCGCGTTCTCCCACCTCTCCCCTTGGTTTCGAGGTCAATCCGCGAGATCGGGCCACACACGGGGTCTTAGACCTCATCATATGGTATCAGCAGCTCTTGGTTACCGCGGATTTGACCCTCCACCCACCCGATTTCGTTCCTAGAAAATTTTCCAAAAAATCCCCAAAAATAGCCCCAAATTGCCTCTTGACCGATCTGTGATTTGGTTGCGTTTTGAGTGGTTTTGGTCCGTGGATCTGGTGTTGTTGTGCTTGATCTACTATTTCCCCAACTTTGAGCCTCCAATTCCATCGTTTCCCGTCGATTTGCTCTTTTGGTTTTGGTTTGGGGAAGAACAGGAGAGAGAAAGCTCCAAATCGCGAAACCCGGTTTCGAACCCGGTCAACCGGACCCCAGACCGGACGAGCCAGCCCAGAACCCGGTCGACCGGGCGGCAACCGGACCAGCCGGTCCTCAGTCCGGTCCAACCGGACCCCAGACCGGGCGCATCTTCGCGCCCTCCTTCGAGCTCGTTTTCCGGCGATCACCACCACCACCACCACCACCACCACCATCATCGCAGGTATAACTTGCAACTTTCCCATTGTAACCCCTCTTCCTTTTGCGATCTATCCCATCGAGCATTGCTTGTCTAGTGTTGCGAGACATTGCACGTGGCCCCGCATTGTGAGGTGTGTGTGTGTCGTGTTGAGTAAAGCATCCAAGCAAACACTCGTGTGGCAAGATAGCAAAAGCGAGGCTAACGCTAACATAGTGCGTCAAAAAGCCCCAAAAACACAAAAAGAGTGCGAGTAGCACCATACATCCATACATCCATACATACAAAAGTGTCCAAGTGCCACCAAAGATACAAACGAGTGCAAGTGCCACCATATACAAAAGAGAAAAAGCTTTTAAGCAAAGAGAGATAGGAGAAGAGAGGCCGCGTGTGAATCTTGTTGTCTCTTCCTTTGCAACCGAAGCTTTGGCTCTCCTTGTGTTAGTGTGACACCGAGCACTTATACATACACTTTTCCGCTCACTTTTGGTTGCACTAACCCCGCTTATCTCGTGTGTGTGTTCCACAACTTTTTCCGTGTTTATAGTGATCTTCAAATTGACATTTGGATTTTTGGACCTCACCCACTTTTAACAACATACTCGATCTTGGATTTTGTCTTTTGGCTTTCCACCATACTCACCTAACACCATATTTGCTAGCTTTTGCGTGTGGTTTTGCGTGTATACCCGATACACTTGATCTTGCTTTTGGCTTGGTTGATTGCCTCAATACTATCTTACCTTGGTAAGAGTGCGAGGTAGTATTCTTCCACTAACATACACCATATAGAGCTTGTCATGCTAACATGTATAGCGACGAAGAAGATACGGAGGAGTACACGGAGCACTTCGAGGAGGATTCCTCTTCAAGCACCGCGGATGTGGAGGAACATGTGGAGCTCGACACCGACTATGGCTCCGCGAGCATCACCGACATGACCGACATCGAGGAGCTCTACATCGACAATGGCTCCTCAAGAATGGACAACATGGTGGAGCACCACCTTGAGGACGACATCAACGAGCTCTACATCAACAATGGCTCACCACTCATGGACGACATGGTGGAGCAACGCCACGAGTACGACATCGACACCATGGCGGAGCCTCACCTACGCTCCACGATGAGCAAAGACGATGCTCCCAGGTACACCTACTTGGCCAATGGAGCTACATATGAAGATAGAGGACCTCCACGATGGCACCATCATATGGATCATCAAGAGCGTCCTCATCATGATCGTCATCGACACACTTCTCCGAGCTCCACAAGGCGCTACCATGAGAGTGCTTATGCACAAGATCGTCGACTTCAAGTACACCATATGGAGCATCAAGAGCGTCCCCATCATGAGCATCATCGACACTCTTCTCCAAGCTCCACAAGGCGCCGCAAGCAACATGCCAAGTCGCATGAGCCATCATCTAGGCATGGCAAGGACCGTCATCGACATACATCACCACATGAGCTTCGCCGCCACAAGCCACTTCATGGTCGCCATCGACCAACATCTTCCACGAGTCTTCGACGACACCACTCAAGCCATGGTGATGATGCACGAAGACGAGAGCCTCGACATGAAGGCGACAAACACCATGATAAGGTGCCTACCACTCCAAGGATGGCAAGTGCACATCGAGCATACCTTCCTCATAAGGCGACTTCCACCTCTTGTGCCACCACCACAATGGCCTCTATCTCTTCACGTGCCTATGGACTCCGATGCTACAAGTGCAAGCAACAAGGCCACCCTCCACGGGAATGTCCCAATCTCCTATGTGAGGTGTGCAAGGCCAAGGGTCACGTGGCATGGCAATGCACAAAGCCAAGCGCCAAGACTCTCTACTTCGACGAGCTACAAGCCCAAGCCACCAAGAAGCCTACGGTGCCCACACTTCAAGATGAAGAACTCCAAGGCCATCGCAAGGATGATGTGGATCCGAGCCTAGCTCTCCACGTCACTACGGCGCCACCGAGGGAGGATGACTTGGGAGGCGATGGAGTTGATCATGGTGACCATGGGATTCCCCCTTCACCTATGGAGGCGCATGGAGTTGAGATGGTTGAGCATGGGAATTTCCCTTCAACCAAGGAGGCGCATGGAGATGAGAAAGTCGAGCCTACTCCCCTATGCTTCATTGATGAGTTGGTACCAATCCCATGTGAGCATAAGAGCCACTTAGCCCACTTGAGTGAGAGTGATAGTGAGTTGAGTGACTTCCACCCCATATGTGAGTTTGAGTGCTTCCGTTTGGAGGACATGAGTGATACACAAAGTGAGTTGAGAGAGGGAGATGATAGGTCCATGGAGGACATCGCATTTGCTAACACATTAACCTCTCCCTCTTTTGTGTCTTCTTATGTTGCACTAGGTTCCACGGAGGACGAGTTCCCGCTCATGGAGACGATGTACATGGTGCATGAAGATGATGATATCTCACCATGCTTGCTCCAAGATGGACATGTCGACCACATGGATCCTCCTACTTCCACAACACCTACTTCAAATGAGTCGTCCTACAAAGGTAACAACATAGGTGTTGATGATGCCATGATCCCGCTAGTGGACATGATGACTTATGAGTGCATGCATGATCTCGATGATCCATTTGCTACTTCACATGCTACTTTCATTTTCCCATGCGATACTTCGCATGTTAACATTGTTGATCATGTGGAAGTGAATGCTTGTGATACCATGACCATGCCATGCTATGAGAGCTTCAAATTTTCTACCATTGCTTGCAATATGTCGACCACTTGCTCTTTCCCATGTATTGCTTGCAATGATAATGATAAGGATGACATTGACTTCCGCATGCTTTGCCCCAAATGTTTACACCATTCCATGATCCTTGCATCCAAGATTGTGAACAATTGCTCTTTCTTATGCTTGGTATGCAAGAATGCTTATTTCATTGTCCACGAGATGGCCCCCATAGCCTTCTCACTTTTTGATGATCATGAGTTACCACAAGCCATGAATGCACCTTCTTGCCATATGCACAATCGCCATGCATTTCATACTATCTTGCTTGACACTAATGGTGATGTGCACAAGTCATGGAACATCATGATGGATGATGTGTTCCTTTACCATGCACACACGCTTTTTGTTCTCTCTATTGTGTGTATAGGTACCCGAATGACAACTTCCACCGCTACGGAGCATGAGCTCACGAAACACGCAATTGAGAGCTACCCCAACAAGGACGAGATACATGATCCAACCCATGGGATTCACGCCAAAGGGTATGTTCCCAAACGCCTTCGCCCTCGTGTGTTTCCGGCTTGTCTTGTCGAGCTTCCGGTTTGGACCAATGCCTCGTCACCTCTTTTGCCTCTTATGCAACATATCTTGACACATCTTGTTGGCACAATGGGTGTTGTATGTCTTGATATTATCATCATACACTCCGAGAATCTCAAGGACCATGTCATACATGTGAGAGACACCTTGTGCATCTTGTGCCACATGTCACTCATAAAGTTGCTCTTCTTTGGATTTCTCATTTCATCTTTGGCAATTGAAATGGATTCTTTGACGCTTGAGGATACCCATACTTGGCTCACGCCAACCATACTTTCCCAAGCTAGACGTTTCCATCTCTTTGCCATTGCACATAACAATTTTGCCCAAAATTTTGCCGCCGACACTTTCCTTTTGATTGTTCCATTTGTGTGGGACAATGCTACACATCACATTTTTGACACTTTACAAACCAAACTTTTACATGCACAAACTTTTGCCCCACCAAATTTTGAATACATCGACACTCTTTTGGTTCCCATTTTTGCCAAATGCCTCTTGGAGAAACGACTTGATGCTTCGTATTTGCTTGAGAACCTCTTGTTCGCCGATCACAAAATTGGCATCCACAAGTTTTCCATTTGCAAGTTGTTTTTTCCCACGCTCTTCTTCGACCGCCACTTTATCCCTCTACCACAACATGGGACAACCGTCATGGACTACACCGTCGATGAGGAAATGCAAGAGTCGAGGACGACTCTTTCCCAAGGGGGGGGGGGAGATGATGTGGGGTGGCCTTCAGACACCTCCACCTCAAGACCGTCAAGTGCAGCCCCGCCTATCGTCGACGCTACACCATGGCCAAGGAGTCCCCCAAGTGGACCAACAACACAAACCCCCGCCATATATGTCAAGGTGAACTCTTTCCTCTCTATGGTTGACCTCAACACCAACTTGAATGGTATGCTACCTCATGCCTATCATCATGGTGTCCATAGGTGCCGACATCGACAAGGACCAAGAGAGAAGGAACTCCCACGGTGCAAGGTCAAGGGAAGGAGAAGAGCAGCTGGACATGGAGATGATCAAGAAGCCGAACCCGACGTCGCTCGAAGCGCTCCAAGGAAGAGAAGGACGCTGGTCGGTCCAGGACCCGGTCAGACCGGACCCACAACCGGACGCCCCGGTCCCAGGCCCGGTCAACCGGGCGCCCAACCGGGCGCAGCTCCCTCGTACCGGACGAAGACCGGAAACCTCGCAGATTCCCGGTTGGCGCCCGGTCGACCGGACCCAGGACCGGACCACCCGGTCATAGGCCCGGTCACACCGGATCCAAACCGGGTCTGACGGGAATGACCCACCAAACTGCCTTAAGTTATCCACTCGCGTACCTATTCGCCCTTGCTGGCCATGTGTGCCTATATAAGTAGCCTAGACCCCTCCTTTACCCCTTAGACTTGTTTTGAACTCAAACCTACCTTTGAGCTTAGTCTCCCTTGGGTATCATCCCTCTGTAATCAAGGCACCTTGGTTGTTGACTTTGATCTTGTTGAGTGAGATTCTAGTACAAGTTACTCTCTCTCCCTCATCAAGCTCTTCCTCTCCAACCCCAATCTCTCTCCGGGAATTCTGCCGCGCGCCTCTTCCTCGGAGATTCTATTGGCGTGGTCCATCGAGCCACGGAGGTAAGCATCGGGTGTATCGGGTTGGTGTGCGTGCGTGAGTCTCGGTGTTCGTCGTGTTCTTCGTGTTCCTCGCGTTCTCCCACCTCTCCCCTTGGTTTCGAGGTCAATCCGCGAGATCGGGCCACACACGGGGTCTTAGACCTCATCAGGCACCCAGCGGTGCCCTACGGTGGCGGTGGCCACCATTCCTGTTCTAGTGATGCTAAAAGCGACGCCCAAAGTTCCGGCCAAAATTCCGGAGATGTGCAGCGGCAATGCCAAAGGTCCAGTGAGGAAAATGGGAGCAGCGACGTGCCTTTTCTAAGAGACATGATGTCCCTTCGGCATCGATAGCGTTTGGGCAACGAGGAAGTTAGCATATAGGAAATCCTAACTGCATTATTACCCTAAAACTGACGCTAATCCCTAAGGGTTAATACTTCCTAACAGGAAGAAAGAAGCGATAAAAGTTTCGCTAGAAAACGGAAGTTTGGAGACAAACGAAGCGACTAGCCGCCTTCCGCCCTCCAGCAGCCACCTCACCATCTGCCTTGCACACCGACTGGCCGTCTGCCCGCCCGTCCTGCGAACTTTGAAGATCGAAGCCTCTGGTAAGCCCCAAGTTCTTTCCCAAGAGTCTTCTTAATTTCTGTAAACTTCTGATTTCTTATTTATTGTCTCTTTCCAATTCTAGTATGTTATCTTTATTGAGCCAATAGTTTTACTTTCACATGAATACATGGTAATTACTCAAAAGAGAAGTTTGATGTTCAGATCGATTTTCACGGATTTCAAGTGTTATCGTGCTGGATTTACTCACATGTTGTATTGTTGTTTGAATATTTGAGAGTCAGTGGCGAAAAGGGTCTTAAGAGAACACAGAGATTTATCTTCCAGACATGGTGATTTAGGGTCCCTGGCGTTGGGGAGCTGGTGAAGGGGAAAATTTCTAGAGTCGTGTCAAGGACGGCTACAAGTATTGACGTCTGGCAAGACATGACATTGCCAGAAGTCTCCAGTAGTTGCTTAAGGTTTGGGGAGCAAACCTGGGTAAGGAGAAGAGGGCTCTTAGAGTGGAGCTTCTCAACCAAGTGGCTAGTCAAAACGGAGTTGCTGACTCCACATATTTGAACGAGGAGGGTTGGGCCCTGCGTTACCACTTGGAGGACCAGATCATTCAGCTAGACTGCATGGAGGAAGAATATTGGCGACAACGCAACAGGCTCAAGTGGACGCTTCATGGGGATGCATGTATGGCTTACTTCCAAGCCTTTGCCAACGGGAGGCGACGAAAGTGCATGATTCCGCTGGTAGAAGACATCTATGAGTTATACTAGGGGCTTATGGGTTCGGTGGGGGAGGATAAGGTCTTTTCGCTCACCCCAGACCTATGGCTGGCCGAGAAAAGGGTCTCTGGGGAAGAGAACAACGCTCAAGAGCTGACCTTTACTCCAGAGGATCTGGATGAGGTCCTGGCGGGCATGAAACCGGACTCTGCGCCGGGGTCGGAAGGGCTGCCTGTGGTGTTCTTCAAGAAATTTTGGGAAATTCTTAAAGGACCTATTCTTGCGATCCTAAACGATTTCATCCTAGGGAGGGTGGACATCTCACGGTTGAACTATGGTATTATTTCGCTTATACCCAAGGTTAGAGGGGCGGACACAGTTAGACAGTTTAGACCGATTGCCCTAATTAATGTTATTTTCAAAATTATCGCCAAGGCTTACGCCACGAGGTTTTCCCCGATAGGACGATTGATCACAGCCAAACCACTTCTATGAAGGGTCGATGCCTACACGAGGGTGTGTTGGCACTACATGAGATTGTGCATGAATTGCGAATCAAGAAGCTGAAGGGTGTTCTCCTCAAACTGGACTTTGAAAAGGCTTACGATAGGGTTAACTGGGAGTTTCTGAGGGAGGTGCTGTTGAGGAAAGGGTTCTTAGCAGGTGTGGTACGTCTCCTTATGCAACTTGTGGCCTGGGGGCAAATGGCTATCAACGTCAATGGTGAAATTGGCCCATACTTTAGGAATGCGAGGGAAGTGCGGCAAGGGGACCCACTTTTCCCGGTCCTCTTCGACTTTATGGCTGACGCCCTAGCGGCGATCTTGGCCAAGGCCAACAAAGCCGGCCACATACAGGGGTTGGTCTCCCACTTGATCCCAAGGGGGTGACTCATCTCCAGTATGCGGATGACACCATGATTCATGTTGAGCCGACACCACCAGGAGTGGCAAACCTCAAGGTTCTCTTACTGTGCTTTGAGAATATGTCGGGGCTCAAGATTAACTTCACCAAAAGTGAAGATGTGGTGACGGGGGTCATAGAGGAGGAGAAGCTGAGGGTGGCAAATGACTTTAACTGTAGGTTGGGTTCTCTTCCCATGTCTTATCTAGGGCTTCCGATATCCGATAAATCCTTGTCGGTAGTAGACTGGTATTTCTCACAGAGAAGGTGAGTCATGGGGTTGACCTGTGGCAAGGACTTTTCCATGCCTCTGCGGGTAGGTTGGAACTAACGAATTTGTGCCTGTCTAGCCTGCCAATGTGATGAGGACATCCCTACCTCACTACTACCTCCATCATTACAAGTTGAAGATGATCCTTCTGTGAAGCTCAAGTCCAATGAAGTTAGGATTGGACCAATGACACGAGCACATGCGAAGCTACTTAAACAATAGGTGAACTTGTTCCTAAGTGATACTTTGATCGATGAGCACTTTATAATGCCTAAGTCCTATTATTTATGTATGATCAGGTATGAGGAGAGAGCAAGCATCGCACGAGGAGGAGAGGAGAAGCTGGACAAGAAGATGGACGTGAAGCTGGACATGGAGCTGGACGAGAAGACATCCCATGGACACGCGAGGGAGGAGCGGGAGGCATGCGCGAGAGGAGGAGAAGTCCAGGTCGACGCTTAGCCCGGTCAACCGGCCGTGACACCGGGTCGCCCGGCCCCAGGCCCGGTCAGAACGGCCCCCACGCCGGACCAGCCCGGTCCAAAACGGGCCCCACGCTTGTGCCAGCCGGGGCGTATCCAGTAAGCCTGGACCGAGTCCGAGTCTGTCTCGACCAGATCTAATATGGGTCGGTTATTTTCGTACTTTTTCGACCTGAGGTCACCCTGAACCCCTATATAAGTGCCCAGGACGCCCCCAAAGTTGCTTTAGACCACGTTTAAGATAAACCCTAGTTCTTAGTTGTTTGCTCTACAAAACTATTGAGTCCATACACCGTATTGCTTGATTTGGTGTAGATCTGAAAGTCTTGTGTGATCTGTTGTTCCATTGGGAATTAGAAGGTTGCAACTTACCGCTTCGTGGTCGGCGGCTACGTGCGCAAGTATGTGGAGTTGCGAATATCTTGCAGGGTTGAGAGCTGTTTCATTGGCGACAGGGACCAATCGAGAGATCTCGTAGCGTCATACAAGTTATCATCCACTTCATCAAGTTACCTCCGCTGCAATCACCCCGTGATCATCATCACCATCATTGCTTACTGAGAAGATCGGGCCACCCCTTATCATCTTGGTATCAGATTCTCGGGTTTCCTCGGTAAGCCATCCACAATCCACCCCATAGTTGAGTTGTGAGTGTTTCCTATCCAGAAAAAGCCAAAAAAATTAGGGTTAGGGTTTGCCATAGCTTTAGATTGCACTAATTTCAAGTTTTTGTTGTTTTTCGTCGTTGTTTTTGCGTATCTTTTCTTCCATCTAGTATTGTTAGGGTTTGTGTTTCCGCTTTCATCTAGAGTCAGTTTTTGCTGCTCCGAGTCCACATACCATACAGTGTGTTTGTCCAAACCATAGCCACAGCCTTTCGATATACGTGACTAAGAACTTCCCCAGAAGAGACTAGTTTTACCGCTCGACAGACTGCTCATTAGGGTTTTGGTGCTTTGCATTATCTGTGGCCGTGTTATCAAGGATTTTCGTCATAAAAAACAAACAGAAAATAGAAAAGAAGCAAAAAATAAGTTACATAGCTGCGTGTGTTACAAAAAGAAAATCCAAAAAGATCAAGTGAAGGCCTAGTTTACTTTTCTGCACCTGTAGTTGAGCAATCTTGTGTCTGTTTCGTTGAGCTTTGCTAGTGTCTCTCGAGTGCATTGCAACCTTTCATCTATATAGTTGCATCGCCACATTTATCGCCTTGTGTGAGTATCATTGGTTGTCTACGGTCAGCGCTAGAGCTTGTTATTGGTGCAAATAGGTAGCCTACCTACAGCCCACATATATCCTGCTTTGTCGTGTGATTTGTTCTTATACCCTTGATATTCGCTTCGCTACATCCGTGTACTAGTTGTCACTACAAGTGGTAAGCAATACTAATTCACTTTGGAGAGGTAAGATTTCCTTTTCTTATCAGTTTTGAGTGAGTTGTGAGAGTACCACCATATATTTTTGATTTAGTGCACTAATCTACTAACCATGTCTGCTAGTGATGCTAAACTTGTTAACCAGGAAAACAAGGATTCTGCTGATATCATCACATGGAGGGAGTATGAAGCTCTTCGTAAAGAGATGCGACGTGAATTCCACACTCAGGATGATGCGCTTAGGGGAACGGTCCAAGGGATCTCCCAGAAGCTGGATGCTACTAGTGAGACCGTCACTACAATGAAAGATCAAATGACGGATATCCAGCGTAGTCTTCAAGCTTTGCACCTGGCTGTTGATAATCTGACACACCACCACCAACAACAACAACAACAAGAAGACGACGCAGAAGATGAAGCACCTAATGCTAATCATGGTGCTGCACGTGGTAACCGCCATCTTGGTTTTGCTGAACTCCGACGTCCAGGTCGTGGGTTTGAGGAAGAAGATGGATTGGGTAAGCCCAAGTTCTCCATACCCAAGTTTGAAGGAGGAGTTGAAGTTGAAGAATACCTCTCTTGGTAGCTCAAGATTGAGAAGTTATGGCGCTTACATAATTACACTGAAGATAGGAAGATCAAGCTTGCTTCTTCCGAGTTTGATGGTTATGCATTGCGTTGGTGGGATGGACTTGTTTGTGCTCGCGAAGAACATGGTGAGCTGCCTATTATCACATGGCGTGCTATGAAGGCGGCAATGCAAGATCGTTTTGTGCCCACTAATTATCTGCGATCTATATATGAAGACTGTTGATGAATACTACATGGAGATGGAGATGCTAATGCAGCGTGGCCGTGTCCGTGAGTCTCTAGAGATGACAATGCAACGTTTTCTCAATGGATTGAAGTATGATATCAAAGGCATTGTTCATCATTACAACTACACCAATATGAATCAATTGGTACATCATGCAAGAGAAGCTGAATGACAGTTGGCTAAAGAAGCAAAGGTTAAAGGTCGTGCTACGGGAGCAGGGCGCTTCACGCCTAGGGTGCCCCCATCTACGGCGCCGGCTCCATCGACGCGCTCCGCACCTTACTCTACTCCGTCTAGCAAGCACTACAAAGGAAAACATTTTTTTTTGACAAATCACTTTCGTCATTTGAAGGCCAGTTTTCGTCAAGGATTACTTCACGGTGACGAAATTTGATCGTCATGGGGTTCGTCAAGGAAGCTCCGTCATAAAATATCGGGGGTGACGGTATGCATTTTTTCATCAACGTCAAATGTTTGATGGTGACGACCTGCAAATTCGTCAACATCGAAGGTTTATTGTTGATAGACAGGTTTGTCACGAAAAATTGCAACTTTCGTCAATATCTAAATCTTGGGAAGTTTCTGATTGGTCCAAAAAAAGCATACGTGGCCTTACATGTTGGTCCCATTTGGCTTCTGACAACATGGTCTGACGGCGCTGACATGGTGGGACCCACAAAATATTATGACAAGCTGGACCCTCAATATTCTGACCGGTGGGATCCACAAAATTCAGACAAGTGGGACCAGGTTGTTGCCGACATATGGGTCCCAATAATGCTGACTGGTGGGACCCACAAATTCTGACAAGTGGGACCAGAAATTGGTGCCACGTGGTTTCATTTAATAGTGACGTTGTGACATTTTCCGTCACCTTTTGAATTTTACAAAATTTGAGAGCATTTGAATTATTTGCGAAATTTGAGAAACAAAAAAACTGGCAAAATATGAAAAAATAGACAATAAATATCATGCATAAATGGTGGCACAAGAAGTATATATGTCTCTCACAGACCGAAAGATTCATAACAAAAATTACAATTGGAACACAAAGAAATTAAAAGACCTATGATTAATAATGTTGTAGGACGGTGGTGCAATAGATCAGTTGCCCTGGGATTCAGACATGGATGGTGGTTGAGATGTCCTCAAGAGCAAATTAAGCACGGTATCTGTTTCTCTCTGCCTCTTTTCAAAAGCCGGAGTCTTTTCTTCTTGGGCTTTCTTCAGAGCTTCAAGTTCTTCCTCCTGCTTCTTCCTGATCTCTTCAAATTTTTGATCTTGTTTTTGCAGTCTTGCCTGCATCTCACTGTGGTACCTTTCAGCTGCCTGTATGGAGTTCTGCTCTTGATCTGCCAGTCTTTGTTGTAGCTCTCGGATGCGTGTAGCTGAGACAGAAGACTTCCTGGAGCTTGTTGCGACGCCCAATCTTGGTAGGAATGTGCTGTTGCAGGTGGTGGATGGGCTTTTCTCGCTCAGAACTAGCTGAACAATTTGCAAATCAGTCAAATCAGGTTCATCTTCATTGCGTGGCGCTGTTTTTTTTTGCCACCATTTTATCCTGCATAAAGATTACAATCATTGCATGGACAACATACAAAACTGGATTATATTATATTGTGCTAATATGAAATATTTCTTACATATGCACTTTTTGCTTCAGCACTCATAATGTTATCCTTGTTAGTGTGTGTGATTCAAAAAAATTCAATTGGAGAGGTTTCTTCTTCCTGCTGCTTAGCCTTCTGCTTGAAAAAATGTAGAATGCACATTACCATTGTACACTGTGTATGACAGAAGTATTAACTGTATGGGGAAATTCAGAACACTTACTATAAGTTCCCAGTGAGCAACATAGCTTCGAGATCCAGTGGTATGGAACTGTTTCACAGCTTCTCTGTTCTTTCCATTTTTTACACACACTACCTATGTTCAGTACATGCATTTTATTTATCCAGATCAGAGAAATGTAAGAATTCAGTAGCTGTTATTGAAAGGAATAACGTTTATGTACCTGATACTTCTCATCAAACCATCTCTTCACCAGTTCTTTCCAGCTTTTCTCTTCTACATGATCTGGCTTCTTCAGATATGCTTGCTCTAGTGTGAGATTTTTAATTTTCGGCCAATACTCCTTTTTAAGCCTATATCGGAACTGCCGAATACTAACTTGCAGCATATCAGTGCACACATCTTGAGCCACCTCATCATTTTTGTCCATACTAAACTTTCCCTGCAAAATAGTGATGCATTAATCAGTAGATTCTTAGATAGTTGATCATGTAGCATACTAATTAGGTTAAACCAAGATTGTACAGGACTCACCGCTACTGTACTTATAGCATGAGGAATGACATGCTTGAGAGTTTCATCTTTCTTGTACTGTGTCCAGTGTGTTGCAAGCGGCATTTTCTCACGGATGTGAATACCAACCTCAACCTTTGCTCAGCTTTCTTGTGGATATAATCCTTGGGTCTCCTGACACCAGCAGAGAATTCAATTGGCATCTTATTGCCACCATGTCTTCTTGTGTACTCATGTAGTCCATGGCCCATGGTAGGTCTGCATCCACCTCTCTTTCTCTTACTACCGCCAGATGTTGTCAATGTCTCTGAAATAAGAGATATGAAATGATTCTCTTTTATATGAAAATATGCGGTACAGTGTTTAGTTTTTACAAACTTTCATACCTTGCGGCTGAAAGTTTACAATTTGATTGTCCTCAGGAGATGAGTTGCTGCCTCTAGATGTCATGATCTGGTTAGGTGAGGGTGCTCCTTCTGTGTTCTGACCAGCAGTGGCCGTCGGCTCATCAGATGACCCAGCTTCAGGTTCAGTTGTTGCCATTGATCTTGTTGCAACGTTGGATGGTGCAACTTCAGGTCTGGATCGCTTCTTCTCTGCAACTGTTGCAGAAGAAGCAACTATCTGCAAGCAAAGTAGAGGCTACATTAGTAGGAAACATTTAGCATGTACGTATTTGCTATCATAGTTCACACATAGTTCCACAGACCTGAGCTGAAGTTTTGCCGACAGTGCGCTGATCCTCATCTGAATGAAGATCATCTTCAGTAGTAGCTATCTCTTCTGGATTCGGTTCGTACGAAGGGTCCTCTTCGACCTCCTTCTCTTCGCAGTCAGTGTCCTTTAGATTGTTACTAGTTCCTATTTGTATCCCACCATACACTAATGAACGTGCAAAACTAGAGAATTCCTGCTGATTTTTGTGGCCAGGTCCAAATCTTTCAGCCAAAACTTTTTCCATGCGTTCTATATTTTCTTTCATTTGTTTCTCCTTGACAAGCTCATATGCCGGCTTGACGGGGTTTTCTGTCTGCGCTGAAATAATCGGAAGAGCGGAGCGTGAACAAAACATAAGAGGGGGCCAATTCCATAGAAAACAGCAAATAATTGTCATTGCAAAATATTGTACAGCAGCAAATGATTGAAAACATAAGAGTCTACGTATGATGTCGGCAAACAAAACATAAGAGGGGGCATATGCCAGGCTAAGGGACATCATGTGCTTTTAGATATCTACTCGTAACAAATAATTTTCAATGGGATGCAGCCAAGTCCCTCTACTTTTGTTTGAAGTTGTAATTAGGATGCACCATTTCTACCTGATTAATCCCTTGTCTCAGTTACTAACGCACATGCGCACCAAAAGCATCATTGAGGTTACAAAATTAGAATCAGAAAAGAATTTAAAAGGAAGTATGTTTTGTGATCACCTAGATATGGCTCAATTGTTTTGTAGTTTGGTTGATAGCCTTTGGACCTGATCAACCTCCTAGATGTAGAGTTAATTGACACATTGATTTGGGAAACACGTGCAAACTAACTAGATCCATAGAAAACAGCAAACAATTGTTCTAGATCAAACTCTGCTTCCCTCTGAAACTGAGGAATAAAAGTCTGAAGCAATGTCGTTGTTCACTGTAGCTCGTCAGGCTGTTTTCGGCAACGGCTGGAATTAGTTCAGTTAAGTGTTTCGGCAAACAATTGTCTACGCAAAAGATTGTACAGCAGTGGGATGGCAAAGATTGCATAGCATGGCATGATTGTCTCTGCAATAAAAACGATAAACCCTAGACGTATGATGTCGGGATTGGATCTATCAAATATGCAAGATCTAGATATAGGTCAAACGGGCTAGGTAGACATGTAAAACCGATCTCTCGATCGAACCATCCGAAAAACACAACAACAAGCCGATCACCGACAGATTTACCTAGGGGTTTCTTCGAGCTGGGCGCCTTCTTCGGCGTGTGTGCGCGATTTTCCTTCCCCCCGACGTTTCGACGACTGCCAGCCATGGCGACCACCCGCCGGGGAGATAGATGCGAGATGGAAGAACGTCCGGCGAAGACACCGGATCGGGGTGAGCACGAGAGGATGAGGTCGGGGGGGGGAGTTAAGATGCTCGTAAATCATGCGGGAGAGGCACGACGTATATAAGGGAGGGCGAAATATTTGATAGGTGGGGTGCGCGGGAGGAGTGGAGGGAACAAAAAATTTGGGTGTTTTGGCAGCCGGTGTACTACAATTTGGAGGGAACAAGTTTTTGCCGTGAAAGAAAAAATATTACTCTGAAAATGGAACTGTACATGTATATTTTAATTAAAAAATGACAGAAAACGAGTAAAACTCATAATAAATGCTAAATTCAATGTAAAATCATCAGTAACTAGTGGGACTGAGTAAATGTTGTGACTTTCATGTGGAAAATTCAAATTTAAATTTTTCATGAGGTTTGGTGTAGTTTGATGTGAATTTACACAAGTGAGGGCATTTTCGGCATAACGGTCGAATCGTCGACCCCGGAAGTTGTAAAACCTTTTGCATATGAGGTATATGTGAGAACACATCCCACATATACATGTTATTGTTCACACATGTGAGATTTTGTCTGAAAACACTTGTGAAACCTCATGTTGGTTGGGTCGATCCATGTGTGGACCCACATCGATCATGTCGGTGAAGGGCTCTTTTTCAAGCAAGCTGCACTTCAAAGACTCAGATTGAGCTGCAAATTTTTGTGAGTGGTCATGAAGGGTAGGTATGTGTGCTTGAGGAGTTTCAGATTTTTCTGACAATTTTAGGTGTTTGTTTATTTTTTTAATTAAAAAATGACAGAAAACGAGTAAAACTCATAATAAATGCTAAATTCAATGTAAAATCATCAGTAACTAGTGGGACTGAGTAAATGTTGTGACATTCATGTCGAAAATTCAAATTTAAATTTTTCATGAGGTTTGGTGTAGTTTGATGTCAATTTACACAAGTGAGGGCATTTTCGGCATTGGGAAAATTGGGAGCACGTGCTGGTCTCATTTGGCGTCACCACATTACCCTACAACAGAATTTTCACTTCGAAAAAGGTTTGACAACCTCTTAGTGCAATGAGGTCAACCTAGGTTTGACCAAACACTCAAAATTTCATATAAAATTGAAAATTTGTTGAAATCTTTCCAAACTTTGTGTATTGGCCAATGTGCGGCTAACACTTTCCATGGAAAATAACAAACTAGAAAAAAATTTGTTTCCCTACCAAAGCACTCACAAAAGTGAGGTGCGTAGTGAAAGATTATGCCCGTCTACGTCGAACGGGCAGTTCTTGACCATTTTTTGAGGTAGCTAACTTGAAATGGACTGAAATTTGGCATAAGGGTGCATCAACATGTGGGTAATGACGCTAGCATGCTATCTTGGCAGTTTGGTTTGAAAATTTTCAAAAATTCATCCCCTAAACTCAAGAAGAGGCTATGTGTGATCACTAATTCGTATTTCAAATATTTTATAGTTTTTAATACCCATACTGAAAATTCTGTGCCTGCCCATCCGTCATGCGTGGGACCCATGTCAAAGTAATGGGAAAGTGGACTGACTACATGCAGGAATCCACGTTTTCACACGCACGCGTCAGACAGAGGAACCCAAACGGCAGCACCTACTGTATATCCATCGGCCCCATCGTCTCTCCCACCCGCAACTTCTATTCCCCAATCTCTGGCGAAAAACCCTGCTTGCACCTCCACCAGCGCACCACCGACCTCCCCTTCCACCGAAGATCCCGAAGATGAAGCGTGTTCGCGGAGACGAGCCGGAGGCGAGTGCGGTCGTCAACGTCGACAGAGGCGAAGGCGATGCTCCGGTAATAGTCGATGGCGCGGAGGCGGGATCTTCTTCCGGAACTGGAGCCGCTCTTCGCCGCGCCGTGACCGTGGAGGGCTCCGCCCAACCGGCCGTGGTCGCCGTCGCTGATGAGGCCAAGGGAGACTTCCTCGCTCCCGCGGCACAAGCAGATGACCAGGGCTTCGATCCGAATGACTCGTTCTACCGCCACTCCAAGCAGTACCGCGAGCTATATGGCCCCAGAGAGTGCGACGAGTTCGAAGAGGAGGCCTCCGACAACTGCAGCGAGGTACTCTACTATTCCGATCGATCCCCTGTTTTTCTTGATCTTACTGTTCACCATAGGGTTTGCTCATAGGGTAGATTGATTTGCCCTGTCTGCTACTTCTTGTACAAATTGATGATTCTGGGGTTCTTACTCATCTGATTTATGGTTTGTAGTTACTAGATTTGTAATATTTGACGCACATCTTGATTCAACTGTAATGATTCCTTTTATGTGATGAATCATACCTGCTTAGTGTAATGCTCACTGCATTTCAAACTTAAATTCATCCGAATATGAATCATACCAGACTGATTATGATTACAAGAATTATATTATAGGTACTATTAATTGATCTGATCCATGGATTTTATAATCACCATTTGTCTTAAACTGGTGCTTATTTATACGATGAAACCATAGTGTGTACATCATTTTTATTTGGGGAACAAATGAATTATCAGATGCATGTAATTTATGACCACCATTTTTCTTGAATTCCTGCTTATTGACGTCATGAATCCATATTGTTTTATGAATCAGTACATCTTCAGGGAACAAATGATTGATCCCTGATCCATGAAATTTATAATCACCATTTTCTCTTAAATTGGTGCTTAGTTATATTACTGAAATAATGACTGGACTACCCATGAACAATTTGTGACAACAGTTTAAATTGGTGCTTATTTATATTAGTGAAGTAATTATGTATGGTTGGATCTGGATCATAAATGTTGAATCTACATGATGATTAATTCTTAATAATGTTCATACAAAAATATTTAATGCTTGAATTGTATTTCAGTTAATTTCCTTCTCTCACTTCTTCTTTACTTTCAAAATCGTAGGAAGACTCTGAGGACGTTGACAGCGACAAGGAGGACCGGGACCGGAAGAGCCGCTTCGTTCTGAAGAAGCTAAAGACTGGCCAGATCCCTTTCTGTCGGAATGGAAAGCCTAATTGCCCATTCTGCGGCAGGGTTTTCCCGAACGATGTCGAGTGTCTGATCCAGCACGCGACGGGAGTTGGAAAAGGTAGCAAGCACAAGCACAAGCCTGCTAGCAAGGCGAAGCACGCTGCCTTTGGCAAGTTCCTCAGGGACTACGTCAAGACTGGCCTCATCCCGCTCATCGTTCCAGCTGTTGGCCCTCATGTTCTCCACTAAATTTAGTTTAAGTTTAGTTGTTCCCCTGGAGGTTCATGGTTAAACTATGTCATGTTTCAAAGACTATGTTCTACTTTTGTTATTTGGAACCTGGGCAATCATACCCAGTTGTTTAAGACTATGTCATGTTTATATGTTGTTTGCTGTTGCAGAAGCATTACTGCTGCACATGTTATCTCTTTTTTCATGTTGATGCACGCTGCATTTGTGTAGATGCTTTATTCTGTAGCTAAGCAAGTTTCAAGTTAATTTCGACTACCAATGTTTGGCTACACCAGAGTTGTGTAGATTACATATCCCTTTGTCCCACAAGGGTGCTAAATCTTGCCCCAATCCATGGTGGTTTGGTGAGTTTTTGGCGATTTCCCCCTCTTTTTGTCCGAAAACCCCTCTTTCGACACATGTCCACCATGGGGACACCATGCCACCAACTCCAAAAAATCAAAACCCATAGCAACCAAGGTGTCATATCCCTTTGTCCCACAAGGGTGCCAAATCTTGCCCCAATCCATGGTGGTTTGGTGAGTTTTTGGCGATTTCCCCCTCTTTTCGTTCGAAAACCCCTCTTTCGACACATGTCCACCATGGGGACACCATGCCACCAACTCCAAAAAATCAAAACCCATAGCAACAAAGGTGTCATATCACAATGTGCACAAGGGTGCCAAATCTTGCCCCAATCCATGGTGGTTTGGTCAGTTTTTGGCGATTTCCCCCTCTTTTTGTCCGAAAACCCCTCTTTCGACACATCTCCACCATGGGGACACCATGCCACCAACTCCAAAAAATCAAAACCCATAGAAACCAAGGTGTCATATCACAGTGTGCACAAGGGTGCCAAATCATGCCCCAAATCCATGGTGGTTTGGTCAGTTTTTGGCGATGTCCCCCTCTTTTCGTCCGAAAACCCCTCTTTCGACACATCTCCACCATGGGGACACCATGCCACCAACTCCAAAAAATAAAAACCCATATAAACCAAGGTGTCATATCACAATGTGCACAAGGGTGCCAAATCATGCCCCAATCCATGGTGGTTTGGTCAGTTTTTGGCGATTTCCCACTATTTTCGTCCGAAAACCCCTCTTTCGACACATCTCCACCATGGGGACACCATGCCACCAACTCCAAAAAATCAAAACCCATAGCAACCAAGGTTTCATATCACAATGTGCACAAGGGTGCGAAATCATGCCCCAATCCATGGAGGTTTGGTCAGTTTTTGGCGATTTCCCCCTCTTTTCGTCCGAAAACCCCTCTTTCGACACATGTCCACAATGGGGACACCATGCCACAAACTCCAAAAAATAAAAACCCATAGCAACCAAGGTGTCATATCACAATGTGCACAAGGATGCCAAATCTTGCCCCAATCCATGGTGGTTTGGTGAGTTTTTGGCGATTTCCCCCTCTTTTCGTCCGAAAACCCCTCTTTCGACACATGTCCACCATGGGGACACCATGCCACCAACTCCAAAAAATCAAAACCCATAGCAACCAAGGTGTCATATCACAATGTGCACAAGGGTGCCAAATCATGCCACAATCCATGATGGTTTGGTGAGTTTTTGGCGATTTCCCCCTCTTTTCGTCCGAAAACCCCTCTTTCGACACATGTCCACCATGGGGACACCATGCCACCAACTCCAAAAAAATAAAAACCCATAGCAACCAAGGTGTCATATCACAATGTGCACAAGGGTGCCAAATCTTGCCCCAATCCATGGTGGTTTGGTGAGTTTTTGGCGATTTCCCCCTCTTTTCGTCCGAAAACCCCTCTTTCGACACATGTCCACCATGGGGACACCATGCCACCAACTCCAAAAAATAAAAACCCATAGCAACAAGGGTGTCATATCACAATGTGCACAAGGGTGCAAAATCATGCCACAATCCATGGTGGTTTGGTCAGTTTTTGGCGATTTCTCCCTCTTTTCGTCCGAAAACCCCTCTTTCGACACATGTCCACCATGGGGACACCATGCCACCAACTCCAAAAAATCAAAACCCATAGCAACCAAGGTGTCATATCAAAATGTGCACAAGGGTTCCAAGTATTGCCCCAATCCATGGTGGTTTGGTCAGTTTTTGGCCATTTCCCCCTCTTTTCGTCCGAAAACCCCTCTTTCGACACATGTCCACCATGGGGACACCATGCCACCAACTCCAAAAAATCAAAACCCATAGCAACCAAGGTGTCATATCACAATGTGCAAAAGGGTGCCAAATCATGCCCCAAATCCATGGTGGTTTGGTCAGTTTTTGGCGATTTCCCCCTCTTTTCGTCCGAAAACCCCTCTTTCGACACATGTCCACCATGGGGACACCATGCCACCAACTCAAAAAAATCAAACCCATAGCAACCAAGGTGTCATATCACAATTTGCACAAGGCTGCCAAATCATGCCATAATCCATGGTAGTTTGGTGAGTTTTTGGCGATTTCCCCCTCTTTTCGTCCGAAACCCCTCTTTCGACACATGTCCACCATGGGGACACCACGCCACCAACTCCAAAAAATCAAAACCCATAGCAACCAAGGTGTAATATCAAAATGTGCACAAGGGTGCCAAATCTTGCCCCAATCCATGGTGGTTTGTTTAGTTTTTGGCCATTTCCCCCTCTTTTCGTCCGAAAACCCCTCTTTCGACACATGTCCACCATGGGGACACCATGCCACCAACTCCAAAAAAACAAAACCCATAGAAACCAAGGTGTCATATCACAATGTGCACAAGGGTGCCAAATCATGCCCCAAATCCATGGTGGTTTGGTCAGTTTTTGGTGATTTCCCCCTCTTTTCGTCCGAAAACCCCTCTTTCGACACATGTCCACCATGGGGACACCATGCCACCAACTCCAAAAAATCAAAACCCATAGAAACCAAGGTGTCATATCACAATGTGCACAAGGGTGACAAATCTTGCCCCAATCCATGGTGGTTTGGTCAGTTTTTGGCCATTTCCCCCTCTTTTCGTCCGAAAACCCCTCTTTCGACACATCTCCACCATGGGGACACCATGCCACCATCTCCAAAAAATCAAAAACCATAGCAACCAAGGTGTCATATCACAATGTGCACAAGGGTGCCAAATCATGCCCCAATCCATGGTGGTTTGGCCAGTTTTTGGCGATTTCCCCCTCTTTTCGTCCGAAAACCCCTCTTTCGACACATGTCCACCATGGGGACACCATGCCACCAGCTCCAAAAAATCAAAACCCATAGCAACCAAGGTGTCATATCACAATGTGCACAAGGGTGACAAATCTTGCCCCAATCCATGGTGGTTTGGTCAGTTTTTGGCCATTCCCCCCTCTTTTCGTCCGAAAACCCCTCTTTCGACACATCTCCACCATGGGGCCACCATTTTATGTTATTGTTCACCACTTTGAGATTTTTTCGATGAAAAATTTCAGAAAATGAGTAAAAGTCATAAAGAAAATTTGAATCACAATTTTTGGTGATTTTTACGTCTGGTATGTTTTGATTTTGAAGAACTCTCCTGCTCTGAACATTTAGTTTACTAGCACTTTGAAGTACTAGGATGTACACAACATAAAATTGAAACCTCCCAGGACAATTGTTGACATATCATGGAAAAATATTAACAGTTTCAAAAGAACGGACTACTAGCCAAAAGCACCTCACGCAGGAGGGAGACCAAACCAAAAGATCAGGGGGTCATGCAGCAGAAGAGATGATCAATCCACCATCAGCAGGACTCTGTCGACCACGATCTTGCGGTAGAGCTCGTAGGAGACCAAAGCATCAATGGCTGCATACTCGATGTTCATATTTGGAAGTGGGAAGTCCCCCCACAGTCTGTGCCGATGGTGGTGGAACTTCTTCTTCATATCACCGTACCATGAATCAATGAGTCTTGCTGCCATGGTAGCCATGCCAGCCCTCGCATGACCAGTGTACTTGAAGTACTCATCCTGGAGATCAACGTAGTACTCACAAGGAATATCCATGTGCCATGTCCTCCACAGAACTCTCTTGTCACCACGGATGTCAACACTCGCAAACGTGATTCCTTCTCGAAAGAAATCGCAGATAGCCGGAGACTCCCACCAGTCAGCACTGCAGTAAACAAAGTAATGTACTAGTCACAGATCAGTTACAAATATGCAAGAACATACAGAGGAGACGAAGATGAAACAAATTAATAAATCGGGAACAATGTGTAGCAGATTTAGATCGGGAATGTACTGCTTTTTGGGAACAATGTGTAGCAGATTTAGATCGGGAATGTACTGATTTTCGGGAACAATGTCTAACGAGAGTCAAAGAGAGACACACCGGCGGCAACTAAAAAACCCCAATTGAAAGATTCAAAAAGGGGATTAGTTCTTACGCTGCGTAGTGGAACACCAGCACATGTCAACGCATGCAGAGTTGAACCACGGCGATCTTCTTCTCGTCCTCGGCTCGATGGTTGGTGTACTCGAAGTCGAGGCCGAAGAACTTGTGCTCATCGTCCTTGAGCCACTCCGTGTACATGTCGAGGACGCGGCGCACTTCCCAGGGGTCGTTGGTGTAGACCACCTCCAGGTCCTGGCCGTCGTGGATGTGGACTGCGCGCGTCTTTGGACGATAGTACATTTGCTGCTCATCCATGTCCATGGCGACGCGGCGGCGGGAGACGAAGATACTGAGGGAGCGGAGACGACGAGAAGTGTGGAAACCAGGATGCGGTGCGAATATTGAGACGGTAGGGGAGGGGGAAGGGGATAAATATCATCCCCATTAATTACTCCGTGCGAATATTGAGACGGTAGATCAAGAGAATACTGACGCGGGTCTAGTCCAACTGACGTGCAGTCCAACTGACGCGCATTCGATCGTGTTGTCACGTCAAAACCCAGCACCGCCCATTTGCACTCCTCTTGACCTACCGAAATTTACTCCACGATATAACTGGCCATCATATCACGACCTCCTTCAGCCGCCGCCAGATCTCGCCACGTCTCTCGCCGCCACAGCTCGCCACGTCTCTCGCCGGCGAGACTTGTAAGACTCTCGCTCCGCGTCGAGACCAAGGATGGCGCCTACTAGTGGAGTACGTAAATAACATGTACGTCTCGCGATCGATCGTTGTTTCCGATTTGTAATCTTTCTTCATATTTTTTGCAGTGTCCAGTTTGCTTTGACAAGAAGGGGATGTGCGGCGGAGGGGGAGTCGCGTTAGGTTTTTTCGTGCAAACACTACAAGAGGGTTTTGAGGAGAAGACGGTACATGCACTTATAAGTTTAAAATTCATTCAGATGTTTTATTAATTCACCGCCACATCAAAGTTTAACACGTGATCCTAGTAGTTATTGCTAGTTTAGTACTATTATTCAGATGTGTGTAATAATTGTTGGTCACCATATGTATTAACCGCTTATTTATGGTTGAGTTTTAGGATAGTTGTGATAACTTTTACGTTCATATGAGTTTTACGATAGTTGTAGCTGTTAGAGATAGAGGTATCGGTAGTTCAGTCCTATACCGATAGAAGTTCAGATATGTGCTGATAGAAGTTCAGATATGTGCTGATAGAAGTCCAAGATCTGAGACTCGGTGATTATCCGAGTAGACGCATAATTCTACCTGATCATTAGATTTTACAGTAGCTACATGCAATTCGTGATTCTTCAAGGTCCTAATATGACACGATGTGTAACATTCACATGTTTCTATCTTATTGAATTTTCAGAATAGTTAACTTACTTTCGTATTAACTCTACTGAATTTAGGTCATCCCTTGCTACTATAGACCGTATTTCCTTAAGAAGTATGGTGTCCAGACCAACCACAGGACAACTTTTGAAGCTGCACTTAAAACCAAAGATGGCCATGCATTTGTTGTTAATGTTACCAACAGAGCTGGCAGAACCTATATCAACGGAAGATTTTGGAACGAATTTGCTAGAGTGTACAATTTTAAGGTTGGCATGGAGTTAATTTTCAGAGTTAACTCATCTGGTCAGGATACTCTTGTAATAACTGGAACTGAACCACTAATCCATCGAGGTAATTTTCCACCTTTGGACAGAATGATTGATCATATTAATTATTCCATCTTATGTCAGTTATTTTAATTATGCAGCTTACTACCAGTTGTCCCGTACGAAGCGTGACATTGTTGACTCGCTCAGTAGTACTGATGGAACAATGATAAATTGGAGGATGATGCATACCGTCATTCTTCAGGTGGACAACTTGGACTACCTTGTTGAGTACCACAATGCTGGAGATTATGATCAAGGAGCACTAGTTGTCCCAATGCTGCATACTCTGAATTGGACAAATAGGGAAAATTACAACAAACACGTGGTAAGCAGTAGATCATATCATTTCATTAATTTTGCGAGCTACATTACGTACAAGTGTTAACTAAACTATGTCTCTACTGTTGGAACAGAAAATCCCTAGCCGTTTGGTTCCTAAAGATATGGAACAATATGGTGCAATTAGTATTGTGTGCCATCCTAGTACTTTGGTGCGTGCGTCCTACGCAATTTCTTCTGACGATGGTCGTCTCTGCGTCAGTGGGTGGAAGGAGTTCATGGACAAGGAAAAGCATCTTCAGATGGGTGACAAGATGCTGTTCTTGCTTTACCTGGGAAATGCAGGGGTTTACTTGTTTGCTACCCATGTGCCTGAAATCGATCTGGAGTAGCTAGTCAGTGATTCATGGTGCCCGTGTGTCCAACTATGCAGCCCCTTTAGGTTTAAATTAAGTTGTAAGACTCTTTATGCGATTGTCGATTTTGCTTCTGTTAAAACAATATTTAGTCATATTGTGCTGCTAGTTGTAATCGTGTCAAGTGTCGATTAATTAAAACCATTGTCAAAGTTATGTTACCGACATGTTGGCTTTTCTTATATCTGTCCATATTTTAGCTTATATTAATTTGCTCTTAAACCCTTCTAGATAATTGAATGACAAGTTCAAGATCGTAAACATCTAAATAAGAACATTTCAAATGTTTCGAACAAAACATATAGTTGTATGCATAACATGTTTCTATCAATCTACATCACTATCTTCTTCTGAAGTTTTTCCCTCGTCATCATGTATGTTCTCTTCCAATATGAGACTATCTTCCTCATTCTCTAGTTCATCTTCGCTCATATCCATGTCAACACTGGGACTATCTTCCTCATTCTCTAGTTCACGAATTGTACGAGCATCATGAATATGTACAACTTCATCAGCACGATGATCATCCTCCTCTGCCTCCACCTCTGCTTCCTCGTCTAGGTCGACAACATCATTAAATGTATGGTCGACTGAACCTTCATCCTCCTGGTATGCGTCTTCATTCCGTACAAATGCATCATCGTTACCATCTTCTAATTCTGGAACGTCGTACACGTGTCTATGGCTGAACTTCTGCACCACTTTCCACGGATCACCAAACTTTGTATCCTCCAAATAGAAGCATGTTTCAGCTTGACTGGCCAATATGAATGGTGAATTCTTGAACCATAGGATAGAAGTGTTAACGCTTTTAAAATAACCATCATCTTTTATCTTGGAACCCCTGCCCGCAAGGTCGAACCAGTCGCAACGAAACAAGTACACGGACCTGTCACCATGCTTGTTAGTCCCGTACTGCAGTTCAAGAACTTCTTGCAGAACACCATAGAACTCGGTCTCATCTGCATCACCAAAAGATCCCTTAGTCGCTACGCCCGAATTTTGAGTCTTCAGGTCTTTATCCCGAGTAAGCGTGCGAAACCTCGCACCCTTTACGTTGCAACCAGCATATACTACTACACGCCGGTCTGGCCCAGCAGCCAGAGACTTCAAATCTTCTGATGCATTGTCCAACTGTCTCACATGGTTTGCAAACCAACCTGCAAACTCTCTCTGAACCGTCTCCTCGATGTCACGCACACCCCTACTTCCCAATTCTTGTCGGAATTCACTGAAACATAGAAAAAACACATATGAAATACATGACAATTATGTCTGCAACATTGAGAAGTAGTTAATAAAGTGAAGCTAACTACTTACTTGATATAACGTTCTACATCATCACAGTTGTTCAACACATACCAAACCATTTTGTCAAATTCCTTGTCAAAATGTTTCAAAATGGATTTCCCAAGACCATTAGCTCCAACTGAAAATACTTCCTCTCGTCACGATCAGGTTTTCTCCGTATGTCTTGGTTCCTATCATCTTTGTTAAATCTTGTTTCTATGCCATCCTTGAAAAATCTAGAGCAAAAAATCAAACACTCATCAACAATGTAGTTCTCTGCGATAGAACCTTCTGGCTTTACTTTGTTACAGACCGAAGACTTTAGATAACCTAATCTTCCCTCAACTGGATACATCCAACCATAATGAACAGGACCCCTCAAAAGAGCCTCCTCGGGAAGATGAATAGCTAAGTGCACCATTACATCAAAAAAAGCTAGGGGGAACGGCTTCTCAAGTTTGCATAGGATCACAACAATTTCAACCTTCAATCGATTCAACACATCAACTTTCAGGGTTTTGGCACACAGCTCCCTAAAAAATCTTCCTAGCTCTGCAATAGCCACATACATTTCCTTAGATGCAATTCCCTTGAGCCCAGTGCAACACTCGCTGCAGAAGTATGTGGCAATCATGCGTCTTCATACCGGTAACCTTACAGCCATCAATATTCACACATCTTCCCCAGTTTGCGCAATAACCATCTGGGAACCTAGTGTTTGCCAAATACCTACACAAATGTCTCTTCTGTTCCTTCGAAAGCGTCCACGGTGCAGGGGGCTTCGCATAAGTTACTGCTGCATCATCATCACCCTTCACAATTTTCTTCAACCAATACTTCTCCCAGATTTTGAATTTCTTCAAATCAATTCTAGCACTAACAGTGTCCTTATTCCTGCCCTCAAGTTCAAGTAGTGTACCAACAATATTGTCACATATGTTCTTCTCAATATGCATCACATCTAAGTTGTGAGCTAACTTAAGTTCTAGCCAGTACAGTAGATGATGTAAGCTGACTTTCAGGTGCCATGTTGGTTCACCGGGTACAGTTGCACGCTTCCGCTTTCTACTTATTGGATTTTTCCCATGTTCAAAATCCTTAACCCTTTGTACCTTCTCTGCTACCTCTTTGGGTGTGTACTTCCTTGGTGGATCTCTAGTCTCAGTTTTACCATTGAAAAGTCTGCTTCTCCTGTATGGGTGACCTTTATCAAGAAATCGCCGATGCCCAATATATCCAATTTTGTTTTTCAAAGATTCATAGCAAGGATTCTCATCGCAATGCACACACGCATGAAATCCTCTTGTGCTTCGGCCTGACATAGTGGCATATCCAGGATAATCATGAATAGACCAAAGAAACGCAGCATGCAATGGGAAATATTCCTCTGTGCATGCATCAAATGTCTGCACACCACTCCATAGCCGCATCATATCTTTTATCAGTGGCTGCATAAATACATGAAAATCTTTCCCCGGGGAATACTTTCTGAGGATTAGCAATGCCATCATGTAATTCGATTGATCCATGCACATCCATGGTGGGAAGTTGTAAGGAATGACAAAAACAGGCCACATACTGTAAGGATTACTCATACTTCCAAAGGGGTGAAGCCGTACGTGGCAAAACCTAGTCTTATGTTACGAGGATCTTTAGCAAACCAATGAAACTTGGCATCAAAGTGCTTCCATGCCTCACCATCAGCAGGGTGCCTCAGTACATTGGGCTCATCAACCCTCTTCTCTTTGTGCCATCTAGTATGTGTCGACATTTCCTTTTTAACAAATAGTCTTTGCAACCTTTTAATTATAGGAAAGTACCTTAACACCTTGTGAGGGATTTTCTTTTTTGCAGTAGGGTATCTATATCTTGATAATCCACAAACATAGCAGTGCGTATCGTCCTTGTGATCTCCCCAAAATAAAGAACAATCAAACTTGCATACATGAATTGTCTCATAACCAAGCCCAACATCAGAAAGAACACTCTTAGCATCAGCATATGATTTGGGAAAGTCCACATGTGGCAAAGCTGTACGTAAAAGGTGAAGTAAGAGATCAAATCCTCTGTTTGTTATCCGGCTGTATGATTTGACATGAAGGAGCTTACTAATGAACGACAACCTAGTGAAAGTGGTGCATCCCTCATGAAGTTCTTTTTTGGCTGACTCAATTAGATTAGCATAAATATTTGGCAGGTTAGGACCTTTATTTCCAGACTTCTGCAGTTCATCAATCATACTAGATGAATCATCAACATAACAATCACCACTGTCTTCGTCTTCATCATTGTCACTATCATACGCACCATCATCGTTTCTATCCCGCCCTTCGTCATCACTAAAACCTTCCCCATGTCTAGTCCATCTTGTATACGTCATGGACATACCTGAACAATTGCAGTGATCCTCGACTGTTTTTATATCCTAACGTATCAGATTTAGGCAGTCCTTGCAAGGGCACAAGATTGGTTCATCTGTATTGTCCAACTGTTCTCGCGCAAACTTGATGAAATCCCTAACACCTGCCATGTACTTTGTTGTGAACTTCTGGGTGCCATCAGTTATCCAACTTCGATCCATTGCCTACAATTCAGTTAAGAATATGCCAACGTTCTTCAGAACAGATCTTGACAACTGATTAAAAAATCTAGACCTAGCGAACAATCAGGAGAACTCACCGATGATGCGTCTCGCCGCCTCCACAATGGAGCCGTCACGGATTTCTTCTCACCTCGACGAGAACCCTAGTCGATTCGACTGTTAGCAAGATCACCTAGATAGGCCGTGTCTGCTAGCGGCGCGACTTAAACGAGGCACCCGCGGCCGACATAAATATTAATAAGGAAATTATTATGTCATAACATCTACATCACACCATTGAAATAAATATGTAGAATAGACTAGTTATGGATTCAGATCAAAACTCCATATCTACCTTAGCGGTAACACTCCGCGTCGGTCACGTCAAAGCCCTGGTTCGATTCTTCCAAAACACAATTTTTACTTAATTAAATATGTTCTTGACAAGTGGGTCACGCATGATATATAAAACTAATAACATTTAATAAAGTAACTTAGTATTATTTACCTGCTATGTGGGTCCGTTGTATATGCAAATCACGGTTTACATACACCACGATCTTTTTGATTTCGTCACCTATTAACAGACACGATGGAAGCCCTTCCCGGTTGGGTAATGGGTGACGATTTTTTGTTGACGAAAAATCATACCGTCAAGCATTGCCTTAAATGCATGACGGAAGATGAATTCGTCACCTATAAGGACACATCCATGACGGTATGCATTTTTGTCACCAGGGTTTTCGTCAACAAATATCCCATTTCTTGTAGTGAAGCTGGTCTCCAATGTGTCCAACACAAAGAAGCCCAAAACTGCTGCAAGTTCGAGTGGTTCTAGCATGTCTACTGCGTGCAACCGCGATATGAATTGCCATACATGTGGTGGCAAGGGTCACTTCAAGACAGATTGTCCTAACCGCAAAGTTATGATCGTTAATGAGGACGATGAGTATGAGACTGGAGATGATGTTGATCCTAATGCTCCAGAAGATGATAATTATGACACTAATGGTGAAGATGCATATCCGTATGATGCTCGCACTATTGTTGTGTCTCAGCGTGCTCTTAATGTGTTGCCTAGTGCATCTACTCAGCGCTGCAATTTGTTCCAAACAAAGGCTTTAGTTGGTCCTGACAAGGCTTGCAAGGTCATTATTGATGGCGGGAGTTGCCGCAATTTAGCAAGCAAGGAGTTGTGTACCAAGCTGAAGTTGAAGTATCTACCGCACCCGCATCCATACTATATTCAGTGGTTGAGTGACAATGGTGATATGAAGGTAAACCACATGGTGCGTGTTGAGTTTGAGATTGGACCGTATAAGGATTGCATTGCCTTTGATGTCATTCCTATGACGGTGTGTCACCTACTATTGGGTCGGCCTTGGCTTTATGACCGTTCTGTGCAACACAATGGCCGTGCCAATACATATCACTTGGAGTTCAAGGGCAAGAAAATCAACTTACAGCCTATGTCACCACAATAGGTTGTCAATGAATCTCGTCAGAAAGTGGAAGTAAACTTGGAGGATGCATCCATAGATAGGCGCGGAAATTGTAATGTCGTGAGTGATATAACAAAAATTGAGAGAGTGAATTCCTTAGTGCTTTTAGCCACCAAAGAAGACATGAGGGAATTTAGAGAGGATCCTACAGCCATGCCTCTTGTGCTATTGTATAGGGGTACGGTTTTGGTTTCTGATACGTCCAATTTGCATCACTATTTTATATCATAATTTGCTGTTATTCATTGATATATTTCATATTTGGACATAATACTTATGTTATTTAATCTATTTTGCATGTTTCATGATTATTGGAGGATCGAGCACCGGAGCCAGGATTCTGCTGGAAAAAGCACCGTCAGAATGCAATATTTCGGAAGATCAACAGTTGAAGGAAATTATACCAAAAATCCTAGTTTTCCAGATGACGAAGGAAGCCAGAAGGGGGAGCCGAGGGGACCCGAGGTGGGCCCACACCATGGGCCGGCGCGGCCCAAGGCCTGGCCGCGCCGCCTAGTGAGGAGGGGGCCCACAGCCCCTCTCGCCTCCTTTTCTTCGCGAAATCCTTCGTCCCGAAGACCTAAGCTCCAGAGGGTACCTCACGAAGAGTTACAGCCGCCTCTGCGGGGCGGAGAACACCAGAGAGAAAAGAGCTCTCTGGCGGGCTGAGATCCGCCGAGGAAATTCCCTCCGGGAGGGGGAAATCGACGCCATTGTCACCGTCATCGAGCTGGACATCATCTCCATCACCATCATCATCATCTCCACCATCATCACCGCCGTCTCCACCGCTGGACATCGTCACCGCCGTAGCAATTTGGGTTTGATCTTGATTGTTTGATAGGGGAAACTCTCCCGGTATTGATTTCTACTTGTTATTGATGCTATTGAGTGAAACCGTTGAACCAAGGTTTATGTTCAGATTGTTATTCATCATCATATCACCTCTGATCATGTTCCATATGATGTCTCGTGAGTAGTTCGTTTAGTTCTTGAGGACATGGGTGAAGTCTAAATGTTAGTAGTGAAGTATGGTTGAGTAATATTCAATGTTATGATATTTAAGTTGTGGTGTTATTCTTCTAGTGGTGTCGTGTGAACGTCGACTACACGACACTTCACCTTTATGGGCCTAGGGGAATGCATCTTGTACTCATTTGCCAATTGCGGGGTTGCCGGAGTGACAGAAACCTAAGCCCCCGTTGGTATATCGATGCAGGAGGGATAGCGGGATCTCAGAGTTTAAGGCTGTGGTTAGATTTATCTTAATTACTTTCTTGTAGTTGCGGATGCTTGCAAGGGGTATAATCACAAGTATGTATTAGTCCTAGGAAGGGCGGTACATTAGCACAGGTTCACCCACACAACACTTATCAAAACAATGAAGATTAATTAGCCGTATGTAGCGAAAGCACTAGACTAAAATCCCGTGTGTCCTCGAGAACGTTTGGTCATTATAAGTAAACAAACCGGCTTGTCCTTTGTGCTAAAAAGGATTGGGCCACTCGCTGCAATTGTTACTCTCGCACTTTACTTACTCGTACTTTATTCAACTGCTACATCAAAACCCCCTGAATACTTGTCTGTGAGCATTTACAGTGAATCCTTCATCGAAACTGCTTGTCAACACCTTCTGCTCCTCGTTGGGTTCGACACTCTTACTTATCGAAGATACTGCGATACACCCCCTATACTTGTGGGTCATCAAGACTATTTTCTGGCGCCGTTGCCGGGGAGTGAAGCTCTATTGGTAAGTGGAATTGGTAAGGGAAACTTCTACTGTTTGTGCTGATTTTATTTATACCTGCTACCATAATTCATTATGGAGAGATCTCCTTTTGAATGTTTATTTGGGAAATCTGCTACTACTGCAAAGGTAGTGGATGAGGCGCCAGGTAAGGAAGAGATACCATACAAAATACCTATGAAAATTATTGAACCCGTAGTGGGTAACCGTTATACAGGGGATGGAACTGTCCACCCTGGAGATCATTTACTGTTCTTGCATGAATTATGCGGTTTATTCAAGTGTGCAGGTATTGCTATGGATGAAGTGAGGAAGAAACTATTCTCTATATCGCTGTCTGGTAAAGCGGCGCATTGGTATAAATTACTGGATAATGGGGATTCTCTTGAATGGAATGATATTGTGCCCCGGTTTTATTCTAAGTTCTATCCTCCAAGTGAAATTCACAAGGATCGGAACCGCATATATAATTTTTGGCCTCATGATGGAGAGAGTATTGCCCAAGCTTGGGGGAGATTGAAGTCTTTAATGCTCAAATGCCCCATTCATGAGCTTCCTGGTAATGTTATTATTGATAATTTCTATGCAAGACTTTCTTTTGAAGACAAGACCTTGCTGGATACTTCTTGTTCTGGATCATTCACGCGCAATAAGGAAGAGTTTAAAAGGGACCTTCTTAATCGGATCCAGGAAAATACTGAAGGATGGGAGAACGACAAAGATAGAGAATCAGGTATAAATTATGATTATAAATGCGTTGAAGCTTTTATGGATACTGATAAATTTCGTAATATGAGTGCTACTTATGGTCTTGATTCTCAAGTTGCTGCAAATCTTTATAAAGCTTTTGCCTCTCATTATGAATTGCCTACGAAGAATTTTGATAAGTATCATGAACCGTATAAAGATAAAATTGATTCATCTATTAATAAATGTGTTGTAGTTGAAACTGTTGATCATGTTATTCCTGAAGCTTATATTGAAAAAACTCCTTTCCCCGCTAAAATGAAGGAGTACTCTGTTATAAATAGTGCGGTTCATAAAAGTGAAAAGAAACCTATAGAATCTGAAGAACAAATAAAAGTTGAACCTGCTGTTGCAATAGTTAAAGATCTTGTGACTGAAAATTTGGAGGATGGTCATATTATTTTCTGTGAAGATGCTTCTAATATTGTTTCACATCCTAATAAACCCAAGCAAGCTAGTGTTCCTATGCTATCTGTTAGAATTGGTGATCATTGCTATTATGGTTTATGTGATATTGGTGCAAGTATTAGTGCTATTCCTTATGAGCTTTACACGGAGATTATGCACGAAATTGGTTCTTGTGAACTTGAAGATATTGATGTGGTTATTCAGCTGGCTAATAGAGAAACAATTTCTCCAATTGGTATTGTTCGAGATGTGGAAGTTCTATGTGGTAAGATTAAATATCCTGCTGACTTTTTGGTACTTGGTTCTGCTGCTAGTGAATATTGTCCTATCATTTTTGGTAGACATTTTTTAAATACTTGTGGAGCTATTATAGATTGCAAGAAAGAGAAAATTTTGACTAAATTTGATGGTGAATCTTATGAGTTTAACTTCTCTAAATTTACCAAAACTCCTTATAAAGCTGATTTGCCTAATAATGATTTTAAAATGGAACAGTGTGCATCTATTGTTCTTGTTCCTAATAATCCTTTGCAGCAACATTTGGAGAATAGCGAGAGTGAAGTTTTTAGGAAAGAAAGAGATGAGCTTGATGAAATTTTTCTTCGCCAACCTATTCTTAAGCATGATTTACCGGTGGAAGATCTGGGTACAACACCACCACCAAAGGAAGATCCTGTCTTTGATTTAAAACCTTTGCCTGATAATCTTAAATATGCTCATATTGATGATAAGAAAATATATCCTGTTATTATTAGTTCTAAGCTTTCAGAGTTTGAAGAAGAAAGATTATTGGAAATACTGAAGAAGCACCGAGGAGCTATTGGCTACACTCTTGATGACTTGAAGGGGATTTCTCCCTCTATTTGCCAACACGCCATTAATATGGAAGATGATGCGAAGCCTGTTGTTGAACCTCAGCGTCGTCTAATTCCTAAGATGAAGGATGTGGTAAGAAATGAGGTATTAAGACTTCTTGAAGCTGGTATTATATATCCTATTGCTGATAGTAGATGGGTTAGTCCTGTGCATTGTGTTCCTAAGAAAGGAGGAATGACTGTTGTGCCTAATGATAATGATGAGCTCATACCTCAAAGAGTAGTTGTAGGGTATAGAATGTGCATTGATTATCGAAAAGTTAATAAGGTAACTAAAAAAGATCATTACCCTTTGCCTTTTATTGATCAAATGTTACAAAGGTTATCTAAAAATACTCATTTTTGTTTTCTTGATGGATATTCTGGATTTTCACAAATTGCTGTTAAAACTAAGGATCAAGAGAAAACCACTTTCACTTGTCCCTATGGAACTTATGCTTATAGACGTATGCCTTTTGGTTTATGTAATGCTCCTGCTACTTTTCAAAGATGCATGTCTGCTATTTTTCATGGCTTTTGCGAGAGTATTGTAGAGGTATTCATGGATGATTTTTCTGTCTATGGGAATTCTTTTGATAATTGCTTGCGGAACCTTGATAAAGTTTTGCAGAGATGTGAAGAAACTAACCTTGTTCTTAATTGGGAGAAATGCCACTTTATGGTTAATGAAGGAATTGTATTGGGACATAAGATTTCCGAGAGAGGTATTGAAGTTGACAGAGCTAAAGTTGAAGCAATTGAGAAGATGCCCTATCCTAGGGATGTTAAAGGTATTCGTAGTGTTCTTGGTCATGCTGGGTTTTATAGGAGGTTTATTAAAGACTTCTCCAAGATTTCAAAGCCTCTTACTAATCTTCTTCAAAAAGATGTACCTTTTGTTTTTGATGATGATTGTAAGGAAGCTTTTGAAACTCTAAAGAAGGCCTTAACAACTGCTTCTATAGTTGAACCTCCTGATTGGAACTTACCATTTGAAATTATGTGTGATGCTAGTGATTTTGCTGTAGGCGCTGTCCTTGGACAGCGAGTAAACAAAAAATTGAACGTTATTCATTATGCTAGTAAAACTCTTGATGCTGCTCAAAGAAATTATGCTACTACTGAAAAAGAATTGTTAGCTGTAGTCTTTGCTTGTGATAAGTTTAGATCTTATATTGTTGATTCAAAAGTTACTATACATACTGATCATGCTGCAATCAGATACCTTATGCAAAAGAAATATGCTAAGCCAAGGCTTATTAGATGGGTACTTCTGTTGCAAGAATTTGATTTACATATTGTAGAAAGGAAAGGTGCTGATAATCCTGTTGCTGATAATTTGTCTAGATTGGAAAATATTGCTTATGGTCCTGTTCCTGTTAATGATAGTTTTCCAAATGAACAATTGGCTGCAATAAAGGTGAGCTCACGAGACAGTCCTTGGTATGCTGATTATGCTAACTTTATTGTCTCCAAGTACTTGCCTCCAACCTTTTCAGCTCAGCAAAGGAGGAAATTCTTTTATGACTTGAGGCATTATTTTTGGGATGACCCACACTTATATAAAGAAGGAGTGGATGGTATTCTGCGAAGATGTGTTCCTGAATATGAACAACAAGAGATATTGAGTAAATGTCATGGTAATGCTTATGGAGGACATCACGCCGGAGAAAGAACCGCGCAAAAGGTTCTACAATCAGGTTTTTATTGGCCGACTCTCTTCAAAGATGCAAGAAAGTTTATTTTATCTTGTGATGAATGCCAAAGGGTTGGTAATATCTCCAGACGCAATGAAATGCCTATGAATTATACTCTTGTTATTGAACCGTTCGATTGTTGGGGATTTGACTTCATGGGACCTTTTCCCTCTTCAGAAGGTAACACTCATATACTTGTTGCTGTTGATTATGTTACTAAATGGGTGGAGGCCATACCTACAAAAAGTGCTGATGGTGAGACCTCTTTAAGAATGCTTTTAGATATTATTTTTCCTAGATTTGGAGTTCCTAGATATATTATGACTGATGGAGGTTCTCATTTTATTCATGGTGGTTTTAGAAAAACTCTTGCTAAATATGGTATTAATCATAGAATTGCTTCCGCTTATCATCCTCAAACTAGTGGGTAAGTAGAATTATCAAATAGAGAGATTAAATCTATCTTGGAAAAGACTGTTAATAAAACTAGAAAGAATTGGGCTAGTAAATTGAAGGATGCACTATGGGCTTATAGAACTGCTTATAAAAATCCCATGGGAATGTCACCTTATAAAATGGTTTATGGGAAAGCTTGTCATTTACCTTTAGAACTAGAGCACAAAGCTTATTGGGCAGTTAGACAATTAAATAAAGATCCGAAACTTGCCGGTAATAAGAGGTTGTTGCAATTGAGTTCTCTAGATGAATGGAGAAGTGAAGCTTATGAAAATGCTAAACTCTTTAAAGAGAAAGTTAAGAAATGGCATGATAGAAGGATTATCAAAAGAGAATTTAATATTGGGGACAAAGTCCTATTGTATCGGTCTCGTCTCAGATTCTTTGCAGGGAAATTACTCTCGAAGTGGGAAGGACCATATGTTGTCGAGGAGGTGTATCGTTCAGGAGCAATTAAAATTAGCTCTCTCCAAGGCAATGCCACACAAGGGGTGAATGGACAAAGACTCAAGCATTATATCTCAGGTGATTCATATAATGTAGATGTTGATATTATTCGAGTGGAAACACCGGAGGCCTTCATCAAAGGACAAATTGACAGTCCGCCAGAACTCGACTTTGAATAGGTAACAGTACTGGTAATGAAAAGTTCGCAATTTACTTTCCGAACAATATTTTTGCTGTTTTTGGAAAATATGAAAAATTACGAGATCGAAACGGAGTGGAGGAGACGCACGGGGGCGTGCCCCCATAGGCCGGCGTGGGCCCCAGCCAGGCCGCGCCGCCCTATGAGCTGGCCGCCTCATCACCCCTTTCCGACTCTGGTTCGACCTGGTACTTTCCTTTTGTCATGAAATTTTTTGCTATATAATCCCCCGGACCCCTGGAGGTCCGTATATCGTTTTCTCGACGTGTTTTGTTTCGAGCTGTTTCTGCCAGGATTTGTTTTCAATCTAGGAGCACCATGGCTTCCAACAACAAGGGCAAGGGGCTTTCGGAGGAAGAAGTGAAAAGGGTGTCATCAAGACAAGAGCAACAAGCCGTTGGGAGTAAGCAAATCTTGGTGGGATCTGTTGACGCTCGACGTGCTTTTTCTCATAACTTGCAGGGACCCTTACCACCTGCTCTTAGCCACGATTCTTTCCCTGTGTTGGAAGAAGCTCTACGGACTACCGATGAGTTTTGTGATCAATATCGGGCTCTAAGAAGGGAAGTGGAGATACTCCAGGAGGAGAATTACCGTCTCCGTAGAATGCTGGAATACTACTCGATTCCCATCACAAGGTCATCATCAACAACTTCAGATAACAATGAATGTCTTCGAGTCTTAGTGCAGAATTGTCAAGCTGAGAAACTGAAGCTGAAGGAGATCTGTAAGAAGCGCGGGAGGAGTTCATCACCACCATCGCCAAAGGAGTAATTCATCATCGGTATTGGCATCCCCTTGGTTTGTTCCAAGCTTGGGGGAGTGCCGCGGTATCACATCACCACTATCTTTTACTTTTTACTGTCAAGTAGTGTCATATCATGAGTAGGGAAGTTATCATATAAGATGGGTTGCAGTTTGGAAGTATCTCTCCTTTAGCTAGTCGTCTATGTATCCCTTGGTGTGAGTTATCATTATGGAATATTAATGAGAAGTCTTACCATTTACATATTGCACATCTTATTTTAGTTTGCAATCTCTATTATATGATTGACCTTGATTTTAGTATTGGTATCACTTTGGGAGCATTGAATAAATCTATTTGGTTTTGGCAAACTTAGCATTGGTCAATAGCAACAACACTTTGAGGTTTAAGTAGAAAAGAGGAATACATGTAGTTGTTTCATTGTCTTTCTTTATTGTTAGCTCATAGCTTATTATTCTGAAGTTAAAATTGTTTGTGCTTGCAAGGAAGATGCATGATTGTTTCTATCACATGTATATTTGTTTGTTTCCTTCAACTCTTATGCTTGCTAATTAACCTTGCTAGCCAAAGACCTGTACTGAGAGAGAATACTTCTCGTGCATCCAAACCTTAACCCAAACCTATGCCATTTGTGTCCACCATATCTACCTACTACATGGTATTTTCTGCCATTCCAAGTAAATACTTCGTGTGCTACCTTTAAATAATTCAAAATTTACTATCTCTTATTTGTGTCAATGTTTTATAGCTCATGAGGAAGTATGTGGTGTTTTATCTTTCAATCTTGTTGGGCAACTTTCGCCAATGGACTAGTGGCTTCATCCGCTTATCCAATAATTTTGCAAAAAGAGCTGGCAATGGGATTCCCAGTCCCAAATTAATTAATCTAAATAGACACTCATCCATGGTATGTGATTGATGGACGGCACCCGAAGGATTCGGTTAGCCATGGCTTGTGTAAGCAAAGGTTGGGGGAGTGTCATCATGATAAAACTAAAATAAAAAGGCACTCCTTCATGGTATGAGATTGTTGGCAGGCACCCGAGGATTCGGTTAGCCATGGTTTGTGAAAGAAAGGTTGGAAGGAGTGCCACACAAAATAAAAATAAAATGGGAGCCGCTCTTTGAAGGTTGTCTGGCAAGGGGGTTAGAGTACCCGCTACCAGTCGTTGACAACAACAAACACCTCTCAAAATATTACTTTTATTCTCTTTATATGATTTCAAAACTAAAAAAGCTCTAGCACATGATTTAATCCCTGCTTCCCTCTGCGAAGGGCCTGTCTTTTACTTTATGTTGAGTCAGTAAACCTATTTCCCTCCATCTCAAGCAAGCATTTGAGTAGTTGTGATCAAACCATTATACTGTGATTTGCTTCATCATGTCTTTTACTTTTCCTTGTTTAGTACAAGTTTTATCTAAATGAATATAGCTTTGCAAGTTATCAATGATCATGAGGAGACTATTATGATTGAGTATGCAAGTTGTGCCATATAAACTTTAACATGAGAGCGCTGCTCAATAAGATAAGTATAATCTGTTAATTGTTCTCTGACCAAGAACGAAGTTTGCCATCACCAACTATGATTTCTTATGCACCTTTATTTGTGATTACCTTATACTTGTTTCAAGTTGAGTTATATGAGGAAGTTGTTTACTAGAATGTCTTGTGTGAATGAATATGATGCTTCTTGTCCGTATTTTATTGATCGACTCTTCACTCCATAAACATGTGGTCCTGTTTACCGAGTTCAGTTTCGCTTGGGGACAAGAGAAGTCTAAGCTTGGGGGGAGTTGATACGTCCAATTTGCATCACTATTTTATATCATAATTTGCTGTTATTCATTGATATATTTCATATTTGGACATAATACTTATGTTATTTCATCTATTTTGCATGTTTCATGATTATTGGAGGATCGAGCACCGGAGCCAGGATTCTGCTGGAAAAAGCACCGTCAGAATGCAATATTTCGGAAGATCAACAGTTGAAGGAAATTATACCAAAAATCCTATTTTTCCAGATGACGAAGGAAGCCAGAAGGGGGAGCCGAGGGGACCCGAGGTGGGCCCACACCATGGGCCGGCGCAGCCCAAGGCCTGGCCGCGCCGCCCAGTGAGGAGGGGGGCCCACAGCCCCTCTCGCCTCCTTTTCTTCGCGAAATCCTTCATCCCGAAGACCTAAGCTCCAGAGGGTACCTCACGAAGAGTTACAGCCGCCTCTGCGGGGCGGAGAACACCAGAGAGAAAAGAGCTCTCTGGCGGGCTGAGATCCGCCGGGGAAATTCCCTCCGGGAGGGGGAAATCGACGCCATCGTCACCGTCATCGAGCTGGACATCATCTCCATCACCATCATCATCATCTCCACCATCATCACCGCCGTCTCCACCGCTGGACATCGTCACCGCCGTAGCAATTTGGGTTTGATCTTGATTGTTTGATAGGGGAAACTCTCCCGGTATTGATTTCTACTTGTTATTGATGCTATTGAGTGAAACCGTTGAACCAAGGTTTATGTTCAGATTGTTATTCATCATCATATCACCTCTGATCATGTTCCATATGATATCTCGTGAGTAGTTCGTTTAGTTCTTGAGGACATGGGTGAAGTCTAAATGTTAGTAGTGAAGTATGGTTGAGTAATATTCAATGTTATGATATTTAAGTTGTGGTGTTATTCTTCTAGTGGTGTCGTGTGAATGTCGACTACACGACACTTCACCTTTATGGGCCTAGGGGAATGCATCTTGTACTCGTTTGCCAATTGCGGGGTTGCCGGAGTGACAGAAACCTAAGCCCCCGTTGGTATATCGATGCAGGAGGGATAGCGGGATCTCAGAGTTTAAGGCTGTGGTTAGATTTATCTTAATTACTTTCTTGGAGTTGCGGATGCTTGCAAGGGGTATAATCACAAGTATGTATTAGTCCTAGGAAGGGCGGTACATTAGCACAGGTTCACCCACACAACACTTATCAAAACAATGAAGATTAATTAGCCGTATGTAGCGAAAGCACTAGACTAAAATCCCGTGTGTCCTCGAGAACGTTTGGTCATTATAAGTAAACAAACCGGCTTGTCCTTTGTGCTAAAAAGGATTGGGCCACTCGCTGCAATTGTTACTCTCGCACTTTACTTACTCGTACTTTATTCAACTGCTACATCAAAACCCCCTGAATACTTTTCTGTGAGCATTTACAGTGAATCCTTCATCGAAACTGCTTGTCAACACCTTCTGCTCCTCGTTGGGTTCGACACTCTTACTTATCGAAGATACTGCGATACACCCCCTATACTTGTGGGTCATCAGTTTCTAACGACATGACCACTCTTCCTCTTGGTGTTTCTAATGTTTTGCAGGAATTCAGCGACGTGTTTCCGGAGGAGATACCCGCAGGACTACCACCATTGCATGGTATTGAGCATCAAATTGACTTGATCCCCGGAGCTTCACTGCCCAATAGGGCGCCATATAGAACAAATCCCGAAGAGACGAAGGAAATACAGAAGCAAGTACAAGCACTACTCGACAAAGGTTATATCCGCATAAGCCTTAGTCCTTGTGTTTTTCCTGTTATTTTACTTCCGAAGAAAGATGGTAGATGGTGTATGTGCGTAGATTGTAGAGCAATAAACAACATTACTATTCGATATCGTCATCCTATTACTCGTTTAGAGGATATGCTAGATGAATTCAGTGGTGCTGCTGTGTTCTCTAAAATTGATCTGCGTAGTGGTTATCATCAAATTATGATGAAAGAAGGGGATGAATGGAAAACAGCCTTTAAAACAAAATTTGGTTTATATGAGTGGTTAGTAATGCCTTTTGGTTTAACTAATGCACCTAGCACTTTCATGAGACTGATGAACCACGTTTTGCGTGATTTTATTGGCAAGTTTGTGGTTGTGTATTTTGATGACATATTAATTTACAGCCGCAATGAATCTGATCATACTATACATATTCGACATGTTTTGCAAGTGTTGTGTGATAATAAACTCTATGGTAATCTTGAGAAGTGCACATTTTGCAAAGATAAGGTCATATTTCTGGGCTATGTTGTCTCTAAGCATGGAGTAGAAGTAGATGTGTCTAAAATTGAAGCTATTCAAAATTGGCCTACTCCCATGAATGTGGGTCAAGTAAGAAGTTTTCATGGTCTAGCTGCGTTTTATAGAAGATTTGTGCCCAACTTTAGTACTATTGCTGCACCTTTGAATGATTTAACTAAAAATGGTGTTGTCTTTGAGTGGGGCGCGGCCCAAGATCATGCATTTCATGAACTAAAACGATTGTTAACTTCTGCACCGTTGCTTGCACTTCCTGATTTCAGTAAGCAATTTGAGATTGAATGTGATGCTAGTGGTATTGGAATTGGTGGTGTGTTGATGCAAGAGGGTCGACCAATTGCATATTTTTCTGAGAAACTTTCTGGTGCTAAGTTAAACTATCCTATCTATGATAAAGAATCGTATGCTTTAATTAGAGTTCTTGAAGTTTGGCAACATTACTTGTGGCCAAAAGAATTTTGCATACATTATTAAGCTTAAGAAGGGAAAAGATAATATTGTTGTTGATGATCTATCTAGGAAGAATATGCTATTAACTCAACTTGATGTTAAAATTCCTGGTTTTGAGATACTATGTGATTCGTATGCTACTGATCATGATTTTGCTGATCCATATCGCTTGTGTGCTCTTGGTAAAGCATGAGAAAAATATCACATACATGATGGGTTCTTATTTAGAGCTAACAAACTATGTGTTCCAGAATCGTCTGTGCGTTTGCTCTTATTGCAGGAATCACATGCTAGAGATTTGATGGGTCACTTTGGGCGTGAGAAGACACTACTCATGCTAGCTGACCACTTTTATTGGCCAAAGATGAGGCGGGACGTGAACAGGTATGTGAAGATGTGCATTACTTGCAACAAGTCCAAGTCCAAGCTGAAGCCTCACGGTTTGTATAATCCTTTACCGGCACCTACTACACCTTGGGAAGACATTAGTACGGATTTTGTGTTGGGTTTGCCGCGTACTAAAAAAGGCCATGATTCTATATTTGTGGTAGTGGATAGATTTTCTAAGATGACACACTTTATTGCCTACCACAAGAGCGACGATGCGTCGCATATTGCTAACCTGTTTTCCAGGGAGATTGTACGTCTACATGGAGTTCCGAAGACTATTATTTCTTATCGTGACGTGAAGTTTATGAGCTACTTCTGGAAGACGCTATCGAGAAAGCTGGGGACAAAGCTGCTTTTTAGCACTACTTGTCATCCTCAAACTGATGGTCAAACTGAAGTGGTGAATAGAACATTGTCACAATTGTTGAGATCCATGATCAAGAAGAACCTGAAGGAGTGGGAAGATTGTTTACTGCATGTGGAGTTTGCTTATAACAGGGCGGTACATTCTACCACAGAGCTGTGTCCTTTTGAGGTGGTGTATGGTTTCAAACACATTACGCCGCTTGATTTGTTTCCTCTACCCATACATGAGAGAGTCAATATGGAGGCATCCAAAAGGGCAGATTTTGTGCGAAAGATTCATGTGAAGACTAAAGAGTTGATAGAAAAGAAAGGCAAGAGCAATGTTGCAAGGATGAATAAGAAGCGCAAGAAGATATTGTTCAAGCCTGGTGATATGGTCTGGGTACATTTTCGCAATAATAGATTCCCGAAGCCGCGGAAGTCCAAGTTGCTTCCTCATGGTGTTGGTTAGGCCTGGAATTAAAACTCGAAACTCGCGAGCTAAACGAGTAACTCGTGACTCGACTCGCCTCAACTCGAACTCGGTGTATAACGAGCCAAGCCAAGTTTCATATTTTATCGTTAAACGAGTTCAAGCTAAAAGAGCCAAGTTCATCTAACTCGTGAGTAGCTCGTTTAGCTCGGTAAAAATGAAGTCGGCCCAAGCCCACCAAAATGCGCAAGTATATTTGTGGTTTCTCACCTTGGAAATCTTATGCTGATGATACAATTGATTGTTGTGGTTTATATTTTTGTGGTACCATAGTCCTAATGCTTGTTGTTCATATTTATGCCCAAATATTCGGAAAAAATGCATTGTACATTTTACATGTTCTATTTGACAGTTTTAAACGAGCTACTCGTGAGTTACTCGCGAGCTTTGCGAGTCGAGCTGAATTTCAAATCCGGACTCGATTGTTAAACAAGTTGAGTCGAGCTAACTCGATTGTTGACCGAGCTTTAGCGAGTCAAGCCGAGCTGGCTCGGCTCGGCTCGAATTCCAGCCCTAGTGTTGGTCCTTACAAAGTGCTTGCCAAGATCAATGATAATGTATACTCGATAGATCTTCCAGTTGATGAGTTTGGTGTCAGTAATTCTTTCAATGTTGCTGATTTGACACCATATGACGAAGAAGAACTTGGAGCGTTGAGGTCGACGCCTTTTGAAGGGGGGGATGATGAGGACATCCCTACCTCACTACTACCTCCGTCATTACAAGTTGAAGATGATCCTGCTGTGAAGCTCAAGTCCAATGAAGTTAGGATTGGACCAATGACACGAGCTCGTGCGAAGCTACTTAAACAACAGCTGAACTTGTTCCTAAGTGATACTTTGATCGATGAGAACTTTATACTGCCTAAGTCCTATTATTTATGTATGATCAGGTATGAGGAGGGAGCAAGCATCACACGAGGAGGAGAGGAGCAGCTGGACAAGAAGATGGACGTGAAGCTGGACATGGAGCTGGACGAGAAGACATCCCATGTACGCGCGAGGGAGAAGAGGGATGCATGCGCGAGAGGAGGAGAAGTCCAGGCCGGCGCTCAGCCCGGTCAACCGGCCGTGACACCGGGTCGCCCGGCCCCAGGCCCGGTCCGACCGGCCCCCACACCGGCCAGCCCGGTCCAAACCGTGCCCCACGCCTATGCCAGCCGGGGCGTATCCACTAAACCTGGATGCCCGCCCGGTCGCCATCCGGTCTCTGGCCCGGTCCAGACCGGACCGGCCGGTCCCATGCCCGGTCGACCGGCCCCTAGGCCGGCCGAGTCCGAGTCTGTCTCGACCAGATCTATTCTGGTCGGTTATTTTCGTACTTTTTCGACCTGAGGTCGTCCTGAACCACTATATAAGTGCACAGGAGGCCCCCAAAGTTGCTTTAGACCACGTTTAAGATAAACCCTAGTTCTTAGTTGTTTGGTCTGCAAAACTATTGAATCCCTACGCCATATTGCTTGATTTGGTGTAGATCTGAAAGTCTTGTGTGATCTGCTGTTCCATTGGGAATTAGAAGGTTGCAACTTACCGCTTCGTGGTCGGCGGCTACGTGCGCAAGTGTGTGTAGTTGCGAATATCTTGCAGGGTTGAGAGCTGTTGCATTGACGATAGGGACCAATCAAGAGATCTCGTTGCGTCATACAAGTTATCATCCACTTCATCAAGTTACCTCCGCTGCAATCACCCCATGATCATCATCATCACCGTTGCTTACTGAGAAGATCGGGCCACCCCTTATCACAATGTTTGCAATGGGGGTTTTCCTACTCCGTGATATTACGCACAGACTGGTGAACAAGGTCCGATCCCGGTTTTTCTGGGAGGGAGTGGGAAATAAGAGGAAACACCACATGGTGGATTGGGCCATGGTGTGCAAACCGCGCGGATTTGACGGATTGGGATTCCTCAACACGAATTTTATGAATATCGCTCCGGTGCTCAAATGGATCTGGAAGCTTTACCAGAATGCAGAGGGTCTGTGGGCAGATCTTATTAGGGCTAAGTACGTAGGAGAGGACGACCTCTTCTCGCCGGAGGTGCCTACGACAGGGTTGGCCATTTCATCGCCATCGTTCAGGGTCTCTCAGGGTCTCTTCGTAGGTTAGCTTAGTTCACATTCACGGCTCAGTGTTGGGCGCTTTGGAATATCCGAAACAAGTTAGCTATAGAAAGGAAACTCATCAACAACCCCGCTGATGCAATATTCCATATGTTTATGTATATGCAGAGATGGAGGGTTCTAGTCAGACAGAGGGACCGACCACTACTGGACGCAGCGATGGACGAGCTTAGGAGTCTACATACGAGGATGAAGATGAAGAACACTCTCTTGGAAGCTGCTTTTAGCATGTCTTGGCTTTGTTGTGTAATACTATGGTGTGGTGTACCTAGAACTTGGATGGAGGCTTGGTATAAGTACTTGTTGGGTGTGCCGTATCAGATTCATATGGTTGCCGTGTGGCTTTATATATAAAGCCAGACCTTTGGCCTTATGCTTAAAAAAGTATTTGAGAGTAGAAGAAAATATATATCATTTATTTTTGAGTATTTGAGAGAAGAAAATCTATACGTACTTCTGAATTCATGTATGAAAAATCAATTTTTACATACGCAGAGAAGCTATGGAGCGATTTTATCCAAAATCAACAAGTGTCAACGTGCCTGAAATGAATGATTTGGGCAAGCTTCCTCGGGATCCATCTAAAAGGAATAGAATTATAGATTTTCATCCCAATCAGCATGAGGACATCATAAGAAAGTACATCTTTACTATTCATATTGATGCTGAAAATATGCGATTTCTCCCAGGAGTACTACATGTAAATTCTTTGGTTTAGAGTGTTTCAGACATCCTAGGTGTTGTCCAGAGCTTCTAATGGACATTCAGCAAAGATACTAAAGGATCGGAGAGTAAGAACAACAGGAAAATTCACATAGGTGAGTTTCGTTTGTAAGACAAGTGAAGAACAATTTCCTTGGGACTATATGCCACCTCTTTAGCCAACTGTCACTGTAAAATCTCCTGTCAAAGAATTATACTCTACTTGCCACTGCTCCATCAGAGTTTGTGATCGAGGCTGAATTGCACAACTCTTTCAGAGTGTATATGGCTTCAAAGTCTTAAACTCTTTCATGTCAAATGTTTAACTGAATCCAGTCCACTTCAATACTTCTTCCTTGCGTAAGAAACTGTATTGAAAAATGGCCTATGTTGATTGGATTCATAATTATCTTGTCTTGCTCAAATAACAGGTCTTTGTGAAATCCTCCATGGGTATCATCTAGTATCAATTATGAAAAGTGACAACTAAAAATACGCAAGTCCTAGGGCAATAAAGATTGCAACTAAAGTACGGATCGGAATGTAATTCTTTATTATTGTTGGCTGGAAAAGGATTGCGCATGCATACATCACACAACAGTCGCGCATTTAACCTCGACCATCTCAATCTCAAAAAACAAGAAACCTCGGCGATCTCTTGAATTGCTAGAGCAACCGTCGATCGCTCAACAGCCTGAGCCGAAGGAGACGATCTTGCATGTGGTGGAACTGCCCGACGAGTTCAGCTCGACCACCTCCACCTTGAATATTCTGTGCGAGCCTTCGATATTCAGCACGTCGACGTCCAGCTGGTATGTAGTGCCGTCTTGCACCTTACCGCTCACAACCTTGACGAACCTGAGATCGCAGTTTGACACCTTGTTTTGCTCGTCCACCGCACACTTGCCGAGCCCTTGGACGTGAGGGTCGGCGACGTTCGGGATCGATTGCCATTCGCCGCCGACCGCTGCAGCGGGCGTGGCAACGACGTAAAGGGCAGCGGCACCGGCGAGGAGGAGGAGGAGACTGGTTTTCATTTTTGTGTGGCGGCCGGCGGCAATGTTACCTTGAGATGGAGTTTGTATGGAAGAAACTAGGATCGTGTGTAGAGAAGAGGAGGAATTGGGGAGCATTTAAATAGACTCGATTGGGCAGTACACTAGGAAGGTATTGATTGCTGCATATCTGCAGCAAATAATAGTTGGTGGAGTATACATAATCGATGGACGGCAATTGACGATTTGATTGGCAGAAATTTATATTGCACGTCTTTCCATATCTATTACATGATTTTTATCGATTGGCTGTGGGGCATAAGGGTATCTCCAGACGCCTCACTGTGGGGTCAAAAAATGGGCCCGCATCTCAGCCGAGCGGCTCAACGTAAAATGCCCGGCCTGTCCACGGGGATGCAAACACATCCTAAATTTGCGTCGTCAATGCGTTCGCGCGAACGCATTTCGTGACCTTGTATTCCTAGCCGGTCCCGCATGATAGGGACAACGAATTCGAGCAGCGTTCGCTCGCGTCCCTCGCCCCTTCTTTGTAGACCTAGGGCGAAGCCGCCACCCCACCGCCACCGCGCCACATCGCCTTTATCGACCAGGTCTCTCCGTGTTAGGCCTACTTCTCGGTCCATGCTCTGAGCTAGGGTAGAGGACAGGTTTTGCCCGCATCCCTCGCATCCCTATAAACCGTACATGAGCGCTTGCCGGCCTTGGCGCTTAGGACCTGTTCGATAAATTCATGGTATGACCCCAGTGCAATTTTCAGATGCCATTTTCGGCTACCCTGTGCTAGTATGACCTACTATTGATACACTGTTGGTACCTCGCAGATGGACATCAGGCAGTCGCTCGAGAGGCTGCGTAGGGAATGCATTGACAACTCTTCTTACGAAGACCCCGAGCAGACGAGCTCATGGTTGTTACGGCATCCATCCTCCACAAGCACCATGGCAAGCGAATGCCAGAGTATCGGGGCTCGACGAAGGGCCACCGGGTACCGGATGTACAAGGACCATTCCCGGCTCTACAAAGAATGCTTCCACCTCACCTATCCGGTGTACAAGGGGCACATGTTCTGGCGCTGATACCGGATGTCAAGAGACCTGTTCATGGTCATTATATGGGGCATCAGAGACTTTGCACCTACTTCCAATGCAGGCCCGATGCCACTAGTAAGCTAGGCTTCGCCTATTACCATAAATGGTCTGCAGCTATTTGCATGCTTTCATACGGAATGTCTGGTGATATCTTTGACAAGTACCTACGAATGAGTGAGATCAACTTTCATGAATCCATTTACCGGTTTTGCCGAGCCGTGAATGGGGGGTGTTCGACAAACTGTACTTGAGAGCCCCAACTATTGAAGACACTAGACGGCTGTTGTCGATCAGTGAGGCTACCTGGGCATGAACGGTAGCATTTATTGCATGCACTGGCTGTGGAAGAACTATGCATTTGCATGGCGGCCGGGTTAGTACAACATCCATGCCGAGGGATGCACTATTATTCTGGAGGTAGTGGCATCACAATATTTGTAATTTGGCACTCTTTCTTTGGGATTGCCAGTTCCCACAATGATATCAATGTCAACTTCTCTCTGGTGTTCAACCGGATTATGGAAGGCACTGCTCCTAAGGTAAGCTATGGGATCAATGGCAATGCATATGACAAGCCATATTATCTTGTTGATGACATTTATTCTGACTGGGACACACTAGTGAAGACAATCCATAATACTCCAACAGAAAAGATAAGAGATTTCCCAATGTACAAGAGGCTTGCAGGAAAGATCTGGAGCGGATATTTGGTGTGCTCCAAGCTTGGTGGGCTATTTTCCGTTACCCAACTAGAACATCTCTTCAAACTATGTATGATGTGATGACTCGTTCTGTGATCATGCGCAACATGCATGATCGTCGAGATAGAGCGTCTTAATGGCCGCAAAGAACACTGATGGGACTTTCGGGGTGAGTTGGTGGAGCCAAACCCTAAGGCAACTGGAAATGTTGCTTTCAAAACTACATATATTTAGGTGGGCATTGGCTGGCATCAAGACATGGATGAGTAGCTAATCTCATCTACTTTTATTTGTTAATTGTGGACTATGCTCTATGTATTTTAAAGCTTGATGCATGCATGTAGACTTTCGCATTTATGGTTGTAATAATAAAGTATTTCGAGCCTCTATTTTCGCTGTTTTCTATGGCTAATTTGTTTCATATATTGCTTATTTTCGGTGCAAATAACCCTAAGCCGGCCTCATCGGACAGAATGCCTCGGGCTGGTGGGGCACCATCAGACGTAAACGGATAATCATGGCCTGACGACCATTTCCGCGCCCACGGCCTGACACAAACGGATGTATGAGGTCATTTTTAGCGTCTGAAATACACCGGACCTTTGAAGATGCACTAATCCGGAACTGTTACTCATGATTTAATCATATAAATTAGTATTAATATTTGGTGCCCATCCAAATTTACCTGATTTATTACCAATCAATTGGATTCATAACTCATAGCTACACTACTTTCTCCGACTTAGGTTAACCGGCGCACTGGGAAAATCGCTGGGACCAAGGTAGTCTCCTATTGGCTGCAAAAAACGAGAGAAGGAACGGGTTTGTCTCGCGAAACAATGAGAAAATTAATACGCGAGGCGATGAATCATGCACAGGCCCACGTCCCAATGGTTTTGCATGTATTCCTCCCTCTAAAGAATAAAGAAAAACACTAAGACTGCACATAGTGGGAGTAACATACTAGTTAGTAACATCACACATCTCAAGGCATTTTGGTGACATGACATGCTAATAAATGAAGAAAGAGAGTGAGGTGGTAATTAGCTATGTTACCGTAACATCACACACCTCAAGGCAAGATGAGTCTACAACATAATAAATGATACAATGTATGACACCACATATAAGTTACTACCCACTATAAAGGTACTACGTAGTAATCTAGACGACCAGCCTAAGAGCATCTCCACTCGTCCCCCCGACGAGGCCCCCGAGAGACGTTTTTCTCATCCGGACGGCGAAATTCGGCCCAGTCGCGCCCCCGGTTCCTCGTTTTCGTCCGGATTTGGCCCTTCATCCATCCAGCGAGCCCACGCCATCCCCGGCCCCCCGGGGCGCGCTCGGGGACTCCGGACGAGTGAAAAGCGGGGCAGGGCCCGATCTGTCGGTGACTCGACGCACGAACCCCACCGCCACGTCGCTCAAAATCTCCCCCACCCCTCGTATCTCTCTCGCCGCCGACACCACCCCGCCGGCTTGTTGCCCAGATTCCGCCGCCCCTCCTTCCCCACCTGCCTATATTCCGCCGTCTTTGGACGACGGCCTATCTGGCTGCTCTTCCGCCAGCCTGTTTTCCGACTTTGGTCTGCTCCTCGTCGCTCGCGGCTCAGGTTGCCTCGACCACGCCCGGCAGATGATCTGGTGGAGCACATATGGAGGCTCCGAGGCAACGCCAACGCCGACGCCAACTAGTCTGTCTTAATTTGTTTGAAAAATTGTGAAATTGTGTGCTTCATTTGTTTCAGCACTGATTATCGCCGAATTTGTTTCAGCAATTTTCATACTCTTGGTCGCCGAACTTGTTAAATTTTATGTTAAATTTGTTTGAAATATGTCAAATGGTCGAGGTTGGGGGTTTCCTGCCGGGGGGACGGCTGGAACTTCGGCGCTCCCCTCGCCAAATCTTCCTCCAATCCGGACGAAAATTTCGCCGGATTTGGACGTGGGGAGCGCCAACGAGTGGGGATGCTCTAAGGAGTGGTTGCATGCATCACTAGTGGAAAAGAGGCCTTTCGTCCCAAGCAAATGTCGACGTTTTGAACCAAACCGGGACCAATGGGGGGCATTGGTCCCGGTTCATCATGAAAACCCTTTAGTCCCGGTTCGTTTGGACCCTTTAGTCCCCCTCCGTATTACGAACCGGGACTAAAGGGTGGTCTATGGGGCAAAAGTCTTTAGTCCCGGTTCGTATTACCAACCGGGACTAAAGATTTAGTCCTAAAGATTTAGTCCCGGTTGGTATTACGAACCGGGACTAAATCTTTCCCGGTTGGTAATACGAACCGGGACTAAAGACTTTTGCCCCATAGACCACCCTTTAGTCCCGGTTCGTAATACGAAGGGGGACTAAAGGGTTTTTTTGCCTCCCCATGCACCTCCACACACACCACCCCCCCCCCCCCCCGTGGATCGCCTTTTTAACACTGTAAAATATAAAAGAAAATGATAGAAAATTCAAAAAATAAAATCTTTTCAGATTCCTGTATGTTATGCAACCTACTATTAGGGAAAATTAACAAATTTGAGTTTTCATTTTTTTTTGCAAAAAAGGTTTGAAAAATGGTAAAACCGCATTAACTTTTGCATACGACGTCGAAAAAAAACGTGTAATATATCAAAATCATCGTGGGAAAAAGTTACATCCGAATTCACCTGGGTTTACCCGGTTAGCCAATTTTTAGATTCTCAAAATTCTAAATAAAAATATGAAAGCAGGAAGATTTTAGTTTTTGCCAGAAATTCGGAATTTATATTTTTAAATTTTTTTAAATAATAATTACATCATGCATAAAGATTACTATTACTTAACCATAAAGTTAGCCAATTTTTAGATTTTCAAATTTTCAAGTTTGGCAAAAAAATATTAAAAAATAATAAATTAAAAAACTATTATAATACAAATTAAAAAAATTAAAATTATAATACCATTACCACAACATGTTATTACGTCATTAGTTTTGTTTATTAAAATAATTATTTGTAATTCGAATAATAAATAAGTGTGACATCGACCAACATGTTAATAGGATTGATATGATACTAGTATCACAACATGCGCGCGAAGCACTTGGAAGCGGGATGAGAAAGGAACTTGGAAGTTAAGCGTGCTAGTGCTGGAGTAGTGGGAGGATGGGTGACCGAGCGGGAAGTTGGACCACAGGTAAGTAATTTGACTATTGATTAAGTGTAGTTAGAAACTAAACTAGTTAAATAACTGAAATACTAGAAATTCTGAAAAAATAGAAAAAAAAAGGAGCGAAAAATAATTGGACATAACCAAATGGATTAAAAAAAATAACGAAATAACCTTTAGTCCCGGATCGTGTTACAAACTGGGACTAAAGGTTATTTTCCTCGATGCGCACCAGCAGCCCACGTGGCGGGACCATTAGTCCCGGTTTGTTTTACAACTGGGACTAAAAGGGAGGACCTTTAATCCCGCCTAATTGGTCCCGGTTTGGAAACCGGGACTAAAGGACCAAACGAACCGGGATTACAGGCCCGTTTTCTACTAGTGATAGCTTAACTCCGTTCAGACTTGCATGCCCAAGTTCACACCCGCACGACACGTGAAGGAAGGAACTGCAGGAGAAGAAAGTTACGTGTTGATTAAATAGCAGTTAATGCTTTCACGCCTAAGCTAGCTAGGAAAAAGAAACTGCATGTTTTGCAAATGGTGCCGGTTAATCTGGCCCGGAGGACACAAGTTGATTTGATTTGATTTGATTTGATGTGTGTTCTTACGCTGCTATACCCTAAAATTACAACCTTATACTAGCATGTTTGTGTGTACCTCGATGTCGGACGATATACAACCACTCACGTGAAAGAAGGTCATCCGGAAGCACCATACTTTGATCTCTCGAGACACAACTGAGTTGTTCTGGAGAATGAAAGGGAAACACGGTTGAGTGTGGCCTTTGTAGTGAATGCATTTATACACTATAAGTTTTATTCAGCTGATATGGAAAGAGATCAACATCGATTTTTTGAAGACTAATCATAATGCATAGTATCATATAGAAGTATCATGCATATGATACTATTACATGTTATTATATCCACAATGCATAGTATCATGTACTAGTATCATAGTGTTTTTATATTAATTGATTTGTAGAATCTCAGACTACTCATAGTGGGAGTAACTTCACTAGTAACTAAGTGTCCAACTCAGCAAATTTGCTTATGTGGCAGTGAGTTAATGAGGAGAGAGGAGGATGGAGTAACATAGCTAGTTACTGTAACATCACACTTCCCAAGATACAATGAGTCTATAAGCTAATTAATAAAGACATCTATGATACTACTTTGATGTTACTAACCACTATGAAGGTACTAACATAGAGTAGTAACATGCACATGTTACTACTCTATGTTACTTCCCACTATGACCAGTCTCAATGAAAATCTATGTGCAAGATGTATTTAATATTAAATTTGCTAGTACTACGTGCTATGATATCGACTAACATGTTAATAGGATTGATATGATACTACTATCAACAACATGTACGCGAAGCACTTGGAAGCGGGACGGGAAGGAACTCAGAAGTTAAGCGACTAGAGATTAAGTGTAGTTATAGACTAAACTTGGTCAATAACTGAAATACTAGAAATTCTAAAAAAAATAGAAAAAAAGAGGGAGTGAAATATAATTAGAAAACCAAATAGATAATACTTTTTTTTAATAAAATAGCCTTTGGTCCCGGTTTGTAATTCGTGTTACAAACCGGGATTAAAGGTCCTTCGCCTCGGCGCACGCCAGCCGCTCACGTGGTGGAGCCTTTAGTGCAGGTTTGTATTACAACCGGAACTAACGGGGAGGGCTTTTAGTCCCGAATGTCCAGTCCCGGTTGCAAAACCAGAACTAAATACCCAAACGCATCGGGACTAAATGTCTATTTTCCACTAGTGTGTAGGAAAGAATTATAATTTCAATGTCATGTTCCCAGCAAGTAGTTACATTGGTTTTAACCCTCATGTACTCAAAGCCATATCTGTTTGTAGTTGTGCAGTAGCATATCTATTTTGATCAGGGGAACATAACCCGTCTAAAGATCTAATGGACATACCTATAAAGGGAATTGCAAATACCGTGTGTAATAATTATCTGGAACAAAACATGTCAGTGGTCCAGGGTGGTATGTCCAACTGCCGCTGCTGACATGACACCAAGGCTAGAGCCAGCTCTGCCGAAGCTGACCAGTGACGCCGCCATCGAATATCGTGGTGGCTGTCAAGAACTCAAGGTAGATCAGTGAGGACATCTCCAACTGCGTGACCCAAACGGACGCGCTGGGCCATCTATTTTGGACCGTTTGGGTGGCCGAGCGGACGCGCGGATGGAGCCCCGCGTCCGCGCGTCCGTTTGGGTCGCGCCCTGCGCCCAACGCGGCAGTTTTGGGTCACAGCGCCGTACAGTACGTTTTTCTTGTAAATTTACTATAAAAACACAAAATAAATTAGAAAATATATAAAATAGTTCAAATGCTCAAAATTTATTACACATTACATTATCCATGTAATCAAGGATAAAGTATTATTCAAATAAAATGAAAAAACGATACAAATGCTCTAGGCTTCCGGATTTCCTTCATCATTGTTGTTTGCAGCATTGTTACCTACATGCTGCCAGACGTGCTCGATCAAATCTGCCTGCAGCTGGTTGTGTACAGCTAGATCTCGAATTTCATGGTGTGCATGAAGAACTTCCTGGAATGATGCCGGGCCACCTTGAGGAGTAACCAACTCTCCCTGGCCCTCCTAGTCATTATCATAGAGTGAATCATCCCGCTCTACCTCAACAATCATGTTATGCATGATTACACAAGCGGTCATCACCTCTCACAGAGTTTGCACATCCCAGGCTCTGGCAGGGTGTCTGACGATAGCCCAACGAGCTTGGAGGATGCCAAACGCCCGCTCGACATCTTTCCGGGCTGCCTCTTGCTCTTCGGCAAACCTTGCCTCCTGCTCTGAGTTGGGTTTTCGGATTGTCTTCACGAGTGTAGCCCAAGGTGGATAGATACCGTCAGCAAGATAGTACCCCTTGGTGTAGTGGTGGCCATTGATGACCCACAAGTATAGGGGATGTATCGTAGTATTTTCGATAAGTAAGAATGTCGATCCCAACGAGGAGCAGAAGGTGTTGACAAACAGTTTCGATGAAGGATTCACTGTAAATGCTCACAGACAAGTATTCAGGGGGTTTTGATGTAACAGTTGAATAAAGTACGAGTAAGTAAAGTGCGAGAGTAATAATTGCAGCGAGTAGCCCAATCCTTTTTAGCACAAAGGACAAGCCGGTTTGTTTACTTATAATGACCAAACGTTCTCGAGGACACACGGGATTTTAGTCTAGTGCTTTCGCTACATACGGCTAAATAATCTTCATTGTTATGATAAGTGTTGTGTGGGTGAACCTATGCTAATGTACCGCCCTTCCTAGGACTAATACATACTTGTGATTATACCCCTTGCATGCATCCGCAACTACAAGAAAGTAATTAAGAATAAATCTAACCACAGCCTTAAACTCTGAGATCCTGCGATCCCTCCTGCATCGATATACCAACGGGGATTTAGGTTTCTGTCACTCCGGCAACCCCGCAATTGGCAAACAAATACAAGATGCATTCCCCTAGGCCCATAAATGGTGAAGTGTCATGTAGTCGACGTTCACATGACACCACTAGAAGAATAACACCACAACTTAAATATCATACCATTGAATATTACTCAACCATAGTTCACTACTAACAATTAGACTTCACCCATGTCCTCAAGAACTAAACGAACTACTCACAAGACATCATATGGAACATGATCAGAGGTGATATGATGATGAATAACAATCTGAACATAAACTTGGTTCAATGGTTTCACTCAATAGCATCAACAACAAGTAGAGATCGATACCGGGAGAGTTTCCCCTATCAAACAATCAAGATCAAACCCAAATTGCTACGGCGGTGACGGTGTCCAGCGGTGGAGACGGCGGTGATGATGGTGGAGATGATGATGATGGTGATGGAGATGATGTCCAGCTCGATGACGGTGACGATGGCGTCGATTTCCCCCTCCCGGAGGAATTTCCCAGCGGATTCCTGCCCGCCGGAGAGCTCTTTTCTCTCTGGTGTTCTCCGCCCCGCAGAGGCGGCTGTAACTCTTCGCGAGGTACCCTCTGTGGCTTAGGTCTTCGGGACGAAGGGTTTCGCGAAGAAAAGGAGGTGAAAGGGGATGTGGGCCCTCCACACCACATGGCGGCGCGGCCAGGCCATGGGCCGCGCCGCCCTAGGGTGTGGGCCCACCCTGGGTCCTCCTGGCTCCTCCTTCTGGCTTCCTTCGTCATCTTGAAAAATAGGATTTTTGGTATAATTTCCTTCCACAGTTGATCTTCCGAAATATTGCGTTCTGACGGTGCTTTTTCCAGCAGAATCCTGGCTCCGGTGCTTGATCCTCCAATAATGATGAAACATGCAAAATAGATGAAATAACATAAGTATTGTGTCCCAATATGAAATATATCAATGAATAACAGCAAATTATGATATAAAATAGTGATGCAAATTGGACGTATCAACTCCCCCTAAGCTTAGACTTCGCTTGTCCCCAAGCGAAACTGAGCTCGATAGACAGGACCACATGTTTATAGAGTGAAGAGTCGATAAATAAAATACGGACAAGAAGCATCATATTCATTCGCACAAGACATTATAGTAAACAACTTCCTCATATAACTCAACTTGAAACAAGTATAAGGTAATCACAAGTAAAGGTGCATAAGAAATCATAATTGGTGATGGCAAACTTCGTTCTTGGTCAGAGAACAATTAACAGATTATATTTATCTCATTGAGCAGCGCTCTCATGTTAAAGTTTATAAGGCACAACTTGCATACTCAATCATAATGGTCTCTTCATAATCATTGATAACGTGCAAAGCTATATTCATTCAGATAAAACTTGTACTAAACAAGGAAGAATAAAAGACATGATGAAGCAAATCACAATATAATGGTTTGATCACAACAACTCAAATGCTTGCTCAAGATGGAGGGAAATAGGTTTACTGACTCAACATAAAGTAAAAGACAGGCCCTTCGCAGAGGGAAGCAGGGATTAAATCATGTGCTAGAGCTTTTTCAGTTTTGCAATCATATAAAGAGAATAAAAGTAACATTTTGAGAGGTGTTTGTTGTTGTCAGCAGTAATTGGTAGCGGGTACTCTAACCCCCTTGCCAGACAACCTCCAAAGAGCGGCTCCCATATTATTTTCATTTTGTGTGGCACTCCTTCCAACCTTTCTTTCACAAACCATGGCTAACCGAATCCTCGGGTGCCTGCCAACAATCTCATACCATGAAGGAGTGCCTTTTTATTTTGGTTTTATTATGATGATGACACTCCCCCCAACCTTTGCTTACACAAGCCATGGCTAACCGAATCCTTCGGGTGCCGTCCATCAATCACATACCATGGAGGAGTGTCTATTTAGTTTGATTAATTTGGGACTGGGAATCCCATTGCCAGCTCTTTTTGCAAAATTATTGGATAAGCGGATGAAGCCACTAGTCCATTGGTGAAAGTTGCCCAACAAGATTGAAAGATAAAACACCACATACTTCCTCATGAGCTATAAAACATTGACACAAATAAGAGATAACAAGTTTTGAATTGTTTAAAGGTAGCACATGAAGTATTTACTTGGAATGGCAGAAAATACCATGTAGTAGGTAGGTATGGTGGACACAAATGGCATAGGTTTGGGTTAAGGTTTGGATGCACGAGAAGTATTCCCTCTCAGTACAGGTCTTTGGCTAGCAAGGTTAATTAGCAAGCATAAGAGTCGAGGGAAACAAACAAATATACATGTGATAGAAACAATCATGCATCTTCCTTGTAAGCACAAACAATTTTAACTTCAGAATAATAAGCTATGAGCTAACAAGAAAGAAAGACAATGAAACAACTACATGTATTTCTCTTTTCTACTTAAACCTCAAAGTATTGTTGCTATTGACCAATGCTAAGTTTGCCAAAACCAAATAGATTTATTCAATGCTCCCAAAGTGATACCAATACCAATGACAAGGTAAATCATATAATAGAGATTGCAAACTAAAATAAGATGTGCAATATGTAAATGATAAGACTTCTCATTAATATTCCATAACGATAACTCACACCAAGGGATACATAGACAACCAACTAAAGGAGAGATACTTCCAAACTGCAACCCATCTTATATGATAACTTCCCTACTCATGATATGACACTACTTGACAATAAAAGTAAAAGGTAGTGATAATGTGATACCGCGGCACTCCCCCAAGCTTGGAACAAACCAAGGGGATGCCAATACCGATGATGAATTACTCCTGCGGAGATGGTGATGATGAACTCCTCCCGCGCTTCTTAATAAACTCCTTCAACTTCAGTTTCTCAGCTTGACAATTCTGCACTAAGACTCGAAGAGATTCATTGTTATCTGAAGTTGGCGATGACGACCTTCTGATGCGAATCGAGTGGTATTCCAGCATTCTTCGGAGACGGCAATTCTCCTCTTGGAGTATCTCCACTTCTCTTCTTAGAGCCCGATATTGATCACAAAACTCATCTGTAGTCCGTAGAACTTCTTCCAACATGGGGAAGGAGTCGAGGCTAAGAGCGGGTGGTAAAGGTCCCTGCAGGTTATGAGAAAAAGAACGTCGAGTGTCAACAGATCCCACCAAGATTTGCTTGCTCCCTCCGGCTTGCTGCTCTTGTCTTGATGGCACCTCCTTCACTTCTTCCTCCGAAAGCCCCTTGCCCTTGTTGTTGGAGGCCATGGTGCTTCTAGACCGAAAACAGATCCTGGCAGAAACAGCTCGAAACAAAACACGTCGAGAACACGATATACGGACCTCCAGGGGTCCGGGGGATTATATAGCAAAAATTTTCACGACACAAGGAAAGTACCAGATCGAACCAGAGTCGGAAAGGGGCGACGGGGCGGCCAGACCACAGGGCGGCGCGGGCCCAGGTCAGGCCGCGCCGGCCTATGGTGGCGCCCCCTCGTGCGTCCTTTCCACTCCGTTTCGAACTCGTAATTTTTCATATTTTCTAAAAACAGCAAAAATATTGTTCGGAAAGTAAATTGCGTACTTTTCATTACCAGTACTGTTACCTATTCAAAGTCGAGTTACGCGTGACTGTCAATTTGTCCTTTAATGAAAGCCTCCGGTGTTTCCACTTGAATAATATCAACATCAACATTATAAGAATCACCCGAGATATAATGCTTGAGTCTTTGTCCATTCACCACTTGCGTAGCATTGCCTTGGAGAGAGCTAATTTTGATTGCTCCTGAACGATACACCTCCTCAACAACATATGGTCCTTCCCATTTCGAGAGTAATTTCCCTGCAAAGAATCTGAGACGAGACCGATACAATAGGACTTTATCCCCAATATTAAATTCTCTTTTGATAATCCTTCTATCATGCCATTTTTTAACTTTCTCTTTAAAGAGTTTAGCATTTTCATAAGCTTCATTTCTCCATTCATCCAGAGAACTTAATTGCAACAAGCTCTTATCACCGGCAAGTTTAGGATCTTTATTTAACTCTCTAACTGCCCAATAAGCTTTGTGCTCTAGTTCTAAAGGTAAATGACAAGCTTTCCCATAAACCATTTTATAAGGTGACATTCCCATGGGATTTTTATAAGCAGTTCTATAGGCCCATAGTGCATCCTTCAATTTACTAGCCCAATTCTTTCTAGTTTTATTAACAGTCTTTCCCAAAATAGATTTAATCTCTCTATTTGATAATTCTACTTGACCACTAGTTTGAGGATGATAAGCGGAAGCAATTCTATGATTAATACCATACTTAGCAAGAGTTTTTCTAAAACCTCCATGAATAAAATGAGAACCTCCATCAGTCATAATATATCTAGGCACTCCAAATCTAGGAAAAATAATATCTAAAAGCATTCTTAAAGAGGTCTCACCATCAGCACTTTTTGTAGGTATAGCTTCCACCCATTTAGTAACATAATCAACAACAACAAGTATGTGAGTATTACCTTCCGAAGACGGAAAAGGTCCCATGAAGTCAAATCCCCAACAATCAAACGGTTCAATAACAAGAGTATAATTCATAGGCATTTCATTACGTCTGGAGATATTACCAACCCTTTGGCATTCATCACAAGATAAAATAAAATTTCTCGCATCCTTGAAGAGAGTTGGCCAATAAAAACCTGATTGTAGAATCTTTTGCGCGGTTCTTTCTCCGGCGTGATGTCCTCCATAAGCACTACCATGACATTTACTCAATATCTCTTGTTGTTCATATTCAGGAACACATCTTCGCATAATACCATCCACTCCTTCTTTATATAAGTGTGGGTCATCCCAGAAATAATGCCTCAAGTCATAAAAGAATTTCCTCCTTTGCTGAGCTGAAAAGGTTGGAGGCAAGTACTTGGAAACAATAAAGTTAGCATAATCGGCATACCAAGGACTGTCTCGCGAACTCACCTTTATTACAGCCAATTGTTCATTTGGAAAACTATCATTAACAGGAACAGGATCATAAGCAATATTTTCCAATCTAGACAAATTATCAGCAACAGGATTATCAGCACCTTTCCTATCTACAATATGTAAATCAAATTCTTGCAACAGAAGTACCCATCTAATAAGTCTAGGCTTAGCATCTTTCTTTGTCATAAGGTATCTAACTGCAGCATGATCAGTATGAATAGTAACTTTTGAATCAACACTATAAGATCTAAATTTATCGCAAGCAAAGACTACAGCTAATAATTCTTTTTCGGTTGTAGCATAATTTCTTTGAGCAGCATCAAGAGTTTTACTAGCATAATGAATAACATTCAGTTTTTTATCTACTCGCTGTCCAAGAACAGCGCCTACAGCAAAATCACTAGCATCACACATAATTTCAAAGGGTAAGTTCCAATCAGGAGGTTCAACTATAGGAGCAGTTGTTAAGGCTTTCTTAAGAGTTTCAAAAACTTCCTTACAATCATCATCAAAAACGAATGGTACATCTTTTTGAAGAAGATTAGTAAGAGGCTTTGAAATCTTGGAGAAATCTTTAATAAATCTCCTATAAAACCCAGCATGACCAAGAACACTACGAATACCTTTAACATCCCTAGGATAGGGCATCTTCTCAATTGCTTCAACTTTAGCACTATCAACTTCAATACCTCTCTCAGAAATTTTATGTCCCAATACAATTCCTTCATTAACCATAAAGTGACATTTCTCCCAATTAAGAACAAGGTTAGTTTCTTCACATCTCTGCAAAACTTTATCAAGGTTTCGCAAGCAACTATCAAAAGAATTCCCATCCATGAATACCTCTACAATACTTTCACAAAAACCATGAAAAATAGCAGACGTGCATCTTTGAAAAGTAGCAGGAGCATTACATAAACCAAAAGGCATACGCCTATAAGCATAAGTTCCATAGGGACAAGTAAAAGTAGTTTTCTCTTGATCTTTAGCTTTAACAGCAATTTGTGAAAACCCAGAATAACCATCAAGAAAGCAAAAATGAGTATTTTTAGACAATCTTTCTAGCATTTGATTAATAAATGGTAAATGGTAATGATCTTTCTTAGTAACTTTATTAACTTTTCGAAAATCAATGCACATTCTATACCCTACAACTACTCTTTGAGGGATGAGCTCATCATTATCATTAGGCACAATAGTCATTCCTCCTTTCTTGGGAACGCAATGCACAGGACTAACCCATCTACTATCAGCAATAGGATATATAATACCAGCTTCAAGAAGTCTTAATACCTCATTCCTTACCACTTCCTTCATCTTTGGAATTAGACGACGCTGAGGTTCAACAACAGGCTTTGCATCATCTTCCATATTAATAGCATGTTGGCAAATAGACGGAGAAATCCCCTTCAAATCATCAAGAGTATAGCCAATAGCTCCTCGGTGCTTCTTCAATATTTCCAATAACCTTTCTTCTTCAATCTCTGAAAGCTTAGAACTAATAATAGCAGGATATATTTTCTTATCATCAATATGAGCATATTTAAGATTATCAGGTAAAGGCTTTAAATCAAAAACAGGATCTTCCTTTGGTGGCGGCGTTGTACCCAGATCTTCCACCGGTAAATCATGCTTAAGAATAGGTTGGCGAAGAAAAATTTCCTCAAGCTCATCTCTTTCTTTCCTAAAAACTTCACTCTCGCTATCCTCCAAATGTTGCTGCAAAGGATTGTTAGGAACAAGAACAATAGATGCACACTGCTCCATTTTAAAATCATCACTAGGCAAATCAGCTTTATAAGGAGTTTTGGTAAATTTAGAGAAGTTAAACTCATAAGATTCACCAGCAAATTTAGTTAAAATTTTCTCTTTCTTGCAATCTATAATAGCTCCACAAGTATTTAGAAAAGGTCTACCAAAAATAATAGGACAATAATCACTAGCAGCAGAACCAAGTACCAAAAAGTCAGCAGGATATTTAATCTTACCGCATAAAACTTCCACATCTCGAACAATACCAATTGGAGAAATAGTTTCTCTATTAGCCAGCTGAATAACCACATCAATATCTTCAAATTCACAAGAATCAATTTCGTGCATAATCTCCGTGTAAAGCTCATAAGGAATAGCGCTAACACTTGCACCAATATCACATAATCCATAATAGCAATGATCACCAATTCTAACAGATAGCATAGGAACACTAGCTTGTTTGGGTTTATTAGGATGTGAAACAATATTAGAAGCATCTTCACAGAAAATAATATGACCATCCTCCACATTTTCAGTCACAAGATCTTTAACTATTGCAACAGAGGTTCAACTTTTATTTGTTCTTTAGGTTCTACAGGTTTCTTTTCACTTTTATGAACCGCACTATTTATAACAGAGTACTCCTTCATTTTAGCAGGGAAAGGAGTTTTTTCAATATAAGCTTCAGGAATAACATGATCAGCGGTTTCAACTACAACGCATTTATTAATAGATGAATCAATTTTATCTTTATACGGTTCATGATACTTATCAAAATTCTTCTTTGGCAATTCATAATGAGAGGCAAAAGCTTTATAAAGATTTGCAGCAACTTGAGAATCAAGACCATATGTAGCACTCATATTACGAAATTTATCAGTATCCATAAAAGCTTCAATGCATTTATAATCATAAATTATACCTGATTCTCTATCCTTGTCGTTCTCCCAACCTTCAGTATTTTCTTGGATCCGATCAAGAAGGTCCCTTTTAAACTCTTCTTTGTTGCATGTAAATGATCCAGAACAAGAAGTATCTAGCAAGGTCTTGTCTTGAAAAGAAAGTCTTGCATAGAAATTATCAATAATAACATTACCAGGAAGCTCATGAATGGGGCATTTGAGCATTAAAGACTTCAATCTCCCCCAAGCTTGGGCAATACTCTCTCCATCATGAGGCCAAAAATTATATATGCGATTCCGATCCTTGTGAATTTCACTTGGAGGATAGAACTTAGAATAAAACCGGGGCACAATATCATTCCATTCAAGAGAATCCCCATTTTCCAGTAATTTATACCAATGCGCCGCTTTACCAGACAGCGATAAAGAGAATAGTTTCTTCCTCACTTCATCCATAGCAATACCTGCACACTTGAATAAACCGCATAATTCATGTAAGAATAATAAATGATCACCTGGGTGGACAGTTCCATCCCCTTCATAGCGGTTATCCATAACACGTTCAATAATTTTCATAGGTATTTTATATGGTATCACTTCCTCACCTGGTGCCTCATCCACTACCGTTGCAGTAGTAGTAGATTTCCCAAATAAAAATTGAAGAGAAGATCTCTCCATAATGACTTATAGCAACAGGTAGAAATAAAATCAGCACAAACAGTAAAGGTTTTCCTTACCAATTCCACTTACCAATAGCGCTTCACTCCCCGGCAACGGCGCCAGAAAATAGTCTTGATGACCCACAAGTATAGGGGGTGTATCGTAGTATTTTCGATAAGTAAGAATGTCGATCCCAACGAGGAGCAGAAGGTGTTGACAAGCAGTTTCGATGAAGGATTCACTGTAAATGCTCACAGACAAGTATTCAGGGGGTTTTGATGTAACAGTTGAATAAAGTACGAGTAAGTAAAGTGCGAGAGTAATAATTGCAGCGAGTGGCCCAATCCTTTTTAGCACAAAGGACAAGCCGGTTTGTTTACTTATAATGACCAAACGTTCTCGAGGACACACGGGATTTTAGTCTAGTGCTTTCGCTACATACGGCTAAATAATCTTCATTGTTATGATAAGTGTTGTGTGGGTGAACCTATGCTAATGTACCGCCCTTCCTAGGACTAATACATACTTGTGATTATACCCCTTGCAAGCATCCGCAACTACAAGAAAGTAATTAAGAATAAATCTAACCACAGCCTTAAACTCTGAGATCCTGCGATCCCTCCTGCATCGATATACCAACGGGGATTTAGGTTTCTGTCACTCCGGCAACCCCGCAATTGGCAAATGAATACAAGATGCATTCCCCTAGGCCCATAAATGGTGAAGTGTCATGTAGTCGACGTTCACATGACACCACTAGAAGAATAACACCACAACTTAAATATCATACCATTGAATATTACTCAACCATAGTTCACTACTAACAATTAGACTTCACCCATGTCCTCAAGAACTAAACGAACTACTCACAAGACATCATATGGAACATGATCAGAGGTGATATGATGATGAATAACAATCTGAACATAAACTTGGTTGGTTTCACTCAATAGCATCAACAACAAGTAGAGATCGATACCGGGAGAGTTTCCCCTATCAAACAATCAAGATCAAACCCAAATTGCTACGGCGGTGACGGTGTCTAGCGGTGGAGACGGCGGTGATGATGGTGGAGATGATGATGATGGTGATGGAGATGATGTCCAGCTCGATGACGGTGACGATGCCGTCGATTTCCCCCTCCCGGAGGGAATTTCCCCGGCGGATTCCTGCCCGCCGGAGAGCTCTTTTCTCTCTGGTGTTCTCCGCCCCGCAGAGGCGGCTGTAACTCTTCGCGAGGTACCCTCTGTGGCTTAGGTCTTCGGGACGAAGGGTTTCGCGAAGAAAAGGAGGCGAAAGGGGCTGTGGGCCCTCCACACCACTTGGCGGCGCGGCCAGGCCATGGGCCACGCCGCCCTAGGGTGTGGGCCCACCCTGGGTCCTCCTGGCTCCTCCTTCTGGCTTCCTTCGTCATCTTGAAAAATAGGATTTTTGGTATAATTTCCTTCCACAGTTGATCTTCCAAAATATTGCGTTCTGACGGTGCTTTTTCCAGCAGAATCCTGGCTCCGGTGCTTGATCCTCCAATAATGATGAAACATGCAAAATAGATGAAATAACGTAAGTATTGTGTCCCAATATGAAATATATCAATGAATAACAGCAAATTATGATATAAAATAGTGATGCAAATTGGACGTATCAGCCATTGATCTCAAAATCCACATCAGGGGACTGACCGTACGCTAGCCTATCAAACACCGGAGAGCGCTGCAACACATTGATGTCATTGTGCGAGCCAGCCGTTCCGAAGAATGAGTGCCAAATCCATGTATCCTGTGAAGCAACAGCTTCAAGAATGACTGTGCACCCCTCAGAATGACCGTTGTATGCCCCTGCCAACCAAATGGGCAGTTCTTCCACTCCCAGTGCATGCAGTCTATGCTGCCAAGCATCCCAGGAAACCCCCTGGAAGCGTTGATTGACAACAGATGAGCTGTGTCCTCTGCATTAGGTTGCCGGAGGTACTGTTCTCCGAACGAACCGATCACTGCTCTGCAGAACCTGTACATCGCTTCCAAGCCGGTAGACTCACTCATGCACCTGTACTCATCTACGAAATCACCGGCAACGCCATATGCGAGCATCCTAATCGCTGCCGTGCATTGATGCGTGTAGTTGACACGTCCGTTGGGAACCCCAAGAGAAAGGTGTGATGCGCACAGTAGAAAGTTTTCCCTCAGAAAGAAACCAAGGTTTATCGAACCAGTAGGAGCCAAGAAGCACGTTGAAGGTTGATGGCGGAGGAGTGTAGTGCGGCGCAACACCAGGGATTCCGGCGCCAACGTGGAACCTGCACAACACAATCACAAAATTTTGCCCCAACGTAACAGCGAGGTTGTCAATCTCACCGGCTTGCTGTAAACAAAGGATTAGATGTATAGTGTGGATGATGATGTTTGTTTGCGAAGAACAGTAAAGAACAATTGCAGTAGATTGTATTTCAGATGTAAAGAATAGAACCGGGGTCCACAGATCACTAGTGGTGTCTCTCCCATAAGATAGCAGATGTTGGGTGAACAAATTACAGTTGGGCAATTGACAAATAAAGAAGGCATAACAATGCACATACATATATCATGATGAGTACTATGAGATTTAATCAGGGCATTACGACAAAGTACATAGACCGCTATCCAGCATGCATCTATGCCTAAAAAGTCCACTTTCAGGTTATCATCCGAACCCCTTCCAGTATTAAGTTGTAAACAACAGACAATTGCATTAAGTATGGTGCGTAATGTAATCAACACAAATATCCTTAGACAAAGCATCGATGTTTTATCCCTAGTAGCAACAACACATCCACAACCTTAGAACTTTCATCCTTTGTCCCAGATTTAATGGAGGCATGAACCCACTATCGAGCATAAATACTCCCTCTTGGAGTCACAAGTATCAACTTGGCCAGAGCCTCTACTAGCAACGGAGAGCATGCAAGAACATAAATAACATATATGATAGATTGATAATCAACTTGACATAGTATTCAATATTCATCGGATCCCAACAAACACAACATGAAGGATTACAAATAGATGATCTTGATCATGATAGGCAGCTCACAAGATCTAACATGATAGCACAATGAGGAGAAGACGACCATCTAGCTACTGCTATGGACCCATAGTCCAGGGGTGAACTACTCACACATCGATCCGGAGGCGATCATGGCGATGAAGAGACCTCCGGGAGATGATTCCCCTCTCCGGCAGGGTGCCGGAGGCAATCTCCTGAATCCCCCGAGATGGGATTGGCGGCGGCGGCGTCTCAGGAAGGTTTTCCGTATCGTGGCTCTCGGTACTGGGGGTTTCGCGACGGAGGCTTTAAGTAGGCGGAAGGGCAGGTCAAGAGGTGCCACGGGGGCCCCACACAACAGGGCCGCGCGGGCCCCTTGCTGGCCGCGCCGCCCTGTTGTGGCGGCGCCTCGTGGCCCCACTTCGTGACTCCTTCGGTCTTCTGGAAGCTTCGTGCAAAAATAGGACCCTGGGCGTTGATTTCGTCCAATTCCGAGAATATTTCCTTACTAGGATTTCTGAAACCAAAAATAGCAGAAAACAGCAACTGGCTCTTCGGCATCTCGTCAATAGGTTAGTGCCGGAAAATGCATAATAATGACATATAATGTGTATAAAACATGTGAGTATCATCATAAAAGTAGCATGGAACATAAGAAATTATAGATACGTTTGGGACGTATCAAGCATCCGCAAGCTTAGTTCCTACTCGCCCTCGAGTAGGTAAACGATAACAAAGATAATTTCTGAAGTGACATGCTATCATAATCTTGATCATACTATTGTAGAGCATATGAGATGAATGCAGCGATTCGAAGCAATGATGAAGATAATGAGTAAACTAATGAATCATATAGCAAAGACTTTTCATGAATAATACTTTCAAGACAAGCATCAATAAGACTTGCATAAGAGTTACTCATAAAGCAATAAATTCAAACTAAAGGTATTGAAGCAACACAAAGGAAGATAAAGTTTCAGCGGTTGCTTTCAACTTCAACATGTATATCTCATGGATAATTGTCAACATAAAGCAATATAACAAGTGCAATAAGTAAACATGTAAGAATCAATGCACACAGTTGATACAAGTGTTTGCTTCTAAGATAGAAAGAATAGGCAAACTGACTCAACAATAAAGTAGAAGATAGACCCTTCGCAGAGGGAAGCATGGATTACTATATTTGTGCTAGAGCTTTTCATTTTGACAACAAGAAATAATTTTGTCAACGGTAGTAATAAAGCATATGAGTTATGTATAAGACATCTTATAAGTTGCAAGCCTCATGCATAGTGTACTAATAGTGTTTGCACCTTGTCCTAATTAGCTTGGGTTAACACTGATTATCATTGCATAGCATATGTTTCAACCAAGTGTCACAAAGGGGTACCTCTATGCCGCCTGTACAAAGGTCTAAGGAGAAAGCTTGCATTGGATTTCTCGCTTTTGATTATTCTCAACTTACACATCCATACCGGGACAACATAGACAACAGATAATGGACTCCTCTTTAATGCATAAGCATTCAACAACAGTTAATATTCTCATAAGAGATTGAGGATTAGCTGTCCACACTGAAACTTCCACCACGAATCATGGCTTTAGTTAGCGGCCCAATGTTCTTCTCTAACAGTATGCATACTCAAACCATTTGATTGTGAAAACTGCCCTTACTTCAGACAAGACGAACATGCATAGTAACTCACATGATATTCAACAAAGGTAAAAGTTGATGGCGTCCCCAGAAAACATGGTTACCGCTCAACAAGCAACTTACTAAGAAATAAGACATATAAGTACATATTCTTCACCACGATAGTTTTTAAGCTATTTGTCCCATGAGCTATATATTGCAAAGGCAAAGAATGAGAATTTTAAAGGTAGCACTCAAGTAATTTACTTTGGAATGGCCGAGAAATATCATGTGGTAGGTAGGTATGGTGGACACAAATGGCATGGTTATTGGCTCAAGGATTTGGATGCACGAGAAGAATTCCTCTCAATACAAGGCTAGGCTAGCAAGGTTGTTTGAAGCAAACTCAAGTATAAAAGGTGCATCAAAGCTCACATATGAACATATTGTAGCTATTATAAGACTTTACATTGTCTCCTTGTTGTTCAAATACCTCAACCAGAAAATATCTAGACTCTAGAGATCAATCATGCAAACCAAATTTTAACAAGCTCTATGGAGTTATTCATTAATGAGTACAAGGTACATGATGCAAGAGCTTAAACAAGATCTATATGAGCACAACAATTGCCAAGTATCACATTATTCAAGACATTAAACCATTTACCACATGCGGCATTTTCCGTTTCCAACCATATAACAATGAATGAAGTAGTTCAAATTTCGCAATAAACATTAAAGATGAAGCTAAGAACACATGTGTTCATACGAAACAGCGGAGCGTGTCTCTCTCCCAAACAAAGAATGCTAGGATCCGATTTATTCAAACAAAACAAAAATAAAAACAAACAGACTCTCCAAGTAAAGCACATAAGATGTGACGGAATAAAAATATAGTTTCACTAGAGGAACCTGATAAGTTGTCGATGAAGAAGGGATGCCTTGGGCATCCCCAAGCTTTGACGCTTGAGTCTTCTTAAAATATGCAGGGATGAACCACGGGGGCATCCCAAGCTTTGACTTTTCACTCTTCTTGATCATATTGTATCATCCTCCTCTCTTGACCCTTGAAAACTTCCTCCACACCAAACTCAAAACAAACTCATTAGAGGGTCAGTGCATAATTCATATATTCAGAGGTGACATAATCATTCTTAACATTTCTAGACATTGCACAAAGCTACTGAAAGTTAATGGAACAAAGAAATCCATCAAACATAGCAAAACAGGCAATGCGAAATAAAAGGCAGAATCTGTCAAAACAGAAGAGTTCGTAAAGACGAATTTTAAAGTGGCACCAGACTTGCTCAGATGAAAATGCCCAAATTGAATGAAAGTTGCGTACATATCTGAGGATCATGCACGTAAATTGGCAGATTTTTTTGATTTTTCTGCAGGGACTACTGCCCAAATTCGTGACAGCAAGAAATCTGTTCCTGCGCAGTAATCCAAATCTAGTATTGGCTTTACTATCAAAGACTTTACTTGGCACAACAACGCAACAAAATAAAGATAAGGAGAGGTTGCTACAGTAGTAACAACTTCCAAGACTCAAATATAAAATAAAGTGCAGAAGTAAAATAATGGGTTGTCTCCCATAAGCGCTTTTCTTTAACGCCTTTCAGCTAGGCGCAGAAAGTGTGTATCAAGTATTATCAAGAGATGAAGCATCAACATTCTTACCAGGGGCGTTGGGAGTTTCCTCAACTATGCATTGTATCTGGTCTATATAAGTAACTCCTCTTTGTACACTTTTAGGCTTACTGTTCTCATCAAACAAATTTTCAGGAACAAGCCAAGCATAGTTATTTTCTAGAGCTTCATGCATTCCTAGGAGCTTACTAGGTATCGGTACTTTAATCTCCCCTCCATCATTAACATTATTAGTGTACCTTATTCTATCCATATCCATATTTTCAAGTGTTCTTTTGAAATCAGGGAACGAACCAAGCCTCTTATGCTTAATAAAAACTTTTCTAACTTCTTTAACTATATCTTCAAATTCTCTACCAAGGACTTTTAAAACAAAATCTCTATTTTCTCCCATCTCCATATCAGAAAGTGTAAGAAACATATGTTGCATTATGGGATTGAGATTAACAAATCTAGTTTCCAACATGTGTACTAAACAGGCAGAAGCACTTTCATAAGTAGGAGCAACTTTTAATAATGGTATATCTTCAAAATCTTCATCCATACTAACATGGGTGAAAAATTCTTCTATATTATCTCTTCCAATGTTAGACCCTTGTCCTACCGGTATTTTTTTCAGAGTGAACTTAGGAGGCAACATGATGAAATAAACAGAAAGTAAATGCAAGTAACTATTTTTTTTTTGTGTTTTTGATATAGAGAACAAGACAGTAAATAAAGTAAAACTAGCAACTAATTTTTTTGTGTTTTAATATAATGCAGCAAACAAAGTAGTAAATAAAATAAAGTAAAGCAAGACAAAAACAAAGTAAAGAGATTGGAAGTGGAGACTCCCCTTGCAGCGTGTCTTGATCTCCCGGGCAACGGCGCCAGAAAAAGTGCTTGATGCGTGTAGTTGACACGTCCGTTGGGAACCCCAAGAGGAAGGTGTGATGCGCTGATACATCCAAAACGTATCTACTTTCCCGAACACTTTTGCTGTTGTTTTGCCTCTAATTTGTGTATTTTGGATGCAACTAACACGGATTAACGTTGTTTTCAGCAGAACTGTTCTGGTGTCTCATTTTTGTGCAGAAATCCAACTTTCAGGAAAAACCTCGGAATTTATACAGAATGCCCTATTTTCCCAGAACACTTACGGAGCCAGAAGGACAAGTCAGGTGGAGGCCCGAGGGCCCCACACCCTAGGGCGGCGCGGCCCAGGAGGGGGGCGCGCGGCCCTAGCGTGTGGCCCCCTCGGCCGGCCTCCGACGCCCTCCTTCGGACTACTTATCGGCCTCGACCTAAAAACGCACGGGGAGAAGTCGAAGTCGCCAGAAACCCTCCAGAACGCCGCCACATCGCGAAACTCCATCTCGGGAGCCAGAAGTCTCCGTTCTGGCACTCCGCCGGGACGGGGAATTGGAGGAGATCATCGCCGCCATCACCACCGACGCCTCTTCATCAACCAGCCATGTTTCCCCCATCCATGTGTGAGTAATTCCCCCGCTGTAGGCTGAAGGGGATGGTAGGGATTGGATGAGATTGGTCATGTAATAGTGTAAGATTGTTAGGGCATAGTGCCTAGTGTCCGTAATTGGTACTTTGATGATATTGTTGCAACTTGTTATGCTTAATGCTTGTCACTAGGGCCCGAGTGCCATGATCTCAGATCTGAACATGTTATTATTTCATCATGATATTCATTGTTTATGGTCTTACCTGCAAGTTGTATACACATGTCGCTGTCCGGAACCAATGGCCCCGAAGTGACAGAAATCGGGACAACCGGAGGGGATGGTAGTGATGTGAGGATCACATGTGTTCACGGAGTGTTAATGCTTTGCTCCGGTACTCTATTAAAACGAGTACCTTAATATCCAGTAGATTCCCTTGAGGCCCGGCTGCCACCGGCTGGTAGGACAAAAGATGTTGTGCAAGTTTCTCATTGCGAGCACGTACGACTATAATTGGAACACATGCCTATTGATTGCTTTGTACTTAGACACCGTTTTATTATTATCTGCAAATGCCCTGCTTGATTGTTACATGAGTTTCTCTTATCCATGCAATGCCCGTTATCCGTCCCCGTGCCTATAGTATTTTAATCCTGCTGTTTACTATAATCACTACTGCTGTCTCTGTTACTCTGCTGCTGTTATTTTACTATTGCTACTGTTATAAAACTGTTAATACTGATAAACTCTTGCGAGCAAGTCTGTTTCCAGGTGCAGCTGAATTGTCAACTCCGCTGTTAAGGCTTTCAAGTATTCTTTGTCTCCCCTTGTGTCGAATCAATAAATTGGGTTTTACTACCCGCGAAGACTGCTGCGATCCCCTATACTTGTGGGTCATCAAGACTGTTTTCTGGCGCCGTTGCCGGGGAGCATAGCTTTATTTGGAAGTTCACTTAGATTGATATTGTTCGCTGCAGATTCTCTATCATGGGTAAAACTCGCGATCCTAAAGTCGCCATATTACCATCCACTACAAGAAAAGGTACAACTCTGAGTACCTCTGCTGCTCTTGATTCACCATCTGTGATTGATAAACTTGTTTCACCGCCACAAGCTTCACTTGCTGGTACTTCTGCTGAATCTGAAAACTCTTATGATATTGATAATGTTTCTGCTGTGCTTGATGATAGTGGTTCATTGGGATCCTTTCTAGATGCTACAATTGCTAGGTCTAGACAAATTGAAAATGCTGAAACTCCTTATGCTACTACACCTGTTAGTTCACCTGAACTTGATTATTCTAGTGATGATCCTGATGAAGATTATGTGGAGCTTAATGATGATCTTATTAATAGATGCAATGCTACTGCTGATGCAAGTAAAATTAAAAAATTTCTCACACAATATATTGTTAGACATAAGTTATCTCCTGATCCTAAATTTGCCACATCTCCTATATGCATTAAGGATAAAGATTATGATTTTTCTCTTGATCTATCTCATATAGCTATTGTAGAGAAAGCACCCTTTTGTGGTACTGAAAAAGAAAGTGCTGTAGAACACATGATTGAACTTTCTTCTATGAGTAGTTTGTTTTCTGATGATATCAAGATGCGTACTTATTTTGTCGCTAAAATTTTTCCTTTCTCATTAAAGGATGATGCTAAAACTTGGTATAATAATTTGCCTCCTGGTTCTATTAAAAATCCAACTGATTTGCGTGATGTTTTCTTTCGAAAATACTTTCCTGCTAGTGCTCAACATATTGCTTTACAGAGAATTTATAGATTTGACCAAGGAGATGAAGAGAAATTGCCTGAGGCTTGGGCAAGATTTTGTTCTCTTATCAGAGCTCGACCTGGACATGATTTAGAAAAGAATGATTTACTTGATATATTTTATAGTGGACTAACCATTGAGTCTAGGGCATACCTGGATAGTTGTGCTGGTTGTGTTTTCAGGAAAAGAACTCCAGACGAAGCTGAAGAATTATTGGCTAAAATAGGCCAGAATCATGATGATTGGACTACGCCTAAACCAATTCCAACGCCAATATTGAAGAAGAGGGGTTTAATTAAATTGAATGATGAAGATATGAGGGAAGCCAAGAAGTCTCTCAAGGAGAAAGGTATTAAATCTGAAGATGTGAAGAATCTGCCTCCCATAGAAGATATATGTGAGATAATTCCCCCTTCATCCATGATTGAGGTAAACTCCCTTCAGCGCTTTACTAGGGAAGATATTCCGTATTCAAAACCTCCTGCGCAATGCTTAGATGAGTTTGATAATTATATTGTTAAGCAAGAAAATTTTAATATGAGAGTAGAGAATCATCTAATGGAAAATTCTCAAGCTATTAGCAATTTGCATGATATTGTGGAGAGAACCTCCAATGATGTTAAGATGCTTGTTAAACATTTTCAAATGGTTCAAACTCAAATTGACCAACTCACTAAAGTGCAAAATGACTTATTACAAAATAATTCTAAAGAGAAACGTGCTTATGAAGTAACAACTAGAGGTGGTGTCTCTACCCAGGATCCTCTATATCCTGAAGGGCATCCCAAAAGAATTGAACAAGATTCTCAACGCATTGAATCTAGTGCTCCTTCTAAGAAAAAGAAGAAGAAACATAAAAATGTTGTAGAATCCTCTGAACCTGTTAATGATCCTAATAGTATTTCTATTTCCGATGCTGAAACTGAAAGTGGTAATGAACATGATAAAGATAATGATAAGAATGATGTTTCTGATAAAGAAGAAGTTGAAGATGAACTTGAAAAGCAAGATAAAAATAAAAAATATACTAAAGAAGATTTTATTGCTAAGAAACATGGTAATGAAAGGGAACCTTGGGTGCAAAAGCAAATGCCTTTTCCTGCTAAGAAACTAAAATCAAAGGAAGAAGAACACTATAATAAATTCTGTGATTGGATGAAACCTTTATTCTTGCAAATCCCTTTGATTGATGCTATTAAATTGCCTCCTTATTCAAAGTATATGAAAGATATTGTTACTAACAAAAGGAAAATCCCCAATGAGGAAATTTCCACTATGCTTGCTAATTACTCTTTCAATGGCAAGGTTCCAAAGAAGTTGGGCGACCCAGGTATACCTACTATTCCTTGTTCTATTAAGAATAATTATGTTAAAACTGCTCTATGTGACTTGGGAGCCGGTGTTAGTGTTATGCCTTTTTCTCTTTATAAGAGACTTTACTTAGATAAGTTGATACCTACTGATATATCTTTGCAAATGTCTGATAAGTCTACTGCTATTTCTATTGGTATATGTGAGGATGTTCCTGTTCAAGTTACTAATAACTGCTTGATATTAACTGATTTTGTTGTGTTGGAAATGCCTGAAGATGATAATATGTCTATTATTCTTGGGAGACCTTTTCTTAACACCGCAGGGGCTGTTATTGATTGCAATAAAGGAAAGGTTACTTTCAATGTTGATGATAGGGAGCACACCGTCTATTTCCCCAAGAGGATTGAAAAAGCATGTGGAGTTAATACTATTTCTAATGTGAGAACTATCAAAGTTGGAACTATCGATTGTCCTATATATGAGCCTAAAGAAGAATATCAAACTCTTGTGATTGGATCCATATCAATACAATTCAAGGTAACATGATTGATTTGAGGTTTATTTCTTCATATGCTATGTAAGATTTATTTGGTGGCAAGACTTGATCAACCTTGTTAACAAATACTTTTATATGCATAGAGGAGGTAAACAACATTTTTTTTCCTCCACTTGTTTTACTTACTGTAGCAATACATTTGTATCTTTACTTTATTGCATTATTGTGCCAAGTAAAGTCTCTAATAGAAGGTTGATGCTAGATTTGGATTTCTGCACAGAAACAGATTTCTTGCTGTCATGAATTTGGGTAGGGTTCTCTGTAGGTAATTCAGAAAAATCTGTCAATTTACGTGAGTGCTCCTCAGATATGTACGCAACTTTCATTAGTTTTGAGTTTTCTGATTTGAGCAACGGAAGTACCTCTTAAAAATTCGTCTTTACTGGCTGTTCTGTTTTGACAGATTCTGTCTCTGTTTTTGCATTGTCTCTTGTGGACCTTTAAGTGAGGCTTTCTAGACGTGGAGAGCTGTAGCTAATGTTTTATTGAGTTCTTTCAATGTGTCACTACAGGACTAAAGTTGATTAAAGTTTTTGAGTACTAACCCCTCTAATGAAGTTTATGAGAAGTTTGGTGTGGCAGAAGTTTTCAAGGGTCAAGAGAGAAGGGTGATATAATGTGATCAAGAAGAGTCAAAAGCCTAAGCTTGGGGGAAGGTATACCGGCATCACTCATTCTTTGCATATTATGGTTGCTGGATACTTGTACATACTTGTTTAGTTTCTTTGAGTGGTTTTCTAATGAGAGGGAGATGATATTTGGGGAAGTACTGCCTGAAAACAGATTCTGGGCTGTTACCAAAAAAACTCGTACGCACAGCCAGAACGTTATTTTGAGCTGCCAATTTTTTTGCATGTTCCCCAGGTTGTTATCTAACTTTCATTAGTTGAACACTTTTCGAGCTGATCAACGGAATATTTTTGTAAAAATCGATTTCTGTACTGCTGTCAGGTTTTGGCAGATTTCTGCCATCTTGCTTTTCTGTGTTTCTTTTAGTTTTCATTTTCTTGTTCTTGCTTTGTTTCCTTCTTAAAACATAAAAAGACCAAAAATATTTCTGTTGTTCCTCTTCACCACTTGTTCACTTTAGTTTCTTGCATTTGTTTCGCTTTATTTGCTATTGCTAGTTTGCTATAAGAAAACCCAAAAAGATTTTGCTTTGTTTGCTTGTTTCCTTTTGTTCTTGTTCTCAAATTCGAAAACACCAAAAATATTTGCTGTTCTTCTTTGGTTTGTAAAGTTCATTATGAGTTCAATGGTCTTCGGTGGCTGGAGCGTGGTTTTCATTTCATATTATCCAAGCTACACAAGTGAAAAGGCAATAATGACGATATTCGACAATCTGATTGTGGTGAGAGGCTGGTATGAACTCTATTTGTTTTCATTTTTGTACATATACTCATCCATGTGAGCATGCTTAGTTGGTTCATGTGAGGTATATGTCATTTAAGAAAATCTAGTAGTTCATGATCTCTCATGTTTAGCTCCAATTTATTAATATGAGTAGCATATCATGGATGTTTGCTTGCATTGTTTTATTCATAGATAGGTATGATATTGTGGTATCCTCCTCTGAATAATTCGTTTGAATTAACTTGGCACATGCTCACGCATGCATATGACTGAACAAAAGTCAATTAAGCCTCGATGATTTACATTGCTTCAGAGTTCTTGTATCACTTTTATGCCTCAGTTAATTTATTTTGCCGCAAGCATGATTATGACAGTTACTGCTCTCTTGATTTGTCGCTCCCTAGTCTTTTGCTAGCCTTTACTTGTACTGAGCGGGAACGCTGCTCGTGCTTCCAAACACATGAAAACCAAGTTATTCCAGAGTGTCCACCATAGATACCTATGCATGGCATTTCAAACCATTCCAAGTAAATTCTCATGCGCTACCTTTAAACCTTCAAAATGCTCCTCAATTTGTGTTAACGTTTCATAGCTCATGATGAAGTATGTGGTGTTTAACTTTCAACCTTGTCATTTACTCTTGACGGATTTTCATATGGACTAGTGGCACATCCGCTTATCCAATAATTTTGCAAAAAGAGCTGGCAATGGGGTTCCCAGCCCCGATTAATCAACTTTCACTAATAATTCTCTTCACATGTTTTGCTCTGATTCATCAGTAAGCAACTTAATTTTGCAAATAGACACTCCTCCATGGTATGTGATTGTTGGACGGCACCCGAGGATTCGGTTAGCCATGGCTTGTGTAAGCAAAGGTTGGGGGGAGTGTCACCCATAATAAAACTAAAATACGTGTGTAAACAAAAGAGAAGAGGGATGATCTACCTTGCTGGTAGAGATAACGTCCTTCATGGGAGCCGCTCTTGAAAGTCCGGTTGGCGAGGTAGTTGGTGTACCCATTACCATTCGTTGACAACAACAAACACCTCTCAAAATAATTTCACTCCTGTTTCAAAAATGAAAAGCTCTAGCGCATGTTAATCCCTGCTTCCCTCTGCGAAGGGTCAATCTTTTACTTTTACATTGAGTCTCCATCCTTTCTTTGAGCACTTTCTTGAGAGCACAACTGTCATTCTTAGTGTAATATGCTTGTCTCAAAATATGATTGATTGTGGTATAACTTTGATGCTTTTATCTTTGACAATCACTATTTCTAGTCTTTCTATGAACTTTAGAGGTGCCTGAGCATTTATGTTTTGCTGATCAAATATGGGCAAGCGAGATACCACTCTATCATACTCTTTTATGAACATTGCAATCTTGCTTATATACATGATTCATGATGCTTATTATTAATTGTTGGTACCTTTCCATGATTGATATAGCTATTAGATGATCTTATTTGCATGTGTCTTATTATGAACTGCCTAAGTGTTAGCCATAGCATGAGAATATTTACATCATATGAACAAATGTGTTCGTGAAAGTTCTTTTATCGCTCAGTTGTTAACTGAATTGCTTGAGGACAAGCAATAAGCTAAGCTTGGGGGAGTTGATACGTCCAAAACGTATCTACTTTCCCGAACACTTTTGCTGTTGTTTTGCCTCTAATTTGTGTATTTTGGATGCAACTAACACGGACTAACGCTGTTTTCAGCAGAACTGTTCTGGTGTCTCGTTTTTGTGCAGAAATCCAACTTTCAGGAAAAACCTCGGAATTTATAACGAAGGCCCTATTTTCCCAGAACACTTACGGAGCCAGAAGGACACGTCAGGTGGAGGCCCGAGGGCCCCACACCCTAGGGCGGCGCGGCCCTAGCGTGTGGCCCCCTCGGCCGGCCTCCGACGCCCTCCTTCGGACTACTTATCGGCCTCGACCTAAAAACGCACGGGGAGAAGTCGAAGTCGCCAGAAACCCTCCAGAACGCCGCCACATCGCGAAACTCCGTCTCGGGAGCCAGAAGTCTCCGTTCTGGCACTCCGCCGGGACGGGGAATTGGAGGAGATCATCGCCGCCATCACCACCGACACCTCTTCATCAACCAGCCATGTTTCCCCCATCCATGTGTGAGTAATTCCCCCGCTGTAGGCTGAAGGGGATGGTAGGGATTGGATGAGATTGGTCATGTAATAGTGTAAGATTGTTAGGGCATAGTGCCTAGTGTCCGTAATTGGTACTTTGATGATATTGTTGCAACTTGTTATGCTTAATGCTCGTCACTAGGGCCCGAGTGCCATGATCTCAGATCTGAACATGTTATTATTTCATCATGATATTCATTGTTTATGGTCTTACCTGCAAGTTGTATACACATGTCGCTGTCCGGAACCAATGGCCCCGAAGTGACAGAAATCGGGACAACCGGAGGGGATGGTAGTGATGTGAGGATCACATGTGTTCACGGAGTGTTAATGCTTTGCTCCGGTACTCTATTAAAAGGAGTACCTTAATATCCAGTAGATTCCCTTGAGGCCCGGCTGCCACCGGCTGGTAGGACAAAAGATGTTGTGCAGGTTTCTCATTGCGAGCACGTACGACTATAATTGGAACACATGCCTATTGATTGCTTTGTACTTAGATACCGTTTTATTATTATCTGCAAATGCCCTGCTTGATTGTTACATGAGTTTCTCTCATCCATGCAACGCCCGTTATCCGTCCCCGTGCCTACAGTATTTTAATCCTGTTGTTTACTATAATCACTACTGCTGTCTCTGTTACTCTGCTGCTGTTATTTTACTACTGCTACTGTTATAAAACTGTTACTACTGATAAACTCTTGCGAGCAAGTCTATTTCCAGGTGCAGCTGAATTGTCAACTCCGCTGTTAAGGCTTTCAAGTATTCATTGTCTTCCCTTGTGTCGAATCAATAAATTGGGTTTCACTACCCGCGAAGACTGCTGCGATCCCCTATACTTGTGGGTCATCATGCGCACAGTAGCAAGTTTTTCCTCAGAAAGAAACCAAGGTTTATCAAACCAGTAGGAGCCAAGAAGCACGTTGAAGGTTGATGGCGGAGGAGTGTAGTGCGGCGCAACACCAGGGATTCCGGTGCCAACGTGGAACCTGCACAACACAATCACAGAACTTTGCCCCAACGTAACAGCGAGGTTGTCAATCTCACCGGCTTGCTGTAAACAAAGGATTAGATGTATAGTGTGGATGATGATGTTTGTTTGCGAAGAACAGTAAAGAACAATTGCAGTAGATTGTATTTCAGATGTAAAGAATAGAACCGGGGTCCACAGATCACTAGTGGTGTCTCTCCCATAAGATAGCAGATGTTGGGTGACCAAATTACAGTTGGGCAATTGACAAATAAAGAAGGCATAACAATGCACATACATATATCATGATGAGTACTATGAGATTTAATCAGGGCATTACGACAAAGTACATAGACCGCTATCCAGCATGCATCTATGCCTAAAAAGTCCACTTTCAGGTTATCATCCGAACCCCTTCCAGTATTAAGTTGTAAACAACAGACAATTGCATTAAGTATGGTGCGTAATGTAATCAACACAAATATCCTTAGACAAAGCATCGATGTTTTATCCCTAGTAGCAACAGCACATCCACAACCTTAGAACTTTCTGTCACTGTCCCAGATTTAATGGAGGTATGAACCCACTATCGAGCATAAATACTCCCTCTTGGAGTCTGATACGTCTCCGACGTATCGATAATTTCTTATGTTCCATGCCACATTATTGATGATATCTACATGTTTTATACACATTATATGTCGTATTTATGCATTTTCTGGCACTAACCTATTAACGAGATGCCGAAGAGCCAGTTGCTGTTTTCTGCTGTTTTTGGTTTCAGAAATCCTAGTAAGGAAATATTCTCGGAATTGGACGAAATCAACGCCCATGGTCCTATTTTTGCACGAAGCTTCCAGAAGACCGAGGGATAGACGAAGTGGGGCCACGAGGTGGCCAGACACCAGGGCGACGCGGCCTGGGCCTGGGCCGCGCCGGCCTGTTGTGTGGGCCCCTCGTGACGCCCTTTGACCTGCCCTTCCGCCTACTTAAAGCCTTCGTCGCGAAACCCCCAGTACCGAGAGCCACGATACGGAAAACCTTCCAGAGACGCCGCCGCCGCCAATCCCATCTCGGGGGATTCAGGAGATCGCCTCCGGCACCCTGCCGGAGAGGGGAATCATCTCCCGGAGGACTCTTCACCGCCATGGTCGCCTCCGGAGTGATGAGTGAGTAGTTCACCCCTGGACTATGGGTCCATATCAGTAGCTAGATGGTCGTCTTCTCCTCATGTGCTTCATTGTCGGATCTTGTGAGCTGCCTAACATGATCAAGATCATCTATCTGTAATGCTATATGTTGTGTTTGTCGGGATCCGATGGATAGAGAATACTATGTTATGTTGATTATCAATCTATTACCTATGTGTTGTTTATGATCTTGCATGCTCTCCGTTATTAGTAGAGGCTCTGGCCAAGTTTTTACTCTTAACTCCAAGAGGGAGTATTTATGCTCGATAGTGGGTTCATGCCTCCATTAAATGCAGGACGGTGACAGAAAGTTCTAAGGTTGTGGATGTGCTGTTGCCACTAGGGATAAAACATTGATGCTATGTCCGAGGATGTAGTTATTGATTACATTACGCACCATACTTAATGCAATTGTCTGTTGTTTGCAACTTAATACTGGAAGGGGTTCGGATGATAACCTGAAGGTGGACTTTTTAGGCATAGATGCATGCTGGATAGCGGTCTATGTACTTTGTCGTAATGCCCAATTAAATCTCACAATACTCATTATATCATGTATGTGCATGGTCATGCCCTCTCTATTTGTCAATTGCCCGACTGTAATTTGTTCACCCAACATGCTATTTATCTTATGGGAGAGACACCTCTAGTGAACTGTGGACCCCGGTCCATTCTTTTACATTGAATACAATCTACTGCAATACTTGTTCTACTGTTTTCTGCAAACAATCATCATCCACACTATACATCTAATCCTTTGTTACAGCAAGCCGGTGAGATTGACAACCTCACTGTTTCGTTGGGGAAAAGTACTTTGGTTGTGTTGTGCAGGTTCCACGTTGGCGCCGGAATCCCTGGTGTTGCGCCGCACTACATCCCGCTGCCATCAACCTTCAACGTGCTTCTTGGCTCCTCCTGGTTCGATAAACCTTGGTTTCTTTCTGAGGGAAAACTTGCTACTGTGCGCATCATACCTTCCTCTTGGGGTTCCCAATGTGCGTGTTAGTTACGCGCAATCAGAGTCACAAGTATCAACTTAGCCAGAGCCTCTACTAGCAACGGAGAGCATGCAAGAACATAAATAACATATATGATAGATTGATAATCAACTTGACATAGTATTCAATATTCATCGGATCCCAACAAACACAACATGAAGGATTACAAATAGATGATCTTGATCATGATAGGCAGCTCACAAGATCTAACATGATAGCACAATGAGGAGAATACGACCATCTAGCTACTGCTATGGACCCATAGTCCAGGGGTGAACTACTCACACATCGATCCGGAGGCGATCATGGCGATGAAGAGACCTCCGGGAGATGATTCCCCTCTCCGGCAGGGTGCCGGAGGCGATCTCCTGAATCCCCCGAGATGGGATTGGCGGCGGCGGCGTCTCTGGAAGGTTTTCCGTATCGTGGCTCTCGGTACTGGGGGTTTCGCGACGGAGGCTTTAAGTAGGCGGAAGGGCAAGTCAAGAGGTGCCACGGGGGCCCCACACAACAGGGCCGCGCGGGCCCCTGTTGTGGCGGCGCCTCGTGGCCCCACTTCGTGACTCCTTCGGTCTTCTGGAAGCTTCGTGCAAAAATAGGACCCTGGGCGTTGATTTCGTCCAATTCCGAGAATATTTCCTTACTAGGATTTCTGAAACCAAAAACAGCAGAAAACAGCAACTGGCTCTTCGGCATCTCGTCAATAGGTTAGTGCCGGAAAATGCATAATAATGACATATAATGTGTATAAAACATGTGAGTATCATCATAAAAGTAGCATGGAACATAAGAAATTATAGATACGTTTGGGACGTATCATGCATTTCTGGTACGAAGAGAGGCCTACCTTGCCAATTGCATCCACTTTAGCGTTGAAGTAGTCGTCGTAGATCTTGCCGCCATCCATTATCCGGCGGAACAACGGCCTGGACATCCGAAAACGACGGCGAAACAAGGCCGGCGTGAACAATGCCTTGGGTTGGAAGTAGTCGGTGAAGAGCTGGTTGTGGCCGCGTTCTCTTTTGCGGTCCAAGGCGGCCGCGCGCCCCGGCAACGACCCCCGGTGCACGGGGATCTGCGAGACAATGTGCTCGTGGATGATCAGCGCAGCATCCGTGAAAAATTCGTCGTCGGAGTCCTCGTCTGGCGACTTGTCGATGAAGTTCTTGAAGAAGTAGTCGTCGTCGCTGTCGACCATGATCTACTAATGAAAACGGACAAACGTTAGTATGCCCATTTCATCGAACACCTCGCAGGCGGAGGCCATCCAATGTGTCCGTAGGGACCTGCAGGCCATGGCCCTCTAGGGCGACTTGCGGTCTGCAAACACGGTGCACGAGGGCTCACCCCCGGCGGCAACAGCGCAGCTGCAAACGGCGGGACGTCTCGCGACGGTGGGAGGACAACAGCGACGGCGACGGCGTCCTCCGACTCTGCTACGACGCGGCGAAAGCAGCGCGGGGCGCGACCTATGCTTCCGCCCCGCTTGCCGGCGTCTCGACGACGGTGGCCGGCGTCGACGCCGCTCACAAATTCCTGATGTTGGCTGGCGGCGGAGCGGCGGGAGATGTGTGCGAGGGGTTTGTGTTTTGGGAGACAGACAGGCGGGCCAGGGGCGGACAAGGGAACGACGCGAGCGACCAGCATTCGGCGTCCGCGGTCACGCAAACTCGTCCCAGATTTGGGCCGGGTTTGAGTCGTCCCGGACGCCGCGGCCATCCGTTTTAGGGATGGATCCGCGCGCTGAGCCGCGTTTTTGTCCGGTTCGACCCATCCGGACGCGCGGGCGCGGTTTGGGTAGCGGTTGGAGATGCCCTGAGTGGCGGCAATGCTGAGTGTTGTTGCGGCTGCCCAGGGTGGGGCTCCCAAATTGCAAAATCTGCTTCGGAGGTACCATTTTCAACGATGTGATTGGCTCTGCTTTCTAGCTGTTAGTGTCCGCATGACATTTTCCGACATGTCGATCTATCTTTTAAAGAATGCTCTCAAGAAGATGGTACGTACTTTCCATTTTGTTTCAGAGCTTAGTCTTTACAGTCCTTCGACCCGGGGGTGCGTATGATCCCTCTACCATAAAAACATATTTTCAAGTGTTAAAAAATTTTGATAAAAAAATTTACATGTACATCTCCATAATATATTTGTATTCGTCAAGTTTCACGAAAAAATGTTATTTTTTGTAATCTAAGCGAAAAAGAGAAAATTTATCTTGTGACAAGTCTTTGTTTTAGCACCGAATTTTGTCTTTTTTACACACGCAACATGACATGTCGATTTTTCATGAAACGACTTTGTGAGCGCGTAGCACATGAAGATGTACGTGCGAAATTTTTGTTTCAATTTTTTTAACATTTTAAAATGTGTGTAACATGTATTTCAAAATAAAGGGAGCATACGCTCCCATGTTACAAAACATCGCTCCCCCTTCGAGGCAAGTATCTCTATACTGACAGTAGCCTCTTCTCACTTTTGTGTATGATACTTGATTTTCTCATAGTAAAAGTTCTTTACTAAATTTTATTGGTACTTAAATGGTTTATGAATTTTTTCCTAGGCTACATCCTGGGAAGGTATATAAAATTTATAGAAGAGCGAGAGAAGGCTGATGCAATACCATTGAACCCTAAGATAACCTGGGAGCACCGACGGTGATCAGAAAATTTTGACCCCTGTGAATTGAGATTGGAGAAAATCATTTTCACCGATTGAGGGTATCAGTTGAAGATTACATCTTTGCAGTGTCGCTAGGTGCACTATAAGGTGAGTCACCGCTTGTGTGTTGTGTTGTCCCCCACTCCGCTGCTACTAAAACTGGAAGTGCTGCTCTGTTCCAGTCTTGCAATTTGCAAAAACAAAGGTAATGCCCCTTGTGTTCCGCTTCCTTTCATGCGTCTGCGCTATGTTATTTCTGAATGTTAGCCTCTGAGAGGCCAGTCTACTAAACCATTCGTGCTATGTATTTTCGTTGCATGGATGGGACAAGGAAGATGGGGAAGGAGAGACCGCTTCGGAGGGAGGAGCAGAAGACCCTGCACCGGGCTTCACGGTGCGCCTTTAGAGAGTGCTTATCACCTTGTTTTTATTCCCGTAATGTGATAAGGGATGCTTGGTGATGATTGGATTGAATTGGAATCCTTGCAAGCCCCCATGGACTGCACAGATGACGACTAAGGATCTCGACAGCGACGAGAAGCGGGCCTTCTCGGAGTGTCGACGGCACCTCGGTAGGTTCATGTACTTCATCTTCTTTATTTCCGTCCTTCCTGGAGTGAAGGCAGAAACTCGCTAGGTTTGTGGCTTCGTCATCCTTGTTTCAAGCAGTTGTATTGTACAAAATTTGTTGTGATGGGTGATACTAATTAATTTGTTATGGCGTTGTTTCTGAAACCATGTCAAGGTAGAACCTAGGTCATGTCTTGCAAGATATAAAACCGGGTTTACTATAATCATGAAATTTGTGTATGAATCAGCAAATTGTACACTTAGTGTTTAGGTTGGTTGGATGCTCAAAAGGTTAGTTGTGCACTTTCTGAAGCTTTTTAAAAATACGGTAATCTGATCTTAAATATATTTGTGGCATGATTTGAATTAGCGAGAGGCAAAGACAGAACCCTCATTGAAATATGTTGTTAATGATATTTGGTTGGACGAAGGTTCTACAGTTATTGTCGAGGAACAAAAGCTTTTTATCCTAATAGCGTATAAATGGTAAGATGTTGCATTGCTAATTAAGCATTCTTCCACCTTAAAACTCTTTCCTCATGCATATGCTAGCACGAGGAGTCTATAACGCATCTCGAGTGAATAAATTGCTGAAGGTTACATAAGAGAAGCGGTACTGGTATTTTAAACTCAAGGCTTTTTTGAACCTTCTTCACCGCCGTCTCCTTCTTCGGGCGGAGGGGCGCCGGTGCCAACGAAGACGACCGTGGCCCATCCGGATGACGATCCCTCCACTTCGTCTGGGCGTAGGGTAGGGCACCGATCGCTGCCGGCCGCTAGAGCTTGAGTCGGAGCACGACGAGCTTGAAAGCGCAGCAGGAGGGGTGGACATGGTGGATAGCACACCGACCGGCGAGGAAGATCCCAAGGCTGTCGCGGGCTGTAGCCACGTGCGACGAGCGTGGCATCAATGCCTCGCCCCGTGCCGCCACGCTCGTCGGCCGATGCTGTTGTACCTGCCGGCGTCGGGGGCAACAACCATGGCGATCTCTGCCTCGCTCTCCCGCTGGAACACGTCCACCCAGTCGTGGCTTGTTGGCGACCACCTCGGCTGCGCCCGTTGCTGCGGCATCATCCGTGCCCGGCGCTCGTCGATGAGCGCACGGGGATCCGGTCCCATCGGCAACGGCGGTATTGCATAGCCGGCATTCGACATATGCCACCCATGCGGGAGGCGGTACTCCGGCATCACGAGCAGGTGGGCTCGGTGAAACACCTCCGCCTCATTGAGACTGAGGTTGTGCGGCTTGTCTTCACTGACGTCGGTGCCGCTGCTGCCAGCCTCGTGATTGTGCGCCATCGCGGCGGCGACTGAGATTGTTGCAGCGTCTAGGGTTTGACGGAGGAGGGGAGTGGTGGAATGGGCAGAGACAGGGAGGAACGACCGGTATATAGCGGGCGACGGGTCACATTCATTCGAAACCGTCGCATCGCCGTCTTGTCGCCGCCTCGGGAACCATCGCGCCCATTGAAGATGATGACCGGACTTCTCCACGTGGATAGTTAATCATGAATATGCGTCTACTCTCGCTGCCAAGATGGCCCCACACCGAACCCTACGTGGTGCGAGGCGCCGGCACGCCCATTCGGCACCCCGCGCGAAGGGGCCGACACCATCGATAGGAATGGCATTGACGCCATCGACTTCTCCTCTGGTGTCGAGGACGCAGTTTAGTATAGCCATTTAAGGTTTTATTAAGCCCTAAATATATGTAATGTGAAGTTAACGGGGTCTTTTTGTAACTGAAAGAGCAACCATATTAGATTGGTTCCCTTCCAATGTTTCCTTCCGGTCTAAGCCTAAATATATTATAAACTCTTCTATAAGATAAATTGTGTGTGTTGTGCAGTCAATTTATTTATTTAATTCAGCTACTATTGAGACTGATTGCAGCCGAGTGATGCAAGCTGTTGTAGCGAATTCTTTGGATAGATCATCCTGCTGGTGCATATATAGGGAGATACAAGAACTTTTGAGACTTCATCCGGATATTTCTATTCGTAAAGTAAACCGTGAGTGAAATAAAGTAGCGCATAATTTGGCGCAACTAGGCAAGCATGAGTCATGTGGAGTGTTACGCGAGTCGGTGCCGACCTGTGTGTTGGCGCTGATCGCAGATGATTGTAAAAATATTATTGCCTAATTAATAAAGCTCACGTACGGTTTCTCTCAAAAAAATTTATTTATTTAATTTATTTATGCTTAAATAATTGCAGAGAGAAAAACAAATACTACAAATACAGAGCTGACGCAAACGACTTTTCATAGAAAATATGCTTGTGACGTTGGTATAAATTACTCGCTCAGTCGCTCTACGCCGATACGCATACGGCTTCCCTATCATTTATCATGTGCGATAAATCTGAGCCTACTGTGATTCTGTGAATGAGCGGACTAGGCGCGCGGACTGGATCGGTTCCATCGTTTGTTCGCCACAAAATCCCCGCCGCACACCACAAACTCCATCCCCTCAAGGTTCCACGAGTACCTGGTTCGTCGCGAAGTGACGTGATGATGACATTCATTGTTCAGGAAGTAATGCAGTGCGGAACGGATTTCTTTATTACCGTTGGCTGGGAAAAGATTGCATCCGCATACATCATGCAACAATATGTAACACCTTTAAGCTCGACGATCTCCTGCGAAGGAGACGGGCTTGCATCCGAAGGAGACGAGCTTGCATACGGATCTGCCCGTCCACCTCTCGTCGACCACCTCCACCTTACATATTTCGTGCGAACGGTCGAGCCGCAGAGCGTCGACGTCAAGCAGGTATGTATAGCCACCCGTGGTTTTTCGCATCTTGCCGCTCATAACATAGACGAACCTGAGGTCGCAAGTTGCCACCTTGTTGTGCTCGTCCACCGCGCACTTGCCGAGATCTTGGACATAAGGGGCGCCGGCGTCCGGGATCGGTTCCCATTCCTCATCGGCCGCTGCAGTCGGCGCGACAACAGCGTAAAGAACAGCAACTCCGGCAAAGAGGAGGAGGCTGGTTCTCATTGTTGCTTGGCGGTGGCTAAGCTACCTTAAGATGGAGTTTGTAGAGAAACTAGAATTTTCTTGTGTTGGGAAGAGGAGGAATTGAGGAGCATTTAAATACACTGGATTGGCCACACTGGGAAGGTATTGATTGTCGCATATCTGCATATATTGCATTTTTAATATGATTTAATTTAATTGGTGGAGTAATATAATTGATTGCAAGCATAATTAGTGAACGGCCCACGCTGTGGAGTGATCCACCATAAGATTACGGGTGCGGAGTACCAAATCTATATCAGTAGATCCACCATATAGATATTGCGTGCATAATATTTGAACGGTAATTGACGATTTGATTTGCAGAAATTAGAACCGCGGGTGCATAATCGTGGAACGGTTGCTCATGATTTAATAATTGATATAAATTAATATTTGGCGCTCATCCATATTTACCACCAATCAATTGGATTTATAATCCATAGTTACACTCCACAAGTTGATTCGATTTGATGTGTGCATTGAAGTAACCCGAATCTTTTTGTTTTTTTACATGTAAAAGAGGATTTCATCGAACAACAGACGCTCCAGCTCCAACTCCTTCAAATGATTTCGAGACCAGAAGGAAACATACACCAGTTTGATGCTCTGTCCTAGCAAAATTCGGTCGACAGTGACTGATCTTAACCTGTAATCGACCAACTTTTATAAACTTGCAAGTTCTACTAAAAGAAACTAAGAGCATCTTCAGCCGCGTTCCCAAACTGTCCCCAAAGGGGTTTGGGGTGCCGGACAAAAAAGCGTTCCCAGCCGCATCTCCGAAAGCCTCTTTTTGTTCGACGCGGCCCGATACGGTGTCCGGCGCCCGAGCCCGTCCCCGCTACACAGAGGACGTTCGGGCCACGCCGGACACACCGAAATGCGAGCGAGACGTGGCGGGACCGACGCGTTAGCGTCTCACGTACGGACGCTCAACCGCCGCCTACCTAGGGACGATGCAGTTGCCGGGAAGTAGAACCGCCGCATTGGCATCCGCGTTGATCGACGCGCGAACCTGCGGAATGGAGCACGAACTCTGCGGAAGAGCAACAGCCAGTCTCTTGTATAACTGCGCCGCCGTTCATCCGCGCTCAATAAGACCCATACGTAGACGCTTTCGGATCTTCAACCAGCCGCCATTCATCCAAGCTTCACGATGAGCGACCTCTCCGGGCTTCCATCAGACACCTCCAGCGAGGGCAAGCCTGCAGGATGCCGCCATTGGTAGGACAGAGTCCGGACGCCCAGCAGCGGCGATGATTCCCCGCCGCCGGACAGCGGCGAGGAATGGGAGGCCGAGGAGGAGGAGGAGGAGGAGGAGGAGGAGGAGGAGGAGGTCGAGGCCGAGGAGGAGGAAGAGGCTAAGGAGGCGGCGGCGGCCCGGGTGAAAGCGAAGCGGAAGACGCAGCCGGTGAGCTCCATCGACGACGAGGAGGACACAAGTTCATCCGATGCGTCGGAGGACACCGCCTCTTCGGAAGGGCTTCATTTCTAGCATACCAAGTTTTTCATGTAAGGGCATCTCCAGCGGCGCGACGCATTTAAATGTTCGCGAGCGTCCGCTTGCGCCGCGCTGCGGACGCTAAAATGACCGTTTTTGTCCGCGCGTCCGTTTGCGTTTGGGGGCTGCTCCAGCGGGGTGACGTATTTTTTTTTCCTCTTCTCCATTTAAACATAGTTTCAAATATTACATTTTGAAACATGATTTTACACAAACTAACGCATAGTTTGGAACATGGTTTACACAAATTAACACATAGTTTGAACCATGGTCGACACAAATATAATTTTTTTTAAAAAGGAAGCCAGTTGTGTTGATTTCCGTATGTTCGCTGCCAAGAAAGAACATTCGAGGGCACACCCAATCACCCAAACTAGAAAATCCAGCGGGAGGAGACGGTGCCCTTGTTGGTTCTACCGAGGAAGAACATCCAGAAACATCGACTACTGGCTTCGTCTGGCCCGTAGCCAGATTTGCTGCGAAGAAAGAACACTCCAAGTTCTAACTATCGGTGTCCGAGCCGGATTCGCCGGTGTGGTAGTGCCTGCGGCAGGTTGTGTCGTCGAACACCTTGACGATCATCTCGCCGTCCCCCTCGTAGAGGAAGGTGAGCTGGCAGCCGGGCTCGAGCGCGAGGTCACGGGCGAACTTGTCCCACCCCGTGTGCAGGTACATCTTGCCCTGCCCGTCGAACAGGACGTCCACGGGCCATCGGCAGAAGTTGCAGCTGGCCTCCCGTATCTGCAAATGCGCCAGCTCGATGCCATCGACGAACTCGGCGAACTTGTCCGGGAGCCGCTTGATGCCGAGTGGGTCGTCGTCGATGCGGAGGAGGAACTCGAAGCAGCGGCCGTCCTGCGAAGACGAGGAGGGCGCAGGCGACGGCAAGCGTGGGGTTGTTGCTGCTCCACCATGGCGGCCCCTTCCCCGGCCCCGGGGGCGCCCAGGGCCGCGGCCTCGACCGCTTCGCCGGCCACCAGGACCGGCCATGGACTTCCTCGCGGGCCTGGATGTGTCGCAGGAACACCTAGGCGGCGCTACGGTCGAGCTTTGTGGTCGCTAGGGTTTCTTTGGAGGAGTGGATTGATACGTCCATTTTGCATCACTATTTTATATCATAATTTACTGTTATTCATTGATATATTTCATATTTAGAGGTGATACTTATGTTATTTCATCTATTTTGCATGTTTCATGATTATTGGAGGATCATCCACCGGAGTCAGGATTCTGCTGGAAAAAGCACCGTCAGAACGCAATATTTCGGAAGATCAGCAATTGACGAAAATTACACGAAAAATCTTATTTTTCCAGAAGACGGAGATAGCCAAAAGGAGGAGCCGAGGAGGGCCGCCATGGCCCCCCCATAGGCCAGCACGGGCCCAGGCCTGGCCGCGCCGCCTTGTGGGGAGGGGGCCCACAGCCCCCTCTGGCCTCCTCTCTTTCGCATATTTCTTCGTCCCGAAAACCTAAGCTCCGGGGGATAGTCGCGAAGAGTCACAGCCGCCTCTGTGGGGCGGAAAACACCAGAGAGAAAAGAGCTCTCCGGCAGGCTGAAATCCGCCGAGGAAATTCCCTCCCGGAGGGGGAAATCGACGCCATCGTCATCGTCATCGAGCTGGACATCATTGGGATCATCATCACCATCATCTCCATCATCATCACCGCCATCTCCACCGCTGCACCTCGTCACCGCAGTAACATCTAGGGTTGAATCTTGATTGTTTGGTAGGGGGAACTCTCCCGGTATTGATTACTCCTTGTTATTGATGCTATTGAGTGAAACCATTGAACCAAGGTTTATGTTCAGATTGTTATTCATCATCATATCACCTCTGATCATGTTCCATATGATGTCTCGTGAGTAGTTGATGACCCACAAGTATAGGGGGTGTATCGTAGTATCTTCGATAAGTAAGAATGTCGATCCCAACGAGGAGCAGAAGGTGTTGACAAGCAGTTTCGATGAAGGATTCACTGTAAATGCTCACAGACAAGTATTCAGGGGGTTTTGATGTAATAGTTGAATAAAGTACGAGTAAGTAAATTGCGAGAATAATAATTGCAGCGAGTGGCCCAATCCTTTTTAGCACAAAGGACAAGCCGGTTTGTTTACTTATAATGACCAAACGTTCTCGAGGACACACGGGATTTTAGTCTAGTGCTTTCGCTACATACGGCTAAATAATCTTCATTGTTATGATAAGTGTTGTGTGGGTGAACCTATGCTAATGTACCGCCCTTCCTAGGACTAATACATACTTGTGATTATACCCCTTGCAAGCATCCGCAACTACAAGAAAGTAATTAAGAATAAATCTAACCACAGCCTTAAACTCTGAGATCCTGCGATCCCTCCTGCATCGATATACCAACGGGGGTTTAGGTTTCTGTCACTCCGGCAACCCCGCAATTAGCAAACGAATACAAGATGCATTCCCCTAGGCCCATAAATGGTGAAGTGTCATGTAGTCGACGTTCACATGACACCACTAGAAGAATAACACCACAACTTAAATATCACACCATTGAATATTACTCAACCATAGTTCACTACTAACATTTAGACTTCACCCATGTCCTCAAGAACTAAACGAACTACTCACAAGACATCATATGGAACATGATCAGAGGTGATATGATGATGAATAACAATCTGAACATAAACTTGGTTCAATGGTTTCACTCAATAGCATCAACAACAAGTAGAGATCGATACCGGGAGAGTTTCCCCTATCAAACAATCAAGATCAAACCCAAATTGCTACGGTGGTGACGGTGTCCAGCGGTGATGACGGTGGTGATGATGGTGGAGATGATGATGATGGTGATGGCGATGATGTCCAGCTCGATGACGGTGACGATGGCGTCGATTTCCCCCTCCCGGAGGGAATTTCCCCGGTGGATTCCTGCCCGCCAGAGAGCTCTTTTCTCTCTGGTGTTCTCCGCCCCGCAGAGGCGGCTGTAACTCTTCGCGAGGTACCCTCTGTGGGCTAGGGTTTTCGGGACGAAGGATTTCGCGAAGAAAAGGAGGCGAAAGGGGTCGTGGGCCCCCCAAACCACATGGCGGCGCGGCCAGGGCATGGGCCGCGCCGCCCTAGGGTGTGGGCCCACCCTGGGTCCTCCTGACCCCTCCTTCTGGCTTCCTTCGTCATCTTGAAAAATAGGATTTTTGGTATAATTTCCTCCCACAGTTGATCTTCCGAAATATTGCGTTCTGACGGTGCTTTTTCCAGCAGAATCCTGGCTCCGGTGCTTGATCCTCCAATAATGATGAAACATGCAAAATAGATGAAATAACATAAGTATTGTGTCCCAATATGAAATATATCAATGAATAACAGCAAATTATGATATAAAATAGTGATGAAAATTGGACGTATCAACTCCCCCCAAGCTTAGACTTCGCTTGTCCCCAAGCGAAACTGAGCTCGATAGACAGGACCACATGTTTATGGAGTGAAGAGTCGATAAATAAAATACGGACAAGAAGCATCATATTCATTCACACAGGACATTATAGTAAACAACCTCTTATAACTCATCTTGAAACAAGTATAAGGTAATCACAAGTAAAGGTGCATAAGAAATCATAATTGGTGATGGCAAACTTCGTTCTTGGTCAGAGAACAATTAACAGATTATATTTATCTCATTGAGCAGCGCTCTCATGTTAAAGTTTATAAGGCACAACTTGCATACTCAATCATAATGGTCTTTTCATGATCATTGATAACTTGCAAAGCTATATTCATTCAGATAAAACTTGTACTAAACAAGGAAGAATAAAAGACATGATGAAGCAAATCACAATATAATGGTTTGATCACAACTACTCAAATGCTTGCTTGAGATGGAGGGAAATAGGTTCTTGACTCAACATAAAGTAAAAGACAGGCCCTTCGCAGAGGGAAGCAGGGATTAAATCATGTGCTAGAGCTTTTTCAGTTTTGAAAGCATATAAAGAGAATAAAAGTAACATTTTGAGAGGTGTTTGTTGTTGTCAACAACTGGTAGCGGGTACTCTAACCCCCTTGCCAAACAACCTCCAAAGAGCGGCTCCCATATTATTTTCATTTTGTGTGGCACTCCTTCCAATCTTTCTTTCACAAACCATGGCTAACCGAATCCTCGGGTGCCTGCCAACAATCTCATACCATGAAGGAGTGCCCTTTTTTATTTTAGCTTTATTATGATGATGACACTCCCCCCCCCAACCTTTGCTTACACAAGCCATGGCTAACCGAATCCTTCGGGTGCCGTCCATCAATCACATACCATGGAGGAGTGTCTACTTAGTTTAATTAATTTGGGACTGGGAATCCCATTGCCAGCTCTTTTTGCAAAATTATTGGATAAGCGGATGAAGCCACTAGTCCATTGGTGGAAGTTGCCCAACAAGATTGAGAGATAAAACACCACATACTTCCTCATGAGCTATAAAACATTGACACAAATAAGAGATACTAAGTTTTGAATTGTTTAAAGGTAGCACATGAAGTATTTACTTGGAATGGCAGAAAATACCATGTAGTAGGTAGGTATGGTGGACACAAATGGCATAGGTTTGGGTTAAGGTTTGGATGCACGAGAAGTATTCCCTCTCAGTACAGGTCTTTGGCTAGCAAGGTTAATTAGCAAGCATAAGAGTCGAGGGAAACAAACAAATATACATGTGATAGAAACAATCATGCATCTTCCTTGTAAGCACAAACAATTTTAACTTCAGAATAATAAGCTATGAGCTAACAAGAAAGAAAGATATGAAACAACTACATGTATTTCTCTTTTCTATTTAAACCTCAAAGTGTTGTTGCTATTGACCAATGCTAAGTTTGCCAAAACCAAATAGATTTATTCAATGCTCCCAAAGTGATACCAATACTAATCAACAAGGTAAATCATATAATAGAGATTGCAAACTAGAATAAGATGTGCAATATGTAAATGATAAGACTTCTCATTAATATTCCATAACGATAACTCACACCAAGGGATACATAGATAACCAACTAAAGGAGAGATACTTCCAACTGCAACCCATTTTATATGATAACTTCCCTACTCATGATATGACACTACTTGACAATAAAAAGTAAAAGGTAGTGATAATGTGATACCGCGGCACTCCCCCAAGCTTGGAACAAACCAAGGGGATGCCAATACCAATGATGAATTACTCCTTCGGCGATGGTGGTGATGAACTTCTCCCGCGCTTCTTAATAAACTCCTTCAACTTCAGTTTCTCAGCTTGACAATTCTGCACTAAGATTCGAAGAGATTCATTGTTATCTGAAGTTGGCGATGACGACCTTGTGATGCGAATCGAGTGGTATTCCAGCATTCTTCGGAGACGGCAATTCTCCTCTTGGAGTATCTCCACTTCTCTTCTTAGAGCCCGATATTGATCACAAAACTCATCGGTAGTCCGTAGAACGGAAGGAGTCGAGGCTAAGAGCAGGTGGTAAAGGTCCCTGCAGGTTATGAGAAAAAGAACGTCGAGTGTCAACAGATCCCACCAAGATTTGCTTGCTCCCTCCGGCTTGCTGCTCTTGTCTTGATGGCACCTCCTTCACTTCTTCCTCCGAAAGCCCCTTGCCCTTGTCGATGGAGGCCATGGTGCTTCTAAACTGAGAACAGATCCTGGCAGAAACAGCTCGAAACAAAACACGTCGAGAACACGATATACGGACCTCCAGGGGTCCGGGGGATTATATAGCAAAAATTTTCGCGACAAACGGAAAGTACCAGATCGAACCAGAGTCGGAAAGGGGCGATGGGGCGGCCAAACCATAGGTCGGCGCGGGCCCAGGCTTGGCCGCGCCGGCCTATGGTGGCGCCCCCTCGTGCGTCCTTTCCACTCCGTTTCGAACTCGTAATTTTTCATATTTTCCAAAAACAGCGAAAATATTGTTCGGAAAGTAAATTGCATACTTTTCATTACCAGTACTGTTACCTATTCAAAGTCGAGTTCTGGCGGATTGTCAATTTGTCCTTTAATGAAAGCCTCCGGTGTTTCCACTTGAATAATATCAACATCAACATTATAAGAATCACCTGAGATATAATGCTTGAGTCTTTGTCCATTCACCACTTGCGTAGCATTGCCTTGGAGAGAGCTAATTTTGATTGCTCCTGAACGATACACCTCCTCGACAACATACGGTCCTTCCCATTTCGAGAGTAATTTCCCTGCAAAGAATCTGAGACGAGACCGATACAATAGGACTTTATCCCCAATATTAAATTCTCTTTTGATAATCCTTCTATCATGCCATTTTTTAACTTTCTCTTTAAAGAGTTTAGCATTTTCATAAGCCTCACTTCTCCATTCATCTAGAGAACTCAATTGCAATAACCTCTTATCACCGGCAAGTTTAGGATCTTTATTTAAATCTCTAACAGCCCAATAAGCTTTGTGCTCTAGTTCTAAAGGTAAATGACAAGCTTTCCCATAAACCATTTTACAAGGTGACATTCCCATGGGATTTTTATAAGCAGTTCTATAAGCCCATAGTGCATCCTTCAATTTACTAGCCCAATTCTTTCTAGTTTTATTAACGGTCTTTCCCAAAATAGATTTAATCTCTCTATTTGATAATTCTACTTGACCACTAGTTTGAGGATGATAAGCGGAAGCAATTCTATGATTAATACCATACTTAGCAAGAGTTTTTCTAAAACCTCCATGAATAAAATGAGAACCTCCATCAGTCATAATATATCTAGGCACTCCAAATCTAGGAAAAATAATATCTAAAAGCATTCTTAAAGAGGTCTCACCATCAGCACTTTTTGTAGGTATAACTTCCACCCATTTAGTAACATAATCAACAGCAACAAGTATATGAGTGTTACCTTCTGAAGAGGGAAAAGGTCCCATGAAGTCAAATCCCCAACAATCAAATGGTTCAATAACAAGAGTATAATTCATAGGCATTTCATTGTGTCTGGAGATATTACCAACCCTTTGGCATTCATCACAAGATAAAATAAACTTTCTCGCATCCTTGAAGAGAGTTGGCCAATAAAAACCTGATTGTAGAACCTTTTGCGCGGTTCTTTCTCCGGCGTGATGTCCTCCATAAGCACTACCATGACATTTACTCAATATCTCTTGTTGTTCATATTCGGGAACACATCTTCGCATAATACCATCCACTCCTTCTTTATATAAGTGTGGGTCATCCCAGAAATAATGCCTCAAATCATAAAAGAATTTCCTCCTCTGCTGAGCTGAAAAGGTTGGAGGCAAGTACTTGGAAACAATAAAGTTAGCATAATCAGCATACCAAGGACTGTCTCGCGAGCTCACCTTTATTACAGCCAATTGTTCATTTGGAAAACTATCATTAACAGGAACAGGATCATAAGCAATATTTTCCAATCTAGACAAATTATCAGCAACAGGATTATCAGCACCTTTCCTATCTACAATATGTAAATCAAATTCTTGCAAAAGAAGTACCCATCTAATAAGCCTTGGTTTAGCATCTTTCTTTGTCATAAGGTATCTAATTGCAGCATGATCAGTATGAATAGTAACTTTTGAATCAACAATATAAGATCTAAATTTATCACAAGCAAAGACTACAGCTAATAATTCTTTTTCAGTTGTAGCATAATTTCTTTGAGCAGCATCAAGAGTTTTACTAGCATAATGAATAACATTCAGTTTTTTATCTACCCGCTGTCCAAGAACAGCGCCTACAGCAAAATCACTAGCATCATACATAATCTCAAAGGGTAAGTTCCAATCAGGAGGTTCAACTATAGGAGCAGTTGTTAAGGCTTTCTTTAGAGTTTCAAAAGCTTCCTTACAATCATCATCAAAAACAAATGGTACATCTTTTTGAAGAAGATTAGTAAGAGGCTTTGAAATCTTGGAGAAATCTTTAATAAATCTCCTATAAAACCCAGCATGACCAAGAACACTACGAATACCTTTAACGTCCCTCGGATAGGGCATTTTCTCAATTGCTTCAACTTTAGCTCTATCAACTTCAATACCTCTCTCAGAAATTTTATGTCCCAATATAATTCCTTCATTAACCATAAAGTGGCATTTCTCCCAATTAAGAACAAGGTTAGTTTCTTCACATCTCTGCAAAACTTTATCAAGGTTTCGCAAGCAACTATCAAAAGAATTCCCATAGACGGAAAAATCATCCATGAATACCTCTACAATACTTTCACAAAAACCATGAAAAATAGCAGACATGCATCTTTGAAAAGTAGCAGGAGCATTACATAAACCAAAAGGCATGCGTCTATAAGCATAAGTTCCATAGGGACAAGTGAAAGTGGTTTTCTCTTGATCTTTAGCTTTAACAGCAATTTGTGAAAACCCAGAATAACCATCAAGAAAGCAAAAATGAGTATTTTTAGACAATCTTTCTAGCATTTGATCAATAAATGGTAAAGGGTAATGATCTTTCTTAGTAACTTTATTAACTTTTCGAAAATCAATGCACATTCTATACCCTACAACTACTCTTTGAGGAATGAGCTCATCATTATCATTAGGCACAACTGTGATCATTCCTCCTTTCTTGGGAACGCAATGCACAGGACTAACCCATCTACTATCAGCAATAGGATATATAATACCAGCTTCAAGAAGTCGTAATACCTCATTCCTTACCACTTCCTTCATCTTCGGAATTAGACGACGCTGATGTTCAACAACAGGCTTTGCATCATCTTCCATATTAATAGCATGTTGGCAAATAGACGGAGAAATCCCCTTCAAATCATCAAGAGTGTAGCCAATAGCGCCTCGGTGCTTCTTCAATATTTCCAATAACCTTTCTTCCTCAATCTCTGAAAGCTTAGAACTAATAATAACAGGATATATTTTCTTATCATCAATATGAGCATATTTAAGATTATCAGGCAAAGGCTTTAAATCAAAAATAGGATCTTCCTTTGGTGGCGGTGTTGTACCCAAATCTTCCACCGGTAAATCATGCTTGAGAATAGGTTGGCGAAGAAAAATTTCCTCAAGCTCATCTCTTTCTTTCCTGAAAACTTCACTCTCGCTATCCTCCAAATGTTGCTGCAAAGGATTATTAGGAACAAGAACAATAGATGCACACTGCTCCATTTTAAAATCATTACTAGGCAAATCAGCTTTATAAGGAGTTTTAGTAAATTTAGAGAAGTTAAACTCATAAGATTCACCAGCAAATTTAGTCAAAATTTTCTCTTTCTTGCAATCTATAATAGCTCCACAAGTATTTAGAAAAGGTCTACCAAAAATAATAGGACAATAATCACTAGCAGCAGAACCAAGTACCAAAAAGTCAGCGGGATATTTAATCTTACCGCATAAAATTTCCACATCTCGAACAATACCAATCGGGGAAATAGTTTCTCTATTAGCCAGCTGAATAACCACATCAATATCTTCAAGTTCACAAGAATCAATTTCGTGCATAATCTCCGTGTAAAGCTCATAAGGAATAGCACTAACACTTGCACCAATATCACATAATCCATAATAGCAATGATCACCAATTCTAACAGATAGCATAGGAACACTAGCTTGTTTGGGTTTATTAGGATGTGAAACAATATTAGAAGCATCTTCACAGAAAATAATATGACCATCCTCCACATTTTCAGTCACAAGATCTTTAATTATTGCAACAGCAGGTTCAACTTTTATTTGTTCTTCAGGTTCTACAGGTTTCTTTTCACTTTTATGAACCGCACTATTTATAACAGAGTACTCCTTCATTTTAGCAGGGAAAGGAGTTTTTTCAATATAAGCTTCAGGAATAACATGATCAGCAGTTTCAACTACAATGCATTTATTAATAGATGAATCAATTTTATCTTTATACGGTTCATGATACTTATCAAAATTCTTCTTAGGCAATTCATAATGAGAGGCAAAAGCTTTATAAAGATTTGCAGCAACTTGAGAATCAAGACCATATGTAGCACTCATATTACGAAATTTATCAGTATCCATAAAAGCTTCAATGCATTTATAATCATAAATTATACCTGATTCTCTATCCTTGTCGTTCTCCCAACCTTCAGTATTTTCTTGGATCCGATCAAGAAGGTCCCTTTTAAACTCTTCTTTGTTGCGTGTAAATGATCCAGAACAAGAAGTATCCAGCAAGGTCTTGTCTTGAAAAGAAAGTCTTGCATAGAAATTATCAATAATAACATTACCAGGAAGCTCATGAATGGGGCATTTGAGCATTAAAGACTTCAATCTCCCCCAAGCTTGGGCAATACTCTCTCCATCATGAGGCCAAAAATTATATATGCGATTCCGATCTTTATGAATTTCACTTGGAGGATAGAACTTAGAATAAAACCGGGGCACAATATCATTCCATTCAAGAGAATCCCCATTATCCAGTAATTTATACCAATGCGCCGCCTTACCAGACAACGATAAAGAGAATAGTTTCTTCCTCACTTCATCCATAGCAATACCTGCACACTTGAATAAACCGCATAATTCATGCAAGAACAATAAATGATCTCCAGGGTGGACAGTTCCATCCCCTTCATAGCGGTTATCCATAACACGTTCAATAATTTTCATAGGTATTTTATATGGTATCACTTCCTCACCTGGCGCCTCATCCACTACCGTTGCAGTAGTAGTAGATTTCCCAAATAAAAATTGAAGAGAAGATCTCTCCATAATGACTTATAGCAGATGGCAGAAATAAAATCAGCACAGCAGTAAAGGTTTTCCTTACCAATTCCACTTACCAATAGCGCTTCACTCCCCGGCAACGGCGCCAGAAAATAGTCTTGATGACCCACAAGTATAGGGGGTGTATCGTAGTATCTTCGATAAGTAAGAATGTCGATCCCAACGAGGAGTAGAAGGTGTTGACAAGCAGTTTCGATGAAGGATTCACTGTAAATGCTCACAGACAAGTATTCAGGGGGTTTTGATGTAATAGTTGAATAAAGTACGAGTAAGTAAATTGCGAGAATAATAATTGCAGCGAGTGGCCCAATCCTTTTTAGCACAAAGGACAAGCCGGTTTGTTTACTTATAATGACCAAACGTTCTCGAGGACACACGGGATTTTAGTCTAGTGCTTTCGCTACATACGGCTAAATAATCTTCATTGTTATGATAAGTGTTGTGTGGGTGAACCTATGCTAATGTACCGCCCTTCCTAGGACTAATACATACTTGTGATTATACCCCTTGCAAGCATCCGCAACTACAAGAAAGTAATTAAGAATAAATCTAACCACAGCCTTAAACTCTGAGATCCTGCGATCCCTCCTGCATCGATATACCAACGGGGGTTTAGGTTTCTGTCACTCCGGCAACCCCGCAATTAGCAAACGAATACAAGATGCATTCCCCTAGGCCCATAAATGGTGAAGTGTCATGTAGTCGACGTTCACATGACACCACTAGAAGAATAACACCACAACTTAAATATCACACCATTGAATATTACTCAACCATAGTTCACTACTAACATTTAGACTTCACCCATGTCCTCAAGAACTAAACGAACTACTCACAAGACATCATATGGAACATGATCAGAGGTGATATGATGATGAATAACAATCTGAACATAAACTTGGTTCAATGGTTTCACTCAATAGCATCAACAACAAGTAGAGATCGATACCGGGAGAGTTTCCCCTATCAAACAATCAAGATCAAACCCAAATTGCTACGGCGGTGACGGTGTCCAGCGGTGATGACGGTGGTGATGACGGTGGAGATGATGATGATGGTGATGGCGATGATGTCCAGCTCGATGACGGTGACGATGGCGTCGATTTCCCCCTCCCGGAGGGAATTTCCCCGGCGGATTCCTGCCCGCCGGAGAGCTCTTTTCTCTCTGGTGTTCTCCACCCCGCAGAGGCAGCTGTAACTCTTCGCGAGGTACCCTCTGTGGCTTAGGTTTTCGGGACGAAGGATTTCGCGAAGAAAAGGAGGCGAAAGGGGTCGTGGGCCCCCCAAACCACATGGCGGCGCGGCCAGGGCATGGGCCGCGCCGCCCTAGGGTGTGGGCCCACCCTGGGTCCTCCTGGCCCCTCCTTCTGGCTTCCTTCGTCATCTTGAAAAATAGGATTTTTGGTATAATTTCCTCCCACAGTTGATCTTCCGAAATATTGCGTTCTGACGGTGCTTTTTCCAGCAGAATCCTGGCTCCGGTGCTTGATCCTCCAATAATGATGAAACATGCAAAATAGATGAAATAACATAAGTATTGTGTCCCAATATGAAATATATCAATGAGTAACAGCAAATTATGATATAAAATAGTGATGCAAATTGGACGTATCAGTAGTTCGTTTAGTTCTTGAGGACATGGGTGAAGTCTAAATGTAAGTAGTGAATTATGTTGGGTAATATTCAATGTTATGATATTTAAGTTGTGGTGTTATTCTTCTAGTGGTGTCATGTGAACGTCGACTACATGATACTTCACCTTTATGGGCCTAGGGGAATACATCTTGTATTCGTTTGCTAATTGTGGGGTTGTCGGAGTGACAGAAACCTAAACCCCCGTTGGTATATCGATGCAGGAGGGATAGCAGGATCTCAGAGTTTAAGGCTGTGGTTAGATTTATCTTAATTACTTTCTTGTATTTGCGGATGCTTGCAAGGGGTATAATCACAAGTATGTATTAGTCCTAGGAAGGGCGGTGCATTAGCATAGGTTCACCCACACAACACTTATCTAAACAATGAAGATTAATCAGCTATATGAAGCGAAAGCACTAGACTAAATTCCCGTGTGTCCTGAAGAACGTTTGGTCATTATAAGTAAACAAACCGGCTTGTCCTTTGTGCTAAAAAGGATTGGGCCACTGATACGTCCAAAACGTATCTACTTTCCCGAACACTTTTGCTATTGTTTTGCCTCTAATTTGTGTATTTTGGATGCAACTAACACGGACAAACGCTGTTTTCAGCAGAATTGCTCTGGTGTCTCGTTTTTGTGCAGAAATCCAACTTTCAGGAAAATCCTCGGAATTTATGCGAAAGGTCTTATTTTCCCAGAAGATTGACGGAGCCAGAAGGGCAAACCAGGTGGAGGCCCGAGGCCCCCACACACTAGGCCGGCGCGGCCCAGGAGGGGGGCGCGCCGCCCTACTGTGTGGCTGCCTCGACTGGCCCCCGACGCCCTCCTTTGGACTATTTAACGCCTTCGACCTAAAAACGCACGGGGGGTTAGAAGAAATCGCCAGAAGACATCCAGTACGCCGCCACCATCGCGAAACTCCGTCTCGGGACCAGAAATTCCATTCTAGCACTCCGTCGGGACGGGGAATTGGAGGAGATCATCGCCATCATCACCACCGACGCCTCTCCATCGACCAGCCATGTTTCCCCCATCCATGTGTGAGTAATTCTCCCACTGTAGGCTGAAGGGGATGGTAGGGATTGGATGAGATTGGTCATGTAATAGCATAAGATTTTTAGGGCATAGTGCCTAGTGTCCGTAATTGGTACTTTTATGATATTGTTGCAACTTGTTATGCTTAATGCTTGTCACTAGGGCCCGAGTGCAATGATCTCAGATCTGAACATGTTATCAATTCATGATGATATTCATTGCTTTATGATCTTACCTGCAAGTTGTATACACGTATTGCTGTCTGGAACCCGAGGCCCCAAAGTGACAGAAATTGGGACAACCGAAGGGGAAGGCGGTGATATGAGGATCACATGTGTTCACAGAGTGTTAATGCTTTGCTTCGGTGCTCTATTAAAAGGAGTACCTTAATTTCCTGTAGATTCCCTAGAGGCCCGGCTGCCACCGGCTGGTAGGACAAAAGATGTTGTGCAAGTTTCTCATTGCGAGCACGTACGACTAAATATGGAACACATGCCTATTGATTGATTAGTACTTGGATACCGTTTTATTATTATCTGCAAATGCCCTGCCTTGATTGTTACATGAGTTTCTCTCATCCATGCAACGCCCGTTCATCCATCCCTGTGCCTACAGTATTTTAATCCTGCTGTTTACTATAATCACTACTGCTGTCTTTGTTACTCTGCTGCTGTTATTTCACTATCGCTATCGCTATAAAGCTGTTACCTGCGATAAACTCTTGCGAGCAAGTCTGTTTCCAGGTGCAGCTGAATTGACAACTCCGCTGTTAAGGCTTTCAAGTATTTTTTGTCTCCCCTTGTGTCGAATCAATAAATTGGGTTTTACTTCCCGCGAAGACTGTTGCGATCCCCTATACTTGTGGGTCATCAAGACTATTTTCTGGCGCCGTTGCCGGGGAGTATAGCTTTATTTGCAAGTTCACTTGGATTGATATTGTTCGCTGCAAATTCTCCATCATGGGTAAACCTCGCGATACTAAAGTCGCCATATTACCATCCACTACAAGAAAAGGTACAACTCTGAGTACCTCTGCTGCTCTTGATTCACCATCTGTGATAGATAAACTTGTTTCACCACCACAAGCTTCACATGCTGGTACTTCTGCTAGATCTGAAAATTCCTCTTATAATTTTGATGATGCTTCTGCTGTGCTTGATAATGATGGTTCATTAGGATTTTTTCTAGATGCTACAATTGCTACGTCTAGACAAATTGAAAATACTGAAACTCCTAATGAAGATGCTGCTACACCTGTTAATTCACCTGAGTCTATTGAATACTCTAGTGATGATCTTGATGAAGATTATGTAGAACTTGATGATGATTTTATTGATAAATTTAATGCTACTACTGATGCAAGAAAAATTAAAAAGTTGCTTGCACAACATACTGTTAGATATAAACTGTCTCCTGATCCTAAATTTGCCACATCTCCTATAATCATTAAGGATAAGGATTATGATTTTTCTCTTGATTTGTCTCATATATCTATTGTTGAGAAAACACCTTTTTGTGGTACTGAAAAAGAAAGTGATGTAGAACACATGATTGAGTTATCTACTCTGAGTAGCTTGTTTTCTGATGATGTTAAGAAGCGTACTTATTTCGTTGCTAAAATTTTCCCTTTCTCATTAAAGGATGATGCTAAAACTTGGTATAATAGTTTGCCACCTGATTCTATTAATAGTCCAAAAGAATTGCTTGATGTTTTCTTCCGGAAATACTTTCCTGCTAGTGCTCAACATATTGCTTTGCAGAGAATTTATAATTTTGATCAGGAAGATGGAGAGAAATTGCCTGAGGCTTGGGCTAGATTTTACTCTCTTATTAGAGCTCGGCCTGAACATGATTTGGAAAAGCATGATTTACTTGATATATTTTATAGTGGACTAACCATTGAGTCTAGGGCATACCTGGATAGTTGCGCTGGTTGTGTTTTCAGAAAAAGAACTCCAGACGACGCTGAAGAATTATTGGCTAGAATAGGCCGGAATCATGATGATTGGTCTACACCTGAACCAACCCCGACACCAATATTGAAGAAGAGGGGTATGATTAAATTAAATGATGAAGATATGAGGGAAGCCAAGAAATCTCTTAAAGAGAAAGGTATTAAATCCGAAGATGTGAAGAATTTACCTCCCATAGAAGATTTATGTAAGATCACTCCCCCTTCATCCATGATCGAGGTACACTCTCTTGAACGCTTTACTAGGGAAGATATTCCGTATTCAAAACCTCCTGCTCAATGCTTAGATGAGTTTGATAATTATATTGTTAAGCAAAGTAATTTCAATATGAGAGTAGAGAATCATTTAATGGAAAATTCTCGAGCTATTGGTGAATTGCATGGTATTGTGGAGAGAACCTCCAATGATGTTAAGATGCTTGTTAAATATTTTCATATGGTTCAAACTCAAATTGATCAACTCACTAAAGTGCAAAATGACTTGTTAAAAAATAATTCTAAAGAAAAACATGCTTATGAAGTAACAACTGGAGGCGGTGTTTCTACCCAGGATCCTCTATATCCTGAAGGGCATCCCAAAAGAGTTGAACAAGATTCTCAACGAACTGAAACTAGTGCTCCATCTAAGAAAAAGAAAAAGAAACATAAAACTGTTGTAGAATCCTCTGAGCCTGTTAATGATCCTAATAGTATTTCTATTTCTGATGCTGAAACTGAAAGTGGTAATGAACATGATAAAGATAATGATAAGAATGATGCTTCTGATAAAGAAGAGGTTGAAGAGGAACCTGAAAAGCATGCTAAAAATAAAAAGTATACTAAAGAAGATTTTATTGCTAAGAAACATGGTAATGAAAGAGAACCTTGGGTTCAAAAGCAAATGCCTTTTCCTGCTAAGAAACTAAAATCAAAGGAAGAAGAACATTATAATAAATTTTGCGATTGGATGAAACCTTTTTTCCTGCAAATACCTTTGACTGATGCTATTAAATTGCCTCCTTATTCAAAGTATATGAAAGATATTGTCTCTAACAAAAGGAAAATTCCTAATGAGGAGATTTCCACTATGCTTGCTAATTACTCTTTCAATGCGAAGGTTCCAAAGAAGCTTGGCGACCCAGGTATACCGACTATTCCTTGTTCTATTAAGAGTAATTATGTTAGAACTGCTCTATGTGATTTGGGAGCAGGTGTTAGTGTTATGCCTTTTTCTCTTTATAAGAGACTTTATTTAGATAAGGTGATACCAACTGATATATCTTTGCAAATGGCTGATAAATCTACTGCTATTCATGTTGGTATATGTGAGGATGTTCCTGTTCAAGTTACTAATAATTGCTTGATATTAACTGATTTTGTTGTGTTGGAAATGCCTGAAGATGATAATATGTCTATTATTCTTGGGAGACCTTTTCTTAACACCGTAGGGACTGTTATTGATTGCAATAAAGGAAAAGTTACTTTCAATGTTGATGACAAGGAGCATACCGTTTATTTTCCCAAGAGGATTGAGAAAGCATGTGGAGTTAATACAATTTCTAATGTGAGAACTATCAAAGTGGGAACTATTGATTGTCCTATATATGAGCCTAAAGAAGAATATAAAACTCTTGTGATTGGATCCATATCAATACAATACAAGGTAACATGATTGATTTGAGGCTTAATTCTTCTTATGCTATGTAAAATTTATTTGGTGGCAAGACTTGATCAACCTTGTTAACAAATTCATTTTATATGCATAGAGGAACTAAACAACATCTCTTTCTTCCTCCACTTGTTCTACTTGCTGTAGCACTTTTGTTTTGCAAAGTTCTTTAGTTAATTAGAGATTTCAAAATCTTTTTCTGCCCAGTAATAATAAATTTAACACCCAGAAATGTGCATTTTTCAAAGTTTTCAAAAATTCACAAAAATTATACCATTGGTCCTATTTTTCGACGAGGCACCTGGGAACACCTGGGGATGACCAGTGGGGCACCCCAGGGTGGCACTCCACAGGCCGGCGCGGCCAGCAAGGGGGGCGCGCCACCCTGGTGTGTGGGCCCCTCCTTGCCCCACCACTTCATCTTTTCTTCCACTCTCTTCTCTCTCCCGAAAAAACTCGCACCAGATTTCTCTCACTCGCGTTTCTGCTCAAGAGCTCAAGATTTCTCGATCTCTTTGCTCAGCCCAGATTTCTGTCTGAAATTTGGCACATTTGCTCCCCGGTATGTGACTCCTCCGATTATCCAAGTAGAATCTTGTTTGGTTGAGTATATCTTGAATATTTTGCTGCCGTAGGTAACATGTTTAGTGAGCTTCCATGCTTGTTCCAAGTTGTAGAAACTAGTTTTGATGCATGATTAGTACTCTAGCAAGTTCCTATGGTAGTTTCCCTCAATTATATGTCACCAAATCAAATTTTATAATGTTTGTTGAAAAATTTAAGAAAATGGTGTGGAATAAGCACCAACTCAACCAACAAGAATTGGAGGTGCAATAGGTTATGAGAGTGCACCGCGAAGAAGGAGTATACCCCTCTTACTACCCGTGCGTTGATTTTATGAGAAGTTGATAACCCTCAAGTATAGGGGATCGCAGCAGTCTTCGCGGGTAGTAAAACCCAATTTATTGATTCGACACAAGGGGAGACAAAGAATGCTTGAAAGCCTTAACAGCAGAGTTGTCAATTCAGCTGCACCTGGAAACAGACTTGCTCGCAAGAGTTTATCAGTAGTAATAGTTTTATAGCAGTAGCAGTAGTGAAATAACAGCAGCAGAGTAACAGAGACAGCAGTAGTGATTATAGTAAACAGCAGGATTAAAATACTATAGGCACGGGGACGGATAACGGGCGTTGCATGGATGAGAGAAACTCATGTAACAATCAAGCAGGGCATTTGCAGATAATAATAAAACGGTGTCTAAGTACAAAGCAATCAATAGGCATGTGTTCCAATTATAGTCGTACGTGCTCGCAATGAGAAACTTGCACAACATCTTTTGTCCTACCAGCCGGTGGCAGCCGGGCCTCAAGGGAATCTACTGGATATTAAGGTACTCCTTTTAATAGAGCACCGGAGCAAAGCATTAACACTCCATGAACAAATGTGATCCTCACATCACTACCATCCCCTCCGGTTGTCCCGATTTCTGTCACTTCGGGGCCATTGGTTCCGGACAGCGACATGTGTATACAACTTGCAGGTAAGACCATAAACAATGAATATCATGATGAAATAATAACATGTTCAGATCTGAGATCATGGCACTCGGGCCCTAGTGACAAGCATTAAGCATAAAAAGTTGCAACAATATCATCAAAGTACCAATTACGGACACTAGGCACTATGCCCTAACAATCTTACACTATTACATGACCAATCTCATCCAATCCCTACCATCCCCTTCAGCCTACAGCGGGGGAATTACTCACACATGGATGGGGGAAACATGGCTGGTCGATGGAGAGGCGTCGGTGGTGATGATGGCGATGATCTCCTCCAATTCCCCGTCCCGGCGGAGAGCCAGAACGGAGACTTCTGGCTCCCGAGACGGAGTTTTGCGATGTGGCGGCGTTCTGGAGGGTTTCTGGCGACTTCGACTTCTCCCCGTGCGTTTTTAGGTCGAGGGCGATAAGTAGTCCAAAGGAGGGCGTCGGAGGCCGGCCGAGGGGGCCACACGCTAGGGCCGCGCGCCCCCCTCCTGGGCCGCGCCGCCCTAGGGTGTGGGGCCCTCGGGCCTCCCCCTGACTTGCCCTTCTGGCTCCGTAAGTATTCTGGGAAAATAGGGCCTTCTGTATAAATTCCGAGGTTTTTCCTGAAAGTTGGATTTCTGCACAAAAACGAGACACCAGAACAGTTCTGCTGAAAACAGCGTTAGTCCGTGTTAGTTGCATCCAAAATACATAAATTAGAGGCAAAACAACAGCAAAAGTGTTCGGGAAAGTAGATACGTTTTGGACGTATCAACTCCCCCCAAGCTTAGCTTATTGCTTGTCCTCAAGCAATTCAGTTAACAACTGAGCAATAAAAGAACTTTCACGAACACATTTTTTCATATGATGTAAATATTCTCATGCTATGACTAACACTTCGGCAGTTCATAATAAGATACATGCAAATAAGATCATCTAATAGCTATATCAATCACGGAAAAGGTACCAACAATTAATAATAAGCATCATGAATCATGTATATAAGCAGGATTGCAATGTTCATAAAAGGGTATGATAGAGTGGTATCTCGCTTGCCCATATTTGATCAGCAAAACATAAATGCTCAGGCACCTCCGAAGTTCATAGAAAAACTAGAAATAGTGATTGTCAAAGATAAAAGCATCAAAGTTATACCACAATCAATCATATTTTGAGACAAGCATATTATACTAAGAATGACAGTTGTGCTCTCAAGAAAGTGCTCAAAGAAAGGATGGAGACACAACATAAAAGTAAAAGATTGACCCTTCGCAGAGGGAAGCAGGGATTAACATGCGCTAGAGCTTTTCATTTTTAAAACAGGAGTAAAATTGTTTTGAGAGGTGTTTGTTGTTGTCAACGAATGGTAATGGGTACACCAACTACCTCGCCAACCGGACTTTCAAGAGCGGCTCCCATGAAGGACGTTATTTCTACCAGCAAGGTAGATCATCCCTCTTCTCTTTTGTTTACACACGTATTTTAGTTTTATTATGGGTGACACTCCCCCCAACCTTTGCTTACACAAGCCATGGCTAACCGAATCCTCGGGTGCCGTCCAACAATCACATACCATGGAGGAGTGTCTATTTGCAAAATTAAGTTGCTTACTGATGAATCAGAGCAAAACATGTGAAGATAATTATTAGTGAAAGTTGATTAATCGGGGCTGGGAACCCCATTGCCAGCTCTTTTTGCAAAATTATTGGATAAGCGGATGTGCCACTAGTCCATATGAAAATCCATCAAGAGTAAATGACAAGGTTGAAAGTTAAACACCACATACTTCCTCATGAGCTATGAAACGTTAACGCAAATTGAGAAGCATTTTGAAGGTTTAAAGGTAGCGCATGAGAATTTACTTGGAATGGTTTGAAATGCCATGCATAGGTATTTATGGTGGACACTCTGGGATAACTTGGTTTTCATGTGTTTGGAAGCACGAGCAGCGTTCCCACTTAGTACAAGTGAAGTAGCAAAAGACTAGGGAGCGACAAATCAAGAGAGCAGTAACTGTCATAATCATGCTTGCGGCAAAATAAATTAACTGAGGCATAAAAGTGATACTAGAACTCTGAAGCAATGTAAATCATCGAGGCTTAATTGACTTTTGTTCAATCATATGCATGCGTGAGCATGTGCCAAGTTAATTCAAACGAATTATTCAGAGGAGGATACCACAATATCATACCTATCTATGAATAAAACAATGCAAGCAAACATCCATGACATGCTACTCATATTAATAAATTGGAGCTAAACATGAGAGATCATGAACTACTAGACTTTCTTAAATGACATATACCTCACATGAACCAACTAAGCATGCTCACATGGATGAGTATATGTACAAAAATGAAAACAAATAGAGTTCATACCAGCCTCTCACCACAATCAGATTGTCGTAGATCGTCATTATTGCCTTTTCACTTGTGTAGCTTGGATAATATGAAATGAAAACCACGCTCCAGCCACCGAAGACCATTGAACTCATAATGAAATTTACAAAACCAAAGAAGAATAGCAAATATTTTTGGTGTTTTCGAATTTGGAAACAAGAATAAAAAGAAGCAAGCGAACAAAGCAAAATCTTTTTGGGTTTTCTTATAGCAAACTAGCAATAGCAAATAAAGCGAAACAAATGCAAGAAACCAAAATAAACAAATGATGAAGAGAAACAACAGAAATATTTTTGGTCTTTTTGTGTTTTAGGAAAGAAACAAAGCAAGAACAAGAAAATGAAAACTAAAAGAAACACAGAAAAGCAAGATGGCAGAAATCTGCCAAAACCTGACAGCAGTACAGAAATCGATTTTTACAAAAATCTTCCGTTGCTCAGCTCGAAAAGTGTTCAACTAATGAAAGTTAGATAACAACCTGGGGAACACGCACAAAAATTTGCAGCTCAAAATAACCTTCTGGCTGTGTGCACGAATTTTTTTGGTAACAGTCCAGAATCTGTTTTCAGTCAGCACTTCCCCAAATATCATCTCCCTCTCATTAGAAAACCACTCAAAGAAACTAAACAAGTGTGTACAAGTATCCAGCAACCATAATATGCAAAGAATGAGTGATGCCGGTATACCTCCCCCCAAGCTTAGGCTTTTGGCCTAAGTGGAGATCAACCCCATGGTGCCCATGAAGAAGCACCTTCGTAGTACGAAGATGGATCATATTCCGGGTATGTGCTAGAAGAAGCACCCGGATACGTGACGGTGTAATCGTAGGAGGGCTCGGCGTCCTCGGAGTCATGCTGCTGGTGGAAGTTGTGTATCTTCAGCTTCTCATCCACCTCCTCCTTAGAGCGCGACCATGGTTTCCTGTTGAGACTGAACAAATCTGGTTGGGGCAAAGGGACTTCCCTCTCTTCCCCGTCAGCAAACAACACTCTATAAACAATATTATCTAACTTAGAGTCAGTTGTAACAAATTGATGACTCTTCATAGCAGCAATATCAAGCCTCATAGGAGTTATTCTCACATCATTAGGGTCAAGAGGAAGCTCTAAATATGCTAAAACGCGCGAAGCAATAATTCCTCCAAATATAGGCCCCTTGTTAGACAAGCGGCGAGCAACAAGAGCACCAAGATGATAAGGCGTATCCCCAGTGAGTGCAGCAATTAAGAAACCAAGGTGATAGCTAGATATGTTGCTAGTGTTCTCCCTACCAAGAATGCTAGTACCGATATAGTAAGCAAAATACTTAATGGCGGGGAGTTGAATGTTTCTTATCTTGCCACGCTGAATGGTGCGACAATCATCGTTGATGATCTCTCGATAGAGCTCCAGCAATTTCTTGGGGTTGTCCTCAATCTTCCTTGCTGTACCTACAGGGGTAATACCCAATGCAGCACAAAAAATTTCCAACTTCATAGTAATAGGCTTACCATAGATCTTAAAGTCTACGGTCGGGCGAAAATGCTTATTGTTGAACTTGAAGCTCTCCACAAAGATTTTAGTGAGCGTATAGTATTGCTCACTCTCATCTGCCACATAGGTGGTTAAACCCGCCTTACCGACGAGGGTCAAGAAATCATCCAACAACCCTGCATTACCCAAAAAGTCATAGCATGGAAAGGATGCAGCATTGGGGACTCCATTGTCCTCCTCGGGTGCGAAGCTTGGTGCGATGAGGTCCTCATTGTAGGATGGCCTGAATCGGGTGGATGACCTCGAGGGCCTCCCCGTGCTTGTTGTCTCCCCTTGGAACACTTCTCCAAAGTTAAAGTTGTCCATCCCCCTTTTCTGAAATTTTTCAACAAACAATATAAAACTTGATTTGGTGACATATAATTGAGGGAAACTACCATAGGAACTTGCTAGAGTACTAATCATGCATCAAAACTAGTTTCTACCACTTAGAACCAGCATGCAAGCTCACTAAACATGTTACCTACAGCAGCAAAATATTCAAGATATACTCCACCAAACAAAATTCTACTTGGAGGGTTGGAGGAGTCACATACCGAAGAGCAAATGTGCCAAATTTCAGACAGAAATCTGGGCTGAGCAAAGAGATCGAGAAATCTGGAGTTCTTGAGCAAAAACACGAGTGAGAGGAAGCTGGTGTCGATTTTTTTGGGAGAGAGAAGAGTGTGGGAGGAAGAGATGCTAAAGTGGGGTAAAGGGGGCCCACACACCAGGGTGGCGCGCCCCCCTTGCTAGCCGCGCCAGCCTGTGGGGTGCCACCCTGGGGTGCCCCACTGGTCATCCCCAGGTGCTCCCAGGTGCCTCGTCGAAAAATAGGACCAACGGTATAATTTTTGTGAATTTTTGAAAACTTTGAAAAATGCACATTTCTGGGTATTAAATTTATTATTACTGGCTAGGAAATTTTTTGAAATCTCTAATTAACTAAGGAACTTTGCAAAATAAAAGTGCTACAGCAACTAGAGCAAGTGGAGGAAGAAAGAAATGTTGTTTACCTCCTCTATGCATATAAAAAGTATTTGTTAACAAGGTTGATCAAGTCTTGCCACCAAATAAATTTTACATAGCATGAGAAGAAATAAACCTCAAATCAATCATGTTACCTTGAATTGTATTGATATGGATCCAATCACAAGAGTTTGATATTCTTCTTTAGGCTCATATATAGGACAATCGATAGTTCCAACCTTGATAGTTCTCACATTAGAAATAGTATTAACTCCACATGCTTTTTCAATCCTCTTGGGGAAATAGACGGTGTGCTCACTATCATCAACATTGAAAGTAACCTTTCCTTTATTGCAATCAATAACAGCCCCTGCGGTGTTAAGAAAAGGTCTCCCAAGAATAATAGACATATTATCATCTTCAGGCATTTCCAACACAACAAAATCAGTTAATATCAAGCAGTTATTAGTAACTTGAACAGGAACATCCTCACATATACCAACAGGAATAGCAGTAGATTTATCAGCCATTTGCAAAGATATATCAGTAGGTATCAACTTATCTAAGTAAAGTCTCTTATAAAGAGAAAAAGGCATAACACTAACACCGGCTCCCAAGTCACATAGAGCAGTTTTAACATAATTATTCTTAATAGAACAAGGAATAGTAGGTATACCTGGGTCGCCCAACTTCTTTGGAACTTTTCCATTGAAAGTGTAATTAGCAAGCATAGTAGAAATTTCCTCATTGGGGATTTTCCTTTTGTTAGTAACAATATCTTTCATATACTTTGAATAAGGAGGCAATTTAATAGCATCAGTCAAAGGGATTTGCAAGAATAAAGGTTTCATCCAATCACAAAATTTATTATAGTGTTCTTCTTCCTTTGATTTTAGTTTCTTAGCAGGAAAAGTCATTTGCTTTTGCACCCAAGGTTCTCTTTCATTACCATGTTTCTTAGCAATAATATCTTCTTTAGTATACTTTTTATTTTTATCTTGCTTTTCAGGTTCATCTTCAACTTCTTCTTTATCAGAAACATCATTCTTATCATTACCATTATTATTATCATGTTCATTACCACTTTCAGTTTCAGCATCAGAAATAGAAATACTATTAGGATCATTAACAGGTTCAGAGGATTCTACAACATTTTTATGTTTCTTCTTCTTTTTCTTAGAAGGAGCACTAGGTTCAATGCGTTGAGAATCTTGTTCAATTCTTTTGGGATGCCCTTCAGGATATAGAGGATCCTGGGTAGAGACACCGCCTGTAGTTGTTACTTCATAAGCATGTTTCTTTTTAGAATTATTTTGTAATAAGTCATTTTGCACTTTAGTGAGTTGATCAATTTGAGTTTGAACCATTTGAAAATGTTTAACAAGCATCTTAACATCATTGGAGGTTCTCTCCACAATATCATGCAAATTGCTAATAGCTTGAGAATTTTCCATTAGATGATTCTCTACTCTCATATTAAAATTTTTTTGCTTAACAATATAATTATCAAACTCATCTAAGCATTGCGCAGGAGGTTTTGAATACGGAATATCTTCCCTAGTAAAGCGCTGAAGGGAGTTTACCTCAATCATGGATGAAGGGGGAATTATCTCACATATATCTTCTATGGGAGGTAGATTCTTCACATCTTCAGATTTAATACCTTTCTCCTTGAGAGACTTCTTGGCTTCCCTCATATCTTCATCATTCAATTTAATTAAACCCCTCTTCTTCAATATTGGCGTTGGAGTTGGTTCAGGTGTAGTCCAATCATCATGATTCCGGCCTATTTTAGCCAATAATTCTTCAGCTCCGTCTGGAGTTCTTTTCCTGAAAACACAACCAGCACAACTATCCAGGTATGCCCTAGACTCAATGGTTAGTCCACTATAAAATATATCAAGTAAATCATTCTTTTCTAAATCATGTCCAGGTCGAGTTCTGATAAGAGAACAAAATCTTGCCCAAGCCTCAGGCAATTTCTCTTCATCTCCCTGGTCAAATCTATAAATTTTCTGTAAAGCAACATGTTGAGCACTAGCAGGAAAGTATTTTCGAAAGAAAACATCACGCAAATCAGTTGGACTTTTAATAGAACCAGGAGGCAAATTATTATACCAAGTTTTAGCATCATCCTTTAATGAGAAAGGAAAAATTTTAGCGACAAAATAAGTACGCATCTTGATATCATCAGAAAACAAGCTACTCATAGAAGAAAGTTCAATCATGTGTTCTACAACACTTTCTTTTTCAGTACCACAAAAGGGTGCTTTCTCTACAATAGCTATATGAGATAGATCAAGAGAAAAATCATAATCTTTATCCTTAATGCTTATAGGAGATGTGGCAAATTTAGGATCAGGAGATAACTTATGTCTAACAGTATATTGTTTGAGAAACTTTTTAATTTTACTTGCATCAGCAGTAGCATTGCATCTATTAATAAAATCATCATTAAGCTCCACATAATCTTCATCAGGATCATCACTAGAGTAATCAAGTTCAGGTGAATTAACAGGTGTAGTAGCATTAGGAGTTTCAGTATTTTCAATTTGTCTAGACCTAGCAATTGTAGCATCTAGAAAGGATCCCAATGAACCACTATCATCAAGCACAGCAGAAACATTATCAATATCATAAGAGTTTTCAGATTCAGCAGAAGTACCAGCAAGTGAAGCTTGTGGCGGTGAAGCAAGTTTATCAATCACAGATGGTGAATCAAGAGCAGCAGAGGTACTCAGAGTTGTACCTTTTCTTGTAGTGGATGGTAATATGGCGACTTTAGGATCGCGAGTTTTACCCATGATGGAGAATTTGCAGCGAACAATATCAATCCAAGTGAACTTCCAAATAAAGCTATGCTCCCCGGCAACGGCGCCAGAAAACGGTCTTGATAACCCTCAAGTATAGGGGATCGCAGCAGTCTTCGCGGGTAGTAAAACCCAATTTATTGATTCGACACAAGGGGAGACAAAGAATACTTGAAAGCCTTAACAGCGGAGTTGTCAATTCAGCTGCACCTGGAAACAGACTTGCTCGCAAGAGTTTATCAGTAGTAACAGTTTTATAGCAGTAGCAGTAGTGAAATAACAGCAGCAGAGTAACAGAGACAGCAGTAGTGATTATAGTAAACAACAGGATTAAAATACTGTAGGCACGGGGACGGATAACGGGCATTGCATGGATGAGAGAAACTCATGTAACAATCAAGCAGGGCATTTGCAGATAATAATAAAACGGTGTCTAAGTACAAAGCAATCAATAGGCATGTGTTCCAATTATAGTCGTACGTGCTCGCAATGAGAAACTTGCACAACATCTTTTGTCCTACCAGCCGGTGGCAGCCGGGCCTCAAGGGAATCTACTGGATATTAAGGTACTACTTTTAATAGAGCACCGGAGCAAAGCATTAACACTCCTCCAATTCCCCGTCCCGGCGGAGTGCCAGAACGGAGTTTCTGGTCCCGAGACGGAGTTTCGCGACGGTGGCGGCGTACTGGATGTCTTCTGGCGATTTCTTCTAACCCCCTGTGCGTTTTTAGGTCGAAGGCGTTAAGTAGTCCAAAGGAGGGCGTCGGGGGCCAGCCGGGACGGAGTGTTAATGCTTTGCTCCGGTGCTCTATTAAAAGGAGTACCTTAATTTCCAGTAGATTTCCTAGAGGCCCGGCTGCCACCGGCTGGTAGGACAAAAGATGTTGTGCAAGTTTCTCATTGCGAGCACGTACGACTAAATATGGAACACATGCCTATTGATTGATTAGTACTTGGATACCGTTTTATTATTATCTGCAAATGCCCTGCCTTGATTGTTACATGAGTTTCTCTCATCCATGCAACGCCCGTTCATCCATCCCTGTGCCTACAGTATTTTAATCCTGTTGTTTACTATAATCACTACTGTTGTCTTTGTTACTCTGCTGATGTTATTTCACTACTGCTACTGCTATAAAACTGTTACTACTGATAAACTCTTGCGAGCAAGTCTGTTTTCAGGTGCAGCTGAATTGACAACTCCGCAGTTAAGGCTTTCAAGTATTTTTTGTCTCCCCTTGTGTCGAATCAATAAATTGGGTTTTACTTCCCGCGAAGACTGTTGCGATCCCCTATACTTGTGGGTCATCAGCCACTCGCTGCAATTATTACTCTCGCATTTTACTTACTTGTACTTTATTCATCTGCTATATCAAAACCCCCTGAATACTTGTCTGTGAGCATTTACAGTGAATCCTTCATCGAAACTGCTTGTCAACACCTTCTGCTCCTTGTTGGGTTCGACACTCTTATTTATCGAAAGTACTACGATACACCCCCTATACTTGTGGGTCATCAAGACTATTTTCTGGCGCCGTTGCCGGGGAGTGAAGCGCTATTGGTAAGTGGAATTGGTAAGGGAAACCTTTACTGTACGTGCTGTTTTTATTTCTGCCTGCTGCTATAATTCATTATGGAGAGGTCTTCTCTTGAATTCCTCTTTGGAAAATCTACTACTACTGCAAAGGTAGTGGATGAGGTGCCAGGTGAGAAAGAGGTTCCATACAAAACACCTATGAAAATTATTGAACGTGTTGTGGATAACCGCTATGAAGGGATGGAACTGTCCATCCTGGAGATCATTTACTGTTTTTACATGAATTATGCGGGTTATTCAAATGTGCAGGTATTGCTATGGATGGAGTTAGGAAGAAACTATTCTCTATATCGATGTCTGGTAAAGCGGCGCATTGGTATAAATTGCTGAAGAATAGGGATTCTCTTGATTGGGAGGACATTGTGCCTTTATTTTATTCTAAATTCTATCCTCCAAGTGAAATTCACAAAGATCGGAACCGCATATATAATTTCTGGCCTCGTGATGGAGAGAGTATTGCCCAAGCATGGGGGAGATTGAAGTCTTTAATGCTCAAATTGTAGGATAACATTGCATAGAAAACAAAAAAATTCCTACCGCAAACACGCAATCCAAGCCAAGATGCAATCTAGAAGACGGTAGCAACGGGGGAGGGGGGGTATTGAGTCTCACCCTTGAAGAGATTCCAAAGCCTACAAGAGGAGGCTCTTGTTGCTGCGGTAGACGTTCACTTGCCGCTTGCAAAAGCGCGTAGAAGATCTTGATCACGATCGGTTCCGGCGCCACGAACGGGCAGCACCTCCGTACTCGGTCACACGTTCGGTTGTTGATGAAGACGACGTCCACCTCCCCGTTCCAGCGGGCAGCAGAAGTAGTAGCTCCTCTTGAATCCGACAGCACGACGGCGTGGTGTCGGTGGTGGTGGAGAAATCCGGCGGAGCTTCGCTAAGCGTGCGGGATGTGGTGGAGGAGAGAGGCCGCTAGGGTTTGGGGAGAGGGGGCGCCGGCCACTAAGGGGTGCGGCCACCTTGGTGGTTCTTGGGTGGCCGGCCCCCTCCCCTTGGCCCCTCATTATATAGGTGGAACCCCAAGTGTTGGTCTCCAAGTCTTCGAATAAGACCCGAACCAAAAACCTTCCATATGGTGGGGAAACCTACCCAAGTTAGGACTCCCACTAGAGGTGGGGTTTCCACCTCCCATATGGGGGGTGGCCGGCCCCCTAAGGGGGAGTCCACTTGGGACTCCTCCCCCACTAGGGTTGGCCGGCCATGGAGGTGGAGTCCCATGTGGACTCCACCTTCCTTGGTGGTTTCTTCCGGACTTTTCTAGAACCTTCTAGAACCTTCCATAGAACCTTCCGCGACATTTTAATTCACATAAAATGACATCCTATATATGAATCTTATTCTCGGACCATTAGGAACTCCTCGTGATGTCCGGGATCTCATCCGGGACTCCGAACAAATATTCGAACTCCATTCCATATTCAAGTTCTACCATTTCAACATCCAACTTTAAGTGTGTCACCCTACGGTTCGTGAACTATGCGGACATGGTTGAGTACTCACTCCGACCAATAACCAATAGCGGGATCTGGAGATCCATAATGGCTCCCACATATTCAAGGATGACTTTAGTGATCGAATGAACCATTCACATACAATACCAATTCCCTTTGTCACGCGATATTTTACTTGTCCGAGGTTTGATCTTCGGTATCACTCTATACCTTGTTCAACCTCGTCTCCTGACAAGTACTCTTTACTCGTACCGTGGTATGTGGTCTCTTATGAACTCATTCATATGCTTGCAAGACATTAGACGACATTCCACCGAGAGGGCCCAGAGTATATCTATCCGTCATCGGGATGGACAAATCCCACTGTTGATTCATATGCCTCAACTCATACTTTCCGGATACTTAATCCCACCTTTATAGCCACCCATTTACGCAGTGGTGTTTGGTGTAATCAAAGTACCTTTCCGGTATAAGTGATTTACATGATCTCATGGTCATAAGGACTAGGTAACTATGTATCGAAAGCTTATAGCAAATAACTTAATGACGAGATCTTATGCTACGCTTAATTGGGTGTGTCCATTACATCATTCATATAATGATATAACCTTGTTATTAATAACATCCAATGTTCATGATTATGAAACTAATCATCCATTAATCAACAAGCTAGTTTAAGAGGCATACTAGGGACTTCTTGTTTGTCTACATATCACACATGTACTAATGTTTCGGTTAATAAAATTATAGCATGATATATAAACATTTATCATAAACATAAAGATATATATAATAACTACTTTTATTATTGCCTCTTGGGCATATCTCCAACACAAATGCCCCATTCATGAGCTTCCTGGTAATATTATCATTGATAATTCCTATGCAAGACTTTCTTTTCAAGATAAGACCTTGCTGGATACTTCTTGTTCTGGATCATTTACACGCAACAAAGAAGAGTTTAAAAGGGACCTTCTTGATCGGATCCAGGAGAATACTGAAGGATGGGAGAACGACAAAGATAGAGAGTCAGGTATAAACTATGATTATAAATGCATTGAAGTTTTTATGGAGACTGATAAATTTCGTAATATGAGTGCTACTTATGGTCTTGATTCTCAAGTCGTTGCAAACTTTTATAAAGCTTTTGCCTCTCACTTTGAATTGCCTAGGAAGAATTTTGATAAGTATCATGAACCATACAAAGATAAAACTGATTCATCTATAAATAAATGTGCTATAATTGAAACTGTTGATCATATTCTTCCTGAAGCTTATATTGAAAAAACTCCTTTCCCTGCTAAAATGAAGGAGTATTCTGTTATAACTAGTGCGGTTAATAAAAGTGCAAAGAAACCTATAGAACCTGAAGAACAAATAAAAGTTGATCCTGCTGTTGCAATAGTTAAAGATCTTGTGACTGAAAATGTAGAAGATGGTCATATTATTTTCTGTGAAGATGCTTCTAATATTATTTCGCATCTTAATAAGTCTAGGAAAGCCAGTGTTCCTATGCTCTCTGTTAGAATTGGTGATCATTGTTATTATGGTTTATGCGACATTGGTGCAAGTATTAGTGCCATTCCTTATGAGCTTTATATGGAGATCATGCATGAAATTGGTTCTTGTGAACTTGAAGATATTGATGTGGTTATTCGGCTAGCTAATAGAGAAACTATCTCTCCTATTGGTATTGTTCGAGATGTGGAAGTTCTATGTGGTAAGATTAAATATCCTGCTGACTTTTTGGTACTTGGTTCTGCTGCTAGTAAGTCTTGTCCTATTATTTTTGGTAGACCTTTCCTAAATACTTGTGGAGCTGTTATAGATTGCAAGAAGGAAAAAATTGTGACTAAATTTACTGGTGAATCTTATGAGTTTAATTTCTCTAAATTTGCCAAAACTCCTTATAAAGCTGATTTGCCTAATAATAATTTTAGAGTTGAACAGTGTGCGTCTATTGCTCTTGCTCCTAATAATCCTTTGTAGCAACATTTGTAGGATAGTGAGAGTGAAGTCTTTAGGGAAGAAAGGAATGAGCTTGATGAAATTTTCCTTCGTCAACCTATTCTTAAACATGACTTGCCGGTTGAAGATTTAGGTACAACACCACCACCAAAGGAAGATCCTATTTTTGATTTAAAACCGTTGCCTGATAATCTTAAGTATGCTCATATTGATGATAAGAAAATATATCATGTTATTATTAGTTCTAAGCTTTCAGATTTTGAGGAAGAAAGGTTATTGGAAATATTGAAGAAACACCGAGGAGCTATTTCCTACACTCTTGATGACTTGAAGGGGATTTCTCCCTCTATTCGCCAACATGCTATCAACATGGAAGATGATGCAAAGCCTGTTGTTGAACATCAGCGTCGTCTAATTCCTAAGATGAAGGATGTGGTAAGGAATGAGGTATTAAAACTTCTTGAAGCTGGTATTATATATCCTATTGCTGATAGTAGATGGGTTAGTCCTGTGCATTGTGTTCCTAAGAAAGGAGGAATGACTGTTGTGCCTAATGATAATGATGAGCTCATCCCTCAAAGAGTAGTTGTAGGGTATAGAATGTGCATTGATTATCGAAAAGTTAACAAGGTTACTAAGAAAGATCATTACCCTTTACCCTTTATTGATCAAATGTTAGAAAGGTTGTCTAAAAATACTCATTTTTGCTTTCTTGATGGTTATTCTGGGTTTTCACAAATTGCTGTTAAAACTAAAGATCAAGAGAAAACCACTTTCACTTGTCCCTATGGGACTTATGCTTATAGACGTATGCCTTTTGGTTTATGTAATGCTCTTGCTACTTTTCAAAGATGCATGTCTGCTAATTTTCATGGCTTTTGTGAGAATATTGTACAGATATTCATGGATGATTTTTCTGTATATGGGAATTCTTTTGATAATTGCTTGCGAAACCTTGATAAAGTATTGCAGAGATGTGAAGAAACTAACCTTGTTCTTAATTAGGAGAAGTGCCACTTTATTGTTAATGAAGGAATTGTATTGGGACATAAAATTTCCGAGAGAGGTATTGAAGTTGATAGAGCTAAAGTTGAAGCAATTGAGAAGATGCCCTTTCCTAGGGATGTTAAAGGTATTCGTAGTGTTCTTGGTCATGCTGGATTTTATAGGAGATTTATTAAAGATTTCTCTAAGATTTCAAAGCCTCTTACTAATCTTCTTCAAAAAGATGTACCTTTTGTTTTTGATGATGATTGTAAGGAAGCCTTCAAAAATCTAAAGAAAACCTTAACAACTGCTCCTGTAGTTGAACCTCCTGATTGGAATTTACCTTTTGAAATTATGTGTGATGCTAGTGATTTTGCTGTAGGTGCTGTTCTTGGACAACGAGTAGATAAAAAGTTAAATGTTATTCATTATGCTAGCAAAACTCTTGATGCTGCTCAAAGAAATTATGCTACAACTGAAAAGGAATTATTAGTTGTAGTCTTTGCTTGTGACAAGTTTAGATCTTATATTGTTGATTCAAAAGTTACGATTCATACTGATCATGCTGCAATTAGATATCTTATGGAAAAGAAAGATGCTAAGCCAAGGCTTATTAGATGGGTGCTTCTTTTGCAAGAATTTGATTTACATATTATAGATAGAAAAGGTGCTGATAATCCTGTTGCTGATAATTTATCTAGATTGGAAAATATTGCTTACGATCCTGTTCCTGTTAATGATAGTTTTCCAAATGAACAATTGGCTGTAATAAAGGTGAGCTCGCGAGATAGCCCTTGGTATGCTGATTATGCTAACTTTATTGTTTCCAAGTACTTGCCTCCAACCTTTTCAGCTCAGCAAAGGAGGAAATTCTTTTATGACTTGAGGCATTATTTTTGGGATGACCCACACTTAAATAAAGAAGGAGTGGATGGTATTCTGCGAAGATGTGTTCCCGAATATGAACAACAAGAGATATTGAGTAAGTGTCATGGTAGTGTTTATGGAGGACATCACGCCGGAGATAGAACCGCGCAAAAGGTTCTACACTCAGGTTTCTATTGGCCAACTCTCTTCAAAGATGCAAGAAAGTTTATTTTATCTTGTGATGAATGTCAAAGGGTTGGTAATATCTCCAGACGCAATGAAATGCCTATGAATTATACTCTTATTATTGAACCATTTGATTGTTGGGGATTTGACTTCATGGGTCCTTTCCCTCCTTCAGAAGGTAACACTCATATACTTGTCGCTGTTGATTATGTTACTAAATGGGTGGAAGCCATACCTACAAAAAGTGCTGATGGTGAGACCTCTTTAAGAATGCTTTTAGATATTATTTTTCCTAGATTTGGAGTTCCTAGATATCTTATGACTGATGGAGGTTCTCATTTTATTCATGGTGGTTTTAGAAAAACTCTTGCTAAATATGGTATTAATCATAGAATTGCTTCCGCTTTTCATCCTCAAACTAGTGGTCAAGTAGAATTATCAAATAGAGAAATTAAATCTATCTTGGAAAAGACCGTTAATAAAACTAGGAAAAATTGGGCTAGTAAGTTGAAGGAAGCACTATGGGCTTATAGAACTGCTTATAAAAATCCTATGGGTATGTCACCTTATAAAATGGTTTATGGGAAAGCTTGTCATTTACCTTTAGAACTAGAGCACAAAGCTTATTTGGTTGTAAGAGAACTAAATAAAGATCCTAAACTTGCCGGTGAGAAGAGATTGCTACAATTGAGTTCTCTAGATGAATGGAGAAGGGAAGCTTATGAAAATGCTAAACTCTTTAAAGAGAAAGTTAAGAAATGGCATGATAGAAGAATTATCAAAAGAGAATTTAATGTTGGGGATAAAGTCCTATTGTATCGGTCTCGTCTCAGATTTTTTGCAGGGAAATTACTCTCAAAATGGGAAGGGCCATATGTCATTGTGGAGGTGTATCGTTCAGGAGCAATTAAAATTAGTTCTCTGCAAGGCAATGCCACACAAGTGGTGAATGGACAGAGACTCAAGCATTATATCTCTGGTGATTCTTATAATGAAGATGTGGATGTTATTCGAGTGGTAACTCCGAAAGCTTTCATCAAAGGCCAAATTGACAGTTCTGCAGAATTCGACTTTGAATAGGTAACAGTACTGGTAATAAAAAGTCTGCGTTTAACTTTCCGAACAATGTTTTTGCTATTTTTGGAAAATATGAAAAATTACGAGATCGAAACGGAGTGGAGGAGACGCACGAGGGCGTGCCCCATAGGCCGGCGCGGGCCCCAGCCTGGCCGCGCCGCCCTATGAGGACGGCCCCTCGCTGTCCCTCTCCGACTCTAGTTCGACCTGGTACTTTCCTTTTGTCGTGAAAATTTCTGTTATATAATCCTCCGGACCACTGGAGATCCGTATATCGTTTTCTCATCGCGTTTTGTTTCGAGTTGTTTTCTGCCAGGATCTGCGTCGGATCTAGAGCCAGCATGTCTTCGTCGGGAACTCCGAAGGACAGCTTCTTTGAGGACGTCGTCAACCCGTACATGAACAAGCTGAAGATGCACCCCAAAGAATTGCTGCTCGTAGATGGAGAGTTGCAGATTGAAGATGTCCGGGGTCCTAAAGGAGAAGGAAGTTTGGAGGACAGGATGGAGAAATTAGAACAAGAGGTCTTCAACTACAAGAAGATGGCTGAGCGTGAAGTGGACATCTTCCACAAAATTGTGTCTGAACTTATTGATGGACACAAGAAGAAGACTGCAAAGCTGTGGGACGATATCTTCTCGCTTCACGACACTACCAACAAACTCCAAGCTCAACTCTATGATGTTCAGAATCAAAATTGTGAGTATGAAAACAGGTTTAAACACATAAGTTATGCTGCTAGTTTTAGGATTCCGAAGACCAAGATGTCATTTGTTGATGGAGAGCCCCTTGCTTGGAAGTCTGATGATGGGAAGAATTCACTACCACCAAGGGAGTAGTTCATCATCGGTATTGGCACCCCCTTGGTTTGTTCCAAGCTTGGGGGAGTGCCGCGGTATCACATCATCACTATCTTTTACCTTTTTACTATCAAGTAGTGTCATATCATGAGTAGGGAAGTTATCATATAAGATGTGTTGCAGTGTGGAAGTATCTCTCTTTTAGTTGGTTATCTATGTATCCCTTGGTGTGAGTTATCGTTATGGAATATTAATGAGAAGTTCTATCATTTACATATTGCACATCTTATTTTAGTTTGCAATCTCTATTATATGATTGATCTTGTTGTTAGTATTGGTATCACTTTGGGAGCATTGAGTAAATCTATTTGGTTTTGGCAAACTAAGCATTGGTCAATAGCAACAACACTTTGAGTTTAAATAGAGAAGAGGAAATACATGTAGATATGTTATTTCATTATCTTTCTTTCTTGTTAGTTCCTAGCATAGTATTATGAAGTTAAAATTGTTTGTGCTTACGAGGAAGATGCATGATTGTTTCTGTCACATGTATATTTGTTTGTTTCCCTCAACTCCTATACTTGCTAATCAACCTTGCTAGCCAAAGACCTGTACTGAGAGGGAATGCTTCTCGTGCATCCAAACCTTTAAACCAAACCTATGCCATCAGTGTCCACCATAACTACCTATTATGTGGTATTTCCCTGCCATTCCAAGTAAATACTTCATGTGCTACCTTTAAACAATTCAAAAATTATTACCTCTTATTTGTGTCAAAGTTTTATAGCTCATGAGGAAGTATGTGGTGTTTTATCTTTCAATCTTGTTGGGCAGCTTTCACTAATGGACTAGTGGCTTCATCCACTTATCCTATAGTTTTGCAAAAAGAGCTGGCAACGGGGTTCCCAGCCCCAATTAATCAACTTTCATTAATAATTCTCTTCACATGTTTTGCTCTAATTCATCAGTAAGCAACTTAATTTTGCAATAGACACTCCTCCATGGTATGTGAAACGTTGGAAGGCACCCGAGGATTCGGTTAGCCATGGCTTGAGAAAGCAAAGGTTGGGAGGAGTGTCATCCTTAAATAAACTAAAGTACATGTGTAAACAAAAGAGAAGGGGGATGATCTACCTTGCTGGTAGAGATAACGTCCTTCATGGGAGCCGCTCTTTGGAAGTCTGTTTGACAAGGGGGTTAGAGTACCCACTACCATTCGTTGACAACAACAAACACCTCTCAAAACTTTACTTTTATGCTCTCTATATGATTTCAAAACTTAAAAAGCTCTAGCACATGATTTAATCCCTGCTTCCCTCCGCGAAGGACCTATCTTTAACTTTTATGTTGAGTCAGTAAACCTATTTCCCTCCATCTTAAGCAAGCAATTGAGTTGTTGTGATCCAACCATCTATATTGTGATTTATTTAATCATGCCTTTTATTCTTCCTTGTTCAGTACAAGTTTTATCTGAATAAATATAGCTTTGAAAGTTGTGCCATATAAGCTTTAACATAAGAGCGCTGCTCGACAGATAAGTACAATCTGTTAATTGTTCTCTGACCAAGAATGAAGTTTGCCATCACCAATTATGATTCCTATGCACCTTTATTTGTGATTTCCTTTTACTTGTTTCAAGTTGAATCATATGAGGAAGTTGTTCACTAGAATGTCTTGTGTAAATTAATATGATGCTTCTTGTCCATATTTTATTTATCGACTCTTCACTCCATAAACATGTGGTCTTGTTTACCGAGTTCAGTTTCGCTTGGGGACAAGCGAAGTCTAAGCTTGGGGGGAGTTGATACGTCCATTTTGCATCACTATTTTATATCATAATTTACTGTTATTCATTGATATATTTCATATTTAGAGGTGATACTTATGTTATTTCATCTATTTTGCATGTTTCATGATTATTGGAGGATCATCCACCGGAGTCAGGATTCTGCTGGAAAAAAGCACCGTCAGAACGCAATATTTCGGAAGATCAGCAATTGACGGAAATTACACGAAAAATCTTATTTTTCCAGAAGACGGAGATAGCCAAAAGGAGGAGCCGAGGAGGGCTGCCATGGGCCCCTCCATAGGCCGGCGCGGGCCCAGGCCTGGCCGCGCCGCCTTGTGGGGAGGGGGCCCATAGCCCCCTCTGGCATCCTCTCCTTCGCGTATTTCTTCGTCCCGAAAACCTAAGCTCTAGGGGATAGTCGCGAAGAGTCACAGCCGCCTCTGCGGGGCGGAAAACACCAGAGAGAAAAGAGCTCTCCGGCAGGCTGAAATCCGCTGGGGAAATTCCCTCCCGGAGGGGGAAATCGACGCCATCGTCATCGTCATCGAGCTGGACATCATTGGGATCATCATCTCCATCATCATCACCGCCATCTCCACCGCTGCACCTCATCACCGCTGTAACATCTAGGGTTGAATCTTGATTGTTTGGTAGGGGAAACTCTCCCGGTATTGATTACTCCTTGTTATTGATGCTATTGAGTGAAACCATTGAACATAGGTTTATGTTCAGATTGTTATTCATCATCATATCACCTCTTATCATGTTCCATATGATGTCTCATGAGTAGTTCGTTTAGTTCTTGAGGACATGGGTGAAGTCTAAATGTTAGTAGTGAATTATGTTGGGTAATATTCAATGTTATGATATTTAAGTTGTGGTGTTATTCTTCTAGTGGTGTCATGTGAACGTCGACTACATGATACTTCACCTTTATGGGCCTAGGGGAATACATCTTGTATTCGTTTGCTAATTGTGGGGTTGCCGGAGTGACAAAAACCTAAACCCCCGTTGGTATATCGATGCAGGAGGGATAGCAGGATCTCAGAGTTTAAGGCTGTGGTTAGATTTATCTTAATTACTTTCTTGTATTTGCGGATGCTTGCAAGGGGTATAATCACAAGTATGTATTAGTCCTAGGAAGGGCGGTGCATTAGCATAGGTTCACCCACATAACACTTATCAAAACAATGAAGATTAATCAGCTATATGAAGCGAAAGCACTAGACTAAATTCCCGTGTGTCCTCAAGAACGTTTGGTCATTATAAGTAAACAAACCGGCTTGTCCTTTGTGCTAAAAAGGATTGGGCCACTCGCTGCAATTATTACTCTCGCATTTTACTTACTTTTACTTTATTCATCTGCTATATCAAAACCCCTGATACGTCTCAAACGTATCTATAATTTCTTATGTTCCATGCTACTTTTATGATGATACTCACATGTTTTATACACATTATATGTCATTATTATGCATTTTCCGGCACTAACCTATTGACGAGATGCCGAAGAGCCGATTCTTTGTTTCTGCTGTTTTTGGTTTCAGAAATCCTAGTAAGGAAATATTCTCGGAATTGGACGAAATCAACGCCCAGGGTCCTATTTTTTCACGAAGCTTCCAGAAGTCCAAAGAGGAAACGAAGTGGGGCCACGAGGCGACGCCACACTAGGGCGGCGCGGCCCAGGTGCTGGCCGCGCGGCCCTAGCGTGTGGGGCCCCCGTGACGCCTCCTGACCTGCCCTTCCGCCTACTTAAAGCCTTCGTCGCGAAACCCCCAGTACCGAGAGCCACGATACGGAAAACCTTACTGAGACGCCGCCGCCGCCAATCCCATCTCGGGGGATTCAGGAGATCGCCTCCGGCACCCTACCGGAGAGGGGAATCATCTCCCGGAGGTCTCTTCATCGCCATGATCGCCTCCGGATCGATGTGTGAGTAGTCCACCCCTGGACTATGGGTCCATAGCAGTAGCTAGATGGTTGTCTTCTCCTCATTGTGCTATCATGTTAGATCTTGTGAGCTGCCTATCATGATCAAGATCATCTATTTGTAATCCTACATGTTGTGTTTGTTGGGATCCGATGAATATTGAATACTATGTCAAGTTGATTATCAATCTATCATATATGTTATTTATGTTCTTGCATGCTCTCCGTTGCTAGTAGAGGCTCTGGCCAAGTTGATACTTGTGACTCCAAGAGGGAGTATTTATGCTCGATAGTGGGTTCATGCCTCCATTAAATCTGGGACAGTGACAGAAAGTTCTAAGGTTGTGGATGTGCTGTTGCCACTAGGGATAAAACATCGATGCTTTGTCTGAGGATATTTGTGTTGATTACATTACGCACCATACTTAATGCAATTTTCTGTTGTTTGCAACTTAATACTGGAGGCGGTTCGGATGATAACCTGAAGGTGGACTTTTTAGGCATAGATGCATGCTGGATAGCAGTCTATGTACTTTGTCGTAATGCCCTGATTAAATCTCATAGTACTCATCATGATATATGTATGTGCATTGTTATGCCTTCTTTATTTTTAATTCCCCAACTGTAATTTATTCACCCAACATCTGTTTATCTTATGGGAGAGACACCACTAGTGAACTGTGGACCCCGGTCCTATTCTTTACATCTGAAATACAATCTACTGCAATTGTTCTTTACTGTTCTTCGCAAACAAACATCATCATCCACACTATACATCTAATCCTTTGTTTATAGCAAGCCGGTGAGATTGACAACCTCACTGTTATGTTGGGGCGAAGTACTTTGATTGTGTTGTGCAGGTTCCACGTTGGCGCCGGAATCCCTGGTGTTGCGCCGCACTACACTCCGCCACCAACAACCTTCACGTGCTCCTTGACTCCTACTGGTTCGATAACCTTGGTTTCTTACTGAGGGAAAACCTGCTGCTGTACGCATCACACCTTCCTCTTGGGGTTCCCAACGGACGTGTGTCTTACACGCGCATCAAGCACTTTTTCTAGCGCCGTTGCCGGGGAGATCAAGACACGCTGCAAGGGGAGTCTCCACTTCCAATCTCTTTACTTTGTTTTTGTCTTGCTTTATTTTATTTTATTTACTGCTTTGTTTGCTCTTATATCAAAAACACAAAAAAAATAGTTGCTAGTTTTACTTTATTTACTGTCTTGTTCTCTATATCAAAAACACAAAAAAATTAGTTACTTGCATTTTACTTTTGATTATCATGTCTAGCTCTGTACCTGTTACTTCTTCACTTGAGGAATTAGTCTTTACTTTTAAACAAGGGGATGAGGAGAGTTTTAAAGATGCTTGGTCTAGAATTTTTGATTCTTATCGTAAAGCTGAACCTCAAATGACTCTAAGTTTGCTCCTTAGTAACTTTTATTTTGGGCTTATGATTCGCTATAGATATGCCTTGGATGCTGTAGTGGGAGGAGATTTCCTTCATTGCGATGGGGATCAAGCTTTTAATGCCATAAAAAAATTGGTTGCATCACATAGTTCAGCTAATAACTTCGATTCAGCTCTTATTAGCATTTATAATAGATTAAACACTCTTAAGACAAGTGCATCTTGCTTGAAAGAAAATTATAGTTATGTTCGTAACCGTCTTGATCAAGTTTTAGTGAACTCTGAACCTTCAATATGGGACCCTACTATTAAATTTGTTATTGGTGGTGAAACTTTTCATGCCCATTGTGATATTATGTTTGAATTTTGCCTTATGCCTAAGAGTATTTATGAATCTTTGACACTTTGGGGACTCGTTGAAGGGGGAGAAGGAATAACTCTTATTGATAACTCTGTTATAATTCCTAAGGGAATAGCCGAGGGTGTGCATACAACCATTCTTGGAAGAACAATATCCACTGATTATCTTGTTATTGAATGTGTAGGAACAGGACAAATCACACTTGGAAGATCCCTGCTGAAACTATTGGGAGTAGTCATAGATGTGGGAGAAGGCACCCTAAAATTCACCTCTACACCGGGAGGTAGACATGTATTCCCTAAACCAAAGAGTAAGAAAAAGAATAAGAAGGGTAGGCGTAAAGCCCGAGGTAATGTTGATGCTTCATCTCTTGATAATACTTGATTCACACTTTAATTCTGCGCCTAGCTGAAAGGCGTTAAAGAAAAGCGCTTATGGGAGACAACCCATTATTTTACTTCTGCACTTTTATTTTATATTTGAGTCTTGGAAGTTGTTACTACTGTAGCAACCTCTCCTTATCTTTATTTTATTGCATTGTTGTGCCAAGTAAAGTCTTTGATAGTAAAGTCAATACTAGATTTGGATTACTGCGCAGGAACAGATTTCTTGCTGTCACGAAATTGAGCCACCCCTGCTGTAGAAAATTTATAAAAATCTGCCAATTTACGTGCGTGATCCTCAGATATGTACGCAACTTTCATTCAATTTGGGAATTTTCATCTGAGCAAGTCTGGTGCCTCTAAAAAATTCGTCTTTACGGACTGTTCTGTTTTGACAGATTATGCCTTTTATTTCGCATTGCCTGTTTTGCTATGTTTGATGGATTTATTTGTTCCATTAACTTTCAGTAGCTTTGTGCAATGTCCAGAAGTGTTAAGAATGATTATGTCACCTCTGAATATATGAATTATGCACTGACCCTCTAATGAGTTTGTTTTGAGTTTGGTGTGGAGGAAGTTTTCAAGGGTCAAGAGAGGAGGATGATACAATATGATCAAGAAGAGTGAAAAGTCTAAGCTTGGGGATGCCCCCGTGGTTCATCCCTGCATATTTTAAGAAGACCCAAGCGTCTAAGCTTGGGGATGCCCAAGGCATCCCTTCTTCATCGACAACTTATCAGGTGACCTCTAGTGAAACTATATTTTTATTCCGTCACATCTTATGTGCTTTACTTGGAGCGTCTGTTTGTTTTTGTTTTTGTTTTTGTTTGAATAAATTCGGATCCTAGCATTCCTTGTTTGGGAGAGAGACACGCTCCGCTGTTTCGTATGAACACATATGTTCTTAGCTTTATCTTTAATGTTCATTGCGAAGGTTGAATTATTTCATTCATTGTTATATGGTTGGAAACGGAAAATGCCGCATGTGGTAAATGGTATAATGTCTTGAATAATGTGATACTTGGCAATTGTTGTGCTCATATAGTTCATGTTTAAGCTCTTGCATCATGTACCTTGTACCCATTAATGAAGAACTACATAGAGCTTGTTAAAATTTGGTTTGCATGATTGGGTTCTCTAGAGTCTAGATATTTTCTGGTTAAGGTGTTTGAACAACAAGGAGACAATATAAAGTCTTATAATACCTACAATATGTTCATATGTGAGCTTTGCTGCACCTTTTACACTTGAGTTTGCTTCAAACAACCTTGCTAGCCTAGCCTTGTATTGAGAGGAATTCTTCTCATGCATCCAAAACCTTGAGCCAAATACTATGCCATTTGTGTCCACCATACCTACCTACCACATGGTATTTCTCTGCCATTCCAAAGTACATTACTTGAGTGCTACCTTTAAAATTCTATTCTTTTCCTTTACAATATATAGCTCATGGGAAAGTAGCCTTAAAAACTATTGTGGTAAAGAATATGTACTTATGTGTCTTATTTCTTAATAAGTTGCTTGTTGAGCGGTAACCATGTTTCTGGGGACGCCATCAACTTTTACACCTTTGTTGAATATCATGTGAGTTGCTATGCATGTTCGTCTTGTCTGAAGTAAGGGCGATTTTCATGATCAAATGGTTTGAGTATGCATACTGTTAGAGATGAACATTGGGCCGCTAACTAAAGCCATGATTCATGGTGGAAGTTTCAGTTTGGACAACTAATCCTCAATATCTTATGAGAATTGTAATTGTTGTTGAATTCTTATGCATTAAAGAGGAGTCCATTATCTGTTGTCTATGTTGTCCCGGTATGGATGTCTAAGTTGAGAGTAATCAAAAGCGAGAAATCCAATGCGAGCTTTCTCGTTAGATCTTTGTACAGGCGGCATAGAGGTACCCCTTTGTGACACTTGGTTGAAACATATGCTATGCAATGATAATCCATGTTAATCCAAGCTAATTAGGACAAGGTGCGAGCACTATTGGTATACTATGCATGAGACTTGCAACTTATAAGATATCTTATACATAACACATATGATTTATTACTACCGTTGACAAAATTATTTCTTGTTTTCAAAATGAAAAGCTCTAGCACAAATATAGTAATCCATGCTTCCCTCTGCGAAGGGCCTATCTTCTACTTTATTGTTGAGTCAGTCTACCTATTCTTTCTATCCCAGAAGCAAACACTTGTCTCAACTGTGTGCATTGATTCTTACATGTTTACCTATTGCACTTGTTATATTACTTTGTGTTGACAATTATCCATGAGATATATATGTTGAAGTTGAAAGCAACCGCTGAAACTTATATCTTCCTTTCTGTTCCTTCAATGCCTTTACTAAGAATTTATTGCTTTATGAGTAACTCTTATGCAAGTCTTATTGATGCTTGTCTTGAAAGTATTATTCATGAAAAGTCTTTGCTATATGATTCATTTGTTTACTCATTATCTTCAACATTGCTTCGAATCGCTGCATTCATCTCATATGCTTTACAATAGTATTGATCAAGATTATGATAGCATGTCACTTCAGAAATTATCTTTGTTATCGTTTACCTACTCGAGGGCGAGTAGGAACTAAGCTTGGGGATGCTTGATACGTCTCAAACGTATCTATAATTTCTTATGTTCCATGCTACTTTTATGATGATACTCACATGTTTTATACACATTATATGTCATTATTATGCATTTTCCGGCACTAACCTATTGACGAGATGCCGAAGAGCCGATTCTTTGTTTTCTGCTGTTTTTGGTTTCAGAAATCCTAGTAAGGAAATATTCTCGGAATTGGACGAAATCAACGCCCAGGGTCCTATTTTTCCACGAAGCTTCCAGAAGTCCGAAGAGGAAACGAAGTGGGGACACGAGGCGACGCCACACTAGGGCGGCGCAGCCCAGGTGCTGGCCGCGCGGCCCTAGCGTGTGGGGCCCCCGTGACGCCTCCTGACCTGCCCTTCCGCCTACTTAAAGCCTTCGTCGCGAAACCCCCAGTACCGAGAGCCACGATACGGAAAACCTTACTGAGACGCCGCCGCCGCCAATCCCACCTCGGGGGATTCAGGAGATCGCCTCCGGCACCCTGCCGGAGAGGGGAATCATCTCCCGGAGGTCTCTTCATCGCCATGATCGCCTCCGGATCGATGTGTGAGTAGTCCACCCCTGGACTATGGGTCCATAGCAGTAGCTAGATGGTTGTCTTCTCCTCATTGTGCTATCATGTTAGATCTTGTGAGCTGCCTATCATGATCAAGATCATCTATTTGTAATCCTACATGTTGTGTTTGTTGGGATCCGATAAATATTGAATACTATGTCAAGTTGATTATCAATCTATCATATATGTTATTTATGTTCTTGCATGCTCTCCGTTGCTAGTAGAGGCTCTGGCTAAGTTGATACTTGTGACTCCAAGAGGGAGTATTTATGCTCGATAGTGGGTTCATGCCTCCATTAAATCTGGGACAGTGACAGAAAGTTCTAAGGTTGTGGATGTGCTGTTGCCACTAGGGATAAAATATCGATGCTTTGTCTAAGGATATTTGTGTTGATTACATTACGCACCATACTTAATGCAATTGTCTGTTGTTTGCAATTTAATACTGGAGGGGGTTCGGATGATAACCTGAAGGTGGACTTTTTAGGCATAGATGCATGCTGGATAGCGGTCTATGTACTTTGTCGTAATGCCCTGATTAAATCTCATAGTACTCATCATGATATATGTATGTGCATTGTTATGCCTTCTTTATTTGTCAATTGCCCAACTGTAATTTGTTCACCCAACATCTGTTTATCTTATGGGAGAGACACCACTAGTGAACTGTGGACCCCGGTCCTATTCTTTACATCTGAAATACAATCTACTGCAATTGTTCTTTACTGTTCTTCGCAAACAAACATCATCATCCACACTATACATCTAATCCTTTGTTTACAGCAAGCCGGTGAGATTGACAACCTCACTGTTACGTTGGGGCAAAGTACTTTGATTGTGTTGTGCAGGTTCCACGTTGGCGCCGGAATCCCTGGTGTTGCGCCGCACTACACTCCGCCACCAACAATCTTCACGTGCTCCTTGACTCCTACTGGTTCGATAACCTTGGTTTCTTACTGAGGGAAAACTTGCTGATGTACGCATCACACCTTCCTCTTGGGGTTCCCAACGGACGTGTGTCTTACACGCGCATCAACCCCCTGAATACTTGTCTGTGAGCATTTACAGTGAATCCTTCATCGAAACTGCTTGTCAACACCTTCTGCTCCTCGTTGGGTTCGACACTCTTATTTATCGAAAGTACTACGATACACCCCCTATACTTGTGGGTCATCATGGATGAGGAAGAAGAACGCGCGCCCCCTTTATATAGGCCGGAGGCATGCGGTGGCCACGGGACACGTGGCGTCGCCATTAACGTGGTTGGCGGAGGTGGGCTGCGGCCGCTCGGCAGCCGAGGCATCGCCATTAACGTGGCGCAGGCTGCCGAAGCGACGCAGCGGCGCAGTCACTGGCGCGTTTGAGAAGACGCATCGACGCAGAGTCGCTGCCAGGCGGGCCCGACGAAACGACCGCCAGACGCGAGCGGATACTTTCCTGACGTCCGCGGAGACGCATCCGAGGCGCATATTTGTGCCAGGTTTGCGTCTCCACGGACGGCCCGATCACTTTGCGTCGCTGCGCTGGAGGAGATGCCAGACGCATTTCCGGTCACGGCGGACGAAAACGGTCGCTGAGTGGCCGTTTGCGTCGGGCGCCGCTGAAGATGTCCTAACAAGGAGTACAATGTACATGGTCTAGCATTTGGTTTGTACACTGAGCAATGACGGTTTTAAACCACTCTATGGGTTGGACCTGAAGCTCCAGATTAGAGGACAAGAGCCACACTTCCCTTAATGCCGATCATAACTGACTTACAGGGCCGAGCCGGCAAAATCAAGGGCCCTGTGGGAAACTCTAAGTAGGGCCCTGTGACACTAGAAATTTTTGACTATTCAACAATTATAACGTTTATGCTAGATTATCTTATATAGAAATTTAATATATCAAGAGCATACTTACCAAACTCCTGTTTGGATAACATTAATTTTTTGAACAATAGTAAGTGCAAGGGTCGAAGAATCAGATGACAGATTATCGGAGAAAACTTGTGATTTCTTTTTAACAAACTTGTCCATTGCCCATTTTTGAGATTGAATTAATTTTTCTTCCTTTTATTTTCTCTTACGCTTAAAAAAAATAAAACAGTGTCTAGGAGGAACTAGAACATTATTGATATAGTAGAAGCGAGACTTGACGTGACAATTCCAGTAATTCGTCTACTTACCAAACTCTTGTTTGCATAACATTAATTTTTTGAACAATAGTAAGTGCAAGGGTCGAAGAATCAGCTGACTGATTATCGGAGAAAACTTGTGATTTCTTTTTAACAAACTTGTCCATTGCCCATTTTTGAGATTAAATTAATTTTTCTTCCTTTTATTTTCTTTTACGCTTAAAAAAAATAAAATAGTGTCTAGGAGGAACTAGAACATTATTGATATAGTAGAAGCGGGACTTGGCGTGACAATTCCAGTAATTCGTGCCTGATAGGGATCGAACTCTGGTCGTTAGAGTGCGCCACTGCGACCCTAACCTACGTCATCCTCTCTTACGCTTTTGAAAACCAGATTTATGCTTTTCCATGTTTGCTCTACAAGATAGTGACCAAAAGTACAGCTCAAATAGATTAATTTAGGAATTGGGATTGAGCAACACCTAAGCTAGTACCGCACAAACAAGAAAAGAATAGGGAAGATATGAGAGAGAGAGAGAGACGACACATGCCGCACCTGGCTTTGAATTGGAGCTTCGGCGGAACCGACGAAGAATCGCAGACGTGGCACCAGAGAAAGGCGAGAGATTGCCACTACCACGGAAACGAGAAGGAAGGCGGCGGCGTTCAGTTCAGCTGGGGGCTGAGGGATCAGAGATGCCGCACCAGCCGCCGGAAGGAACTGACGGCGACTCTCTAAGTTCACGGAGCAAGGAAGGCAATCAATCGATCCCCGTCGGCGCGCTAGCTCTCAGCGTGTTTTTTTTTTTTTGCTGTTTTTTTGCTGAATAAAGGCATTTCCAGCGGCACGACGCAAAACGATCGCTTAGCCGTGACCGGAAATGCGTCTGGAGCCTGCTCCAGCGTGGCGACGCAAAGTGACCGGGCCGTTCGTGGAGACGCAAATCTGGCCCAAATATGCGCCAGGTTTGCGTCTCCGCGGACGCTCGGCGATCGCGCGGAGTGTCAGCCGAAAAAGACGTAGGACCCGCTCGTTAGTGGCAGGAGGCCGATATTATTCCCGCCACTGGCCATTCCCCGCGCGAAATTGCAAACTAGACCGGCGCGAGCAGTCCAGAAGCGATGGACGTCCTCGCCACCGCAGTCACCGCCATGGATGCGGAGCAAATCCTCGCACCCGCCGCCGCCCCACACTCCTCCGTAGCCACGACCATAGCCCCAATGGAGGCTGCAGCTCCGGCGGAAGCAAAGCGGGCCGCCACCAGCGGCGGCCGGGAGGCAAAGCCGAAGGCGGCAAAGAAGGTGCTCTCCCCCGGAGGAGAAAATCATCGAGGCCGCGAAGCGTCGCGGCCGGCGCAAGAACCAGAAGATCAATACTGGCGCGGCCGTCAACCAGTAGGCCTGGCAGATGCAGATCAAAGCCGGCGTCTGATACGTCTCCGACGTATCGATAATTTCTTATGTTCCATGCCACATTATTGATGATATCTACATGTTTTATGAATACTTTATGTCATATTTATGCATTTTCCGGCACTAACCTATTAACGAGATGCCGAATAGCCAGTTGCTGTTTTCTGCTGTTTTTGGTTTCAGAAATCCTAGTAAGGAAATATTCTCGGAATTGGACGAAATCAACGCCCAGGGGCCTATTTTTACACGAAGCTTCCAGAAGACCGGAGGGAAGACGAAGTGGGGCCACGGGGCGCCGCCACACTAGGGCGGCGCGGCCCAGGGGGGCCCGCGCGGCCCTAGCGTGTGGGGCCCCCGTGACTCTCCCGACTCCGCCCTTCCGCCTACTTAAAGCCTCCGTCGCGAAACCCCCAGTACCGAGAGCCACGATACGGAAAATCTTACTGAGACGCCGCCGCCGCCAATCCCATCTCGGGGGATTCAGGAGATCGCCTTCGGCACCCTGCCGGAGAGGGGAATCATCTCCCGGAGGACTCTTCACCGCCATGGTCGCCTCCGGAGTGATGAGTGAGTAGTTCACCCCTGGACTATGGGTCCATAGCAGTAGCTAGATGATTGTCTTCTCCTTATGTGCTTCATTGTCGGATCTTGTGAGCTGCCTAACATGATCAAGATCATCTATCTGTAATGCTATATGTTGTGTTTGTCGGGATCCGATGGATAGAGAATACTATGTTATGTTGATTATCAACCTATTACCTATGTGTTGTTTATGTCTTGCATGCTCTCCGTTATTAGTAGAGGCTCTGGCCAAGTTTTTGCTCTTAACTCCAAGAGGGAGTATTTATGCTCGATAGTGGGTTCATGCCTCCATTAAATCTGGGACAGTGACAGAAAGTTCTAAGGTTGTGGATGTGCTGTTGCCACTAGGGATAAAACATTGATGCTATGTCCGAGGATGTAGTTATTGATTACATTACGCACCATACCTAATGCAATTGTCTGTTGTTTGCAACTTAATACTGGAAGGGGTTCGGATGATAACCTGAAGGTGGACTTTTTAGGCATAGATGCATGCTGGATAGCGGTCTATGTACTTTGTCGTAATGCCCAATTAAATCTCACTATACTCATCATATCATGTATGTGCATGGTCATGCCCTCTCTATTTGTCAATTGCCCGACTGTAATTTGTTCACCCAACATGCTATTTATCTTATGGGAGAGACACCTCTAGTGAACTGTGGACCCCGGTCCATTCTTTTACATTGAATACAATCTACTGCAATACTTGTTCTACTGTTTTCTGCAAACAATCATCATCCACACTATACATCTAATCCTTTGTTACAGCAAGCCGGTGAGATTGACAACCTCACTGTTTCGTTGGGGCAAAGTACTTTGGTTGTGTTGTGCAGGTTCCACGTTGGCGCCGGAATCCCTGGTGTTGCGCCGCACTACATCCCGCCGCCATCAACCTTCAACGTGCTTCTTGGCTCCTACTGGTTCGATAACATTGGTTTCTTACTGAGGGAAAACTTGCTACTGTGCGTATCATACCTTCCTCTTGGGGTTCCCAACGGACGTGTTAACTATGCGCAATCAAGCTCTTTTTCTGGCGCCGTTGCCGGGGAGATCAAGACACGCTGCAAGGGGAGTCTCCACAATCCAATCTCTTTACTTTGTTTGTGTCTTGCTTTATTTTATTTACTTTCTTGTTTGCTGCATTATATCAAAACACAAAAAAATTAGTTGCTAGTTTTACTTTATTTACTATCTTGTTCTCTATATCAAAAACACAAAAAAAAAATAGTTACTTGCATTTATTTTATCTAGTTTGCTTTATTTACTACTACTAAAAATGGGTACTCCTGAAAATACTAAGTTGTGTGACTTCACAACCACAAATAATAAAAATTTCTTATGCACACCTATTGCTCCACCTGCTACTACAACAGAATTCTTTGAAATTAAACCTGCTTTACTGAACCTTGTTATGAGAGAGCAATTTTCTGATGTTAGTTCTGATGATGCTGCTGCCCATCTTAATAATTTTGTTGAACTATGTGAAATGCAAAAGTATAAGGATGTAGATGGTGACATTATAAAATTAAAATTGTTTCATTTCTCCTTAAGAGGAAGAGCTAAAGATTGGTTGCTATCTCTGCCTAGAAATAGTATTGATTCATGGACTAAATGTAAGGATGTTTTTATTGGTAGATATTATCCTCCCGTTAAAATTATATCTTTGAGGAGTAGCATAATGAATTTTAAACAATTGGATAATGAACATGTTGCTCAAGCATGGGAGAGAATGAAATCTTTGGTAAAGAATTGCCCAACCCATGGACTGACTACTTGGATGATCATCCAAACCTTTTATGCAGGACTGAACTTTTCTTCGCGGAACCTATTGGATTCAGCTGCTGGAGGTACCTTTATGTCCATCACTCTTGGTGAAGCAACAAAGCTTCTTGATAATATGATGATTAATTACTCTGAATGGCACACGGAAAGAGCTCCACAAGGTAAGAAGGTAAATTCTGTTGAAGAAACCTCCTCCTTGAGTGATAAGATTGATGCTATTATGTCTATGCTTGTGAATGATAGGACTAATGTTGATCCTAATAATATTCCGTTAGCTTCATTGGTTGCTCAAAAAGAACATGTTGATGTAAATTTTATTAAAAATAACAATTACAATAATTCTAGGCCATATCCTGCTAATGGTAATTCTTATGGTAGATATGTTTCACCTAATGAGGAAAAGATGTTGGAAATTGAAAGATCCACCAAGAGCTTTATGCAATCACAATATGAGCAAAACAAATTGTTTACTAAAACTATGAATGAACAATCTACCTTGTTGAAGAATATAGGAAATCAACTTGAAAATCTGAATATGGAGATTTCTGGGTTGCAAACTAAACTTGCAAATGCTGAAAACCGAATCTCATACATGTCTGCATCACAATCTTCTTTAATTAATAAAATGGCTGCTAAACCTGAGGATATTGAAAATAAAATTGTTACTACAGCAAATGCCATCCAAGTTAGAATTAATGAGAATATAAGATTGATGGCCGAATTGCATGCTAGGTGGGAAAGAGAAGAAAATGAAAAACTAGCTAAAGAGAATAATGTAGCTAAAGTTTGGACTATTACCACCACTAGTAATGTTAATGATTCACATGTTGCTGCACCTCCTACTATCAATGGTAAAATAATTGGTGTTGGCAATGTTTCCACTTCTAATGCAAAGCCTGCAAAACTGCCGGAAACTGCCTGTAATAAAACTGCTGAAATTTTTCAAAATGTTGGGAACAATGATCCCATTGCTGTAGATCATAATGGTTTAGACTTTGATGATTGCCACATCTCTGAAGTCATAAAGTTCTTACAAAAGCTTCCTAAAAGTCCCAATGCTAGTGCTATAAATTTGGCCTCTACAAAACATATTACAAATGCACTCATAAAAGCTAGAGAAGAGAAACTAGAACGTGAAGCTTCTATTCCTAGGAAGTTAGAGGATGGTTGGGAGCCCATCATTAAGATGAAGGTAAATGACTTTGATTGTAATGCTTTATGTGATCTTGGTGCAAGTATTTCTGTTATGCCTAAGAAAATTTATGATATGCTTGACTTGCCACCATTGAAAAACTGTTATTTGGATGTTAATCTTGTTGATAATGCTATAAAGAAACCTTTGGGGAGAATTGATAATGTTCGCATTACCGTTAACAATAACCTTGTCCCCGTTGATTTTGTTGTCTTGGATATTGAATGCAATGCATCTTGTCCCATTATATTGGGAAGACCTTTTCTTCGAACTGCTGGAGCTATCATTGATATGAAGGAAGGTAATATTAAATATCAATTTCCTCTCAAGAAAGGTATGGAACACTTCCCTAGAAAGAGAATGAAGTTACCTTTTAAATCTATTATTAGAACAAATTATGATGTTGATGCTTCGTCTCTTGATAACACTTGATACACACTTTCTGCGCCTAGCTGAAAGGCGTTAAAGAAAAGCGCTTATGGGAGACAACCCATATTTTTACTACAGTATTTTTATTTTATATTTGAGTCTTGGAAGTTGTTACTACTGTAGCAACCTCTCCTTATCTTAGTTTTGTGCATTGTTGTGCCAAGTAAAGTCGTTGATAGTAAGGTTCATACTAGATTTGGATTACTGCGCAGAAACAGATTTCTTTGCTGTCACGAATTTCGACCTGCCTCTCTGTAGGTAGCTCAGAAAAATATGCCAATTTACGTGCGTGATCCTCAGATACGTACCCAACTTTCATTCAATTTGGGAATTTTCATTTGAGCAAGTCTGGTGCCTCAATAAAATCCGTCTTTACGGACTGTTCTGTTTTGACAGATTCTGCCTTTTATTTCGCATTGCCTCTTTTGCTATGTTGGATGAATTTCTTTGTTCCATTAATGTCCAGTGGCTTTGTGCAATGTCCAGAAGTGTTAAGAATGATTATGTCACCTCTGAACATGTAAATTTTTATTATGCACTAACCCTCTAATGAGTTGTTTCGAGTTTGGTGTGGAGGAAGTTTTCGAGGATCAAGAGAGGGAGATGATACAATATGATCAAAGAGAGTGAAAGCTCTAAGCTTGGGGATGCCCCGGTGGTTCACCCCTGCATATTTTAAGAAGACTCAAGCGTCTAAGCTTGGGGATGCCCAAGGCATCCCCTTCTTCATCGACAACATTATCAGGTTCCTCCCCTGAAACTATATTTTTATTCCATCACATCTTATGTGCTTTGCTTGGAGCGTCGGTTTGTTTTTGTTTTTGTTTGAATAAAATGGATCCTAGCATTCATTGTGTGGGAGAGAGACACGCTCCTCTGTTGCATATGAACAAATATGTCCTTAGGCTTTACTCATAGTATTCATGGCGAAGGTTGAATCTTCTTCGTTAAATTGTTATATGGTTGGAATCGGGAAATGCTACATGTAGTAATTCTAAAATGTCTTGAATAATTTGATACTTGGCAATTGTTGTGCTCATGTTTAAGCTCTTGCATCATATACTTTGCGTCTATTAATGAAGAAATACATAGAGCTTGCTAAAATTTGGTTTGCATAATTGGTCTCTCTAAAGTCTAGATAATTTCTAGTATTGAGTTTTGAACAACAAGGAAGACGGTGTAGAGTCTTATAATGTTTTCAATATGTCTTTTATGTGAGTTTTGCTGCACCGGTTCATCCCTGTGTTTGTTTCAAATAACCTTGCTAGCCTAAACCTTGTATCGAGAGGGAATACTTCTCATGCATCCAAAATCCTTGAGCCAACCACTATGCCATTTGTGTCCACCATACCTACCTACTACATGGTATTTCTCCGCCATTCCAAAGTAAATTGCTTGAGTGCTACCTTTAAAATTTCCATTCTTTACCTTTGCAATATATAGCTCATGGGACAAATAGCTTAAAAACTATTGTGGTATTGAATATGTACTTATGCACTTTATCTCTTATTAAGTTGTTTGTTGTGCGATAACCATGTTCCTGGGGACGCCATCAACTACTCTTTATTGAATATCATGTGAGTTGCTATGCATGTCCGTCTTGTCTGAAGTAAGGGAGATTTACCACATTTAATGGTTAGAGCATGCATAATGTTAGAGAAGAACATTGGACCGCTAACTAAAGCCATGAATCATGGTGGAAGTTTCAGTTTTGGACAAATATCCTCAATCTCATATGAGAACATTAATTGTTGCTACATGCTTATGCATTAAAGAGGAGTCCATTATCTGTTGTTTATGTTGTCCCGGTATGGATGTCTAAGTTGAGAATAATCAAAAGCGAGAAATCCAAATGCGAGCTTTCTCCTTAGACCTTTGTACAGGCGGCATAGAGGTACCCCTTTGTGACACTTGGTTAAAACATGTGTATTGCGATGATAATCCTGGTAATCCGAGCTAATTAGGACAAGGTGCGGGCACTATTAGTATACTATGCATGAGGCTTGCAACTTGTAAGATATAATTTACATGATACATATGCTTTATTACTACCGTTGACAAAATTGTTTCTTGTTTTCAAAACCAAAGCTCTAGCACAAATATAGCAATCAATGCTTCCCTCTGCGAAGGGTCATTCTTTTACTTTTATGTTGAGTCAGTTCACCTATTTCTCTCCACCTCAAGAAGCAAACACTTGTGTGAACTGTGCATTGATTCCTACATACTTGCATATTACACTTGTTATATTACTTTACATTGACAATATCCATGAGATATACATGTTATAAGTTGAAAGCAACCGCTGAAACTCAATCTTCCTTTGTGTTGCTTCAACACCCTTACTTTGATTTATTGCTTTATGAGTTAACTCTTATGCAAGACTTATTGATGCTTGTCTTGAAGTACTATTCATGAAAAGTCTTTGCTTTATGATTCATTTGTTTACTCATGTCATTACCATTGTTTTGATCGCTGCATTCATTACATATGCTTACAATAGTATGATCAAGGTTATGATGGCATGTCACTCCAGAATTATCTTTGTTATCGTTCACCTGCTCGGGACGAGCAGGAACTAAGCTTGGGGATGCTGATACGTCTCCGACGTATCGATAATTTCTTATGTTCCATGCCACATTATTGATGATATCTACATGTTTTATGCATACTTTATGTCATATTTATGCATTTTTCGGCACTAACCTATTAACGAGATGCCGAAGAGCCAGTTGCTGTTTTCTGCTGTTTTTGGTTTCAGAAATCCTAGTAAGGAAATATTCTCGGAATTGGACGAAATCAACGCCCAGGGGCCTATTTTTACACGAAGCTTCCAGAAGACCGGAGGGAAGACGAAGTGGGGCCACGGGGCGCCGCCACACTAGGGCGGCGCGGCCCAGGGGGGGCCGCGCGGCCCTAGCGTGTGGGCCCCCCGTGACTCTCCCGACTCCGCCCTTCCGCCTACTTAAAGCCTCCGTCGCGAAACCCCCAGTACCGAGAGCCACGATACGGAAAACCTTACTGAGACGCCACCGCCGCCAATCCCATCTCGGGGGATTCAGGAGATCGCCTCCGGCACCCTGCCGGAGAGGGGAATCATCTCCCGGAGGACTCTTCACCGCCATGGTCGCCTCCGGAGTGATGAGTGAGTAGTTCACCCCTGGACTATGGGTCTATAGCAGTAGCTAGATGGTTGTCTTCTCCTTATGTGCTTCATTGTCGGATCTTGTGAGCTGCCTAACATGATCAAGATCATGTATCTGTAATGCTATATGTTGTGTTTGTCGGGATCCGATGGATAGAGAATACTATGTTATGTTGATTATCAATCTATTACCTATGTGTTGTTTATGATCTTGCATGCTCTCCGTTATTAGTAGAGGCTCTGGCCAAGTTTTTGCTCTTAACTCTAAGAGGGAGTATTTATGCTCGATAGTGGGTTCATGCCTCCATTAAATCTGGGACAGTGACAGAAAGTTCTAAGGTTGTGGATGTGCTGTTGCCACTAGGGATAAAACATTGATGCTATGTCCGAGGATGTAGTTATTGATTACATTACGCACCATACTTAATGCAATTGTCTGTTGTTTGCAACTTAATACTGGAAGGGGTTCGGATGATAACCTGAAGGTGGACTTTTTAGGCATAGATGCATGCTGGATAGCGGTCTATGTACTTTGTCGTAATGCCCAATTAAATCTCACTATACTCATCATATCATGTATGTGCATGGTCATGCCCTCTCTATTTGTCAATTGCCCGACTGTAATTTGTTCACCCAACATGCTATTTATCTTATGGGAGAGACACCTCTAGTGAACTGTGGACCCCGGTCCATTCTTTTACATTGAATACAATCTACTGCAATACTTGTTCTACTGTTTTCTGCAAACAATCATCATCCACACTATACATCTAATCCTTTGTTACAGCAAGCCGGTGAGATTGACAACCTCACTGTTTCGTTGGGGCAAAGTACTTTGGTTGTGTTGTGCAGGTTCCACGTTGGCGCCGGAATCCCTGGTGTTGCGTCGCACTACATCCCGCCGCCATCAACCTTCAACGTGCTTCTTGGCTCCTACTGGTTCGATAACCTTGGTTTCTTACTGGGGGGAAACTTGCTACTGTGCGCATCATACCTTCCTCTTGGGGTTCCCAACGGACGTGTTAACTACGCGCAATCAGTGTCGCGCAAGTAGCCCTTCATCCGACCTTAGCGGAGGGCTACATGCTCGTCAAGAAAGAGGGGATGGCCGCCGTCGCGCCTCCGGCCTCGTCGGTGAGCTCGGTAAGTTCCCAGTTGCGCCCTGGAACTCCCGCTCCCTTGCACGGGCACGCGGCGTCGCGGATCGCCTCCGGCCTGCCGCCGGTGAAGTTGACCAGGGCGGCGGTTCCCGACCTCAACCGGACGCCTAGAAGCGGCGACTCCTGCCCGGGCGCGACACAGAAGACGCGCCAGGTGCCGGAGGAGAGCATGCCGCAGCCCCGCATCCTGTTCGACGAAATGGCGCCGCCTGCCCCGACGATGGACGACCCAGTACGTGAGCTCTGTCAATGTGTGCGAGTGCCGTGTATCATGCGTCTGATGTCCGGTCGTTCGTAGGACTATTGGAAGGACCGCCATGATTCAGACATCCAGGAAATTATCTTCGGCAGCGGCTTCGTTCGCGATGATCGGGCCGGGACGCAAGATGACTGGGCAGCAACGCAAGATGCGGACGACATCGAAACCGCGCGGTTGTTCGCCACCCTGCAGACGCAGCCAACAGCAGTGTCCGTCGACGACTTCGACGACGCGCCAACACAGCCTGACATTGCTACGAAGAAGAAGGGGGAGAGCCGCAGGACACAAGGCTTCGTCGACGATGAGGATAAGTGTTTGTGTGAAGCGTGGCTGGCAACGACCCATGATTGTATAAATGGCGCGCAGCAAAAGGGCAAGGTCTATTGGGCCAAGGTCTTGCAGCAGTACAACGAGACCAGGATGCACCCGCCCTACCATATCACAAGCCCTCGGACGGAAGAGTCCCTCCGGAAAAGATGGAACTACATCAAACAAAAGACAAGCAAGTTCTGCTCGGCGATCGAACATGCCATTAACAACCCCGTAAGCGGTGCTGGCGTCATGACAGTGGTAAACACGATATAACCAACATCATTCTACACTATTTGCATCATTGTATGTACATCATTGGCGGCTATGATTGCAGGTATCCCGTGCCTTGGAGAAGTTTAGGGCGACGCATAAGAAGGGCTACCATATGGTCCATTGCTGGGAGGTGCTCAAGAACAACAACAAGTGGATGGCAAGCTTTGCGGCCTACAACGAAGCTGTGAGGAATGGGACAACGATCAACCTCGACGACGAAGACGACGATCAAGGCCGTCCAGCCCTTCCACCTCGTCCATGAGGTCATAAGGCTACCAAGGCCGATCTTGTCCGGGAGGCGCAGGCCATTGCGTTCACCCAGAGCATGGAGAAAATAATGGCCGACAACTGTGCCGCCATGGCTGCTAGGGACGAGAAGAGGCGTTTGGAAAAAGAGGCCGCAGCTGCCATCTACCAGAACCTCGCGAAGGAGGTCCTCGATGTCCAAAGGCTGCACATCGAGGCCAAAAAGGCAGACACCGAGACCAAATTGCGTGCAGAAGACACAAGGATCATGCTTGCCAACTTGAGCGGCGTCGACGATGACACCAGGGCATGGTTCATGAAGAGGCGCGCCAAAATCCCTGCGCGAGACGCCTGATCGCCGGTGCCATGCGCCCAACACCTTGGCCTCCTTTTGGACTTTTTATTATTGCTGTTCAGGCCTTGTTGTGCCCCTTTTAGACTCCACTTTGCGCCGTACCAGCTGCAAAGTGTGATGAACTTGTTTCAGCCCTCAATTTACGGCTGTAATTTCGTGCGAAGTTGACGATAGTTCATCTTTTTTGAATTCTGGTCTGCGCCGAAAATGTGTCGCCCCGCTGGAGCCAACCCTAGACGCAAACGGACGCACGACCATTTCGGTGTCCGCCAGGCGACGCAAACGGACACCCGCGGACAATTTAAACGTCCGAAATGCGTCGCGCCCGCTGAAGATGCCCTAACAATGTAGGCTGATACTGAAATTTGGGGCCCCAAAATTTTTCGGGCGCCGTGCAACCGCACACTTCGCACTCCCCTCGGGGCTGCTGATTTGCATGCGGACACGTGCACAGGGCGCAACGAGCATTGGAAGGTATAATTGATGCCCCCCATAGGGGGCCTCACAGCGTTTTGAGCTGCTGACCGTCGGATCGGGATCCTTCAGTGCATCTTGATCATTCATTTTTTCACTCCATCATATATAAGAGACAGCCAACAGTAAAAACCCTAGACACCTCTCCCCACTCACCCAATCCTGGCCGCCGCGCCCCTTTCTCTCCTCCAATCCCCACGTTCCTCTCTCCCCCAATCCCCTCAACACCTTCTCCATTCTCTGGTTTTCTCCATGGCTGTACCAGTGGGAGGTGAAGAGAAGTAGGGTGGCATGGCTGATGAGGCAGAGATCAACATGGAGAAGCACCTGCTACCTATCTCCCTTTACTCCCTGCCATGCCCTAGCTGGTACTTCCCCCACAGCAAGGCCCATTTCTTATCTTGGTATTGGAGGAAGAAGAAGAATAGGTGGCAACAAGAGGAGCAGAAAGAGGAGAAGGGAGAAGAGAAGATCCACACCTTTCCTTTTCGATTCTTCTTGATCCAGAACCAAAGGTGAGTCCCCACTACCCCACCCCCTCTCCATGATCCTCTTAGGTTCTGTATGGTTCCTAGCTTCTTATGGTAGGAGATTAGCAAGATCAAGTGGAAACTAAAGCAAACATGTTTCTATATTCCCGTCTCTGGACATACAGGTTCAGAAATCGTCAGTTTTGACTACCCAGTTAGCCGAATCAGGGCAAGCTTATTTGGAGTGTTTTGTAGGTCTCGTTCCTACGATCGTTTTGAGTGGTCATTTACTCAATTTGGTTCAGCGGTTTAGCCGCAAAGTTGAAAACAAGTTGTTGGTCTGTTTTTTTATATTTTTGCAAAAAAACAGTTCTTTGATAGTTTTTGTTCATAGTTTTTAATGCTATTTCATGGTATATTAAATTGTTTTTCACCACTCTATAGCTACCTGGTATCTTGCAGTTTATAGATCAACTATATTTTCTTAATTTCCATGAGTTGGTGCCTCAATAGGTAACTTGCCGCAGCAGAGACGTTGTCGGGGTGAAGTTATCGAGAAAGGTGTGAAGTCATGTTGCAGCCATGGATTCACCATCACAGGTGTCCCAGCAGTGCGTCGGTGATGATGTCTTCGCCATCATTGCACGACCTATAGGTATTTGGTTCACCCTTTCCTTGGCTCCTCATGTCCTTCCTTAAATATCTCTTCCTAATTTTGATACATTTTAGTCCGCATTGCTCATCAATTCGTAGTGGCTTAGGCTGGACATCCATTTCAGTCAAGCACATTTCAGGTGAGACCATGAGGGCATGCGGTGTTGAATGTGATGGTATTTCAGCTTATATGCTTGTGCCATGCTTGCATTATGAGCATTGGTTTGTTGCTTAATTCTCACACATCTGATTCTATGCCTCTTAGTATTAATGTAATCTTCCCCTGCATCTTACTTGCATCCAGTACTGATGTACAGTTCAGTTTAGTACATCTATTCTTTTCACAATGCTTTGCTATTTAATGTTGAGTGCTATAAAAAATTCTATAATACTGCAATTACCTATGAAGAAGTTGCTATTGAGAAGAGTGTGCCATGGTTATTTGAGAAGATTTGGTAGTCAAAAGGAATCTGGCGTGGTTCTACTACTTTCTGGATTTAGGTTTTGTTTTCTTTTTGTTGAATTTCTTTCCGTACTTGTGTCTGCGTCTTCCTTTCTATTACAGGTTGTAAAAAATGTTGCTCATTGACTTTATTTTTCATGTCTATGTTAAACAGATGAATTATATGTATGCCATAGTACCGTATCCTATAATCGGGGATTTAGCTGATGTCTTACATGAAGAAAGCACATATGAGCTAAGTAGATTCGGTCTGGTGCTACCAAAGTCAATTTTTAGGTCAATTCATTCCTTTTTTGAGACGCAGAAATTTCATTCCTTTCTTCCTTTGTCTCTACACTCTGTCTGATATATGAACAAGATTAGTAGCATCCACCAGGAAAGAGAATCAGTTAACTTATCTATGTATGCTACATATTGAGCCCATTTCACTTTGCAACTCTACTGCTCTTAGCTGTCGAGCCACCAAAAACAAAAAACAAGAATGATATAATAGTGCATCTCCTCGAGTCTGTGGACTTCTTTTTGTGATCTGTAGCATCACTCTTCATGTTTTTCTTGTTTCTGCAGTCCGTGGACTTTTTTTGTGTGATCTTACCATATATATACTACTTAGTTGTGTCCATTGGGGTCTGAATTTAGCTATGTTGATTGTTTTTCTTTCCTATTTTCAGAATATGGGGATAGTGATCATATTTTGGCTCCCAGGAAACTATATTTGGCAGTTATATTTGATTTCTCTGATCATTTCCTGTTGGACAACTGTTGGTGTGTCTGTTGGGCTGTCTTCTTGTTCTCTGTTCTGGCCCTTTTGGCCCAGCCCAGTCCTGACCTATATAAGGTGCTTCTATCTCTGTAACCCTAAGATGAGTGAGTTCCTCCCTGCAGCCTCCTTCTACCTCAGGTTAGGCCCAAACCTCTGTCCACATGGTATCAGAGCAAGGGGCAGTGAGGGCAGCGACGGGAAGGACTGCCGATCTGGAAGCCTAGTCTGCTGTGGCAACTAGGAGGAAGAGGAAGAGGAAGGGAGTAGGCTGCTGCGGTGGCTGGGAGGAAGAGGAAGGGAGCAGGCTGCTGCGGCGGCAAGGAGGAGAAGGCAGTGACAAGTAAGGAGACGAAGAGGCATCCTGCGGGTAAGTCCTTTGGTGGTTCTGAGAGGTTAGTTTGGTGTCAAGCATGGGGGACAACAGGGATTTGGCCAAGGCTCTGGAGAAGCTGGCAGAACTTATCACTACCAAAGGAGATGGAGGAGGATCTGCTGGAGGGGGAGCAATCGTTCCCCATACCAACATCGGTCAGAAACTTGAGCTGCCGGCGAACGAAATCAAGTTGGAAGGAGTGGCCAACTATCTCCGGTGGTCAAGGAGGGCGCTGCTGATTTTGAACTCGAAAGGGCTGGATGAACGTGTGAGTGATGAAGCTGCAGAACCGGCAGACAAGACCAGTCCGGAATGGAAACAGTGGAATGCCATAAATTCTCTGATTGTGGCATGGTTGCTTAACTCTTTGGTTCCTAACATTGCTGCTTCTGTAGAGGCACTCACAAAAGCTTCAGAGGTATGGGACACCCTATCAAATCTTTATTCTGGAAAGGGGAACATTATGTTGATTGCTGAGATTGAGGATAAAGTGCATGACTTGCAACAAGGAAACAAAACTGTGATGGCATATGTGGCTGAGTTGCAGCATCTTTGGGGAGATTTAGATCATGTTGATCCTCTGGAACTTGCCCATGGGGAATGTGTGAGTGCTGCTGCAAGCTGGATTGAACGTCGGCGAGTCATGAAGTTCTTGAAGGGTCTTAATCAAGATTTTGAGGGGAGAAGGGCTGCTTTACTGCATCAAACCACTACCCCTTCTCTCAAAGAAGCCATTGCAGCTATGTCCAGAGAGGAGGTGCGTCTGAATATGACAAAGGGAAGCGACTCTGTCCCTCATCCGACCTTCTACACTACCGAGAGACAAGAGATGAGAGACTGCTATACTTGCGGGCAGAAGGGACACTTGAAGCATCAGTGTACCTCCTTTGCTACATCCAGTAGGGGGAGAGGAGGGTACACACATGGCAGAGGAAGCTCCAGAGGAAGAGGTGATGGCAGAGGTAGGGGACAGCCATATGGACAGCACTATGGAAGAGGTGGTGGACAACACTATGGCAGAGGTAGTGGACAGCCATATGGATATCAGTATGGCAGGGGTGGAGGACAGCAGCATGCTATATCACCCAAGGCACATATGGCAGCAGCTTCAGAGTTAACTACCAGTACCTCTCAGGGACAATCAAAGGAAGAAGGACAAAATGAAGCAACCTTTGGGAACTTTGCTCACTATGTCTACAAAGATGAAGGTAATATTGATAGAGTTTCTATAGCCACTCATAATGCTAATTCAGATTGGATTCTTGATTCTGGAGCATCCAAACATGTTACTGGAAATATTAGTGAGTTTGACTCTTATACTCAGTATCCTCCCACACATAGAGGCACTATCCAAACAGCAGATGGCACATCACAATCTATAAAAGGGGAGGGGTCGGTTCAATGTACACCCAACATAAAATTGTCATCAGTTTTACATGTTCCTGCTTTTCCAGTAAATCTGCTATCTCTAAGCGCCCTGATTGATCAGCAGGACTACCGTATAATAGTTGATAGATATATGTGTTTAATTCAGGAAAGGGAGAGCAGCAAGAAGATTGGGACTGCAACCAGGCATAGAGGTCTTTGGCACATAGATCGTGACAAGATGGGGCATGATGCTAGTTCGGTGCTTGCTGCGATTGTTGGAGGAAAGGAGAGTATGGCACTAGTTCATCATTGTCGAATGGGCCACATGGCGTTTGATAAAATGTTTCGAGTTTTTCCTGATGTAATGAATGGAGTGGACAAAACCAATTTATGTTGTGATGCCTGCGAATATGCTAAGCATACGAGAACCTCTTATGTTAGTAGAGGGATCAGAAGTGTATCCCCATTTGTGTTAGTGCACTCTGATGTATGAACGTGTCCTGTTGTGTCAGTAAGTGGCATGAAGTACTTTGTGACTTTTATTGACTGCTATTCCAGAATGACTTGGATTTATCTTATGCGTCACAAAGATGAAGTGTTCACTTGTTTCCAGAGTTTTTGTGCCTATGTGAAAAACCAATTCAATGTTCAGGTGCAAGTGATCAGAACTGATAATGGTACTGAATATATCAACAAACCTTTTGCTGCTTTCTTATCTTCGCAAGGTATACTGCACCAGACTTCATGTCCTGACACTCCTCCCCAGAATGGAGTTGCTGAGCGGAAGAATAGGCACATCCTTGAAGTGGCTCGATCTCTTATGTTTACCATGAATGTTCCAAAATTCTTATGGAGTGAGGCAGTTATGACTGCTACATATTTGATCAACAGAATGCCTTCAAAGATTCTAGGTATGCAGTCTCCTTGCCAACTCCTTCTCAATAACAATGACTTTGTTGTACCACCCAAACTCTTTGGCTGTACAAGTTTTGTAAGGGATCACAGGCCATCTGTTGGCAAGCTAGATCATCGGGCTATCAAATGTATCTTTATTGGCTATTCCTCCAGACAGAAGGGTTACAAGTGTTGGAGTCCCACTGATAGGAGGACATTTGTAAGCATGGATGTTACGTTTCGTGAGTCAGAACCATTTTATGACGGTGAGTGTGATCTTAGTGGCTTGTTCCAGGGGCTTGACCATCTTGGTGATGCTCAAGAGGGGAAGCAACAGCAAGGTGGTGATCAAGAGCAGCAAGATGGTGACCAACAACAACATCAACAATTTCCTATTGTTGCGGAGATTCCTGCAATTCCTGGTACACCTACACCACCTAGACCTGTACCACCACAAAGATGGCTGCAGAATCCACTTGTGTACTCTAGAAGACAAGTACAAAGGGAACAAGTAGATGCACTGGAGGAGCAACAAGACCAGGGGCAGGGGGAGCAACCCATTGGACCAGAAAATCAAGGAAGCACAAGTGTAGATTCTGCAGAGGAGAATCAATCTCAGACTGAGTCCAATAATAGCCTAGACTTGCCAATTGCAATAAGGAAAGGGATAAGGAAAGTTGGGCCCCCAAAGCGACTGAGTTATGATGACTATGACATAGGAAATTATATTTCTTACGAGGCATTATCACCCACTTTTCGGGCTTTTGTTGCTTCACTGCAAACTGTATTTGTTCCTAAGGATTGGAAGGCAGCCAGGTTGGACCCGAAATGGTGCAATGCTATGATGGAAGAATTAGAGGCCTTGAAGAAAAATAAAACATGGGAGTTGACAGATCTCCCTAAAGGAAAGAATACAGTAGGCTGTAAGTGGATCTATTCTGTAAAACAAAATGCAGAAGGAAAAGTGGAGAGATATAAGGCAAGACTTGTGGCAAGAGGATATAGTCAGACTTATGGCATTGACTATGATGAGACATTTGCACCAGTGGCAAAAATGAGCACTGTCAGAATTTTGATCTCTTGTGCAGCAAATTTCGGATGGCCCTTGCATCAACTTGATGTCAAAAATGTATTTCTGCATGGTGATCTTCAAGAGGAGGTGTATATGGAGATACCACCAGGGTTTGTCAGACCTGAAACTAAAGGGAAGGTATGTAGACTGAAGAAATCTCTATATGGTCTCAAACAATCTCCACGGGCCTGGTTTGACAGGTTCAGACAAGTGGTGTGTGGCATGGGTTATGGTCAATGCAATGGAGACCATACCTTATTTTACAGACATTCGAAGCAGAAAATCACTATCCTAGCTGTGTATGTTGATGATATTATCATCACGGGAGATGATGTTGTGGAAATCGCAAAACTGAAAGGATGCTTGAGTCAAGCCTTTGAGGTGAAAGATTTGGGAAAACTTAGATACTTCCTTGGAATAGAAGTTGCAAGATCGTCAAAAGGGATATCACTATCTCAAAGAAAGTATACATTGGATCTCTTAGATGATATGGGCATGCTGGGGTGCCGAGTGGCTTCAACACCTATTGACCAGAACACTAAAATCACAGCAGAGTCTGGGGAACCCATAAACAAGGAGAAATATCAAAGACTTGTTGGAAGACTAATATACTTATGCCACACGAGACCAGATATATCATTTGCAGTGAGTGTAGTGAGTCGCTATATGCATGATCCGAGGGATGGACACTTGGAAGCAGCTCAAAGAATCTTGAGATACTTGAAGGGCACTCCGGGAAAAGGAGTGTTGTTTAAAAGTAATGGACACCTAAATGTAGATGGATATTGTGACGCGGATTGGGCTAGCTGCTTAGATGATCGAAGATCCACCTCAGGGTATTGTGTTTTTGTTGGAGGAAATTTGGTGTCATGGAGAAGTAAGAAACAATCTGTTGTCTCGAAATCAACAGCCGAAGCTGAGTACAGAGCTATGTCATAGGGCCTGGGTGAAATGTTGTGGGTACGAAACCTTCTAAGAGAGCTGAAAATTTTAAGGCAAGGAAGCTTGAAAGTGTGGTGTGATAATATGTCTGCCATAAACATAGCAAATAACCCTGTCCAGCATGAGCGAACTAAACATGTGGAGATAGACAGATTCTTTATTAAAGAAAAGATTGATGCAGGGATTATCTCATTGGCTTATGTGAGATCAGGACAACAGGTGGCAGACTGTTTAACAAAGGGACTGGGCTCAAAGGAGTGTAATTTAGCCTGTGCCAAGATGGGGATGATTGACATTTATCACCCATCTTGAGGGGGAGTGTTGGACAACTGTTGGTGTGTCTGTTGGGCTGTCTTCTTGTTCTCTGTTCTGGCCCTTTTGGCCTAGCCCAGTCCTGACCTATATAAGGTGCTTCTATCTCTGTAACCCTAAGATGAGTGAGTTCCTCCCTGCAGCCTCCTTCTACCTCAGGTTAGGCCCTCACCTCTGTCCACATTTCCTCAAGGTCTTCAGGTTTTTATTGGTTGTCAGTTTGTTATGTTGAAGCAGGCCGTTTGGGTTTCAGCCTACCATATTGTGTGAATCCAAGCACCACCAAGGCAGTAAGGTACATGTTCACGTTTGCTCTCCTCTATTTATGCATGCAGATTTATGTTTTATCAAGAGAAACATAGCAGTGGTTTATATGCCTGCTGTTGTATGGTTCAAGAAAAGCACAGCAGTTGTTGTATTTCACAGGATAAAGCATGAATTGGTCGTAGCTGTCCGGATTTTTGGATTGTTGTAGTATTTCATGTTTCCCTCTGATTATTGGCAATTGTTCTTATTTCTGATCAATAACAAGAAGTGACTCGATTATGCAATTCATTTTTTTTGTAATGCATCCCAGTTCTGTTCTATGACATTTATTCAGCCAAGAATTATATTGCTCTTACCTATTATTTGTGTGATGTGCTTTATTCATTGTCGTGCCTATTAGCATTTTAGAAACTTCAAACTTGATTTCTGTGATTTTTATTACAAAGTATGTAAGCTTATTAGGAGTTGTCAGTTACCAGTTTGTAAGGTAGAGAAAGAAACTCAGGATGTTTCTAACCACAGGAATGTGATTTTTATTGCTACCTATAATTATGTTTTCATACGTTTCTTAGTTTGGACAAGGTTTCACTTTTTCTAATAAGTTCATCTCGAAATCCATTTTTGGATAGTGGATAACTTTCTCATTTTTATAAACTCCTTCAGCTACACACCACGCATGTGCTTGTGGAAAATTCAGTAATTGCAGAAAAACTAAGGTCAGTGCTTCTTCCTCTTTTTTCTTTGCAACTGATCATTTGCATATTTTATTTGTTTTCTAATTCACGTTACCTTTCTACTACTCTAGAATTATGTCCTACAATGATCTATGTACCAACGTATACCAAGATGGTTCTCACTGCCCCGGTACAATAAGGCAGGCTGTGTACATAGTATTGCAGTAGTCGGCAGCGACTCAGATCCGCCGTGGCGAGTCAATAGCTCCAACTCATACCACACAAGTTGGAGAGCATGCCTACTACGTCACCGGCTTCTCGACATTGGTCGTCATGGACAACCAAATCGAGAGGTAGCAGTAGATCATCATTTTGCATTACCCTTCAGCTCATAAATTAATCTTTAACCTCACACAATAAATTTTGTGTATAAAGCAAAAAAAACTACCACTGGGTGAACTGTGATAGGATATTAGCAAGGAAAGTTGATGCTCGCCTGATTGCAGGGCTCCGTCTATCCCCGTTGCTTTTCATTTTGTTGATCTCTCCATCCTCTTCCTAATTGCCTCTTTCTTTATCTCATGACTAGGCAGGAGGGCAGTGGAATCGTCAGCGTCGCTCCATGAAGGAGGAGTAGTGTGGGCTCCAAAAGGAGATGCAGAGTTGAGGGCCTTTGATGTGCTGCCACTACCAAAGTTGTCTCGCTACCGTGCCCATTGACAGTTCCCATAAAGGTACCTTCCCAAACCCCATTCCCTCATGTCCTCGTGGTGTCTTGCTGCGTGTGATGGTGCGTTGCTTCATACTACACGCAGTAATAATTCTTATATCAATAACCTAAACATGTCCAGCAAAAAGATCGGCAGCGCAAGTGCGCTCTTCGGTGCCCCGCTGAGCGACAAGGTTTCCCAGGGTGTTAGCTAGCTCATTCCGGACAAGCGCCGGGACATGAGGGTGAGTACATCCACGAGTTATAAGCTTTCAGCAATAACAACTGAGTGGTCCATTTGTTTCAGTTGGAGTTAAAGGAGTTACAGGGCACATTGCTTGGAGATACTCCACTGGAACTCTCTCCACAAATTGGTAATATATATTATCTATTTTCTTAAAGTACTTGTGATTAACTAGAATTGCAGTTGACTCTGATCATAAATCTTCCAGGTGTGCAAATAAAACTTCAATTGGATCACAAAAGAGTATACGACCCACTAAGAGTAACAGCAAAGTTACTACTAGCCGAGTACCAGCAAGGAATAGCCCAGGCAAGTTTCCTCTAGAGTTGCTTAGCCAAAGACCTGTCTCTGATCTATGGTCTGATAATGGAGGTTTTCTTTGGAGGTTTTTTTTTTCATTTACTGGAAGTACAGGGAATCCGGTACTATGGTATTCAGGCAATTTACCTAAAACTGGTCGTGCACAAATTCCAAAGGTTTCGAGTATTACCGATAAACTTCATATGTCTGTGACCTCTCGAACACGTACGACTGTGTGAAGCCCCATATCCAGATGTTGAAGGCTGGACATGTCAAGTCAGACTTGGTAAATCTGAAGAAATACCTCCAGCAAAGAGATTGACAAGAAAAATTGGTCAGCTAAAGGACTATAGAGTGAAAACTGGTCAGCTGCAAAGAGGCCTATAGGCTACAGAGTTGAAACCAGGTTCGTGCTTCAGTGCCACCCAAACCGAGTGTTTGGGGGCTCTCATTTCCCTTCCCCGTCTTCTCTCTCATCTCGTTCTTTGAGAGTCACCTGTGCATCCCCGGCGCCTCTCTCCTCCTCCTCCGGCGGCTCTGCCGGCTGGAGTGGGGTTGAGAGGGGCGGCCGGTGCTCCCCTGTATATTATAATCTAGGTAGTTTCTTGAGTTTGGCGTTATGCCAGGTTGGCGCTATGCCGTGGTGCTGGTCTCAGCTGCAAGCAAGCAGTAGACTGGGACGACCGGCGTGCTTCTCAGTCGGAGCTCCATGGTGGAGGGTGGCAGAGGTGCTTCGATCCGGTGTCAGCATCGACAATAAGCTTGTGGCGTTACCGTTCCCCTTTGCTCCTGTCAGATCTGCTCATCGTGGAGGTGAGCAGAGGGTGGGGGCTGTGGGATCTGGTGGCGTCGGAGATGTTCTTGAAGCTTCGACTCGTGGAGTTCCCAAACGATGGCGATTGCGCGCCGCCGTTATCTTCGGCCGACGGTGCCACTCCATGCCTCGGTGCTCTATGCTCCGAGGGTTTCTCGTCCTCCAGGCCGGCGTGCCTCTGCGGAGGATCTTCAGCTTTAGCGCGGCGCACCTTGTTGGCCTTACGCCAAGTGGTTTCGTCCCCGGCGGTGAGGTCAATGGCCGATGCTTTGAAGCTTTGCAGCCGCGATGGTGGAGAAGGGCCCGATTGCTTTTCAGATTTTTATGCGAGGGCCTTTTTGCTTATGTCGAGGACTATGTTGTACTCTCTGTTGTATGTAGGGTCCTCTCTGTAAACTCTTTCCCACCGATATAATTGAAGCTTCTGGGTCCTTTGGACCCATCTCCTTGTTCAAAAAAAAAAAACCGAGTGTTTTAACATGTTCATGTTCCTTCTGGTTGTGACCTCCCAGCTTGTGTTTCATGTGTTATTGTGGCCATTGGTCAACATTAGATCAATAATTTCCGGCTGATGTGATTGTGATGCTACACATAATCAAAATTCTGATATGAACCTATTGGAATATTACTTTTAGTGGGAGATAGGTTTCGAGCTCTATATGCCCTGCCACTGCTCTGCTTCTGTATGCTTTTGGTTGTGGGACTGTTTTTCCACCTCTCTTTGTTAGATATCAACTGGAATTTTATAATACTTTGGATAATTTTATTGCAATGTTGCTGATATTTTTTCTATATTGTTGATATGAATTTATCTACAAAAGGAAGCACATTACCACTTCAGCAATTTTTGATGAATCGACATATCTACACTTCCTCTCTTATTTATATACCTTCATTTTCCAATTCATTAGTGAAATCTAAATTCTTAGTTTGCTTAATTGATAGCACATTTGTTAATGCTTGTTGGTTGCTCTGATTTTTCCTCAGATAGAAGAGGGCCAGCAACATCTTTGAGAGAAGCAGGCGCCGTTGAGAACACTACTTTACATTGTAGGTAACGGTGGAAACATTTTCTTTAGTAAGGCTGTTCACTTTCTCATGTAAGTTTCTACTTGAAAACCTCTTTTTCTAATGTTTGAAAACCTCGGTTTTGACTGTCAAGTATGTGTACCAAATACTACTACTCCCTCCGGTTCATATTAATTGACTCTAATATGGATGTATCTAGACACATTTTAGGTATAGATACATCCATATTGAAGTCAATTAATATGAATCGGAGGGAGTATTATTTTTCATGTACAAACACATATATTTTTGCATCGCCATTTAAAAAAAAAAGTGACGCATACTATACTCTCTTATGCCTTACCATTATCGAATATATTGTTTGGGTTGTCTCTATTACTATTTAATTGTTAGGATATATATTAATTATGGCAATTATTCCTATATCACTATCTGTAGTGTTGCTTCTGTTTCATTTCCAAGCTATGTATGCAATATCGTGTCTTGAACTCTTGATGACTGAAAACTAGCCTTTAAATGTAGCTTGTAGACAAAAAAAAATTAACGGCATGGACATGCAAGGTTTCATGTTTGTGCTATTGATAGCAATCCACTGCATTTTGCACTCCAGTGTCACTTCTAGCAAATCTGCACTATATAGAAAACATTCTATGCTTTTGATATGACATTAACCTTTTTCTGTCTCTAACTGATTCAAGTTTCATGTTCAGAAATAGTAGCTGTTAGGCAATCTGGAGCATGTTATGTTCTGTGAAGTTTGTCTATGCGCAGGTTCAAGATCTAAAATTTCTTTTGAACTTCTACCTAAGCACCTAAGTATTAAGATGCATCTATGTAAGAAATTGGGGAAAGTTTCGTTCCATTTGAGGGAGTGGTTTGAGAGAACGGTAGATTTGAATGTTCACTTCAAAATTTAGACCACAAATTTGGAGTTTATAGAAAAAAACTGAAAAAGTCCAGTTATTCAAGTACGTGTATGTAAGTAAACTGGGGAAGTTTTATTCCATTTTAGTGAGTGGTTTCGGAAAACGCTCGATTTGAATGTTCACTTTCAAATTTAGACCGAACATTCAAGGTTGCTAGGAAATTTAAAAAAAATTCCAGTCATTCAAATACACACATGTAAGATATCTGGGAAAGTTTCACGAGTGTTATGATAAATCTGAACATCACTTATATTCGTAGTACATTACGAACTGTCACACATGGCAAGTTGCACTGGGTAGCAGACTCAGGTAAAATGCAGAGCTGAACATCACTAATCTGAGGCTTACACTTAACATCTCGACTGATGACATTTATCATAGTTAAGAAATTGGGCTTCCTCTGCAGTTTCTTCTAATAAGAGAGCTTACTAGGTGATGGGATACTTTCATAAGCAATATATATGCAAGTCTGATGAACGGATTTGGGAGATCATTGGAGCTGACATGGCTGCTTGTGACCTTCAGAAACTCAAGCAGGGAGATCTAGACAATAGGTACATCTACCTAAAACTCAAACTCTGATTTCATTGCTTAAATATTCCTGAATCACACCCTGATGGAAGGACTGCACTTGGTTATGAGCTGATAGATGGAACAAACAAATGATTTCTAGCTCTGACACAACAGGTCTGCACTTCGCATTCCTGCCAGCACCTATATTTTGCCCCATGCATCAGTTTGGTTACTTTCCCTTCTATTTGCTTATTTGCGGAAGAAGCCAATAACTTCTGCCCTACTGTTTATAGCCTTATGTGTGTAATGCCAGACTGGCCTATCTACCCCGCAGAAAACTTATGTACATAAAACGTTATTTATTGATGTATGTTATGCTTCAGACACAGTAGCTGTCATATTCTCAAGTTTTCTCTGCATTTACATATTAGTTCACCTACTCCCATTCTGTCCCTTTTTCCTGTTGAGCATATTGCATATTAGTTCACCTCTTGTGAGTGCCCTTTTTCCCTTTGAGCATGCCGCAATATTGGTTCAACTCTTGCAGCTGCAGAGACTCATATTTTATGGCCATAATTCCTTCGGGTGCAACATATGGTATTAGTCGTATCCTTTTGTGACGATAGTTACATATGTTGGCATACAAATCTGTATATAGGTTTTTGGTCTCACACACTCCCATTCTGGCCCTTTTAGTATTCCTTTTAAGAACTTGCTCAGTTAGGATTTTTTTTCTGTTTATAGCATGAATTTGACATTTAGCTCATATGTTTTTATGCATTTTCAGGCTACACGGTGTTCATCAAAAGTAAGAAGTTCTTATACGCACTTTACATGACTAAGAAATAGTTCAGTTGTAGCGTCACTGTTTCTGGGCATGGACTGTAATAACATGTCGATGCAATCCCAGATGCTGTGTTTTCTACCTAGGTGCTTTTGCGGAGAGTCTTATAAATTACCCATTAGTGTGCACAAAATAAGGGCTGATCATCTAAAGTTCATTGCAGGAAGATGACTATAGTCAGGGAACTAATTTCAGATGTATGCAGATGAAACTAGCCAGGAAGGAAAACTCTAGGTGTCTACGGATGCCAGTAGCAAGTGTCCCGTGCTTGAACTACCATCCGCAATTTAGGTAGCATAGATCACATTGCTGCTATGCTAAGTATGTACACTATTCCTAGCTGGTCCTATATTGTGGCATGGTCGATGGTCTCCTTTATGTACTTTTTTTGTAGATGTAATGAGTGTGCTGGAAGCTATCCTTTATTTCAACCGATCTTTGTGTCACTTCTGACCATTATAACCAAACAATTTAATGAAAGGTTATATTTCCTGTGTGTTTAGTCAATACTTTTACATTTTCAGTTTTAGCTTATTTGTACAAAGAGAGTAATTACTTTTTTTACTAAGCAAGCAGAAAGTAAAATTAAGGACAACATATTTACTTCCTTTAGATCAGTAAAAAGGTTCAGAGCTGGTCGACACAACTGGCAGATATATGTAAATGAAGTTCACCTTCATCAGTTCAATAAAGAAGAACATACCTACTGGCAGTGTGTCGGCTCAATTCACCTCCAATGCCATACCGTGGCCACTTACAACCGACCAGTTGTTTCAGGTCCTGTGCGAAAGAATGAAGCTTCAGTTTGCTTGCAGAACTAAATATATGACTCAAATTGACACAAACGTTCCTTATTTAATTGACAAAGAAGAATTCAGATATCAGTACTAAAAATTAGACTCAAATTGATGTGATGTTCTTCTTTGATTGATAAAAAGGAATTCAGAATTGGCTAGCCAATCCAGATAACACATACGAAATAATTTAACTGCCAGTGAGATAGACTCAAGAGAAGGAATCATGCCGATTAATCACACCCACCTCTGCCCGCTCCTTTCTTTCATCTTCTTCCTTCCCCCAATCGCCAGGGCCCACTTCTCCCTTCCCGTCCCTTGCTGCACGAGCGGGCGCTAGCGGATTCATATAGGTAGAACATGTCTACCTTTTTTAAACATAAGGCCTTAGCCCTGCGTTAAATTAATAACGCCACAACGGCAGATACAACGTGCATATTACAAACAGCTTACAGCAGGAACACAAGCAAGCTAAGGATACACAAAAAACACACAGCTTGAGCCACCTAGCACTATCCGACGCTGAGAGAGACCAGAGGGCTGCATGGTCAAGAGAGAAGCAACCAGGGACGAGTCGTCGTCTACACCAACAGGCAACAGGCTCAAAACTTCATCGACTTCGCCTCCGGAAAGGACCCCTGTCCCTCGCCCTGGATCGAAAGGACGCCGTACCGTCGGGAGGCAAAGAAGTTCCCCCAAGAACACAATGAAGCAGGGAGCAAAGTCACCTAGGCCAGCCATCATAGACGCCCAGGGAGCTACGCCGAGAACACCACCACCACAGGCACCACCGAAGCACCAGACGAAGCTGTCGGATGAAGACGCACCAACGAGAAGCGACCGGAGTCACCATGGCCACCTCCAAGCGTCACTGTTCGACCAACACCGCTGCAGGACCCCAGACGGCGCCTTCAGGAAGGAGAGCGACGTCGCAACGCCGCCGTCGTCCACACGGGGAACCAGGGGATTTCGCCCCATCAGAGGCATGGTGGTGCAGAGAGGTAGGTACCTCAACGAGGCCTTCAAGAAGGGGAACGACGCTGGCAGCGTCGTCCTCGTCGTGGCCAGCAACGACCAAGGGTTTCCGCCGATACCATGTCCCCAACACCAACCCGCCTGCCCATCCACAGGATCCGGCGAGCAAGGCTGCCAGGCCCGAGATCGAGCAGGGGGATGAACAGATCAAGCAAGGAGAAGACTTCACCTTGGGATCTGGAGCAGGAGCCGGCGAGCAGCCCAGCGCCGCCGCGACCTTCAACCACCGCCTCCGCGCCGCCCGCACGGCCGGGAGGAAGAAGATACCACGCCACGGCTGCCGCCCGCCGCAGGGCCGACACCGTCAATGCCACCCGGGGCCGCCGCCCCGGAGAACCTGGTCCCAACCAGGGCAGCCACTCACAGCGCCCCACCGCCTCCCACCACCACCCAACGCCGGCGAGGCCGAGCTGGAAAGGGGGCACGGCGGGCGGAGAGCCACCTGACAGCACCGGAGAGGACCAACCTCCCCGCGGCCGCTTGCCTCAATACGACCATGGAGAGGTTCCGTGCGCGGATCCCCGCCGCCCCCATCCTAGGCGCTGCTGGTCTTCGCCGGCAGCCGCCTCAGGGGACGGCGAGGGAGGGGGGAGCAAGACGGGGAGGCGGCGGCGGCGGGGGGTTAGGGTTTCGCCCCTCCCGTCGCCTTAGAGGAGACGACGCGAGGGGTACCGATTCGATCTTTCCATCAGAACATGTCTACCTAGGGTGGCCAGCTCTCCCCCAGGCTAGCTTTTCTGTAGCCAGGAGCCAAGCTACGGCGTTGCTACGGCATCGCCGGTCGCCCCGTCGTCGAGGCCCTACTGCTTTGTCGAAGCAGCTCCTCGCCGGGACAACGGCCCTTAAGTCCTTAACACCGTCGGCTGGTCCGCCGTGCAGGCGCTCCACGACCAGCCGTTTGGCCGCTTTCTTAGGATGTAGGAGTGTGGCCTGTGAGCCGCCTCACCACCACCGAGAGGATGACCACAAAGTTCGCGATGTGCTGCATCCCGACAAACGGCCAAACTCTGACGCCATGCCACACGAACAGCGCATAGCTTCTTTTTTTCCGTTTCTGTGGACATTTGCTACTAATCTTTCTCATTGACTTTTCTTTCCTTCTTCTCTTCATTTTCAATCTTTTCTACTACCTCCCTTCAAAAAATAAGTATACTAATCTTTTAGAGTGGATTTTATACTTACACACATTTATTTCTCGATATTCGTGCTCACCGTAGTAGATGAAAAGATTTCTTTTTTTCTTCTCTTTTTATCCAAATCTCAAAGCACAACGGATGGTGATGGAAACATCTACACCCATGTGTGTAAATACAAAATTATTTCCCCTAATGTTTTTACAAAAACAAATGTATCAAAAATTCAATCCGGCTCTGGAAAAGTATATATTTCAAAGTCTCAAACTTTTTTCACAAAAATATCTACATGTATGTAAAAAAAGAATTTATCTTCTGGAAAGAGAAAATTTATATTCTGGGTGGTGTTTTGTTTTTTATACACACATCACATGACAAGCTAATTCTTCATGAAACAAGTTTGTGGGGGTGTAGCACGTGAAAATGTAGATGCGAATTTTTTGTTTCAAGTATTTGGACATTTCAAAATGTATCTAAGAGAATTTTTAAATAAAGGGGTATATGCTTCCATGAGGCAAAACATCACTCCCCGAATGTATATACTCTCACCGTCCTATGAAACATATCTGAGATTTTTTTAGTTTTAAATATATCTAGCTACTATTTAGTGTCTATATGCACTTAAAATTTGATGAACCTCCGACATGTTTGGACATGTTTGGTGGATCGGAGGAAGTATTATTAAAATATGTGATATTTCTAACCAACGACCATGTGCTTGCTTTGCTTGGCGGGCTAGCATGCTAGCTTGCTCCCTGTACTTACTCCGTGTACTCACTTTTCTGCCTTGCTTTGTAGTTGTCCGCAGGAAGGAGCAGCGGTGCTGATGAAGAGAGCCTAAATATTCATCCAACCTGTCTTGCTTTCTTTCTTGTTTTCTCTCTTGTTTGTGAGCAAAATATAGAAGTATTTGAGACTTCATCATGTAAAAAAATGTATGTCTAATAGTATTTAGCACTGAGTCCGTACCAAAATATAAAGAAGAGCAAACAGTTTCAGTATGAGTAGAACAATGCCTCATCTGGCAAGCTCTAGGTGTCTCCTAGATTAGTTTGTACATTGAGCATGGTTTGTGTGCAACCAGTGCTCTAAAAGTTTTTTCCTATTAAATTTCAGTGTTCAGTGCAATAAAATAATGGTCTATCGGCATCTGTACTCACTACTTATAAGCTAGAATTGTGACTCTTCTGTTGTGAACTTTCAGGTGGTGTAAAATTTAGTTGTTTTGGATCTTCTGAAGAGGAAAAGTGGCAAAGAAAAACACCAAAGTGGTGGAGCTGGCAAAATGGCAAAGAAGAACACCAAAAAGTTGTTATTCGTGACCGTCGGTCCGTCGCCTCAAGGGCGACCAACGACCTCACTAACTATTGCACAATTGATATTCCTCGGCTTGCCTCACAAGTCTCTCGCCAGTAGGGAACACAAAGATATCACCAGCAATAGATGCAAAAGCTGCACCACTCCTAAAGAAAAAAGTGGGGATTGGACACATGTGTTTACAGAAGAAAAACATATGATTATGTGCATGAAAAAATTACTAAATCCAACTCATAACAGATCAACCAGTATGCTTATCTTTTGTCCTTCTTCACCAACAAGAAAACTGTCCAACTGAAACTATGCAACCGAGAAGCAAATAATTGAGTCTTATATTCAGGAGATCCAAAAGAAATATCCAGCTGACATGATAAGAATAAAATTTATTGCTTCCAGTAACTAAGAGTATAAGATTCAAGAGTTATGGAGATTTTATCTTAATTGCTTCAAGTAAAACTTAAGAAATGTATTATAATATTGCAATAATTTTTATCACTACGATACAACAGAACATTGACATGAACTTCACGGGGTCGTGCGCCAAGGCGCACATCTAAATCTAGTTCTACGTAGTTCTTTGGAGAAGATACGGCATAAACCTTTGACTTTCATTTCTCTTCTCAGTTTATTCGCTTCCGTGGTTAAATTATTTTACGCCGCTTTTCACACAAACCCTTGACTTTCGACGGGACGATCTATCTCCAAATATTGGACCAACATGGATGATCTCCTTCCGGCATATAGCTTGCAGCAGAGAATGAACATTGTTCATTTTGAGAAAATTCAGAGCCAACTTGTAAGCACTAGGAACTGGCTGCCAAGCTAGAGCATCATCATCACGTCGACGTGAGGGTTTCATTTTCAGAATCATATGTGTGTCAATGGGTAAGAAAGTATCACGTACCAAACCAACTTTCCAGTTGCCATGTTCGTCTATCAGCTAAATAACGCGACGAAGTCGACTATTTCTCTTTGGTGTGACCACTTTATCACCTTGGATCCTTGTACTCTTTCCATTCCCTACACATCTTATAAAACCTTCCTTACGAAACTGAAGGCCGTGGGGTTGAGCCGTGTTTAACAAAATTGTAAAACTCCATTTCATAATCTTGGGCAACATTTGCTGCCGGTTCTTGATTTTTTTATCTTTTTTCCAAAGCATCTGCATGGAAAACTTACATTTGAAAAACACCATGCTTTAACAATTGGAAGGCAACTAATCAGCAATTAAGAATAGGATTGCAAAAGAAAAGTACTAAATAACATGTAGCAGTAAATGGCTAAACCTTGCTAAGATTAATAGACAAACAGATATAGCTGAAAATCACGATCAAATGTTGAGATAGAGTATCATTGATAACTCTTATTAGTTAGGTTTTGCTTTAGACTAGTCACAATGGGCAGTATCATGCATTAGTATCATCATATTTAATATTTTGTAGAATCTTAAGGCAAATTTGTGTACATGATGTATTTGCCATTAAGTTTTTTAGTTTTAAGTGCTATAATACGGTACCATATTATGATACCACACTCATCTCTCATCTCATTAATTGATGCGCCACATCAAATTTTTGTCAACATAACATGCATGATACTACTTATGATATTACTACTGTGGCTAGTGTTATGAAATATATAGACTAGCCAAGTACTGTTATTAGGTCTGTGCACTGAAAAGCCACGTGCACCGACTCACAAACCAAATCTAACGGCTCCCCACCTCAACGAAGCATCATGAGGCCATTGTGACATCCACTTAAGACATTTGTCTTGGATGTTCAACGCTTAGTGGCACCAAACTATAATAATCAATTTATACGAGTCAACTTGGTCCTGCACATGATTATTTTGGAATAGCTAGTCGCAACACATGGGCTGGGTCCACTATGGTGGACTCATGACAAGCTCTGTCCCATATAGTTTAAGTGTAACTCCCTCTATTTTAGAACTTTTGTTGCAGATTTAAATATAGCTATTAATAAAATATATCCCGATACATATAAATTTATGACAAGAATTATAGATGGGAGAGGGTATTACTCGCTCCGTGCAACAATATAAGATGTTTTAGATGTTGTTAAAGTAGACTAGATATAAACTAAAAAGAGTGAACCTACACTAAAAGTAGACTATACAAACAAAAGTGAATAAACCTATAAAATAGCCAAAACGTATTATATTTCTAGATGGAGGAAGTATATACGAAATCATATAATGATGGTGCGCATGTACCAAACCTGCAACCCTACCGTCTCATCTACCACCGCGAGCCTCTCTTTTTTTAGAGCGAGGCAGCGACTACTTTGAATGGTTCCGTAGGGTTCATTTCCTCACTTCTGTTTTCGTTTTGGCGATGCATGCAACAAGTCCAGCAAGAATCCAAGGCACGCCAACCCTTCTCGTTCGATCAAGAGGCTGGTATGTGCCAACCATCGGAAGCACCAATATATCCAATACCAACCGGAATTATTAGCGAGGACCGATGGGACCTCGTGGAGTGATATCATCTTAAAGAAGTCAGCCAGTTAAATTCGTATCAAGATTAAGCAAAAAGTGTCGATCTCTACGGAACTGAAGAACTAACAGCTCGTCCAACCTGTTCGATGAGTTGACCCATACGGCGTCCATGCCCTGTTGCTGTGCTGGAACGCAGTGATGTGGCAGCTAAATGCATGTTAAGATTTAATAGTTGTGTTCTTGTTGGCCTCCGTCAGAATCAAGATGGTATCGTTTACAATAAGTGTTCTTGACCCTTCGTTCGACAAGAAGATCTTATTCGTGACGTCAACGGTGGTGTTGAAGGATTACAATTCTTTAGGTATGAGATTTCAAATCCTACTTCGCCAGATTGATTTTGGATTTTCTCTCATGGTTGCCGCGGGGAAGATTATCCTTGCAATATCTGTCCCGGCTGCTACGTCCTCGACAATGGTGATTCGTACTCTCGGCTCTCCGGTGACGTCAACTAGGATGTTCGGTTATTTTTCTCTGGCATACTAGTATCGGTACTCTTGCCGATGTTGATTGACTACCTTAATGGTTTCGCGAGTGCACGTATCCTTGGCATTGCAGCTAAAACTAAAAACTATGGAAACACTTTCGTTGGTATTTTCAGGTATGGTTTGGTATCTATTTTTGGTTGCCTTTAGAGAAGTACAAAATTGTATCATGGAAGGAAGAAGAATTTGAAGATCTAGATGATTTGCTAGTTTCTTTTATAATTTATTTTGTAATTGTTGGACGCAGCTCGTGTATCTCTACCATGTACTCTTTGTTACTATAAATATAGGTGGTGTTGATTGTTAAAAAAAGAGCGACAACAACTAAATAATACAGTTCACCAAGATTTGCGGAGACAAGGGAGGAAAACAGCTTCCTTTTCGAATCGCTCTTCTTCCTCTTGATCTACACGTGTACATGCAAATGTGAATGATGGATCGGTGAGCAACTCAGCGGCCCGGTGGGGTAGTTCGACGTGGCGGGCACACTGCCGTGGGGATTGGTGTTAGCCTTGGGTTCATCGTACTCCATCACCGTCGACACCATGCCCTGCTGCTGCTGCTCCTGCAACCGAACGCCGGTCTGGCATATCTAGGAGGCAAGGACCAAGTTGCAGAACTCGCAGGTCTGGCCCAACCCTATTCGTACGAGTGAAAAGATCTTGGCGTATGTTGATTTGATAAAGCAACATCTTTTTAAACCTGTTTCCGACCAAAGGTGTGTATCCTCAATTGCAACCCCTAGAACACCACCGCCAGCGGGAACAATTCTTGTCAAGTCTAATGCTTCAATCTTTTAAGCCTCTGGCTGCATGGGAACGGGTGTGATCGTATGTGACCATCACGGCTCTTTCATGGCGGCTCGTCGAACAACATCCAGAGGGGCTTGCGATGCCGGAATTCGCTGAAGCTCTAGCCCTTTGACATGCGGTGCAGTTTGCTCAAGAGGAAGGGGTAGACAAGGTGATTTTCGAGTCAGACTGTCTCTCTCTCATTTAGCGGCTAAATTTTTCAATCCCGGATCAATCCACTATGGGTATGGTGGAGAGCGGCATCAAGCATTTGGTGAGTGGCTTCACATCAGTTTCATTCCGTCATGTGAAGCGTTCTTTCAATGAAACGGTGCATGTATTAGCTAAATCGTGTGAGGATGTAAACACTAGTGCTATTTTTCATTATATCCCAGATTGCATCCATGGAATCTTTTGTATTGATGTTATTTAATAAATAAGCGTTGTTTTATGTCAAAAAAAGGAAGATAGTAGTGAGAGGGAACAAAGTCTCCGACCCTGGCCGAGCCATACCCCGGACTGACAACGGAACGAGACACAATTTGACGCACCACTGAGTTGCAATGCCAAAGTCTTTGGGTCGGAGTATTTGGCTCCTCGGGCCAGAGTCTTCGCACTAAATCTCTGGAAAACAGGTAAACTCAAAATTGTAAATCTTTTGCATCCGAATTGTGAGTAGGATGAAGTAAAGTTTGTTGAGATAATGACAAGTAGTATCCAACGAGGGGGGAAATGTCAAGTATAAAGGGGAGTGGAACCTCTCGTCGCGAAGAACCGGTAAAAACTCCAAAATAAAAAAAATCCAACAAATTTGTTTGGAATATGGACAACGTAGCATCAAACTCAAACATCAAAAACTTACGGTCCACGACGGAAGAATTTACTAGAAGGTGCGGAGCCTCCCTCATCAAAAGAACACCTCAAATATAAAACAAAAATGTAGCAAGTTTTTCGTACTAAATCCAATTTTGAAAAAATAGAGTTTGTTATGAAAATAACTAAAAACTCTAAAACCTTGTATGGATAAAAGCCAAGTTCAAGAAATATGATGCCAATGGTGCAAATATTTGAGTTCTCTTCGAACACTATGATCTAGTACTCGAGATTCCCTCTTAAAAGCACGTCTATTTATCGATCCTATGACCACGTCTCTCTACTAACACCATGAGACCGGTAAAACAGAAAACCTATCAAGTATAAATCTTTGCCTTGCGCATATTCTACTAAAGCTATATGATGAAGATCTTAACCGCGTTAAGTGATAGGTTTGTAGCATAGAAAACAAAAAAAAATCTACCGCAAGAACGAACAGAACCAAGATCCAATTAGCAGAAACGCCAAAATCTAATCTACTAGATTGAAGCAACGACATGGATTATATCTACATAACCTTGTATATTGCTAAGCGGAAACGAGATTAGATCTCGTGTATGATGTAGACGTTTACTTGCCAATCTCAAGATTACGATGACGATTTCTCCGGCGTTGCAATCGGGCAGCACATCCGTACTCAGGCACACGTATAGCTTGATGAAGACACCTCCTCCTTGTTTCAGCAAGCGGCGAGGTGTGGTACATGGTATCTAGTAGAACAGCACGACATGGTCGTGGTAGAGAGGCAAGAGGCGACGGCCAAAAAAATTGATATATCCGTGACGACATCTCGTCATGTGTCTTTTATAGGCACCTGAGACGGTTTTCAATCAACGTGCAAGGCACGCAAAAAAGTTGATCGAAATCGATCGGCCGATTGGAAATGTTCACAAGGCAACTTCTTACCGTGTACACATGCACCTGGCCGGCCCAAATCCTGCCACCCTTGCACGATTAAGCGGCCAAGCTGGCATGCTCAATCGGCCACCTTTCCTTTTTTTTTTTCTTCGTTTTGCTTTTTTCATTTGCCTTCTATTTGATAGTATGTTTATATGAGCCTTTTTATTGGCCCATTACTAAAACTTATCATAGATTACTTTTAGTCTCATATTTATTTCTGCTAAATCTATACCTAATAATAAAGGAGCTAACGTTTCCCTGGTTTGGTCCGTTGGTTTCTGCCAAAAAGTTTCGTCAACGCTTTTTTTTAGGACCGTTTTGCCCTCCCACCAAACCGCATAATACATCAAATTGACATATACCGGTTCGTTTTCCTTTTCTCTTTTCTTCCTCCAGCCGAGGAAAGCGGCAGAAGAATCGCTGCACGACCGCGCATCGCCTGCTGGCGCTCCTTCTGCGCGCCTCCCGCCGCCGGATAGGCCCTCACCGTCCAGGCCCCCGCCACCAGCGCCCTTTCTGCGCGCCTCCCGCCGCCGGTTGGTCCCTCGCCGACCGCCAGAGCGGAGAATGCGCAGACCATGAAACATCTCTGCGCGCGGCGAGGTGGAGCGGAGGTCGACTGCAGTTTCGGGAGGGAAGCCAAGGTTTGGTGCGAGCTTCGTGCGGTGGCCATGGCGCGACCAGAGCTCGTGCAGGGAGTCGGGGCCGCGAAGGAGGGCGGCGTGCGGCTGCCGAGCGACACGCCCCACGGGAGGAAGGACGGAGGAAGAGAGACGTCACGGAAAACGCTTGATCGGGGAAGGAGAAATTCCAGGCGGAGATAGGAGTCGAGGTGATGGCGGCGGTCAACGGAAGAAGATGGAGTAGCCAGGTGATGACCCAATCGCACCACTCGCTTCGTTTCCTAATATAGTGTGGGCTTCGTTTCGACCGAAGGAGCCATGGATCAGTCCAATGAATAACGGCCCAACACATTCACGTTTAGGAACCGGCCGGCCACCCAATCAAGAACGGCCCGAACGTCTGTATTTATACAGAGAAGTACATGGCGTTGGCTGACTCAGGATTTAGTCCCACCTTGCTCCTTCAAACAAAGCCGTACATGTTTATAGACGTTCCAAGTGCAGGATTATCAGCAAGCTGACATGGGATCGTAGCAGCACCGTTGATTGTGAGCAAATTAATATGGACATGGACGGTATCTTGTGGGCTGCCTGTCTGGTGCATAAATTGGAAGGAGAATATGGATCCCCATGAGAGAATGAACGGAGGAAGTTGTGGGCTGCTTGCCAATATGGGTCCCGATGAGAGAACGAAAGAAGTTAGGCGACTGGTCCCTCCGATTCCAAAATCTTGCAAGATGGACAAATCTCCGCGTGAGCAATTCGTGATGCTCCGCGGCCATGGACGACAACCTTCAGTGCCAAGCACACTGCCCTCATTAATCTCTCGCCTAATCCTGTGGAAGGTAGTTTACACAAGATCCCAAAATTGATGATCTTTGTTCCTTCTATATTGGAGCTTTAAGTGGATCTGTTTGTTCCTATCTCTCCAAAGTTTACATATACCGCCTTATGCCCTTCTCTTATTATCCATATATGCGTGTGTGGATTTTATTGGGAGTGGACCTAGCTACCTAAACCCGCTGATTTGGTAATATACAAGAAAATTACCGTAAAAATATTGTTTTTCAGTCCTCATATTTTTCATGTGCTAAAAAAATGTAGCGATATTCCTCATTGCCGGTTAATAAAAATAAACCCTAGATGTAAATTCATTTGGATTCATATATTAATAGCATTTGCATAAAGGTGACACGTGCATCAATGAACTCTTATAAGTGATTATTTATATTCCTCATTAATAGGAGAAACATGACAAACATCAACGATGATCACCAAGAGAAGAGGTGAGTATTTGTTTCTCCCGGTGCAACGCACGGGCACTCTTGCTAGTAAATATTAATATTCATTAATTCAATTAATTAATTAATAATCATCTTTTCAAAACAATTTCGTAACTCCGAAACACTTTCATTAATCCCGAAACTACCCTAGCAACATCGAAATCTTAAGTGTGTCACCCTACGGTTTTAGAATGTGCTGACATGATCGAGAGTCCTCTCCAATCAATAATCATTAGCGGGATCTGAAGATTCATAATGACTCCTACGTATTTAACGATGAACTATGCGATCGAATGAACCATATACATTCGTTACCAATTCCCTTTGTCGCTTTACTTATCCGAGATTTGATCATCGTTATCTCCGTACCTAGTTCAATCTCGTTACTGATAAGTCTTCTTTACGCATTCCGTGAGACAACATCCCTTGTGGCCTAGTCACATGCATGCAAGCTAATTGAATGTTATTCCACCAAGGGTCCAGAGTATATCTCTCTGGATGAACAAATCTCATTCTTGATCCATGAGCTTGAACTCTCACTTTCAGAATACCAAATACCACCTTTCTAACTAGCCAGTTACAAAGTGGCATTGATGTCATCAAAGTATTCCTCCGGTGTTAGTGATTAACATGATCTCATGGTCGAAGGATTAGGTTACTATGCATTTGAGAGTAAAAAAACAAATTTAATGACTTGATCTTATTGATAGCTTACTATGGGTGTGTGTCCATCATATCATTATCCCAATGACATGATCTTGTTACTAACAACATCCAATATTCATAAATAGGAAACCATATCATGAATTAATCAACAAACTAGTTAAACGAGAGGCGTACTAGGGACTCCGGTTTCTTTACAAAACACATATGAATTAATGTTTCCGGCTAATACAATTATAGCATGAGATATAAATATTTATCATAAACACAAAGATATAATAAAAAAAATTATTATTGCTTCGGGCATATCTCCAACATTAAGATGGAACATTTTTCTTGATTGCACTTGATTCGTGAAGTCTTGTGAATTACCCCATGTACTCCACTATGGGAAAGCCTCTTCTTAGACATATCTTCACTATCCATCATTTCCAACTAGATGGCAAGATTTAGACATATGATCTCTTCTACATGTTCATCTTGAATTTGCCCTTCGACTTGAGAAACCTCGAATTATTAACTATTTCTTCAAAATGACGATATCTTCAAGTTTACCATGAATGCTGACACGACCCGTAATCTTATAGACGTGCTTTCAATAGGCCCAACTCTCATATGACCATTCTTAGGATAACACCTTGAATATTACATTAGCCATCACCTAATTATATGGATAAACCCTCAAGTATATCTCAATGTAAACGTTAATCAATAGGAATTTGTCATTAACTACCAAAACCAAACATGTGGGCTCTATGCTCATTCCGAGTGAAAGACTATTCTATACTGGTGTGTTGGCGTGAATAGGTCGAACTTTAAGAAAGCATGAGATACAGGACAAAAACAACCGGGAAATAAACAAGTGCAGACATTGCACTCCTATGATGTGCATATGCGCTTCTATTATATACATCTACTCATGTTGAATTTTAATTATTATTCAGGGTCTTTGTTAGAGAAATTATTATTTATAGGTAGTGTATGGCCAGCTGATAAGGAGGCTTTGCATCACAAGGGAGGTTCATATGTATGCATAGGTTAGTTAAAGTTGCAAAGATGAAAAGGGGCCATTGCCCCCCACCCCCCCCCCCCCCCACCCCCCCCCCACACACACACCCACCCACATGCTGCAGTATGATAACCTAGGCGCCAATGATTAGAGCCTCTACCAGTTCATAGGAATCAGTCCTATAAATGATAGCACCAACTTCGTCGACAACTCTAATCCTTATCCTCCTTGACGGGTGCTGCGGTAAACCAGCGTGACGCCGATATCCTCCACATCTGGCACAAGTACTGGAGATCGACTGACGGGTCGGTAAAGAAAGAAAGAAGATGCGCAGAGGAAGCTGGTGTATATGATAGCGTGACGGGCTCGTGTCGACAACAGCGCAGAGATAATCTACAACCTTCTCGTTGGCTCCGTGGAAGGCCCCAAGGTCCCCAACGTCATCCGGTCGGCGGGGCACGCTCTAGTCGATGACTGGGACCGCCGCAAATAGATGGTGTGTATTTGAGGAGTTGTGCGGGACGCTAACCGTGATAAAAGATAAATCATATGCGTTATGTAGCTAAGATCTACAACGCTTGCAGGGAGGCCATGGGAAAAGCTCCATATCAGGCTGTAATATTAATCCTTCTTTCATATTTCGATTAATTTGTTTAATTGATCCATGTGGCATGCAACATAATAAACAAGTACAACAGAAACTGTACACAATTTAACCAAAACCAACATTAGATATAATTTTGAACAAGTCGACGCAAGAAACATAGTAGTTAAATCAATTTCTAGTTAAATATTCAGTTCAAAAGATAATGTGTCATATTTTGTTTTTCTGGAAAACAAAAAATTGCTGCATGCGTTCCTCTTGTACCCCTTCGGTCCGGAAGAAGCACTCAAGTTTCTCCTGAAGTTAAATAGTAAAATAAACAATACAGCCGATGTATTTCAACATGATTGAATAAGATCACATTCTTAGAGTTCCAGCTCAATTCTAGCACTCATGTAGACCAGAAAATGCATATAAATCCCTGAAACGTTGACGCCTCTTTTCTGCTTACATTTGTAGAACTATGGCACCAACGGCCCATTTGATAAATCTACACTGGTGGAAAAAAGGGCTTTGGTCGCGGTTGGCAACTGCCATTAGTCGCGGTGGCGCAACCGCGACCAAAGCTGCGCGACTAAAGGCCCCCCCCTTTAGTCGCGGTTCCTTACGAACCGCGACTAAAGGCCCGTCCACGTGGGCCGCAGGCGAGCGCCAGGGCGGAGGACCTTTAGTCGCGGTTCTTCTGGCCAGCCGCGACTAAAGGCCTCCGCAGGGTTTAGGGTTTTAGCCCCCCTCCCCCTAAATCTGGTTTCTTTTTAATTTGTATTATTTTATTTCTTTTGGGTTTTAATTCTGAAGGAGTTTCACATATTTAGGCCAACCGCGACTAAAGGCCTCCGCAGGGTTTAGGGTTTTAGCCCCCCTCCCCCTAAATCTGGTTTCTTTTTAATTTGTATTATTTTATTTCTTTTGGGTTTTAATTTTGAAGGAGTTTCACATATTCTACGGTACTGTATACATACATGCATATGAATGTACAATTTCAAACAAATTTGAAATTAGAACCAAAAAGAATTCAAGAGGAATATACAATATATATTCAATATCGGATGACCATATACAATATATATTCAATATCGGATGACCATATACAATTTTGAACAAGTTAGTTACAAATTCTGGTGCATATAAAGTTCTACGTCATCGTAATAGTGTTCTCCTTTAGGATCGATGACTTCCCTCGCCAACCATCCAGCTAGTTCCTCTTGAAGTGGTCGGAAGCGAGCTTCTGGACTAAGCGTCTTCCGGAGGTTATTCCTCAGGATGTTGTTCTCACACGTCTGGTCCCGCTCATTGCAGTATCTCCGGATCCTCTCACAAACATAGTATCCACATAGGTTGGTCCCCGGTGGCTGAGTATCCTCAGTCGTCCGCACTGCCATTTTAAAATGTAGCTCTTTTTTGAATTCACCGACCTTGGTATCTACGAACCGTCTCCAAACCCTACGAGGCAAAGAAAATTAAATAAACAAGAGAGTTATTAATTAGTTACTTGATATTAGGAAATGATGAACGAAATAGGCCGATCGATATAGAGCGCAAATGAATGAAAATAATTACTTTTTGCATCATTTTTCTCATGTCGCCCCAAAGCGCCGGATCCATATTCAGAGAGTCGTGGACGAGAACGGAGGAGGTCTGAACTTTAATTACCATAAGAATCCAGTGGAACCTGCGGACACGATACATGCACAGTCATGCATAACTCATCGATTAGCCACATACCATGCATGGAGTAAACAAAAGAGAATGTGCTCAAGACAGAAACACTCACCCAAAATGGTAAGGAAATAGAATATCACTTTTCTGTTGCTGTTTTCTAATAAACCGCCACAGGTCATCCTCCACGTCGGCGGGGTGGTGTTCTAACACATGTGAATTAACGATGTGTGGGTCAATGAACCCAACATCATGGATGTTCCTTATTCGCATTTCCCGCTTCTTCATTACGCATAATAGCGTACACAACAAGATAGTTAGGACAAGCAGGTGCAATGAACGAGATGGGGTAGAAATTAATAAATCACTTACGTAACGTAGCAACCGATGATAGATTTGTCGAGGTCGCGCATATTGAACAATGGAACAATTCACTCAGAGGAATTTGTACCCAGTAATGTTTGAAGTGATGCTCATATCTAACTTCCGCATAGATATAGTCTTTGGCGTTTTTATGTTTTATGTAACCCTTGTACCAATTTAGCAGACCTAGCATTTGTCGAGGTAGATCCCCTTCCTGCGCAGGCTCGACGAGAGGGCCATTCTTCACATATGTAAATACTACGTCCTTCATTGGCGCCTCATCAAGGCCTAGCAGTGCACGAAGAGTGATACCTAACTCGGCCGCTTGTTCTCTGGCACTCGTTACAGTCAATCCATGTGCTGCCGCAGCTGCTATGATATCGGGGGCATCCGGATCGGCGGCTTGCACTATGAGCGGGGCGATCGATTGTTTACTTTGTTCCCCGAGCTGGGCAACTTCTTTCCCCCTTTCTAATTTTGACTCGGCCTCGTCCTTCACGGCTTTCTTCTCCGCCAACTCTTTCCTGTTCTTGAACGCGAGTGCTTGCCTACGAAGTTCACGTAAATAGTCGTCAGGCAGATTCTTCGCGGCTTGGGACGGTGTGTTCAAAAATGACTTAGCCCACCGCTTTTCCTTGTCGAATATACGGCTTGGGCTCGCCCTCTATTTTCTTCTTGACGCTCGCCTTCCATTTCTCTAAATCAGCAGCCGCGCCCGCCTCGACTTCCTCGGCACTACTTTCCCAAGGCCTCGTGGGGAGAGGCTTCAGTGATACCTCCGGTACCTTTGTTTTCTTAGGTACGTAAGGGTCCGGGTTAATAACCCAGGACTGCTTCTGCTTCTTCGCCGGAGGTGGATTGGGGGGCGGTACCGGTGTCTGAACCCCCGCGGGCGGTGGACTGGGGGGCGGCGGCGTGGGCTGACGTGAATGAGGTGTATTAGGTGAAGCACCACCGCCACCGTCACCGCCACCGCCACCGTCACCGCCACCGCCACCGCCACCGTCACCGCCACCGCCACCACCACCACCGTACGGGGGTGGACTTGTTGGCGCCTCGCCTGGAAACTTGATAAATTTCTTCTGCCATAGAATGAACTGGCGCTTGACATCTCCAAGTCTTTTCACCCCTTCAGGTGTAGCAATGTCAATGTCCAGGTCCTCAAACCGTTGGACTATCTCCTCCACCGTCACACGAGCATAGCCATCTTGAATGGGGTTGTTGTGGTGGAGTGCTCCAGGTGGTAAAGCACTGCCGATGGCTACCTTCATGGACATGTTCCCGATAGGATAATACAGATGACATGCTTTCATCTCCTTTATATCGTCCACGGGGTAGCGAGGAGGCTCCGGTGCAGTAATTTCGACCACCAGAGGCTCCGGTGCAGTAATTTCTATCGTCGGTGCACCAGCCGGTGAGGCCTCCGTGGAAGCCACGCTGCTTCTTCTCTGCTGGCTTCCGAGATCCATTGGATGATCTTCAGCATGCTGCGCCCGAGCTGCATCTCTTTCGGCGACTAGTACACTCACGGTTTTCTTCATCACATCCATTTCAGTTACCAACTTCGCCACAACATCTGCATCCCGATCCATCTTTCTCTTACGGCTTCTGTAACCGTACGGGTCATCGTTCCGGGGGAACCCTACTTTCCACGGAATGGGCCCCATGCCTCGTATACGTCCTCCGTGTTCAGGATTCCCGAGGGCTTTTGTCAGGGCGTCGTTCTCTCTGTTGAACTTGATCCTTCCCTCTTGAGCCTCCCTCATTGCCTCAATAAGCTTTTGGGTGGGTGTAATTATTTTGCCCTGATAAACACACTCCCCTGTCTCCGGGTTCAGCGATCCCCCATGCCCGTACCACCAGCTTTTGGCCCTTGGGTCCCATCCCTCCGTACCTGGACGGATTCCTCGCGCCCTCAGCTCGTTCTCCATCTTCTCCCACTTAGGCTGCCAAAAGCGATACCCTCCTGGCCCCATTTTATGATTGTACTCCTTCTTGGCCGCATTTTCCTTATTTTTTCTCGATAGTTCAAGGAACTGCTCCGATTTCTTTTGCTTCACAAATTCTGGCCAATCATGTTGCAGTTTCTCATATTGTCCTATGAAATCCGGAGTCTTGCCCTGGTTGACAAAGTCATGGGCTAGATTTTGCTTGTATTTCCGGAATGCGTTGGCCATCCTAGAAAGAGCGAACTGTTTGACTAGCTTGCGCCTCTCCTTGTTTTCCGCAATCTTGTTACCCTCCTCATCGTATTTGCGGTATTCCGGAGGTAGAACGAAATGTTCCATAAGCTTGTTGAAGCAATCTTTTTTTTCTCTCTTATCGACAAAAGTGAAACCAACACGTGCCTTCTTTGGCTCATTCCACTCCTGGCGGGTGATCGAGACGTTGTCTCTAACAACGGCTCCGCATTGGCTGACAAACTTGGTGGCGTTCTTGCTTGGGCTCCGGCGCTGCCGGTTGCTTCATCGACAACATCGATGGTGCATGTTTCTCCTGCTTTCATCGTCTTGGTTGCGCCACGCTTTGACGACGTACTCGATTTTTCGACGATCCGGCCGAGGGCTAAAATAAGAAAGAGAGTCGCGCGCGTTAGTACACACACATTTATTCAAATCAGTTAGTTGTATCACCAGACGCTCAATATGTATATATATATATATACCTCGGCGCGGAGGTGGTTGCTACTTCCAATTGAAGATCGTCGTTTATCGACGTTTCTACGGCATCATCTGCTTGCTGACGGCGCCCTTCATCTTCACACTCAAGGTTCAGATAAGAAGAGATATCATCTTCTTCTTCTCCGGTCGGCACATATGGAATATCGCCTTTTATGATGCCGAACATATGGTCTTCAGCGTCCGGATCATAGTTGTCCGAGAATCGGGTCAGCTCTATCGTCCGCCATATGTCGATCCTGAAAACATGTAGTCAAAACAAATTAATTAAGTGAAGAAGGGGTGGTGGCGGTGGCAAAAGGGCGGTGGCAAAAAGGAGGGGGCCGGCGAGCTGGAAGGGGTTGGGAGAGGGTGTCGCGGAAGAGCGCGAGACGGGGCGGTAGACGACGGCGTCACGGAGAGGGAGGCGTATGCGGAGGGGGCGACGAGGGGCTCGCTCCCCCCTCAGTATACGCGCGCGGTGGCGGTGGTGAAAGGGCGGTGGCGAAAGGGCGGTGGCGGTGCCGAGGACACATAAACCTCGCGCTGTGGTTAAGTTATGTGTCCTCGGCGCCCTAGTGCGTGTGTGTGGCACGCCGTCCTAATGCGTGTGTGTGTGGCGCGCGCCCCGGCCGGCCTTCGGGCCTCCGTCTCCCCCCTAGATCTAGTACGTTTTATTAAGTCAAGATTTTAAGTCAAAATTATTAAGTCAAAAAAAGTCAAAATTTTAAGTCTCAAATTACAAGTCTTCTTTTAGTTTTTTAAGTCTCAAAATTTTAACTCTCAATTATTTAGTTAATTTTAAGTCTCAAATTTTAAGTCTAAAATTTTAAGTCTCAAATTTTTAAGTCTCAAATTTTATGTCTTCTTGTAGTTTTTTAAGTCTCAAATTATAAGTCTCAATTTTTAGTTAATTTTAATTTCGAAATTAACAAAAACTAAAACTAAAAAAAAAGAAAAAAATTGGCCGGGCCGGCCGGTATACGCCGCGCGCGCGGCGCCTCTCTGTGGCCGGCGCGCCTCTCTCGGCCGGCGGCGCGCCTCTCTACGGCGGTGGCGCGCGCGGGGGCCCCGCGCCTCTCTCTGGCGGCGGCGCGCACGGGGGTACGTGCGCGGCGGCGGGCGCGCGACATTTCTGAGCGCAGCGGCGACGAAGCGGCGCGGCGGGCGGTTTGGATCCTTACGGGGCTACGGCGAGCTGGTGGCGGCGGTCGATGGCGCGCGGTGGCGGCGGTCGATGGTGCGCGGCGGGTGGCGGCGGCCGATCGATGGCGCGCGGCGGCGTCTGCGTCGAGGAGGCGTCGGCGGCGTCGTCGAGGCGCGCGGCAGAGATCGTCTCAAGACACGAACGGGCGGAGGAAGAAGGGAGCGGCGCGGCCGTTCGGCCGCGCGATATTTATAGCGAATGACCTTTAGTCGCGGTTGGGGTCACCAACCGCGACTAAAGGCTACCCTTTAGTCGCGGTTGGTGACCCCAACCGCGACTAAAGCCTTTTTTCGCCCCATTTGAGGTTCCGCGGAAAATGATCTTTAGTCGCGGTTGGCCTGGCCAACCGCGACTAAAGGCTTTTTTCGAAATTATTTCATTTCAGAAATGTTTAGAATACATATAATATATCAAAAAATTCATAAAAATAAAACTAATTCAATTCAAAATTTTAAAAATACAAAAAATACATCAATAAATTCAGAAAAATAAAACTAATTCAATTCAAAATATTAAAAATACAAATTATATATCAAAAAATTAAGAAAAATAAAACTAATTCATTTCAAAATGTTTAGAATACATATAATATATCAAAAAATTCATAAAAATAAAACTAATTCAATTCAAAATTTTAAAAATACATATAATATATCAAAAAATTCATAAAAATAAAACTAATTCAATTCAAAATTTTAAAAATACATATAATATATCAATAAATTCAGAAAAATAAAACTAATTCAATTCAAAATGTTAAAAATACAAATAATATATCAATAAATTCAGAAAAATAAAACTAATTCAAATAAAACTAATTCATTTCAATATGTTAAAAATACAAATAATATATCAAAAAACTAAGAAAAATAAAACTAATTCAATTCAAAATGTTTAAAATACATATAATATATCAAAAAATTCATAAAAATAAAACTAATTCAATTCAAAATCTTAAAAATACAAATAATATATCAAAAAATTCATAAAAATAAAACTAATTCAATTCAAAATCTTACAAATACAAATAATATATCAAAAAATTCAGAAAAATAAAACTAATTCAATTCAAAAATTTAAAAATACAAATTATCAAAAATTCATAAAAATAAAACTAATTCAATTCAAAAGTTCGTTGGCCCCCTCTTCCGCCTCTTTCCGCCGACCCCCTCTTCCCTCCTCGTCTTCCCGCCATTTCTTCCCTGTCTTCCCGCCTCTTTCTTCCCGCCAATTGTTTCCCGCCAATTTCTTCCGGCCTCTTTCTTCCCGCCAATTTTTTCCCGCCAATTTCTTCCCGCCAATTTTTTCCCGCCTCTTTCTTCCCGCCTCTGTCTTCCCGCTCCCATTTTTCCCGCCATTTGTCACTACATATAGGTAGCCCGGCTTGGCCAGCATCACATCTCTACAATCTCTCATCACTCTCTCATGGCTTCCACCGCACCCACTCTAACCTACCAGCAGGTGGAGGAGCTTTGCGCCTCGAACTACCCTTGCCCTCCGGGCTACCGCGTCCCTGCCGGCTGGAGCCTAAGCGCCGGCGGCGTGCCGGTCCCTCCCGTCCCTCAGGGTACTGCGCGCCGGGCGGCCATCACGAACCACTACTACCTCGACCTCACGCCGGAGCAGCGGATGAATCCCGCTGGCATCCCGATAACCAGCATACTTGGGACGCCTTCTTCATCAATCGGCGTGAGAGGGCGCTCGCCGAGTATGAGGAGGACGGTCCGCCTCACGGAAACTTCCACGAGGCCGGCCGTCGGCTATGGTGGTACGGCCGGACTCTGCAGAGCGTCATGGACTACATCACGGCCGGCGATATCCCCGCTGCGCTACCCTCGATTCGAGCCACGAGCGCCGCCCGACGACAGCGACGACAAAGAGCGACGACGACGCGGCAACTTAGAAGGCGACGACTACCGGTACAATGGCGGCGGCTATGAAGACTACGAGTATGCATATTATACGCCTAGGCAGGAGTATGACTAAATCACTCCAAATTTCATGTATGTAGGAGTATGACTTAGTCACTCCAAATTTCCTATATGCAGGAGTATGACTTAGTCACTCCAAATTTCATGTATGCAGGAGTATGACTTAGTCACTCCAAATTTCATGTATCATCGGTGCTATCTCGAGTCAAATGAAACATTCCAAAATGGACACCAAACACATCACGGGTAATATAATTCACAAGATTCATTCAACAAAGTTTGGTACAATAAATTATTACACATCATTTCTTCCCTTGTGTCCCCGCTTGCTTACGATTGTGCCGTATCCATGGAGCATCCTCATCATTTAACTTAATGCTTGGGTCGGTGTTCACTTTGAAGGGCGGAATTTCAGCAAACATATTATAATCTTCTCGACATGTCTGTCTTGTCCTCCACTCCCACGATGTTTCTTTTCCCCGAAAGAACAATGTGGCGCTTTGGATCATCGAACGATGTACCGATCGTTTTCTTATCTTTCCGTTTCCTCGGTTTGCTACTCATGTCCTTCACATAGAAAACCTGAGCGACATCTTTCGCTAGGACGAATGGTTCGTCAAGATAACCAAGATTGTTGAAATCCACCATTGTCATTCCGTATTGCTGGTCCACCTTTACCCCACCTCCTGTTAGCTTGAACCATTTGCACCGAACAAAGGGACCCTAAAGGAGGGTCCATAGTCAAGTTCCCATATCTCCTCTATGTAACCATAATATGTGACCTTTTGCCCATTCTCGGTTGCTTGCATCAAAGCGGACACCACTGTTTTGGTTGGTGCTCTTTTTATCTTGGGCGATCGTGTAAAATGTATTCCCATTTATCTCGTACCCTTGGAAAGTCGTTATAGTCGAAGATGGTGTCTTGGCCAACATGTACAAATTGATCTACAACCTTATTGTCACTCATTAAATGTTTTCTCAACCAACCGCCGAAAGTCTCCATGTGGGCCTTCCTAATCCAGGATTCAGAAGCTTCCCAGTGGTTGTCCGAGCGTAAAATATTCTTGTGTTTCTCAAAGTACGGAGCCACCAAGCTGGAATTGGTCGAACCGTGTGGTGTGCTTGATCAGAGAATGGCCGTCCATACATATCATTGATTTCCTTCCGATCGTGCCTTTTCCACTTAGTCTCCCCTCGTGCCGCGATTGAGGAAGACCAATCGGCTTAAGGTCAGGAACAAAGTCAACACAAAACTCAATTACCTCCTCATTTCCATAGCCCTTGGCGATGCTTCCTTCTGGCCTAGCACGGTTACGAACATATTTCTTTAATACTCCCATGAACCTCTCGAAGGGGAACATATTGTGTAGAAATACAGGACCGAGAATGGAAATCTCATCGACTAGGTGAACCAGGAGGTGCGTCATAATATTGAAGAAGGATGGCGGGAACACCAACTCGAAATTGACAAGACATTGGATCACATCGTTACGTAACCGTGGTAGAACTTCGGATTGATTACCTTCTCGAGAGATTTCATTGAGGAAAGAAAATAGCTTCACAATGGCTACTCGAACATTTTCCGGCAGGAGCCCCCTCAAAGCAATCGGAAGCAATTGCGTCATAATTACGTGTCAGTCGTGAGACTTCAGGTTTTGGAACTTTTTCTCCGCCATGTTTATTATTCCCTTTATATTGGACGAGAATCCAGACGGGACCTTCATACTGCTCAGGCATTCAAAAAAGATGACGTTCTCTTCTTTGGTCGAGCGTAGGCTGGCACGACCTTGAAACCGTTCCGGATGCTGGTCATCAGGGTCTTTCAAACTTTGCTGGTCCTGCCGTGCTTCCTTTGTATCATTTGACTTCCCATACACGCCCAAGAAGCTTAGGATGTTCACGCAAATATTCTTCGTAACGTGCATCACGTCGATTGCAGAGCGGACTTCTAGGACTTTCCAATATTCTAGCTCCCAGAATATAGATTTCTTCTTCCACATGGCTACGTGCCCGTCCGCTCCCATCGGAATCGATTGTCCGCCAGGACCCTTTCCAAAGATGACTTTCAAACCCTTGACCATATCAAATACCTCAGCACTGCAGTGTTCCGCAGGCTTCGGCCGGTGATCTGCCTTGCCGTTGTAATGCTTGCCTTTCTTTCTTCTTTGGATGACCTTTCGGAAGAAATCGACGATGCCCAAGGTACACGTTCTTCTTACAATTTGGCAAATGTACACTTTCGGTCTCATGTAAGCGGTGCGTGCATGCATTGTATCCCTTATTTGACAGTCCCGAAAGGTTACTAAGAGCAGGCCAATCGTTGATGGTTACGAAAAGCAACGCTCGTAGGTCAAATTCCTCTTCTTTGTGCTCATCCCACACACGGACACCAGGTCTGCCCCACAGCTGTAAAAGTTCATCAACTAATGGCCTTAGGTACACATCGATGTCGTTGCCGGGTTGCTTCGGACCTTGGATGAGCAACGGCATCATAATGAACTTCCGCTTCATGCACAACCAAGGAGGAAGGTTGTAGATGCATAGAGTCACGGGCCAGGTACTATGGCTGGAGCTCTGCTCGCCAAAAGGATTCATGCCATCCGTACTTAGACCAAATCTTATGTTCCTTGCGTCAGCTGCAAAATCTTTGAACTCTCTGTCGATCTTTCTCCATTGCGTTCCATCTGCGGGGTGTCTCAACTCCCCGTCCGACTTACGGTCCTCTTTGTGCCATCGCAACAACTTGGCATGCTCTTTGTTCCTGAACAGACGCTTTCAACCGTGGTATTATAGGAGCATACCACATCACCTTGGCGGGAACCCTCTTCCTGGGTTTACGGCCCTCAACATCGTCACCAGGGTCATCGCCTGATCTTATAACGCAATGCAGTGCATACTTGGGCATTCATTCAAATTCTCGTATTCACCGCGGTAGAGGATGCGATCGTTGATGCATGCATGTATCTTCGTAACCTCTAAACCTAGAGGGCAGACAACCTTCTTTGCTTCGTACGTAGTGGCGGGCAACTCGTTATTCTTTGGAAACATATTCTTCAACATTTTCAGCAAGTTTTCAAATGCCGAGTCAGCTACACCTGCTCGTGCCTTCCATCTCAGCAAATCCAGTGTGCAGCCCAGCTTTTTCAGACCATCATCGCATCCGGGGTACAGCGCCTTCCCGTGATCCTCTAACATGCGATCCAAATTCTCCCTCTCTTTTTCGGTTTCGCAGCGTCTCCGTGCATCAGCAATGGTCCGACCAAGATCATCAACGGGATCATCACGTGCCTCTTCTTCACCTTCCCCTTCACCTTCCCCTTCACCTTCAGCATCCTCCATGAAAGTATCACCGAAATGAGCAAGATAGCTTTCATCGATGAAATCATCCCCTTCTTCATCTTCTTCCATTATAACCCCTCTTTCTCCATGCTTGGTCCAACAATTATAGCTTGGCATGAAACCGTGCCGAAGCAGGTGCATGTGAACATCTCTTGAGGAAGAGTAACCCTTCTGATTCTTACATTTAACACATGGACAGATAACAAAACCCTCCTGCTTGTTCGCATTAGCCACTACGAGGAAATCTTTCAAACCCGCACTGAACTCGCCGGAGAGTCGGTTACCGTACATCCATTGTCGATTCATCTGCATTATTATAATATAAAATATATAATTAACCATCATGCATTTGTTAAACTAACTAGCTACAAACAATATAAATTAAACAATGAACTACACACACATGCACATTTTATCAACGACACATCAAAGGTTCAAGTTGCTAACCGCGATCGAGGAGGAAAAAATAAATGAGAAAGCTCAAGTGTGGCTCCAACACTTCATATCATGTTTGTTTCATGCTCTTGGGGCATTTCATCAAACACCTTATGTGCATAAGAGGAACCAAAAGCAAACCTAACACCCACTTGTGAGCTTGTGAAGAGAATGGCACCAAATGGCTAAGTGTTGGCTGCTGGATGGGTATATATAGGGGAGGGGCTTTAGTCCCGGTTGGCCTGGCCAACCGCGACTAAAGGCCTTCGGGCACCTTTAGTCGCGGTTGGCCAGGCCAACCGCGACTAAAGACCCCCCACGTGCACCGGCTGGCCACCGAGCGCCCTGGGCCCAGGCCTTTGGTCGCGGTTCTCCTCCCGAACCGCGACTAAAGGTACCATTTGTCGCGGATCCTGCAGCATCGCGACTTATGGGGCTCACCCGAAGCCTGTTTTTCCACCAGTGCTACTTGCTTACGTTCAATTCTCTCAATGCGCCCCCCCCCGTCCGCGCCCCCAGCCCACCCCAACAATTAGATATGGCGTCCCCGTAGCCACTGTAGGCAATAATACAAAATGGAAAAGTAGAGGAAGTGCACTAGTGGCGCTTCAAAAGCAACTATAGCAGATCCCGGATATGCAACGAAAACCGAATAATGCCAGCGGCTGTTCGGGTTTGGGCCGAAAACATGCCCCCACTAGATCGTCCATAATAGGCTGGCCCAGAAACATATCCAGGGTTCCCAATCAAGGTCCGTCCGAGCACTAGATATCGGAGGCGAAATGAGGGTGAAACCCTCAATTTCCCACACATCGCACCGCCGCCTCCGCCTCCTAATTGCATCGCCCTTCCTCGCCTCCGTCGAACGATTCTGATCACCCTACCATCGGACCCATGAACTCCTATGATGAAGGCCGTGGAGGGTTGACGGCGTCGCAGCGAGGCCGCGAGGGCTCTAGTTCTCTGGGACGCAAAGACGCATGCGTCCCTGACGTCGACGTGAAGTACCACACACACCAGGCGCATCTCCGCTGAGCGGTGGAGTCCACACAAGCGACACGGATGCGCTATGACGCGTACATCTCCATGGCCCACGCCCACAGCGGAGCGGAGCGCCTTGAGGCGGAGTGCTCGGGTGTGGCTACACGTCGTGCACCGATGGCCCCGGAGTATATGGTGAAGCTCCCGGCATGTGTAATTATTTGAATGATGAACTTCTGTTGAGAAAAATTTCACGTGAAAAACATTCCGGCAAACTTGTATTTTTTTAAAAAAAATTGGTATCAAATTGCAGTATCTGTTCTACCCCTTGCATGCGCATGCCGAATAACTGTTATGAGCACCCTGATGGGCTAACACTAGATATCCGTGTTCGGTTTATGGGGGGGCCTGCTAATTAAGAAAGGTCGTGCAGCAGATGAAGGCGGTACCCTACATATTGGTGGCCATACGGCGGACTGGCAGGGACAATCTAAATATTGTTTTTGTGATAAAGAAGAAGAAATACAACTTTTTTTTAACTGCCCACTAGCGAAAATCATTTGGAGGATCGTTCACATGTCCTTCGGCATTTCTCCACAAAAAAATGTGTCCAATCTATTTGGGAATTGGCTTCTTAGACTTGGCAAAAATATAAAAAGCCAAATTAGAGTTAGCATTTGTCCTTTGCTTTGGGCAATTTGGCATGTCTGCGATGATTTTATCTTTAATAAATTGAAAAATTCTTCCATTTTACAGGTTATTACTGCACTGAACCCATACATGGTTATGTCTCCAGTCGGAGGAGCACCGCTAGAACATAGATTTTGGGTGAAACCGCTTGGAGACGGTTGCAACGGATTTACGCAGCTTGATTGCAGACTCACATGTTGATCCATTGGCGCATTTCCCGTTTATCTCTGTTTAGATAGTGATTTGTGAAGACTTGTAATAATTTGTATACCGTGACTTGGCTACTTTTTATTAAGGAAATAAAGATCGTATACATCTATTCGATGCAGAGGCAAGGGATGATCTCCATTTTGAAAAAATACGGCAGACTGGTGGTGTGGCCTTTTACCTCACCGACATTGTTGACTTCGTCCCTTATGAGTTCTATCCACTCCCGAGCCAACCAAGGGAGCTTATGGACCCGGTTACAAGAACTATTATTATTTAAACAAATTATGCACCTTATTATGTGTTGTACGTACCGGAGAAAATACAATCCATGAATGTTAATTATTAAATACTTCGTCAAACCATATAACACACACACCAGCAGTTTAAAACATATATATACTCAATTATTCTAATATACTAATTATTGGAGTAGTAGGCATGCTCCGTCATATGTTCAGTCTACCACTTGCTTGTCTTCTTGATCTAGACTCCAGATCATGTTAAGGTCTAGCTTTTTTTCTGAACATAGAAGGTCCCGAAGGACCTGTCGCTGCATTAAATAGGAAACAGAGGTACAGAGCAGTTTACATCAGGACCCAAGACCTAAAATAAATTACAACCAGGTCCCTAGATAATTGCAGGAAGGACCTCAAGACTAGAATCAGAAACGAGATCAGGTCCTTCCACTTGCTCGGGATCCACTTTGTCGTCGCCGGGGACGGTGCCGCTTGGGGCGGCGAAGCTGCCACGACACGCAGTCATGGGTTCCCCGCGCTGCACTACCTTAACTGCCGGCGCTACTGCCGGAGAGGAAGGAGGAGTGAGCCGGCTCACATGGGCGACTCTCAACAGGCTATGGTGGTCTCTATCGTTTTTAGCAGCAACATGGATAGGGACATGATGTTTGACTCATTAGTCTAGATAAATCTATTAAAATGCAAATGTAAAAAAAAATCTGTGTATATATCTGAACATTCTATGGTTGTACACAAAGTTTTATGGAAAAAGGACATTTTGAGTGGTGTGCGTAAAAAGACAAAACAAAATCTCCTGAATAGCTATTTTGGAGCACCAAAATTTGTCTTTTACAGAAGCCACAAAAAATATCGTTGCGTGCAAACATATATAGAATGTCTTAATTTACACCAGGATAATTTTTTCAAAGTCTATTAGACATTTCAAAGTATGTTTTTTAAGTAATGGATGCATCAAACATACAAGCGAAAATGTGTTTTCACACGGAGGGATGCTACATCAATATTGCGCCTACATTTTGCATGTGCTAAATATATGTTGCAAAACACGCTGTGCATATACCAGGGGATCGAGTGTTCTCTTCATCCGCCTCCATCACGCCCCACGCGTTCCTCTTAGGCTCGTTCGGTGCCTGTGTTTTTCTGTGTTTCGAAAAAGTGTTTTGAGGAGTGTTTTGGGTGAAAACACTTATCACCCAAAACACTACACAAAACCCCTTTCACCTAAAATACTTGTGAAAACACTTGTTTGAAGCACTGGGTTTACAAACTAGTGTATTCAAGTGTATTCAACACAAATGGATAAAAAATTAATATTTTTTAACAGTTTAAAATAGACTTTATCATAAATAAAAATCCGATCTTTTTAGCACACTAGAATAGATAGAAGTTCACTCATTACACTGAATAGATAGAAATTCAATAATTGGTACAGTTAGCTCAGTTCCACAAACAACAAATAGAGGAATTCAAGAGATGTAAGAGTGCAGATCCATGCAAATAAATAACATTTCAGCTCAATTCCAGAAGCAAATATCTTTAGACACCAAAGCTAAAGTCTTGCTAAAAAATAAATTATCCAGTATTGTTTCAGCTCAGTTCTAACAGTACATATCTTCAGGCCTTGTCCATGGCAACTTCAAGCACAGCACAAGGACAGCATGAACATAACTTTTCTCTGTTGGATAATTAGGCATAATTTTCACGATTAATTCCAGAATATTAAGCATGACGATAGTAGCTACTAACATGTGAAACTCAAACATACTAGATGTATTAATCAACATGAATAGTAGCAGGGCAAACGGTACAACATCCATCGGTAAACAGATCGAGATATGTCGCACGTACCGATCTGGTGAAGGTGGCGGTGGCGGTGTAGCAGATGACGTCGCAGCAGTAACGTTATTGATGACAATGTTGTTGATGACAGGTCGAAGTAGACGGTGTTGAAGACGACGGTAGGCAGCACCGCCCAAATTGGACGGAAGGCGACCCATGATGAAGAGCTTGAGCAGTCGCGCAGAGCGTTTCACAAAAACCTAATTCGCCCTCTCCCGTACATGATCGCAAAGGCGAGCGGTTCCGAAGACCTGCTCTCCCGTTTGCCGGTGCACGCCGGCGGACGAGATGGAGTAGGCTACAATGGCGGCGCAAGCAGAGAGAGGTGGAAAAACCCTAACTCATGTATTGGATGTGTTTATGCGGTAGCCGGGCAAGAGATTATATAGGCTCAGGAAACCCTACGCAACGTGGGCCACGCCCACGTCGCACAAACGTTTCGAGTCGGTTACAGATAGCCCACGATCCGGGAGCGGCCTGAACCGACTAACTGTGATGCGTCCATCTAGAACTTTGTTCGTTTTCCTGAACTGCAAAAAGAAAGGAAAGTCTCGGCTCGAGGCTCAATCCACTCACCACGATCGCGACGTGTCGAGTCGAGCGAGCAAGGAGGATGAGCGCGCGTGTACTACTCCTATTCTCACTCACTTACTAGTGGTGGAATAACCCACCTTATAAGGTGATCTAACTTCCTCCTAACTTTCCATGTGGGACTAAACTTCCCACCTCTTGCTCCGAGCGTCTCCGGTTGTTACTTCGACCGGCACCGGAAGTTGCTGCGAGCAGCGCCGGCCATTGCTGCTCTGAGCGGCTTCGGACGTTGCAGCGACCGCCACCTTGAGTTGGTACAAGCAACGCTGGACGTTGCTCCGAGCGGCGCCTAGCGTTGTTACGACCGGCACCCATCGGTGCTCCCAGCGGTGCCGGCTGTTGCTGCGACCGACACCCGAAGTTGCTACAAGCGGCGTCGGCCATCGCTGCATGCGGCAGCCGACCTTGCTGCAAGTGTTGCCCGACGAATTGGTAGGAGGCAACAAGCATTTGTAGTCAATGCTACTTCATGCGGTCATTGGTGCTGCCAGCGGGAGGCTGTGATGCTGCTAGGATTCTGGTGGTCTTCTCCAGTGACGTTTGGGTGATGCTACCATGGTGGACGACGATTGCTACCATGGTGGACGGCGATTGTTGCGACCAAGTGAGTCATGTGCTGCATGAGGTGTGGAGGCAGACCTCGCCGGAGCTGGACGATGACCTTGCCAGAGCTAGATATATACCACTCAAGGAGCAGGCTGACAGCACCCATGGCAATGGGTCTTGGAGCATCTGTCTGCATCAAGCGAGGATCCGAGTGCCTGATTTTCTTGCTTTTTTGGGTGGTGTAGGAGAGCTTCCCATGTGGTACTGGCTCTAGATGACACGTGTCGATTACTAGAGGCGGAAGATCCCCCGGAGCCGCTCAACAAGCCTCATATATGTTTTGGCATAGATATATATTTTCGGATACAGAGCGCCTTCCCATTTATTTAGATACTTGTAACAAATTTATTTCTAGGTCACATGTATCTTGGAGGTGCCCTATTACTTGTTTAGCTTACAAGTTTGTGAAAATGTCAAACAATACCCGAAGGAAAAGGCTCCCGTACAAACCAAGAATCTCGCTCACGATTATCTGTCCGTTAATTGAAGTGTGGGAAGTGATTAGCCAAGCAAAATGATGCTAAGGATAGTGCACCAAAAAGCCACGTGGACCAACTCGCGAACCAAACCCAACGGCACCCCAACCTAGCATCCTACGGCCATCAACTTCACTCTTCTGTTAGATTATTAGGCAATTTCCGTGTGAGTTTAATTACCGAAAGCAACATTACAGATGCACAAGCATACTTAACCATACTCATCAGACTAAGCACATGCATCAGATCTGAACATGGAACAAGTAGCAGTGCAAGGTATGAGAGGAAAAGCACGTACATCGCGACCGGGAAGGTCGCACCAGCAGCAGCACCACCACCACCATGGGTATTGTTGATGTCGCCCATGGTGTAGTCGGATCTGTCGATGAAGCAGCCGGGACATCGAAGAAGAGGACGAACAGTAGCGAGCAGTCGCGCCGAGACGCTCCCCAAAAACCTTATCGCCCGTCTCCCGGTGCAGGATCTCAACGGACGGAGTTTCGGAGACCTGCTCTCCCGGACGGCTGTGCACGCAATCTCCGGGATGGGAAAGACTAGAGAGTAGCGCAGCAAAAGGAACTTCACGAGAGAGAGGGACTAGAGAGTTCTGAGAACTGTGTATTTCTCTAGATCTGATCTGTCTCCTTGTATAGCCTGGGAAGCCAACCCGACCCGACCGCGTTGACACGCGTAGGAAGCCAAGGACACGCGGCGAGCATGCACATGTAGGCCGACACGTACCCAACACAGTTGGTGCACCAAGCAAAAAGTTTAGGCTTCCTTGAGTGTGTCTCGAACTCGAACTCGAGTCACGAAACGCGACGTGCGTGCGTGACGAGGCGAGGCGAGGCGAGGCGAGGCGGGGCGGGCGGAGGAGGAGGAGTGCGCGAGGGCTCTTTCTATTCTCACTCACTTGGAATGACTAGAACAGCAGCCCTTATATACCACTCCAACTCTCTCTCAACTAGCAATGTGGGACTAAACTTTGTCCCCCAAGGCTGTCCCAAGCTGCCAACGTGATGGGCCTTGAGATTTCAGGAATTGTAGACTATATGGGCTGCCTTACTGGGCTGCAGCCCATCTACATTCAACAATCCCCCACCAGATCTCATATGCACATCAGATGACACATTAGTTCCATTCACTGTTTAATATACATGCACTTCAGTGGAGACTGTTAAGTTGAACTTCCACTTAGGCAAGGTGCTACGCTTGACTACAACTGAACAATGGACTATGCCTTGAATTGTCAGTCTTTGTGCAGCAAGTTTCGCTCAATGCCGGCACGGTACTAGGCTGCCATAGCCTTCCCCTCGGGTGGAGCTTATAAGTCATACTCCTCGGCCTTTCATGAGCTTACTAGAGATTCACCCAAATCTCCCACACTATGACCAGTAGTGTCACTCATATAGGTGTGTTCTTCAAAAGATCGCCCTGTAGGACAGCGTCTTCGCTCATCAAGAGCCGCTCAGAACACATTAAGACATTGTCAACCTGCCTTACAGTAGCTATGAGAGAATTGCATCTGCAGCGGAGTGGGAGTATTAAATTTTCTCTCAACTCAGTTACTCCGGTTTGTTTTCCCAGGTCCTACTTCACGGAATTTCCGATCACATAGGTTGGGTTACCCCCTCGGCAACTCAAGTGGGTCTCAAACCCATCTCCATCGATGCAAGGTCTATCATATTTCTTGATAGTCCTTTTGTGAAAGGATCTGCCAGATTTTTAGCACTTTGGACATAATCCAATGCTATCACTCCGGAGTTCTTCAGTTTTCTGATAGACTTCAATCTCCTCTTGATATGTTTGGAACTTTTCATATTATCCTTAGAACTTTTCACTTTGACAATCACAGTTTGATTATCACAGTTCATGAGGATGGCCGGTATTGGTTTTTCAACCATAGGCAAGTCCATCAAGAGCTCACGAAGCCATTCCGCTTCGACAGTAGCTGTATCTAATGCTGTGAGTTCTGCTTCCATAGTTGACCTCGTTAAGATGGTCTGCTTGCAAGACTTCCAGGAAACAGCGCCACCACCAAGAGTGAAAACATATCCACTTGTGGCCTTCATTTTAGCATCAGAAATCCAATTGGAGTCACTATACCCTTCAAGTCCTCTTGGATACCCGGTATAATGAATTCCATAACTCATGGTTCCCTTTAGATAGCGCATCACTCTCTCAAGAGCATGCCAATGATCATCTCCCGGGTTGGCCACAAACCGGCTAAGTTTGCACACAGCAAACGAGATATCAGGCCTCGTAGCGCAAGCTAAATACATGAGTGAACCAATGATTTGAGAGTATCTCAATTGATCTCTAGTTGCCTTTTCATTCTTTCGAAGCAAGACACTAGGATCATAAGGCGTGAGAGAAGATTTGCAATCAGCATAACCAAATCTGCTCAACACCTTCTCAACATAATGAGATTGCACAAGTGTAATCCCATTATTCTCATCTCTCAATAACTTGATGTTCAATATAACATCAGCTTCTCCAAGATCTTTCATCTCGAAACACTGAGATAAGAAGGTTTTTACCTCCTGAATCACTTTGAGACTTGTCCCAAAAATTAGTATGTCATCCACATACAAGCATAGGACAACTCCCTCACCCCCACCATGGCGGTAATACACACATTTGTCGGCTTCATTGACAACAAAGCCCACAGATGTCAAAGTTCTTTCGAACTTCTCATGCCATTGTTTGGGTGCTTGTTTAAGACCATACAAAGATTTCTTTAATTTACACACCCTTCTTTCTTGACCTTGTAGTACAAAACCATCAGGCTGTTCCATGTAAATTTCCTCGTCCAACTCTCCATTTAGGAAAGGCGTCTTAACGTCCATTTGATGAACGAGAAGACCGTGTGAGGCAGCCAATGACAGTAGTACTCGGATGGTGGTCAATCTCGCCACAGGTGAGTAGGTATCGAAGAAATCTTCGCCTTCCTTTTGGGTATAGCATTTGGCTACAAGCCGAGCCTTGTACTTCTCAATAGTACCATCAGCTCGAAGCTTCTTCTTAAATACCCATTTACATCCTACAGGTTTGCACCCATAAGGACGCTCAGATAACTCCCACGTTCCATTAGCCAAGATGGAATCCATCTCGCTTTGAACCGCTTCCTTCCAGTAGTCTGCATCAGGAGATGCGAGAGCTTCTGAAACGGTAGTGGGAGTGTCATCCACAAGATACACAATGAAATCATTACCAAAAGACTTTGCAGTCCTTTGTCTCTTATTCCTTGTGGGAGCTTCATTGTTATCTTCATCAGAATCTGAACTCTCATCATCAGATTCCTCATCAGACTCCATAGGAGTTTCATGTATTGGATCAGATTCCCAACTAGACATGCCATGCATATCTCTCATAGGAAATATGTCCTCAAAGAATGTAGCATCTCTTGATTCAAAGATGGTGCCAACATTCATGTCGTCCACTCCAGATTTCACCACAAGAAATCTATAAGCAATGCTATGGGCAGCATAGCCAAGAAAGACACAGTCCACGGTTTTTGGTCCAAGCTTTCGCTTTTTGGTGATTGGCAAATTCACTTTAGCCAAACAGCCCCAAGTTCGTAGGTAGGAGAGTGTTGGTCTTTTCTTTTCCCATTCCTCATAAGGGGTAATCTCTTTATTCTTGGTTGGAACACGGTTTAGGACATGACACGAAGTCAATATAGCCTCCCCCCACCATTCCTTGGATAAACCCGAAACATCTAACATGGCGTTAACCAAATCTGTTAGAGTACGGTTTTTCCTTTCCGCAATCCCATTGGATTGTGGGGAATTGGGAGGCGTCCTCTCATGGATTATACCATGTTCCGCACAGAATAAATTGAACTCGTTAGAAAAGTACTCTCCACCACGATCGGACCGAACCCTTTTTATCTTTCTTTCAAGTTGATTCTCAACTTCAGCCTTATAGATTTTAAAGAAATCAAGAGCCTCATCTTTAGTTTTGAGGAGATACACATAACAGTACCTAGTGGAATCATCAATCAAAGTCATGAAATATTTCTTTCCACCTTTTGTCAACTCACCATTCATCTCACATAGATCTGAATGTATGAGCTCTAGTGGTGCCAAGTTTCTTTCCTTCGCAGGCTTGTGAGGCTTGCGAGGCTGCTTTGCTTGCACACAAGCATGGCACTTAGAGCCTTTGACAAAGGTGAATTTCGGAATTAAACTCATATCAGCAAGCCGCGTCATACAACCGAAATTAACATGACAAAGTCGTGAATGCCAAACATTAGTTTCATTAACACTAGTGCTTACATGGTTCACAACATTATCACAGAAGTCTTCTAGAGAGAAGCGCAACATTCCCTCACACTCATATCCCTTTCCAACAAAAGTTCCATACTTAGACAGTACAACTTTATTGGACTCAAACACCAACTTAAACCCATCTTTCATAAGACGGGAGCCACTAACGAGATTCTTCTTGATGGAAGGGACATGCAGCACGTTCTTCAGTTGCACGATCTTTCCCGAAGTAAACTTCAGATCTACCGTGCCAACACCACGAACAGTAGCATGTAACCCATTCCCCATCATTACTGAGGAACCTCGTGCCTGATAAGAGGTAAACATGGAGATGTCAGCACACACATGAACATTAGCACCTGTATCAACCCACCATTCCGTGGGCTGAAACACCGAAAGAACAGTAGGTAACATATTACCATACACTGTAGTTCCTTCCTCTGTGTTGCCAATGACCATGCTGACAGAATTTGAGTTCTGTCCAGCCTGACATTTCTTTCCTTTGCGTTGTGGACAACGATTGGCCCAATGGCCAGTCTCGCCACACACCCAAAGAAGGATCTTTCTTCTCCGTTTTCCCCTTCTTCTTGAAGTTGGTAGTCTGGGAGACTCCCTTATTCTTTCCCTTGGACTTGTGGGCATTTTTCTGCACCATATTGGCAGCAGAACGTCCCTCGGTTCCTCCAGTGTGTTTGTCTTTTGCCCTCGCCTTCTCCTCAACATCCAGAGAGCCCATGATATTCTCAACAGAAAACTCATGCCTCTGATGTTTCAGGGAAGTGGCAAAGTTCCTCCATGAAGGGGGGAGCTTAGCGACAATGCATCCCGCGACAAACTTGTCCGGTAGCACACACTTGAGGAGCTCAAGTTCCTTTGCCATGATCTGTATCTCATGAGCCTGTTCTACTACAGATCGGTTCTCAACCATTCTGTAGTCATTGAACTGCTCCATAGCATACAGTTCACCTCCGGCATCGGCAGCACCAAACTTAGCGTCTAGTGCATCCCACAGTTCCTTCCCATTTCGGATGTGCAGATAAGCATCAACCAACTTGTCTCCAAGCACACTTAGGACGGCACCCACAAAGATTACGGTGGCATCCCCGAACGCTTTATCCTCTTCAGGAGTAAAAGGACCTCTGGGAGTACCTTCCGCAACTCGATGCACGCCCATAGAAGTGAGCCACAAGAGGGTCTTACTCTGCCATCTCTTGAAATGAGAACCCGTAAACGGGCTCGGTTTAAGCGCAGCAGCAAAACCAGACGGTGAAAATTGCCTAAGCACATAAGGTTTTTGGATTGTTAGATTATTAGGCAATTTCCGTGTGAGTTTAATTACCGAAAGCAACATTACAGATGCACAAGCATACTTAACCATACTCATCAGACTAAGCACATGCATCAGATCTGAACATGGAACAAGTAGCAGTGCAAGGTATGAGAGGAAAAGCACGTACATCGCGACCGGGAAGGTCGCACCAGCAGCAGCACCACCACCACCATGGGTATTGTTGATGTCGCCCATGGTGTAGTCGGATCTGTCGATGAAGCAGCCGGGTCGTCGAAGAAGAGGACGAACAGTAGCGAGCAGTCGCGCCGAGACGCTCCCCAAAAACCTTATCGCCCGTCTCCCGGTGCAGGATCTCAACGGACGGAGTTTCGGAGGTCTGCTCTCCCGGACGGCTGTGCACGCAATCTCCGGGATGGGGAAGACTAGAGAGTAGCGCAGCAAAAGGAACTTCACGAGAGAGAGGGACTAGAGAGTTCTGAGAACTGTGTATTTCTCTAGATCTGATCTGTCTCCTTGTATAGCCTGGGAAGCCAACCCGACCCGACCGCGTTGACACGCGTAGGAAGCCAAGGACACGCGGCGAGCATGCACATGTAGGCCGACACGTACCCAACACAGTTGGTGCACCAAGCAAAAAGTTTAGGCTTCCTTGAGTGTGTCTCGAACTCAAACGCGACGTGCGTGACGAGGCGGGGCGGGCGGAGGAGGAGGAGTGCGCGAGGGCTCTTTCTATTCTCACTCACTTGGAATGACTAGAACAGCAGCCCTTATATACCACTCCAACTCTCTCCCAACTAGCAATGTGGGACTAAACTTTGTCCCCAAGGCTGTCCCAAGCTGCCAACGTGATGGGCCTTGAGATTTCAGAAATTGTAGACTATATGGGCTGCATTACTGGGCTGCAGCCCATCTACATTCAACATCTTCGTGGCATTTGTCGGACGCCAAATTAACAACACCCAGTTTATACGAGTCAACTTGGTAGCACACATGAATTTGTTTTTGAGCACTTAGTCTTGACACATGGGCCGGGTCCACTAGGGTGGACTCACGAGCATCCGTCCCATAGTTTAAGTGATACGAAAATCATATGATGATGGTGCGCATGTACCAAACATGCAACCCTACCGTCTCATCTACTACTGCCTCTTTATTTTAGAGCTAGAAGAAGTGCAGCAAAGATCCAAAGCACGCCAACCCTTGTCGTTGGATCACGAGGTCGACATGTGCCAACCATTGGACGCACCAATATATCCATGCCCACCCGAGTTGTTAGCGAGGACCGATGGGACTTCGTGGAGTGATACTGTTAAGTATCTTAAAGAGATCAGCCGGTTAAAACTGCATGAAGAATAAGCAAAAGGTATCGATCTGTACGGAACTCAAGAACTAGCAGCTCATGTGTACGTGCAACCTGATCGATGAGTTGACCCAAAAACAATGCCCATGCCCTGCTGTTGTGCTGGGAACGCAATGATGTGGCAGCCAGATGCAAGTACATGGTTATTTTATTTTTCTAGATAAAAAGTATGTATTAATATCACATAAATACCAATTACAACGGGTATTTGCACCAAGAAATGCCATAAGACATCAAGAATACAGATAGCAAAAAAAAATTGCCACGGTGATCAATTACTGGCATTAGCAGTACTCTAACCACTACCAAAGACAACACCCCGAGTATACAAAAAATTCTCCAAAAACAACGGCTCTAAGAAGGAAACAATATACAAGCGTTGTTGTCGTCTGATGAAAGATCATATGTTTTCACGTGGAGAAATCCCGAGTTTACAAAAACAATGTCTTCCACAACCAATGAAAGTCAAACTATGCAAATCGAAACTCAGTACTCGAGAAGCACCACCAAAAATGTAGTCCTTCAAGATTGCCGCCCCCGCTCGTCGAGGCCATTGCAGCAAGTCACCAAACACCCGACACGTAGGTATTTCGAAATGAACATGAACATCGCCCCGCAAGCTGTACATTAGCTTGTGAAGCATAGTGTTCCTCGATCCAATACTCCCCTCCGGCATAGCTTCCGGTCCTCCAATTACAGCCGCGCGCCACACTTACTTCACGTAGGAAAGGTGTATAATTAACAAATTGACATCTCAATTAAGCCGTACGTGATGCATGTTCCAGCATTTGTGTCCTAGCCGAATGAAATGATCAAATGATTATCTTTGCAATCAAATGGACTCGGATACATTTAGATATCTGATTCAATGGCACAAATGTAGACGATTTTATTGCATAGAAGAGAACACATGCATGGACGGGTTGTACAGATGGGCGGCATGCAGCTGGGAAGGACATACAGATCCTCGGATCAAAACTGTGAACACGCACACGACCTACTTACAATTCTCAAAATTAAACGAACTGTCAAGGACGACCAGAATCAAATTGTCTACCAATTCACCAAGATTTACCGTCGGACAAGAGGGAGGAGAACAGCTTCTTTCCCGGATCCCTCTTATTCTTCTTCCTCTTGATCTGCATGCCGCACCGTACGTGCAAACGCGCAGATCGATCAGTGATTCAGTCAGTGGCCCGGCGGCCCGGTGGGGTAGTCCGGCGTGGCGGGCACGCTGCCGTGGGGGTTGGTGTTGGCCTTGGGTTCGTCGTAGTCCATCACCGTCGACACCATCCCCTGCTGCTGCTCCTGCAACCGGACGCCGCCGTGGAGGGGACGCCGCCCGGAGTGTCCCGCGGCCCTCAGCACCTGCACCTTCCTCCCCTCCGCCACCAAAACCGGCCCTGCAGAGCCCATCCATCCATCAGCAGGCGGACGCGAGACGTCAGTTAGTCTTTTACCAAATTGACGTGACGCAGGGGAGGGCATTGATCTTGCAAATAACGTGTGTGTACCTTGCGAGAAGGAGAGCGCGAGGAGAGCGGCGACGAGGAGGATGGCGAGGAATCTCGGCGTGGCCATAGTGGCCGGAGTGACAGAGAGGAGAAGGAGGGGGTTACAGATGAGGAGAGCGGGGAGAGAAGGAGCAGATAGGATCGAGGAGGAAGAAGGATGCCGACATGCCGTGGTTTCGTGGGCTTAAAATGAGGCTTTCGGAGGCTTCGAAACCGCCGGGGTCGCCTTCGTAAGCAGCAGCAGCCCGGGTCACGCCCCCGCCTAATTTCGTGTGCCACTGCCAGCTGGGGCCCGCAGCGGCGGAAGAATTGAGAAAAAGAAAGGAAACTCAGATGGACTCCTGTCACTACTCCTGGATGTATGTACACGTTGGTCTAGTATGATGTGAAGCCTCCCTTTACTTGTTCGACTAGAAGTGACATGTCTAGACACACACGTATCGTTGCATAGTCACAGGACATTCCGCAGGTACTCCCTTCCTTTGAAAATAAGAGAGTACTTAATTTTTTTCTAGATATAAATATGTTTACAAGTTGAAATGCAGCTAGATTATATCTAGATAAATATGTCCAATGAGTATCGTGATTTGGAAGAAAAGGAACCGGGGAATTTGATTATTTGCCACACCCCGCGGCACTCACATGGAACCATGTTAACATGTGCCACAACAAAGTGTGTGATGCAGCCGCGAACCACTCGATTGCGCTCTCTCAACATTGGTCATATTGCGTTGGTCCGTGACACCAACACCGGAATCCATTACGAGGTTGGTATGTCCACCTGCAATACCGCCTTCAACATGGTCCTACTACTCCACTGCAAGCCCCTTTGTGAGCTCGTGGAGACCTGTTGCCTGCCAAAACCCACCGCGAGCAGCGATGAGCAACACGAAGAGCCGGGAGGCTCCCAGAACTACTGGTGGGCCCTGGTCCCTCGGGCAACGGCCCGCAAAACTCCGGCACACGTCCTGGCTGTTGCGAGGGCGTGCCACCTAACCTATACCTGGTCAGGAAGGTGATGGATTGCTTCGATTAGTTTCCTGCATGGCAGACACGTAAACATTAAATCCGAGCCTCGATCGGCTCTTAGGTTACCCTGTGAATCGGCTCAAGGAGCCGATCGACTCATGGTTCGTATTGGATCTACGATAACATGGGGGTCCTGCTTGATCAATACTAAGTTAAATCAATCTACGACAGTCTAGGGTTTTCACCGCATAACTGGAACATCCTACACGTAGTTGAGCCTGACAGATACGAAAGATAACAGAAAACTAGTCCTAGAAGAGGCCTAAAAACCAACACAAAGTCGATTCCCGGAACAACTCGTCTTGGATCGGCAAACCGTACCTTACGCACTACTGGATCGTTCAACCCGTTTGCAAGGCCTAACCATGCGGATATCAAACTAATCCTTGGAGAACAAGGAACAACCATAACAGATCAAATCTACTAAATAAAGACTAAGCAAGATGCTGCCCTTACACCTAAGATAGGTGCAAAGGCAGCTAGATATGTAGGGGCAGCGTAACTAAGCAAACATACCGGAAAAGTATCGATGTTAGCCCTAACACATCTATGTTAACGGCGTTGCTCGCCATCAACAAGGCTTCAGTACGAGCAACACAAAACAAACGAATAAACTGATACTGCTCAGATCGCAAGATGCGATCTGGGCAGCATGGCGCTTACCCAGAAGAAACCCTCGAAACAAGGGGTGGCGATGCGCCTAGATTGTGTTTGTTGTGAACGTGATCGTCCTCCTTTCTCAATAACCCTAGGTACATATTTATAGTCCGTGGACTTTCTATCTTTGGAATAAACCTAACTGTGTACGAACTAAACTCTATCTCTTAATTCTAAACTTAAACGTGATCTACCATAATGTACAGATACACGGGCAATCTAGCCCAAACTCTCGTACAAGGCCGATTCAGAAACATTTTACGTGCATATCCTCTAAGCCCATCTCAATCACGGCCCATCTCCTTATTTGGCTAAAAACCGGTGATAACACATGCCCCCTGGTTTTGGCAATAATAATTCCAAAACCACTCCGTTTTTTCCTTCACCGGTTTACGCGTTGCAGAGCAGAACCGCTACAGTGCCCTTCCATCACGATGCCTTGTCTTCTCAACTTCTCCGCAGTGCACGATTTGATAGTTTTGGCACCGCATCCTCGAAAACTGCCACAACATTGAAGCATCTCCACTATATCCCCTTTATTTAATCGCATCCGAGCAGTTCGCCTCCTCATCCCCTTACTCCACATTAGCAATCGAAGCCCCCTCCTCTGCAACCATGGCCTCCTCCTCCTCTGCCTCTTCGGGTCTCTCCTTCCAATCTTCCTCCTCCCGTGAGCCGACGCCGGAGTACGACCCGATAGCGGCGTACGAGGCCCTCGCCCCACGGCATTGGGACGAGGCAGATTGGGACTTCGCCGTCGAGTCAGAGGAGGGCGAACCCCTGACCGACGGGGAGGACAACCTCCAGTTCCTCGTTGACGGGGAGCTGGAGGAAGAGAGCGATGACGGCGCCTTCTCCTGGGGCGACAACACCTCCACCGAGGAAGAGGATGAAGCGGAGGACAACACCTCCTTCGACGAGTACCCGCCGGCGAAGCGCTTCCGCGCCGGGTCGGATGACAACGACGACGACGACGAGGAGGAAGAAGAAGCCCCTGCCGACGGCTTCAGCAGCAGCGACGAGGACCTCGCCGGCAGCAGCACCAATGGCAGCGAGGACGGCGACGACGAGGGCAGCGACGGCGGCGATAGCGCCGGCCCCTAGATTAGGGACTGCTAGAATAGGGCTAGTAGTAGTACATTAGGTGGAAGATCTCTCTTTTGTGAGCAATCGGCTCTTCTTGTAAAAAACCCTCTTCATCAATGAAGAATGCTTCCATGTCGATTTTGCCGATTGTCAAAGTAGGTCAACGCAAAAAGAGCCGATAGCAACGCATCGGTCTTTTACCATAAAACGCCAGCAAGGTCAGACTTCAAACGGTAACCTGCGACCCTCGTCCAAAGGACCAAACTCAGATCCCCAATTTCCCATCGAACAGATTCAACTCGCGGCAGCGCGAATCCCAGATCCCCAACCGCGCAGATTCATCTCCGCAAGCGAATCAGATGGCGGAATCGTCCAACACCAACGCAATGGTCTCTGGCCTGAAGGTAATCTTTAACTGCTCCTCGCCATCCGAGCCTAGTGTTAGAGTTAACAGCAAACATCTGAATTAATGCCTCATTTCATCATTAATTTTAGGTACCAGACATTCTGTTGCCGCATCCTTCTCTTCCAAATTCTCTCTGTCTTGGCCCCCGTTCTGTCGAGAGCCCTGCCCATCCGATTTCTTGCGAGGCCAATAGGATTCCCTTCGTGAACCAAAACTTAGATCTAACCTCATGGGCCGACTGCTTACGAGCCTGGCCTAACCCTCCTGAAGATTGGGTTTCCTGATATAATAGAGTATCCAAAACTCACCAATCCACATGGGAAACCACAGGCATAGCCGATGCTCTGTCCTTATCGTTGTCTCCCCTTGAGAAGCATGAAAATCTTCTAAAAACCATCGGCTACTTCTGGTCTGATGCTCTGAATTGCTTCATGTTTGGGCACGGCCCCATGACACCAACTCTGCTAGATGTGATGATGATCACTGGCCTAGACGTCACATCCCCCAGACCCTCTGCTTTTATGCTGCCAAAGGTTCCTTTCAAACTCTCTTCCAAAACAGAGTGCACAAACTGGGGTGCTTACCTTCAACGCCACATGAAAAGTAAAGGCCATGTAACAGAGAAAGAACACACGGCCTTCCTGAATTTCTGGTTGGAACACTTCATATTCTATGGCCCTTCACTTGCTCCGACCAAGAATTATCTTTCTTTGGCCTATGAACTCGCCAGAGGCACCCAGCTTGGCATCAGCAAACTGTTCCTTGGAGAGGTCTATCGATATCTCCAACTAATGTCTGTCAATTTGTTTTCCCAAAAGACAGTCAAAACAGGAGGTCCCTGGTGGTTTATTCAGCTATGGGCTCAGCTGTATTTCCAGAACCACATCCCAAACTTCCCACTTTTGGCCACTTGCACCTTTCCGGATACTAACGGGAAACAGATTCGATGCACTAGCTATGGCCAAGCTTTATATAGCCTTCCAGGTAGTAAACTGATCCCCAAGGAAACATCAAAGTGGTTCAGCATTTTCTTCCAAGGCCTGGACAATCCTCTCTTCTTCCCTTACACGGATTCTGAAATTTTTGAAAATCCAGTCTCCTTCAGGCCAGACAGCTTTGCCGATGACACCAGCACCCGACAATTGTATTCCACCATGATCCGTCCCTGCTTCCTTCCAGTTGGCATGAGCACCTCAAACAGAATAATCAAACCTGGTTATGAGTCTTATCAGCCGGTCGTAGCAGCCTGGCAGTTTGGTCTTGGGCAAGTGTCTCCCCACTTCTTCCTCCACCACTTAACAGAGAGCAGAGCTGATTTGCCCGATGTCCTTACCGGTCAGAGGTGTTACTCTTTCTTTGATGCTCTAGCCATCCCAGTCCCTAACAACCTCTCTTTCACCTCATCAACCTATGGTTTTGAGACCTGGTGGTCAATGTGGAAAACTCATGCCTTCAGGAGAGCTCTGGGACCGTTGCTAAAACAACTTGACGCTGAATATGATATCCCTGCAGAACAGGTACCACCACTCGCAAATTTTCTTCAAATGGCTTACAATGATTTTTTATAACCTTGCTCTGTCTTCTTGCAGCAACAAGATGGTCCAGAACCTGCACATGATGACGGCTCCCCCTTTGAATTCCTCCCACCAGCTCCGGTGGTCCTCTTCTGCAAAAGCTCGCCACCCTTGAAAAAGGTTGTGATGCAGAGCCAGCAGATTTCACCAAAATCGGCTTCCAAGAGCAAAGTATCTCCCGGGCCAGCTGCCCCCTGAGCCCCAGTCAAAGCGAGAACGGCGGTGAGGAAAGTAGCTGCCAGGAAAACTTTGAAGCGTCGGATTCCTTCTCCTGATCAAGAGTGCTTGCACGTACGTTGATCCATGCCTTGACTGATTTCATCTATCCTTATAGGCTTCTGCAAACATGCTTGTGCTTACTAACTCTTCTTTTATAGGCCTCCACTGAAGACAACTCCAGCGAGGAAACACAATCCAGTCGAGGGGATTCGAGCTCAGGCAACTCTGGGAGAGTTACCACGCAGAGCCAGCCAGATTTGCCACCATCGGCATCCAGGAAAAGGCCAGTTCCTGAACCTGTTGCCTCCCAAGCTCCAACCAAAGCGGGGCAGGGCGGTCTACGCACAAAGAGCCGATGCATCAAGAGAGCTCGAAAGGAACCGCAAGCCCCTTCATCGAACCAAGAGGCTTCAAATGTAATTACCCTCCAACTCTCCCCGGCTCATCTCTCATGCTAACTCATTGCTGCTCACCTCGGATCACCACCTTTTTTGCAGACTGATGACACTTCTAGTGGGGAAGTCGAGGAAGTACTGATGCCCTCCGCAAACCTGAATCCAGTAATCCCTAAAGGTGCCGTCGACAAGGCCGCCAATGTGGCCAAGTCCCCAGCAGAAACACAAGAGCCGACTATCTCGTCATCGGCTGTCTCCCTGGTTTTAGGAGAGGTATGCTCCTTTCGTTTGGCTTACCCTTCCCTTTTGCTGCATACTGACGCTGCTTTTGTTTGTCAGGGTTGTGACCTCTCTGGCTTGCTATCGTTCGATCCTGAATCCATCGAACCAGCTCCTTCTACGGCATGCGATGAACCAGGACCTAGCGCTATCCTTGGTCAATTCCAGCGTCTCAAAGCCCTGCTTTCCTCCCCGATCGAGACGTTTGTCGAAGACCCCGAGGAAGTGAAGAGCGTTCTTGAAGAAATCCAGCCCCACCTCCCGGTAACGTTGCAGGTGAAACTCTGGCCAGTTGTGACTCTGTCTGCCTACAGGTCAAGGGTGAAGTTGGCTCGTCAGAGAATCGACCTACGCCACGCCCAACTTCCGTTGAAAGCCGATATTGCAAACAAATGTCAGCGGCTCAATGAGAAAAAGGCGGCCTTAGATGCCAAAACTGACACCTCTGTCAGCACCGCCGAACTTGAGACCTTGCGAAAGGAGTTGGAGGACCTTGAAGAGAGGGTCCGGGCAACCAAACAGCTTATTCACGATAAGGAAGCTCTTATTGCTCGCTCCCAAGAGGAAGCAGAAGGCCTCAAGGCTCAACTGAAAACTGATCTGGCAGAAATACGTGCCCTGAACAAACAGTTAGTGACGGGCAAGGACGAGGATGACGAGGCCGAGATCGCCGAGGTGGATCGTGTCCGTGCTGACGCCCTCCGTGCCTTCGAGGCATTCCTTCAGTAGAGTCTATCCATGTAACCTGATAACTGTTCGTAACTGTTTGTACCTCTAGAGTCGATGGCTGTGCATCGGCTTTTTAGTCTGAAGTCGATGTCTGTGCATCGGTTGTACTTTGCGTCCTGTTGCTTCGTATGTTTTTTCTAAAGTCGACGTCTGTGCATCGGCTGTGCTTTGTATGTATATTTTTACTGGCCGATTTCATGCATCGGCCCCCATATTTCATTGTCCGTCATCCCACATGCTTGGGAAATATTTCTTGAGATGCTGACCATTGACGGCCACTGGGAATTTAACACCGTTCAGCTCCTCGAGCATGTATGCATTACCCTTTAAAACTTGGTCGACTCTGTATGGCCCGTGCCAATTTGGAGACCATTTACCATACATTTTATCCTTAGTCCCCAATGGCAATACAGCTTCCCAAACCAGATCACCAACGTGGAACTCCTTTGGTCTCACCTTCTTATTATATGCGCGAGCTACCTTGGCTTTGTTTTCTTTAATTTTCTCAAGCGACCACAGTCTAAGTTCCGTTAGATCCTCAATATTATCACTCATCAGGACTGCATATTCTTCAGTTGTTAAATCATTCTTAAACGTAATACGTCTCGACCCAGCCGTGATTTCCCAGGGTAACACGGCTTCTTGTCCATAGACCAGATGGTATGGTGAGGTTTTTATCGCTCCATGAAATGACATGCGATAAGCCCACAAAGCCTCTGATAAAACCTCGTGCCAACGTCTAGGGTGCTCATCAACTTTCCTCTTAATCAGCTTGATAAGGCTCTGGTTGGACGCTTCAGCTTGTCCATTTGCTTGAGCATAGTATGGAGATGATCGGATCAACTTAATTCCCATGTCCTCGCAGAACTTTCTAAACTCTTTAGAAATGAAGACCGAACCTCCATCGGTCGTGATAGTCTGGGGAATCCCGAATCTATGAATGACATGTTCTTTCACGAAATTGATAACATCTTTCGACGACACTGACTTCATAGGGACGGCCTCCACCCATTTAGTGAAGTAATCTGTAATGGCCAAAATCCACTCATGGCCTTTGCTCGATGGAGGATTGATTTTGCCGATCATATCCATGCCCCAACCTCGAAATGGCCAAGGCTTGATGATGGGGTTCATTGCTGATGCGGGTACCATCTGAATTTTCCCAAACTTCTGACACGCTTGACACCCTTTATAGTACTTAAAACAATCCTCAAGCATGGTGGGCCAGTAAAACCCCGATCGCCTGATCAACCATTTCATCTTATGAGCCGATTGGTGAGTTCCACAGGCGCCTTCGTGTACCTCGTGTAAGAGCCGATTTGACTCGGCTGGTCCCAGACATTTGAGAAGTAACCCTTCCAAAGTCCTGTAGAACATGTCATCCCCAATAAGGACATACTTCATGGCCTTGTACCTTATCCGTTTAGGTGCCCCCCGAGCCGGATCTTTCAAGTAATTGAAGATATCGGCTCTCCAGTCATCCGGTTCCAGGAACTGTACCTGAACATCGGCTCCACCTGCTACGTCCTTGTAGCCTGATGCCATCTGTGCGAGATCGTTCGCCTCGGTATTTTGCGACCTCGGGATCCAATTGAAGTTTATGTACCTAAATTGTGCCATCAGCTCACGGCATTGCATCCATAATGGGAAGAGCGACTCGCTCTCACATTTGTATTCCTCCGTGAGTTGGGAAATCACTAATTTTGAGTCTCCAAAAAGTTCCACTGCTTCTGCCCCGGCTTCGATAAGCAACTCCATTCCCTTGCGTATTGCTTCATAATCAGCGACATTGTTGGTGCAAGGGGTAGATAGCCTGATGGAGAAGGAATATGTTGCCCCCCGGGGCGACACGAGTAGAATGCCGATGCCGCAACCATCATCACAAGCCGATCCATCGAAAAACATGGCCCATGCACGTACAGACAGTGCTGCTATATCAGTGTTGATTCGTTCAGCAATAAGATCGGCCAACGCCTGTCCCTTGACGGCTTTCGCAGGCTGATACCGGAGATCAAATTCCGATAATGCAAACATCCACTTACCGAGTCGGCCTTTCAGCACAGGAGCCGACAGCATATGTTTGATGACATCTGATTTGCATATGATGACAATTTCCGCTGACAGAAAGATGTGACGAAGCTTGGTGCAGGTAAAAAATAGGCAGAGGCACAACTTCTCGATCTCAGGGTACCTAGTCTCTGCATCCAACATCCTTCTGCTGAGGTAGAAAGCAACTCTCTCCAGACCATCATAAACTTGCACCACCACTGAGGCGATGGAAGTGTCAGCTACTTACAAGTAAATATAGAATGGTATGTCCTGCTGGGGCGGAACCAACACAGGTGGCTTCGTTAGATATTATTTAATCTCGTCGAACGCTCGCTGTTGCTCTGCCCCCAGCGAAACTCCTCATCAGATTTAATTTTACCAATTCCATGAACGGCTCGATTCGCCCTGACAGATTGGAGATGAACCTTCTGACGAAGTTGATTTTGCCGATGAGACACTGGAGTTCCTTCTTCGTGGTAGGTGGCTGCATTGTTCGCACTGCCTCCTGACTTTTCAGGCCGATCTCAATTCCGCGTTCATGAACCAAGAAACCCAAGAATTGACCGGCCGTTACACCAAAAGCACACTTCTTTGGATTCATTCTTAGCCCGAATTTTCTAGTTCGGTCCAGGATGCGTCGCAAATCCTCCAAGTGTCCTTCAACGGAAACAGACTTGACTACCACGTCATCAATGTAAATCTCCACCAACTTGCCGATCAGATCATGAAAGATGTAATTCATGGCTCTTTGGTATGTTGCGCCGGCATTTTTCAGTCCAAATGTCATGACTACATATTCAAACAAGCCCACCAAACCTGGTACTCTGAATGCAGTCTTATGTATATCCTCTGGAGCCATAAAAATTTGGTTATAGCCGGCATTGCCATCCATGAAACTTAAAACCTTATGACCAGCAGCTGCATTGATCAATGTCTCTGCTACCGGCATTGGATACTCATCCTTTGGAGTGGCTCTATTGAGATCCCGAAAATCTATGGCGACGCGCCATCGGCCGTCCTTTTTCTGTACAGGTACGATACTAGAAATCCACTCAGCATACCTGCATGGCCTGATGAACCAGGCCTTCAACATTTTCTCGATCTCTTTCTTGACTTCTTCTAAAATTTCGGCCTTCATCTGTCTTGCTCGCTGCTGGAACGGCCGAAATCCTTTCTTAAGAGGGAGCCGATGCTCAATGATGCTCCTGTCTAACCCGGGCATCTCTGTGTAATCCCAGGCAAAACAATCTGGGTATTCTTTCAACAGAGCTATCATCAGGCCCCTCAGATGAGGATCTAACTTTTTGCTGATAAATGTTGGTCGTGGCTTATCCCCAGGACCAATGTCAATCTCTTCTAGCTCATCAGCCAATGTAAACCCATACCCTAGCTTTCCATCGCCTGCTAGATCGATGCTGAACACAGGCAAAACGTATAGTGAGGATAACTTGGGCCGATTGCTGGAATCGGCCCCCTTTTTGATTGCATTACTCAATGAAGGTTTACAACTTATTTGTGCTCTACTGCGGGAGGGAGTCTCCCTACTACGACTACGTGACATGCTTGAGGTGAGATCATTGCTTTTTATTTTTTGGGGCCGATCGCAAGGATCGGCCTTGCCACGTACGTCCATTGATTTTGCTCTTGCTACTCTGTCAGGCCGGTGGATAAGACCAGCCTCACCCCGTTTTTTGTAGCTTCGATGCGCTCACAGCCGTCCAAACTGACTCCAGAGATCGGCTCTTGGTCTTCTGCGTCCCAAATATTCATGCCAGCTATTGAGATCTCGACTGAGTCACCTGCATGAACTACCTCCACTTCATCTCCATCCCACTGTATCAGGCATTGGTGCATTGTGGATGGAATGCAGCAGTTGGCGTGAATCCAATCCCTCCCTAGCAGGACAGCGTAGGTGCTTTTGCTGTCGACGATGAAGAATGATGTAGGGATGGTTTTTCGGCCCACGGTTAGATCCACGTTCAGAACGCCTTGCGTTTCTGATGCTTGGCCGTTGAAGTCGCTTAGTGTGACGTTGGTTTTGATCAGATATGCGTTAGAGCGACCCAAACGCCGTAGCATGGAGTATGGCATTATATTGACTGCCGCTCCCGTGTCAACCAACATCTTGCTGACGGGCTGCCCGTTGATATAACCTCTTAGGTACAGGGCCTTCAAATGCTTGTAGCTCTTCTCTCATGGCTTTTCAAAGATAACTGGCCGTGGACCGCAGTCAAACTGTGCTACCGGCGCTTCTTCGGCTCTTGGAGCACAAAACTCTGACGGAAGTATGAACACCATATTTGTGCCAGCCGATGCCTTCTCATCGGCTTTCATTTGTTTGGGGCACCATTCTTTCTTCTGTGGACGAATCTCTGCGTCCAAAGTTTGCTGAATTTTCACGGCCAGATCGGGCCGCGCTTTCCTCAACGTGTGCAGGTATTGCGCCTCGGCTTCTTCCAAGCTACGTAGCCGCTGAACCCTACGCTTTTGGGAGTGACTGAGTCCATCAGGGCACCACCTTGGCCGGTGGTATCTATCTTCTTCTTCATCTTCTAACTCCTCGAAATCTTCCTCTCGAGATGACTCAGCTCGTCTGTTTTGAGATGGGAGAGGCCCTAGACGCTTGAACACTGAAACCTCACCGGTGTCCTCCTTCTGCTGTCTACATTCCGGGCAGTTGTCGATTGTAGGCAATCGGCTCATTCCTGAATCCCAGCAGTGCTTAAAGAAAGGACAATCCCAGTGTCTGTCCATGTCTTCCTGTTCTCCTGACCTTCCCTTAGCGCGGTGCTCATATTCTTCGTCGTCTCTATCATAACGATGATATTTTCTGTTGTCTACATCAGACCGACGATATCTCTCGTCATCTACGTCGTACCGCCGGCATCGATCGTACTGACGCTCATATTTGTTAAGGAGATGCGCGGAGAGCGGTCGTTGATACCGCACGTTTCTCACTTGTTCCTCGGTGATGTACCGTTTGTCATCATATCGGGGCCAGTCGCGTGGGCCGGCCTCCTCCTTTTGCTTGCCATGGGAGTGACCGGTTTCTTCTTTATCCCTGCTATGGTGGTATACAGGCCCTGCCATGTTAACATCGAACGAGAAATCTGGCTGACGCCTCACGGAGTGATTGCATTCCACCATGTTGACGACAGGAAACGGTTGCGTGTACACTTTCATGGCAAACTGACCAAAGATCAGACGGCCTTGTTCTATCGCCATTTGGATCTGCCGACGCAACTCTTTGCAGTCATTGGTGATATGGGTAAACAAGTGATGCCACTTGCAGTACGGTCTTCCGTTCATCTCTTGCGCCGTAGGGATTTTATGGCCTTCGGGTAACTTCAGTTGTTTTTCCTTAAGCAATAAATCGAATATCTGCTCAGCTTTGCTTATATCAAAGTCAAACCCTTTTGCAGGCCCTTGTTGTTTCGCCCATTTGCAGGACACGGGATTTGCCCCCCCGAGCCCACTCAGCCACGGCTAATTCCTGGTCTTCTGCAGAGTCCCCAACTTCTTCTGTCTCGACCAGGCCTATCGGGCGTTTGAACTTGTCTTGGTACAATTCTGGGTGACGCTGCTCAAACAATGTTAATTTCTGGGCCATGTGCGCCAGTGAATTGTATTCCGCTTGGAAAGCCAGATCCTTGATCGGCGCTGCGAGGCCCAGAACTGCCAGTTCGACTGCTTCTTTCTCATTTAAACGAGCCGAATAACATCGGTTCTTGACAGTCCTGAAACGCTGAATGTATTCTGACACCGTTTCTCCCCGCTTCTGCCGCACCTGCGCCAAATCGGCAATGCCAGCCTCGGTAGCTTCTGAGTGATATTGAATATGAAACTGCTCTTCCAGCTGCTTCCACGTCCGGACTGAATCTGGTGGCAACGAGGTGTACCACCCAAAAGCTGGTCCCGTGAGAGATTGCGCAAAAAACCTTACACGTAACGGGTCTGATGCTGAAATCATGCCCAACTGTGCCAAATATCGGCTCACATGCTCAATTGAACTAGACCCTTCTGATCCATTGAACTTTGAGAACTCAGGGAGCCGATACTTGGGCGGCAGTGGAATCAAATCATATTCGTTGGGGTACGGCTTGGAATAGCCGATTGTTCTCCTCTTTGGCACGATGACGAACTGGTCTCTCAAGATTGTACTGATTTGTTCTACGGTATGGGCTGCAGGGGCTGAGCTTTCATGACTCGTTCCGGTGGCATATTTGGCTAGCCACGCCTGTTTATCGGCGTCCGCTCCAGAAATCCCTCCTGATGCTCCAGAAATCCCTCCTGCTGCAATCTGGTTCGTGCGCGCCAAGTTATTGCAGTCCGGCACGTACGTGCACATGTATCCATGCGGGATTTCTTTATGCGGTTCATGCAGGAACTGGTAATCACTAGGATCGCCTCCAATCTTGTAGACGACATATGCCGGTGAACCCGGCGGCTCTGGAACTGCAAGCGAGAATGGCAGCTGCGGTCTGGTCTGGAACGGTATTTCCCCCTGGTGAGTTCCTAGGGCAGGCCCTGACGGAGAGTACTGATGCTTCATGATTTCCTGAACCACGCGAACCGCAATGCGCTCGAAAGCGTTCACCAAGCTCTCAGAATGACGGTGTAGAGAATGAGCCACCATGTAATTAACTTCCTGGCGCAGAGCTCTGGTGCGTTCCTCCGAAGGGATAGACAGATCTACTTCATCGAGAGCGCCTTCGGGTGAGAACCCTTTCCACCTGATGCCATGTTTACGGGTCCTCTCGAAAGAGCCGATGAGATCGGCTTCGAAGACAGCTTTAATCTCATCATACTTCTTCTTGTGCTCCTCAGGCAGCTCTTCGTATGTGATGGGTGCTTCCGCCATCTCAGCTGCAGATGTTGACGCAGTTGCTGTAGATGTTGACGCAGTTGCTGTAGAATGTCCCACTGGGCGTGCCAGAATGTGTTGCCTGCCAAAACCCACCGGCGAGCAGCGACGAGCAACACGAAGAGCCGGGAGGCTCCCAGAACTGCTGGTGGGCCCTGGTCCCTCAGGCAACGGCCCGCAAAACTCCGGCACACGTCCTGGCTGTTGCGAGGGCGTGCCACCTGACCTATACCTGGTCAGGAAGGTGATGGATCGCTTCGATTAGTTTCCTGCATGGCAGACACGTAAACATTAAATCCGAGCCTCGATCGGCTCTCAGGTTACCCTGTGAATCGGCTCAAGGAGCCGATCGACTCATGGTTCGTATTGGATCTACGATAACATGGGGGTCCTACTTGATCAATACTAAGTTAAATCAATCTACGACAGTCTAGGGTTTTCACCGCATAACTGGAACATCCAACACGTAGTTGAGCCTGGCAGATACGAAAGATAACAGAAAACTAGTCCTAGAAGAGGCCTAAAAACCAACACAAAGTCGATTCCCGGAACAACTCGTCTTGGATCGGCAAACCGTACCTTACGCACTACTGGATCGTTCAACCCGTTTGCAAGGCCTAACCATGCGGATATCAAACTAATCCTTGGAGAACAAGGAACAACCATAACAGATCAAATCTACTAAATAAAGACTAAGCAAGATGCTGCCCTTACACCTAAGATAGGTGCAAAGGCAGCTAGATATGTAGGGGCAGCGTAACTAAGCAAACATACTGGAAAAGTATCGATGTTAGCCCTAACACATCTATGATAACGATGTTGCTCGCCATCAACAAGGCCTCAATACGAGCAACACAAAACAAACGAATAAACTGATACTGCTCAGATCGCAAGATGCGATCTGGGCAGCATGGCTCTTACGCGGAAGAAACCCTCGAAACAAGGGGTGGCGATGCGCCTAGATTGTGTTTGTTGTGAACGTGATCGTCCTCCTTTCTCAATAACCCTAGGTACATATTTATAGTCCGTGGACTTTCTATCTTTGGAATAAACCTAACTGTGTACGAACTAAACTCTATCTCTTAATTCTAAACTTAAACGTGATCTACCATAATGTACAGATACACGGGCAATCTAGCCCAAACTCTCGTACAAGGCCGATTCAGAAACATTTTACGTGCATATCCTCTAAGCCCATCTCAATCACGGCCCATCTCCTTATTTGGCTAAAAACTGGTGATAACAAGACCTTCTTGTCCACGACCGGCAAGTGGGACATGAGGGAGCTTCACGGATAAGGCGTGACACGCTGCCTCTGCACCGCTTACCTCGGCGTCCACGCCGGTGTGTACTTATACTAGCCAAGTCGGAGCTCCCCCACTAAGCTGCCCACGCGCGAGCTGCCACTCGTGTAGCAAGCAGTGGCCCGTGACGAGAAGAGCCATTGCATGCTATCGCACGATGACCTAGGGGGTGTGAACAGCATGTATTTCATGTAGGGATAGCCTACAGGCCAGACAAAAGGTGTGCCCGCGCTGAGTCCCCATGAGTAAGGTTGGACGTACGGGCTTAGTTTTTGGCTCGGCCAGAGCTTTTCGAGGCTCAACCCGTGGAAGAGGCAGCCCGAGTCGAGCCAATTTTTCTAGACCGTCGCGGGCTTTTGGCTCGGTAGGCTTGACTCAGGCCTGCCCGAAAGCTCGGGTCGGCACAACCAGTGTTGCTTCGTCCATGTCAAGGCCGTCAACAACTATGGTAAAAACATTGAGGCTTGTTGGCAAATTATCCTTGTTTAATTATCTGGAAATTGATGCAAATGGTGTAGAAATTGATACAAATATGCTTGTTGTTGTGTTAATTGATGCAAATTATGCTTGCTGTAAATTATACTTGCTTTGTAAATACTTGCTGTTGTGTTAATAAATGGTGTACAAATTGATGTGAATTATGCTTGCTGCAAATTATCCTTGCTCGGTAAATGCAGATGCAAATATATATGTGATGCAAAATGATGCTTGATGTACCCTGTATAGGTTGAATTCAAAAAATAAATGCTTGTTGTGTTGTACAATTATAGTAATTCGGTTTGCCCTCATTGTTTTACAGGAAGAGGAGATTGATGATGGTGCCGAAGAGAAACTAGAAATTGAGGAGGAAGAGGAAATTGAGAAGGAAGAGGAGGAATACATCTATGTGTAGGATAACGTTGCATAGAAAACAAAAATTTTCCTACCGCGAACACGCAATCCAAGCCAAGAAGCAATCTAGAAGACGGTAGCAACGAGGGGGTATCGAGTCTCACCCTTGAAGAGATTCCAAAGCCTACAAGATGAGGCTCTTGTTGCTGTGGTAGACGATCACTTGCCGCTTGCAAAAGCGCGTAGAAGATCTTGATCACGATCGGTTCCGGCGCCACGAACGGGCAGCACCTCCGTACTCGGTCACACGTTCGGTTGTTGATGAAGACGACGTCCACCTCCCCGTTCCAGCGGGCAGCGGAAGTAGTAGCTCCTCTTGAATCCGACAGCACGACGGCGTGGTGTTGGTGGCGGTGGAGAAGTCCGGCGGAGCTTCGCTAAGCTACGCGGGAGATATGGAGGAGAGGGGGCAGCTAGGGTTTGGGAGGGGGTGGCCGGCCACTCAAGGGGGGGCGGCCAGCTTGTGGTCTTGGGGTGGCCGGCCCCCTCCCTTGGCCCCTCATTATATAGGTGGATCCCCAGGTGTTGGTGTCCAAGTCTTCGAATAAGACCCGAACCAAAAACCTTCCATAAGAGGAGGAAACCTAGCCTAACTAGGACTCCCACCAAAAGGTGGGATTTCCACCTCCCATGTGGGGGGTGGCCGGCCCCCTAAGGGGGAGTCCACTTGGGACTCCTCCCCACCTAGGGCTGGCCGGCCATGGAGGTGGAGTCCCATGTGGACTCCACCTTCCTTGGTGGTTTCTTCCGGACTTTTCTAGAACCTTCTAGAACCTTCCATAGAACCTTCCGCGACATTTTAATTCACATAAAATGACATCCTATATATGAATCTTATTCTCCGGACCATTCCGGAACTCCTCGTGATGTCCGGGATCTCATCCGGGACTCCGAACAAATATTCGAACTCCATTCCATATTCAAGTACTACCATTTCAACATCCAACTTTAAGTGTGTCACCCTACGGTTCGTGAACTATGTGGACATGGTTGAGTACTCACTCCGACCAATAACCAATAGCGGGATCTGGAGATCCATAATGGCTCCCACATATTCAACGATGACTTTAGTGATCGAATGAACCATTTACATATAATACCAATTCCCTTTGTCTCGCGATATTTTACTTGTCCGAGGTTTGATCTTCGGTATCACTCTATACCTTGTTCAACCTCGTCTCCTGACAAGTACTCTTTACTCGTACCGTGGTATGTGGTCTCTTATGAACTCATTCATATGCTTGCAAGACATTAGACGACATTCCACCGAGAGGGCCCAGAGTATATCTATCCGTCATCGGGATGGACAAATCCCATTGTTGATCCATATGCCTCAACTCATACTTTCCTGGATACTTAATCCCACCTTTATAGCCACCCATTTACGCAAGTGGTGTTTGGTGTAATCAAAGTACCTTTCCGGTATAAGTGATTTACATGATCTCATGGTCATAAGGACTAGGTAACTATGTATTGAAAGCTTATAGCAAATAACTTAATGACGAGATCTTATGCTACGCTTAATTGGGTGTGTCCATTACATCATTCACACAATGACATAACCTTGTTATTAATAACATCCAATGTTCATGATTATGAAACTAATCATCCATTAATCAACAAGCTAGTTTAAGAGGCATACTAGGGACATCTTGTTTGTCTACATATCACACATGTACTAATGTTTCGGTTAATACAATTCTAGCATGATATATAAACATTTATCATAAACATAAAGATATAAATAATAACCACTTTATTATTGCCTCTAGGGCATATCTCCTTTAGTCTCCCACTTGCACTAGAGTCAATAATCTAGATTACATTGTAATATACCTAACACCCATGGCATTCTGGTGTTGGTCATGCTTTGCCCTAGGGAGAGCTTTAGTCAACGGATCTGCTACATTCAGATCAGTGTGTACTTTGCAAATCTTTACTTCTCCATCTTCGATGTACTCGCGAATCGAGTGGTAACGCAGCTTGATATGCTTCAGCCTCTTGTGTGACCTTGGCTCTTGTGCATTGGCGATGGCACCCATGTTATCACAGTAAATGATTAATGGGTCCAATGCACTAGGAACCACACCGAGCTCTACAATGAACCTCTTCATCCATACCGCTTCTGATGAAGCCTCCAAGCCGCTATGTACTCCGATTCTGTTGAAGACTTCGCCACCGTGCACTGCTTCGAGCTTGCCCAGCTTACTGCAGCACCATTCAATATAAACACGTACCCAGCTTGAGACTTAGAGTCATCAGGATCAGTGTTCCATCTTGCATCGGTGTAACCGGGTACAACGAGCTCTTGGTCACCTCCATACCAAAGCAACATATCCTTAGTTCTTTTCAAGTACTTCAGGATATTCTTGACCGCCGTCCGATGCTCCATTCCCGGATTACTTTGATATCTGCTAGTCAAACTAACGGCATGTGCTATATCCGGTCTAGTACATAGCATGGCATACATGATAGATCCTACTGCCGAGGCATAGGGGATATTACTCATCCTTTCTCTTTCTTCTGCCGTAGCCGGTCCTTGAGTCTTACTCAATACCTTGCCTGGTAACATAGGTAAGAACCCTTTCTTACTTCCGTCCATTCTAAACTTCTTTAGAATCTTGTCCAGATATGTACTCTGTGATAGCCCTATTAGGCGTCTTGATCTATCTCTATAAATCTTGATGCCTAATATATACGATGCTTCACCAAGGTCTTTCATTGAAAAACTATTATTCAAATAACCCTTAACACTGCTTAATAGTTCTATATCATTCCCGATCAATAATATGTCATCTACATATAATATCAGGAATGCTACAGAGCTCCCACTCACTTTCTTGTAAATACAGGCCTCTCCATGACACTGTATAAACCCGAAGTCTTTGATCACCTTATCAAAGCGTCGGTTCCAACTTCTTGATGCTTGCTTCAGTCCATAGATTGAACGCTGAAGTTTGCATACTTTGTCAGCATTTTTAGGATCGACAAAACCTTTGGGTTGTACCATATACAACTCTTCCTCAATGTCTCCATTAAGGAACGCTGTTTTGACATCCATCTGCCAAATCTCATAATCGAAAAATGCAGCTATTGCTAACAAAATCCTCACAGATTTTAGCTTCGCTACAGGTGAGAAAGTCTCATCGTAGTCAACTCCTTGAATTTGTCGGAAAACCTTTGCGACAAGTCGAGCTTTATAGACAGTAATATTACCATCAGCATCTGTTTTTCTCTTGAAGATCCATTTATTCTCGACAGCCTTTCGGCTATCAGGTAAGTCTACCAAAGTCCATACTTTGTTATCATACATGGATCCCATTTCGGATTTCATGGCTTCTTGCCATTTGTTGGAATCTGGGCTCATCATCGCTTCTTCATACGTAGCAGGGTCCTCATCATTGTTATCCACAATCATGACATTTAGACAAGGATCATACCAATCAGGAGTGGCACGTTCCCTTGTCGATCTGCGAGGTTCAGTAGTTTCCTCGTTCGAAGTTTCATGATCATTATCATTAGCTTCCTCTGTTGCCGGTGTAGGCGGTACAGGTACAACTTCCGATCTTGCGCTACTCGATCAACGAGTATAGATTCATCAATCTCATCGAGTTCTACTTTTCTTCCAGTCACTTCTTTAGTGAGAAATTCTTTCTCAAGAAAGGTTCCGTTCTTAGCAACAAAGATTTTGCCTTCGGATCTGTGATAGAAAGTGTACCCTATAGTTTCCTTAGGGTATCCTATGAAGACGCATTTCTCCGCTTTGGGTTCTAGCTTGTCCGGTTGTAACTTCTTTACATAGGCTTCGCAACCCCAAACTTTCAAGAACGACAGCTTAGGTTTCTTATTAAACCATAATTCATACGGTGTCGTTTCTACGGATTTTGATGGTGCTCTATTTAAAGTGAATGCGGCTGTCTCTAATGCATAACTCCAAAATGATAACGGCAAATCAGTAAGAGACATCATACTACGAACCATATCTAAGAGAGTTCGATTACGATGTTCGGATACACCGTTTCGTTGAGGTGTTCCCGGCGGTGTCAATTGTGAAAGTATTCCGCATTTCTTTAAATGCATGCCAAACTCATAACTCAAATACTCACCTCCACGATCAGATCGTAGAAATTTGATCTTCTTGTTACGTTGATTTTCTACTTCACTTTGAAATTCCTTAAACTTCTCGAAAGTTTCGGATTTATGTTTCATGAAATAGATATACCCATATCTACTCAGATCATCTGTGAAGGTTAGAACATAACGATAACCACCGCGATGCTACGCTCATTGGTCCACATACATCGGTATGTATGATTTCCAATAAGTCGCAGCTCGCTCCATCATACTGAGAAAATGGAGTCTTTGTCATTTTTCCCATTAGACATGCTTCGCATCTATCAAGTGACTCAAAGTCAAGTGATTCAAGTAATCCATCAGTATGGAGTTTCTTCATGCGTTTCACTCCAATATGACCAAGACGACAGTGCCACATATAAGTAGAATTATCATTCAATTTAATTCGCTTAGCATCAATGTTATGTATATGCGTATCACTACTATCGAGATCTAACAGAAATAAGCCATTCTTTTGTGGTGCTCGACCATAAAAGATATTATTCATAAAAATAGAACAACCATTATTCTCAGACTTGAATGAATAACCGTCTTGCATTAAACAAGATCCAGATATAATGTTCATGCTCAACGCGGGTACAAAATAACAATTATTTAGGCTTAAAACTAATCCCGAAGGTAGATGTAGAGGAAGTGTGCCGACAGCGATCACATCGACTTTGGATCCATTTCCAACGCGCATCGTCACTTCATCTTTCAGTAGTCTTCGTTTATTCTTTAGTTCCTGCTTCGAGTTACAGATATGAGCAACCGAACCAGTATCAAATACCCAGGTACTAGTACGAGAACCAGTGAGATAAACATCTATAACATGTATATCAGATATACCTTCTTTCTTCTTCTTGACAAGGCCGCTCTTTAGATCAGCCAGATACTTGGAGCAATTACGCTTCCAGTGTCCCTTCTCCTTGCAGTAATAGCACTCAGCATCAGGCTTAGGGCCGTTCTTAGGTTTCATAGGAGGCGTGGCAGCTTTCTTGCCACCCTTCTTGAATTTTCCCTTAGACTTGCCCTGTTTCTTGAAACTGGTGGTCTTGTTGACCATCAACACTTGGTGCTCTTTCTTGATCTCAATCTCAGCAGCTTTTAGCATGCCAAAGAGTTCAGGTAACTCCTTGTTCATGTTCTGCATATTGTAGTTCATCACAAAGTTCTTGTAACTTGGTGGCAGTGATTGAAGGACACGATTAATCCCCAGTCTATTAGGAATCACTATTCCCAAGTCACTGAGTTTCTTCGCATGCCCGGTCATGGCGAGCATGTGCTCACTAACGGAGCTGCCTTCTTCCATCATACAGCTGAAGAAATGTTTCGATGCTTCATAGCATTCCACGGCCGCATGAGTCTCGAATATAGCTTTCAGCTCATTCATCAACTCATGAGGATCATGGTGCTCAAAACGTTTTTGAAGATCGGATTCAGATCGCACGGGATGGCACACTGAACTTGAGAGTACCGAGTTTTCCGAGTCGCGTAAACAGCTTTTACTTCATCGGTTTCATCTTCTGCAGGAGGGTCACCTAGCGGTGCATCAAGCACAAATTGCAGATTTCCGCCAGAGAGGAAGATCCTCACATGACGGAACCAGTCGGTGAAGTTGCTACCGTTGCTCTTAAGTTTCTCTTTCTCTAGGAACTGATTAAAATTGATTGAGGACGCCATCTCTACAACATATATTTGCAATAGTTTAGACTAAGTTTATGACAAATTGAGTTCAAATTTTAATTCAACATAATTAAAAACCTAAGTGAACTCCCACTCAAAACAATATCCCTCGCATTGTCTTAGTGATCACACGAACCAAATCCACCGCACCTATGTCCGATCATCACGAGACAAGGTGTGATTTCAATGGCGAACACTCAAAGTATTCATCATATCAACCATATGATTCATGCTCTACCTTTCGGTATCACATGTTCCGAGACCATGTCTGTACATGCTAGGCTCGTCAATGCCACCTTAGTATCCGCATGTGCAAAACTGTCTTGCACCCGTTGTATGCACTTGTTGATTCTATCACACCCGATCATCACGAGATGCTTCGAAACGACAAGTCTTGGCAACGGTGCTACTAAGGATGAACACTTTATTATCTTGAGATTTTAGTGAGGGATCATCTTATAATGCTACCGTCGCGATCTAAGCAAAATAAGATGCATAAAAAGGATTAACATCACATGCAGTTCATATGTGATATGATATGGCCCTTTTGTCTTTGCGCCTTTGATCTTCATCTCCAAAGCACGGACATGATCTCCATCATCTTCGGGCATGATCTCCATCATCGTCGGCGTAGCGTCAAGGTCAATGGCGCCGTCTTCATGATTGTCCTCCATGTAGCAACTATTACAACTACTTTGAAATACTACTCAACATGAAATTTAAAGACAACCATAAGGCTCCTGCCGGTTGCCACAATACAATAATGATCATCTCATACATATTCATCATCACATTATGGCCATATCACATCACCAAACCCTGCAAAAACAAGTTAGACGTCTCTAATTTGGTTTGCATATTTTACGTGGTTTAGGGTTTTCGAGAGAGATCTAATCTACCTACGAACATGAACCACAACGTTGATACTAATGTTTTCAATAGAAGAGTAAATTGAATCTTTACTATAGTAGGAGAGACAGACACCCGCAAAGCCTCTTATGCAATACAAGTTGCATGTCGAACGAGGAACAAGTCTCATGAACGCGGTCATGTAAAGTTAGTCCGAGCCGCTTCATCCCACTATGCCATAAAGATGCAAAGTACTCAAACTAAAGATAACAAGAGCATCAACGCCCACAAACCATTGTGTTCTACTCGTGCAACCATCTATGCATAGACACGGCTCTGATACCACTGTAGGATAACGTTGCATAGAAAACAAAAATTTTCCTACCGCGAACACGCAATCCAAGCCAAGAAGCAATCTAGAAGACGGTAGCAACGAGGGGGTATCGAGTCTCACCCTTGAAGAGATTCCAAAGCCTACAAGATGAGGCTCTTGTTGCTGCGGTAGACGATCACTTGCCGCTTGCAAAAGCGCGTAGAAGATCTTGATCACGATCGGTTCCGGCGCCACGAACGGGCAGCACCTCCGTACTCGGTCACACGTTCGGTTGTTGATGAAGACTACGTCCACCTCCCGTTCCGGCGGGCAGCGGAAGTAGTAGCTCCTCTTGAATCCGACAGCACGACGGCGTGGTGTCGGTGGCGGTGGTGAAGTCCGGCGGAGCTTCGCTACGATACGCGGTTTATATGGGGGAGTGGGGGCGGCTAGGGTTTGGGTGGGGGTGGCCGGCCACTCAAGGGGGGGCGGCCAGCTTGTGGTCTTGGGGTGGCCGGCCCCCTCCCTTGGCCCCTCATTATATAGGTGGATCCCCAAGTGTTGGTGTCCAAGTCTTCGAATAAGACCCGAACCAAAAACCTTCCATAAGAGGAGGAAACCTAGCCTAACTAGGACTCCCACCAAAAGGTGGGATTTCCACCTCCCATGTGGGTGGTGGCAGGCCCCCTAAGGGCGATTCCACTTGGGACTCCTCCCCACCTAGGGCTGGCCGGCCATGGAGGTGGAGTCCCATGTGGACTCCACCTTCCTTGGTGGTTTCTTCCGGACTTTTCTAGAACCTTCTAGAACCTTCCATAGAACCTTCCGCGACATTTTAATTCACATAAAATGACATCCTATATATGAATCTTATTCTCCTGACCATTCCGGAACTCCTCGTGATGTCCGGGATCTCATCCGGACTCCGAACAAATATTCGAACTCCATTCCATATTCAAGTACTACCATTTCAACATCCAACTTTAAGTGTGTCACCCTACGGTTCGTGAACTATGTGGACATGGTTGAGTACTCACTCCGACCAATAACCAATAGCGGGATCTGGAGATCCATAATGGCTCCCACATATTCAACGATGACTTTAGTGATCGAATGAACCATTTACATATAATACCAATTCCCTTTGTCTCGCGATATTTTACTTGTCCGAGGTTTGATCTTCGGTATCACTCTATACCTTGTTCAACCTCGTCTCCTGACAAGTACTCTTTACTCGTACCGTGGTATGTGGTCTCTTATGAACTCATTCATATGCTTGCAAGACATTAGACGACATTCCACCGAGAGGGCCCAGAGTATATCTATCCGTCATCGGGATGGACAAATCCCACTGTTGATCCATATGCCTCAACTCATACTTTCCGGATACTTAATCCCACCTTTATAGCCACCCATTTACGCAGTGGTGTTTGGTGTAATCAAAGTACCTTTCCGGTATAAGTGATTTACATGATCTCATGGTCATAAGGACTAGGTAACTATGTATTGAAAGCTTATAGCAAATAACTTAATGACGAGATCTTATGCTACGCTTAATTGGGTGTGTCCATTACATCATTCACACAATGACATAACCTTGTTATTAATAACATCCAATGTTCATGATTATGAAACTAATCATCCATTAATCAACAAGCTAGTTTAAGAGGCATACTAGGGACATCTTGTTTGTCTACATATCACACATGTACTAATGTTTCGGTTAATACAATTCTAGCATGATATATAAACATTTATCATAAACATAAAGATATAAATAATAACCACTTTATTATTGCCTCTAGGGCATATCTCCTTCACTATGCGCCTGATCAGAATGATGAAGATGATGACAACTCGTATGACCATGATGATGACATATCTGATGATGGTCTAGGTGGAGCAGACCAACCAGGCATCGATATTAGTTCCGGAGAAGATGAAGCAAGAGTCAAAGGAAAAAAACAAGTGTTCCCAAGAATTCAGCCGCTTGGAAATATTTTGAGAAGCTGTTTATTGTTGATGAAGAGAACCCATAAGGGCCTAAGGTGTTGAACGCAAGGTGCTTCCATTGCAAAAAGGAATATGCGTATGTTCAAGGATCAGGCAGCACAACCCTGGAATATGCATTGGAAAGGGAAATGCAAGAAGCTCAATGCAAAGATTGCTTCCCAATTGGTCCAGAGCCGTCTTGGTTTCAAGCTTGTCAATAGCAATCCAACTATTCCCGAATCAGCAACTCTGGGACATGTTGGGTTTGATCAAGTTGTTGTTAAGGAGCTCATTGCTAGAATGATAATGGTCCTTGAGTACTCATTTAGAAGGTTGAGCATGAATGGTTCAACAAATGTGGTGCGGCCTAAGTCCATGCCGGGAGTAGAAGCCATGTAACGAAAAAACCTTTTTAACAAGACGTGTACTGGTAACGCTCGGGTATGGTAACTACATTTGGACCGTTAGATCGTCCGATCCGGCGGCCAAAAACGTCAAATCACTGTGGAAGGGTCCTTGTGGTTCCATTTTACTGTTAACTAATGCGAAGGAAGGCAATCCGAGATGAGTGCATGAGGGTCTACACGAAAGAAAATGAAAAGCTTAAAATAGCATTCAAGGAGGTGGACTACATTAGTCTCACCACAGATCTGTGGACTAGCAATCATACCATAGCCTATATGTGTGTGGTGGCACACTATATAGACACCGATTTGGAAGATGCATACCCGTGTGCTTGCATTCATGTAGCTAGATCCACCACACTCTGGACACGTGATTGATGATGTTATTTGGGACTGTGTGACTGACTGGAAGATAAGAACAAGGTAATTTCCATCACACTTGACAATGCATCAAACAATGATGTTGCAGTTAGAGATTTGAAGGCCAAGTTCAATTTCCGGCATTGCAAACAGTTTGAGGAGGTTTATTTCCATGTCCGATGTTGTGCACATATCGTCAACTTGGTGGTGCAAGACGGGACAACATGCATGGCTACTTTGATAACAAATATGAGGGAGACGGTGAAGTACTTCAAGAAGTCAACTAGTCGCTTGCTGATACGTCTCCAACGTATCTATAATTTCTGATGTTCCATGCTTGTTTTATGACAATACCGACATGTTTTGTTCACACTTTATGTCATATTTATGCATTTTCTGGAACTAACCTATTGACGAGATGCCGAAAGGCCAGTTGCCGTTTTCTGCTGTTTTTGGTTCCAGAAAGGCTGTTCGGGCAATATTCTCGGAATTGGACGAAATCAACGCCAAACCTCCTATTTTTCCCGGAAGGCTCCAGAACACCGAAGGAGAGTCGGAGGAGAGCCAGGGGGCCCCACACCATAGGGCCGCGCGGGCCAGACCCTGGCCGCGCCGGCCTAGGGTGAGGCCACCCTGTCAGCCCTCCTGCGCCGCCTCTTCGCCTATAAAACCCCTTTCGACCTAAAAACGCAGTACCAATTGACGAAACTCCAGAAAGACTCTAGGGGCGCCGCCACCGTCGCGAAACTCCAATTCGGGGGACAGAACTCTCTGTTCCGGCACCCTGCCGGGACGGGGAATTGCCCCCGGAGCCATCTCCACCGCCGTCTTCACCGCCATCTTCACCGCCATCGCTGCCTCCATGATGAGGAGGGAGTAATCCACCCCCGAGGCTGAGGGCTCCGCTGTAGCTATGTGGTTCATCTCTCTCCCATGTACTTCAATACAATGATCTCATGAGCTTCCTTACATGATTGAGATTCATATGAGTTTTGTATCACAATTCATCTATGTGCTACTCTAGTGATGTTATTAAAGTAGTCTATTCCTCCTCCATGATGTAATGTTGGCAGTGCGTGCATCATGAAGTACTTGGTTTATGCTATGATTGTGATCTCTTGTAGATTATGAAGTTAACTATTACTATGATGGTATTGATGCGATCTATTCCTCCTTTCATAGTGTGAAGGTTACGGTGTGCATGCTATGTTAGTACTTGGTTTGGTTGTGTTGATCTATCTTGCACTCTAAGGTTATTTAAATATGAACATTGAATTGTGGAGCTTGTTAACTCCGGCATTGAGGGTTCGTGTAATCCTACGCAATGGTGTTCATCATCCAACAAGAGTGTAGAGTATGCATTTATCTATTCTGTTATGTGATCAATGTTGAGAGTGTCCACTAGTGAAAGTATGATCCCTAGGCCTTGTTCCTAAATACTGCTATCGCTGCTTGTTTACTGTTTTACTGCGTTACTACTGCTTGATTACTGTCCTGGGCAAAGCACTTTTCTGGTGCCGTTGCTACTGCTCATACTTATTCATACCACCTGTATTTCACTATCTCTTCGCTGAACTAGTGCACCTATTAGGTGTGTTGGGGACACAAGAGACTTCTTGCTTTGTGGTTGCAGGGTTGCATGAGAGGGATATCTTTGACCTCTTCCTCCCTGAGTTCGATAAACCTTGGGTGATCCACTTAAGGGAAAACTTGCTGCTGTTCTACAAACCTCTGCTCTTGGAGGCCCAACACTGTCTACAGGAAAAGGAGGGGGCGTAGACATCAAGCTATTTTAAGCGCCGTTGCCGGGGAGGAAAGGTAAAAGGCACTCATACTCCGGTTCCAGGTAACAGTACTTTTCTGGCGCCATTGTGTTTGTGCTCGAAGCTATTTCCTTTAGATCCTGCAATTGCAACTTTTTGTTTCTTGTTTAAACTAGTTAGGCATAATGGAATATAACTATGAGCTTCTTAATTTATTTCCTAAGCTAAGACATGAATTATGTGATGCAAAAATTAAAGAACCTATGGAACCTCATTTGCATGCTAGTAGCAATATTATTGGTATGAACGCAATCACTGCTAATGCTATGAATAAGTCTAAGCTTGGGGAAGCTAGTTTCTGTGATCTTTTTGGCTTCCCATCTTTAGGGGAGAAAATTTGTTCTGATAATGCTTTATCTCCCATATGCGATAACTCTAATTATGCTTGTGATACTTTAAATCCACCAACTGCAAGTACTTCTTTCAAGATACCCATGAAAATTATTGAACGTGTTATGGATAACCGCTATGAAGGGGATGGAACTGTCCATCCTAAAGATCATTTACTGTTTTTGCATGAATTATGCGGGTTATTCAAGTGTGCAGGTATCTCTATGGATGAAGTGAGGAAGAAGCTATTCTCTGTTTCACTGTCTGGTAAAGCGGCGCATTGGTATAAATTGTTGGAGAATAGTCATTCTCTTGGTTGGGAGGAAATTGCATCTCTCTTTTATTCTAAATTTTATCCTCCTCATAAAGTGCATATTGATAGGAATTATATTTATAACTTTTATCCTCGTGATGGAGAGAGTATTTCTCAAGCGTGGGGGAGATTGAAATCACTAATGCTCAAATGTCCCATTCATGAGCTCCCCCGTAATGTTATTGTTAACAATTTCTATGCGAGACTTTCAGGACAACACAAGGATTATCTGGATGCCTGTTCGGAGGGATCTTTCACAAGCAAGGAGGTTGAAGCTAGGTGGGATCTTCTTGATCGTATTGAGGAGAACGCTGAAGGATGGGAGAACAACAATGAAGGTAAAGAGTCAGGTATAAATTATGATTATGAATGCATTGAAGCTTTTATGGATACCGATAAATTTCGAAATATGAGTGCTACTTATGGTCTTGACTCTCAAGTGGCTGCAAATCTTTATAAAGCCTTTGCTTCTCATTTTGAATTGCCTAAAAAGAATTTTGATAAGTATCATGAACCTTTTAAAGAGGCTTGCATGAAGAATGAAATTGTTGTTAATTATTGCAATAAGCATGCTCAAACTTCTAAGAATGCTATTTCTTATAAGCATGTTAATTTTTGTGGAATACATAGACCTTGTGGAATTAATCAAATCAAAGATGAATATTGTATCCATCATGCTAATGAAAAAACTAGAAAGTGGTTTAGGGCTTTAGATGATCTTGGTAAAAAAGTTTGTGCCCTCTATCCTTTTATTTGTGAAGTTTGCCATGAAGTGGGTCATTTTAATTTTCAATGCTCCTCCAATGATAATTTGAACCCAATGAGTGCTGCAAATTTGTATTGTGATGATGAAATTACTCCTAATCAGCATGATGAACTTACTTTATTTTTGGGGTGTGAAGAACTGTCGAGAAAAATCTCTTTGTTACATATGAGTGATCTTGATATTGATGATGTCCTGCATGGGTGTTTTTCTTATTGCATTGATAATAGCCATACAAATACTTACATACAAAATATTTTAGAAGATGACACCTTGCCAAAATATGATAGGACCGCTGTGTGTTTTCAACTAATTAATGAAAAGGAGGGATCCTGCCAAGTTTCTTCTATTGTTTCTGAAAGTAAATCAGGTTATGCGGACAAGCCACCCTTCAAGCCTCTTCCTCCTAAAAAAGGGAACGAGGAGAAGGAAGAGAAGAAGAAGAAAAAGGGAACGAAGAAGAAGAAGAAGGAGAATAAAAAGAAAGAGGTAACGGCGTATCCCCGCGTGAATGAGATAACGCTAGGTAACCGTAAGTATGTTGCTCCTAATGATTATTGTGATAATGAATCTGAATATGATGATCTTCCTATGCTCTCTACATACATTAGTGATCATGATTTGAATGAGCACACTATTTTTGATATTGCAAATCTCTAGGAAACTAATTCTGAAAATGATGATGATAATAATTGCCATAGTGTCAGTGCTATCCATGCTTCCTCCCATAATGATATAGAAAGCTCTAAGCTTGGGGAAGAGGTGTTTGAAAATCCTTTAGCTACTGGTCATTATGTTCTTGATACATCTCCTTCTAATAACAATGATGGTGTGGACACAGATAAACCGACTGTGAAAGATAACTATTCTATTTCCTATGATGACACTGTGCCTCCGATCTCTGATGATTATTATAAAGAATGCTATGATATAGGTTCTAACTATCCTTATGAAACTTGTCATAGTCATGATTGGATTACCAAAAACAATTCCCTTAATATGCAACTTGTTTACCATGTTCAAATTCTTGATAATAATCTTACTCCAATTACTATTAATGAGAATAACTCTTCTTATGCCAAATTTAATGATACTTCTATGCATATGAACCATGATAAGAATGTTTTAAGTGATGGGTATATTGTGGCTTTCATCAACGATGCTACTGAAAGTTATTATGAGAGAGGGAAATATGGTTATATGCATCTTAATAATATTAAGTTTCCCCTCTTTATGTTGAGAATCTTGAAGTTACTCGTGTTTTATCCTCTTATACTTGTCACTTTGTTCTTCATGAATTCATTTGTGCACAAGATTCCTCTTCATAGGAAGCATGTTAGACTTAAATTTGTTTTTAATTTGCCTCTTGAAGCTCTCCTTTTGCTTCAAATACTATTTCCTACGAGTGGATCATTAAAACTGCTGAGCCCATCTTAATGGCTATAAAGAAAGAACTTCTTGGGAGATAACCCATGTGTTATTTTGCTACAGTACTTTGTTTTAAATTTGTGTCTTGGAAGTTGTTTACTACTGTAGCAACCTCTCCTTATCTTAGTTTTGTGTTTTGTTGTGCCAAGTAAAGTCTTTGATAGCAAGGTTGATACTAGATTTGGATTACTGCGCAGAAACAGATTTCTTTGCTGTCACGAATCTGGGAAAAATTCTCTGTAGGTAACTCAGAAAATTATGCCAATTTACTTGAGTGATCCTCAGATATGTACGAAACTTTCATTCAATTTGAGCATTTTCATTTGAGCAAATCTGGTGCCTCAATAAAATTCGTCTTTACGGACTGTTCTGTTTTGACAGATTCTGCCTTTTATTTCGCATTGCTTCTTTTTGCTATGTGGGATGGATTTCTTTGTTCCATTGACTTCCAGTAGCTTTGAGCAATGTCCAGAAGTGTTAAGAATGATTGTGTCACCTCTGAACATGTGAGTTTTTGATTATGCACTAACCCTCTAATGAGTTTGTTTCGAGTTTGGTGTAAAGGAAGTTTTCAAGGGTCAAGAGAGGAGGATGATATACTACGATCAAGAAGAGTAAAAAGTCTAAGCTTGGGGATGCCCCGGTGGTTCATCCCTGCACATTTCAAGAAGACTCAAGCATCTAAGCTTGGGGATGCCCAAGGCATCCCCTTCTTCATCGACAAATTATCAGGTTCCTTCCCTTGAAACTATATTTTTATTCAGTCACATCTTATGTACTTTACTTGGAGCGTCTGTTTGTTTGTTTCTATTTTTGTTTTTGTTTGAATAAATGCTTGTGTGGGAGAGAGACACGCTCCGCTGGTTCATATGAACACATGTGTTCTTAGCTTTTAATGTTCATAGCGAAGGTTGAAACTGCTTCGTTAATTGTTATATGGTTGGAAACGGAAAATGCTACATGTAGTAATTGGTATGATGTCTTGAATAACTTGATACTTGGCAATTGTTGTGCTCTTGTTTAAGCTCTTGCATCATATACTTTGCACATATTAGTGAAGAAATACATAGAGCTTGTTAAAATTTGGTTTGCATGAGTGGTTTCTCTAGAGTCTAGATATTTTCTAGTAAGGTGTTTAAACAACAAGGAAGACGATGTATAGTCTTATAATGCTTGTAATATGTCTTTTATGTGAGTTTTGCTGTACTAGTTCATACTTGTGTTTGTTTCAAATAGCCTTGCTAGCCTAAACCCTGTATCGAGAGGGAATACTTCTCATGCATCCAAAATACTTGAGCCAACCACTATGCCATTTGTGTCCACCATACCTACCTACTACATGGTATTTCTACGCCATTCCAAAGTATATTGCTTGAGTGCTACCTTTAAACAATTCAAAATTTATTACCTCTGATTTGTGTCAATGTTTTATAGCTCATGAGGAAGTATGTGGTGTTTATCTTTCAATCTTGTTGGGCAACTTTCACCAATGGACTAGTGGCTTCATCCGCTTATCCAATAATTTTGCAAAAAGAGCTGGCAATGGGATTCCCAGTCCCAAATTAATTAACTTAAATAGACACTCCTTCATCGTATGTGATTGTTGGACGGCACCCGAAGGATTCGGTTAGCCATGGCTTGTGTAAGCAAAGGTTGGGAGGAGTGTCATCATAATAAAACTAAAATAAAAAGGCACTCCTTCATGGTATGAGATTGTTGGCAGGCACCCGAGGATTCGGTTAGCCATGGTTTGTGAAAGAAAGGTTGGAAGGAGTGCCACCCAAAAATAAAATAAAATGGGAGCCGCTCTTTGAAGGTTTGTCTGGCAAGGGGGTTAGAGTACCCGCTACCATTCGTTGACAACAACATACACCTCTCAAAACTTTATTTTTATGCTCTCTTTATGTTTTCAAAACCAAAGCTCTAGCACAAATATAGCAATCGATGCTTTTCTCTTTGAAGGGCCATTCTTTTACTTTTATGTTGAGTCAGTTTACCCATTTCTCTCTATCCTAGAAGCAAACACTTGTGTTAACTGTGCATTGATTCTTACATACTTGCTTATTGCACTTGTTATATTGCTTTGCATTGACAACTATCCATGAGATATACATGTTACAAGTTGAAAGCAACCGCTGAAACTTAATCTTCCACTGTGTTGCTTCAATACCTTTACTAAGAATTTATTGCTTTATGAGTAACTCTTATGCAAGACTTATTGATGCTTGTCTTGAAAGTACTATTCATGAAAAGTCTTTGCTATATGATTCAATTGTTTACTCATTGCATTTACATTGTTTTGAATCGCTGCATTCGGCTCATATGCTTTACAATAGTATGATTAAGATTATGGTAGCATGTCACCTCAGAAATTATCTTTTATCGTTTACCTACTCGAGGACGAGTAGGAACTAAGCTTGGGGATGCTGATACATCTCCAACGTATCTATAATTTCTGATGTTCCATGCTTGTTTTATGACAATACCGACATGTTTTGTTCACACTTTATGTCATATTTATGCATTTTCTGGAACTAACCTATTGACGAGATGCCGAAAGGCCAGTTGCTGTTTTCTGCTGTTTTTGGTTCCAGAAAGGCTGTTCGGGTAATATTCTCGGAATTGGACGAAATCAACGCCAAACCTCCTATTTTTCCCGGAAGGCTCCAGAACACCGAAGGAGAGTCGGAGGAGAGCCAGGGGGCCCCACACCATAGGGCCGCGCGGGACAGACCCTGGCCGCGCCGGCCTAGGGTGAGGCCACCCTGTCAGCCCTCCTGCGTCGCCTCTTCGCCTATAAAACCCCTTTCGACCTAAAAACGCAATACCAATTGACGAAACTCCAGAAAGAATCCAGGGGCGCCGCCACCGTCGCGAAACTCCAATTCGGGGGACAGAACTCTCTGTTCTGGTACCCTGCCGGGATGGGGAATTGCCCCCGGAGCCATCTCCACCGCCGTCTTCACCGCCATCTTCACCGCCATCGCTGCCTCCATGATGAGGAGGGAGTAATCCACCCCCGAGGCTGAGGGCTCCGCTGTAGCTATGTGGTTCATCTCTCTGCCATGTACTTCAATACAATGATCTCATGAGCTGCCTTACATGATTGAGATTCATATGAGTTTTGTATCACAATTCATCTATGTGCTACTCTAGTGATGTTATTAAAGTAGTCTATTCCTCCTCCATGATGTAATGTTGGCAGTGCGTGCATCATGAAGTACTTGGTTTATGCTATGATTGTGATCTCTTGTAAATTATGAAGTTAACTATTACTATGATGGTATTGATGCGATCTATTCCTCCTTTCATAGTGTGAAGGTTACGGTGTGCATGCTATGTTAGTACTTGGTTTGGTTGTGTTGATCTATCTTGCACTCTAAGGTTATTTAAATATGAACATTGAATTGTGGAGCTTGTTAACTCCGGCATTGAGGGTTCGTGTAATCCTACGCAATGGTACGGTGTTCATCATCCAACAAGAGTGTAGAGTATGCATTTATCTATTATGTTATGTGATCAATGTTGAGAGTGTCCACTAGTGAAAGTATGATCCCTAGGCCTTGTTCCTAAATACTGCTATCGCTGCTTGTTTCTTTGTTTCTTGCGTTACTACTGCTGCGTTACTACTGCTTGATTACTGTCCTGGGCAAAGCACTTTTCTGGTGCCGTTGCTACTGCTCATACTTATTCATACCACCTGTATTTCACTATCTCTTCGCCGAACTAGTGCACCTATTAGGTGTGTTGGGGACACAAGAGACTTCTTGCTTTGTGGTTGCAGGGTTGCATGAGAGGGATATCTTTGACCTCTTCCTCCCTGAGTTCGATAAACCTTGGGTGATCCACTTAAGGGAAAACTTGCTGCTGTTCTACAAACCTCTGCTCTTGGAGGCCCAACACTGTCTACAGGAAAAGGAGGGGGCGTAGACATCACTTGCACAAGTTTGTGGAGATTTCACGGGGTTTAGCTCTCACTATCGGTGCTCACTTGACCCTAGATGTTTGCAAAAGGTGGAGTTCAACCTACAAGATGATATCTATTGGCAAACCATATAGAGATGCATTAAAATATTATGCCAAGTCTGATCTCAACTACAAGTGGGAACCTATAAGTGAATAATGGAAGATGTATGAGCTTATCGAGCCACTCCTCTATGCGTTTGCTCGAGTAACTACTGCATTTTCAGCACAATCATATCCCACGGAAAACATATTCTACCGCCACATTGTCAGCATCAAGATTGAATTGAGAAAAGCTAGTGCTCATAGGAACCCACTTTATAAGGCCATGGGACAAGCTATGATGGAGAAGTTCAACAAATATTGGGAGAAAAAGAACAATGTCATGGTGTTTGCTACTATCCTTGATCCAAGGAACAATGTGTTCTATATAGAATGGGCCTTCAAAGGACTATATGATAAATACACGGCTTTGGATGAGTTGGTTTATGTGCATGTGGAGTTGGAAGAGTTGTTTGATAAGTTTGGTACCGCAAAGAAGATGGCCGAGAAATCAGCCACAACCTCTAACATTTGCATTACTAGTAGCGCAATGCCCGCGTTGGATAGTGCCTTCCAAGCCCACCGAAGAAACACCACAACAAAATCATCAAAAAGTGAACTAAGGAACTACCTAGAAGATGCCCTTGAGGAACCAAATCCCAAATTCATCTTGCTTGATTGGTGGAAAGTGAATTCACTTACGTACCCGGTGTTGGCAAAGATGGCAAGGTGTTTCTTGACTATCACGGCTAGTTTCGTGTCTTCGGAATCAACTTTTAGCACTGGTGAAAGGGTTCTAGATGACTATCGTAGTTCTCTAAAACCGGCTATGGTGGAGGCAGTGGTGTGTGGTGCAAGTTATATTAAAGGCTCCCATAGTGACTTGAATGTGACGGTATGTTTTCCACCACCTTCTCACCATTCCAACACTTAAAAAATTCATGGCTAACTTTCTCTTCTTTAGGAGAAGGAGGAAGATGATGACGAAAATGTGGAGACCATCAAGTTTCCTAAGAGTGCGATGAATATCAACTATTGGTAAGAGATTTTTACTACATGTTCACTTGTCATATGGACATTGGTAAAATGGAGTTGCTAATTCTATTGTTACTTGTAGATTATCATGTCATGTGGATGTTACTACAATGGAGTTGGAGAATGGAGAAGGATGATGCTCTTGCTACAATTTGAACTTTCTCTTATTTTGGTTGTCTTGGAACTTGAAACCTAAGAGAGTGGATGTTACTCTATTTTATTTGTGTTTGAACTTGGAACCTAAGATGTAACCGTGTCGATGTCAGCTATTATCTATGACACTATTATATATCATTGTGTATTTGTGGTTTCGCTTTTGGCTATTTTCAGGAATTTTAATTGGGAAAGAATGGACAAGATATGTGGAAGATTGCTTCTAATTTTGAGGTAAACCTCTATACTCGTGTATCATGATAATGTGCTCTAATTATTGATTCTTTTCATGGAATGGATTCTTTCCTATGTTAATTGATATGCTCTGCAATTTTTTTGAGAAAATATAAATATATACAATTTGATGTCTAAAGTCTTGAAAACTTGGAAAACTGCTCACTGAACAATTAATACATTAGCTAGTACATGTACTGGGAGCTCTCTGTTATGTTCATTGTGTTTGTCTGCTGCTGGGCTCGCGAGCCTGCCCAAGCTGAACCGAGCTAGAGCCAAGCTCGAGCCGAGCCTCTTTTACCAGCTCGTGACAAAAACGAGTTGGCCCGAGCCGAGCCAGTTTGGAACGAGCCAAAGTTCGGCTCGCACCGAACCGAGCTTGAGCTGGCTCGTGTCTAGCCTTACCCACGAGCCAGACCCCGACTAAGACACTATTTTTACATAAGTTATTGTAAATTATGGTTATCGTAACAACTAGCAAATTTGTGCCTTTAGGTCTTAAAAGGGTTAAAGCATGAGAGGTCCATGCAAAGCCCACTAGGAACACAATAAGTCAATAACGGGAGCACGTACACCAGCAAATGTGGTTATTCGCTCCATCGGCAAATCATCTCCTCTTCCCCAAAATTCAAGAACGGTCCGGTTGTTGTTGTTGTGCTATTCCAAGTAGCGGCACACCATTAATGGATGCGAGAGGCGCAACTCTATCGTTGCACAGACATACCAACATCAATTTTACGGTTCTATTTCCCAATCAAATTAGATTCTAAGTTCTATGTTCGTCCTTTGGTTGCTCCTCAGTTCTCAATCCGTTTTTAAATAGCTCCCCTCTTCCCTTCTTCAGCTAGAAAAGCGATGGGGTGTGCGAAAACCACAAGTGTAGCTTGAGCTATACGTAGCTCGTTTTTTGAAAAAAATAAAAACAACATTTGAAGTTTCAAAAAATTCTGAAATTAAATCTACATGTAGATAATACTGCGATCCACAAACGCGGAAAATTTCGATTGGAAATACCTTATATTCGAAGCTGTGCAAAAATGACAAATCCTGATATCAATATTAGGGAACAGTGTTCTCTCGGACCATTGCCCCTTGCTGGTGACATGTTCTGCTGCCAGACCTAGGTCCTTTCGGTTCAGGTTTGAAAATTTCTGGGCTAAACTCCCAGGTTTCATAGAAGTGGTTCAGGAGGCTTGGTCCAAACCAGTGAACACAAGCAATCCCTTTCTAGTAGTGGACGCTAAACTCTCGGCTACCGCTAAGGCTTTGAGGAGTTGGGGGCAAAGGAAACAAAGTCAGTTCGCTCTGCTGTTCTAGATCGCAAACGAAGTTATCTTGCGTTTCGATGAGGCACAGGAATTTCGACCTCTTTCGGAAGGCGTGAGAAAGCTGCGCGCCTTTCTTAAGGGTAAATGTCTGGCTTTGGCCTCTCTGGAAAGAACTAGGCTACGCCAACGAGCTCGTGTCCGCGACATGAAGGCGAATGCCAGACGGCGCAAACACCTCATCCCCGTCCTCAAGGCTCAAGCATGACGACAGGGCTGCAACTTCGGTGGAAGATAAGCTGGAGCTTGCAGAGGGTTATTTCTCAGAAGTATTCGGTACAGCTCAGCCTAGGCAGAAGATTCTGAACCTTGACATGATTCCAATCAGTTCTCTCTCTGCTCGGCAAGCTAGAGACCTTGAGGCTCCATTCTCCCGTGAAGAAGTGAGGAAGATCATTATGGAGATACCCTCCGACCGTGCCCCAGGCCCAGACGGCTTCTCCGGCATGTTTTTCAAACTTTCTTGGAACGTGATCGCGGATGACATGCTAGCTGCCTTGGACGAGTTGCATAAGGGCAGATTTCGCACATTTAGTAAGCTCAATGGCTCGATCCTCACCTTGCTCCCAAAGAAAGAAAATTCACTAGACATAAAGGAGTTCCGCCCAATCAGTCTCATTCACGGTTTCTCCAAGATTTTCACCAAGCTCCTCGCATCGCGGCTTGCCCCCTTGCTCCCCTCGCTGATATCAAAAGCCCAAAGCGCTTTTGTTCAAACTCGCAGTATCCACGAGAACTACAAGTTGGTTGCTAATGCATCAAAATTCCTCCACCGAAAAAAGAAGCCGCCAGTTCTGATGAAAATCGATATCTTAAAAGCGTTTGATACCTTATCATGGGAGTTCCTGACTGAAATTTTAAGACGAAGAGGTTTTAGTGAACGTTGGTGCATGTGGAATTCTGGCCTCTGCTCACACGAGGATTATAATCGATGGCGAACAAGGTCGTCCTATCCATCTTGCTCGTGGTGTTCGCCAAGGTGACCCCCTCTCTCCAGCGCTTTTTATTCTGGCTATGGATTCACTCAGCGCAGTTCTGCAATGGACCTCCGAGCACGCAATGCTAACAGATCTGGGCCTACACCATGACATTCCTAGAGCATCCATTTATGCTGACGATGTGGTTATGTTCTTTAGTCCAAGGCCTGCTGATTTGGATGTCATTGGAGCTGTCCTCAACCTCTTTGCTAGCGCACCGGGTTTAAGTGTCAATCTGCAGAAAAGCTCTGTTACGTGCATCCGCTGTGAGGATGACCTTGCTTTGATTGTGGCCAATCATTTCAACTGCATCCACAAGGACTTCCCAATCACTTACCTGGGCCTTCCCATTACCACTGGTCGTCTTCGCAGAGCAGATATATGGCCCTTGATTGACAAATATTCTAGGAAACTTAAAGGCTGGAAACCAAAATTTCTTTACACTGGTGGCAGATTGACTCTCACCCGTTCAGTGCTCATAGCTTTTCCCATACATCTTCTCTCGGCTCTGCCTATTCCTCAATGGGCCCTTGATATTATTAACAGACGGTGTCGAGGTTTTGTTTCGAAAGGTGAGGAAGACATAAACGGCGGCCACCGCCTTCTCCCATGGTCCAGGGTTTGCCACCCAACTCACGCTGGAGGTCTCGGCATCCTAAATCTTCAACTTTTTGGTGCTGCCCTTCGTTGTCGTTGGCCTTGGCTGAGGTGGGCTACAGAGGAGCGGCCGTGGGCTCTCATACCTGTTGATGATGATCAAGATGCTTTGGACCTCTTTAAAGCAGGTGCCTATATCAAACTTGGGGACGGTAAATGCGCAAAGTTCTGGACCGATAAGCTGCTGCCAGGAGGGTGGGCTGTGCATGAGGTTACGCCGATCTTATTCTCCTTCGTCCGCAACTCTAGCATCACAGTTGCAACTGCTCTGTACAACAACAGGTGGGTTAGAGATATGCAAGGTGGGCTCTCAACTCAAGCTCTTGCGGAGTACCTGAAGCTTTGGGACATGGTGGCTGAGGTTGAGCTATCTATGAACCAGATAGACAAAGCGGTTTGGCGATGTACTGCTGACGGTACGTTCTCTATCAAGACAACTTACCAGCTCTATTTAATGGCCAGTCATAACTTTGCTTGTGCCAAACCAATTTGGAAGTCAAAAGCACCGATGAAATGCAAATTCTTCATGTGGTTAGCAGTCCACAGAAGGTGCCTTACTGCAGATAATCTCGAAAGGAGAGGCTGATATCACTCTGCAGTTTGCTCCCTCTGCTCATCTGCAAATGAAAATTGCACTCACCTTTTTGTACATTGCCGCTACACCCTCCAGGTTCGGCTCCGTCTCCGCAACTGGGCCAATGCTGATTTCCCAATCCCTGGAATAAGATTCCAGACTACAGAAGAGTGGTGGCTGATGGCTAAGAAGTTGGCTCCAAAGAAAGTTCGCCGCAATTTTGATACTACTAGCATATTACCCGTGCTTTGCTACGGAATCACATCGATAGTAATATAAAACTAATTTGACATACTATGACTTTTTAAAAATAGTACTGGTATTTCTTACGAGTGTGCATGGTCTACTAAAGATGGTTGAAATTTGATGATACTTGATTACAAGTGTAATGAGCTGACAAACAAATAAAAATGAAGCCATCATTTCCAAAATTGTTTGGAACTTTTTTTTCTTTCTAAAGTAATAGATGGTAACGTTTTTGTTTTCTGAACTTACTTTGTCCTTCTTTTTTGAAAATTGATTTAAGTTGTGCATATAAAAAAGGTTGTGTTTATTATTTCATTCACGATCCGTCTGTAGTAACCGTCGACCTCACGTTTAGACATCAGTTGAAAACATCCTCTATGTATATACTTCTATGTTTGCTGTCGCTAGTATCCAAATTCCAAAATTAGCTATGTGATGACGTAATTGAGTCGTATTTGCCTCTTACTGCCATACATGGTGGAGTTTGGGCGAGATAGAATACTTCGTGCATGTAACGCTGAAAGGAAAATGATGTACTGTACCTGAATTAAGCTAACCATTACTTACTCGATCTGTTGGGGCTTTCGCGCGTAGTTGTAGCACAACACCTAGATGCTCGTCGTAACTGTGCGTGGCAGCTGGTCCAGGCGTCTAGTAGATTAGAATTGAGAAGGACATGACCTCAAATAGCACGAGCTGGACATCAAGGACGACGCGAAGCTGGGAGACGAGCGGGCGCGGGGTCAGGGATTAGAGCGCAACATTGATGCGCCGGCCCCGGGATGTTGCGCGGCCGCCTAGGAAGGAGCACGCCTTGTCGTGCTGCAGAAGCTTGAGCTATAATTACAAAAGTTGTTCAGTCGTTCCTGCAAAACTGAAACCATGTAAAAAAAATGTTCGTTCGTCCGTGCAACTAATCTCGCTCAGCTCCCTGATGTGGGACAAAACATCGATTAACAACGTCGGCGCTCAGCTCCCGTGTTTTTGCCGAAAGGTTCGAATGTACGTTTGGTCCAAAGGCTTGCCCATGTTTCCTCTAGACCTTTCAGTTCAAAAAGGGCCAGCCCACGTTCGCCTCAGCTTGTCCGATCGCTAATTTTCGAGACGTACCACGTACGATCGTTTGGTTTCCGTGAGCCGAGGCGTGGCCCATCGGTGCGATCGAGCGACCTGAATTGGTTAGGCGCGAGCGAGGGGACCGGAAGACGGAGAAAAAAAACAAAACGTTTTTCCACTTACGGATGGCAATGGTGGGTAATTTCACTCTAAGTTAAGGGGTAAATCAGTCAAATGGCGACGACCTACCACGGTTGCATTGCAATTTAATAGTAAGATTACCGTTCTTGTCCACTAGAGACTGTGGAAAGAACATAGCGCGAGAATTTTCCAGCAGGAATATAGTCCAGTGAATCGTGTTTTTGAGCTCATAATTGAAGACCTCCATGCTTGGAGGGCAGCCGGCTATATAGTTTCTTTGTAGTGGCAACTCTGTTTCGTGTGGAGCCAGTGGACTGAGTGCCCTACCATATAGTGGTAGATGTGGTGCCGGTGGTGTATTTCCCTAGCTCCTGATAGGGTTCTTTTTGTAACCCTTTTGTACCATGGGTATGCCTTGTACGCTGCTCTCTTTTCTTCTAATAAAAAGTTTGGCCTCTAGCCCTTCGAAAATCGCAAAATCTGTCAGATTTTGTTATTTTTCTGCATCCCAGAATATGAGGTATCTCGAGTTTAAATTTTACAGACTGGTAGATCCCATCATTGTCTAAATCCAGATTTATTTGTTAGATTTCTTTGAAACTTTAAAATTCCATTTTCAAATTTTGCAAAAAAAGGAGCTACATGTAGTTCAGGCTACAAAAATTCACTCCCGTGTTCGATGGTTCTTGATTGGATCAGAGAAATTGAGAGAGGGCTCACTACTCAAGATAAATGGGAAGAATAGTCTGGTTCATGGATGTGTGATCTTGTTGTTCATGCTATAGATAAAGGGGTTATATGTTCAGTCTACATATAAATTGAACCAGGTACTTCATTCCTCTCTTACCATCTTTTATGCAACCTGTATCGCTTGTGTGGCAATATGCGGAAGAAAATAAAACAGGTAGATACGTTAGTTTTTAGATACAGGGAATCTATTAATATTAAAAGATACCAATTACACCCAGTCTCTGCAACAACGCCCCACCCTAATGGAGTACGGATGCACACAGCCAAAAAAAGAGTAAAGAAAACTAAGAAATAAAAGTCCCGCTATAGCATTCTAGACCTAGCAACATCAATACAACAACCACCGTGACAACACCTGAAGTACAGACTCTCCAAAAGCGACGCCTCCAAGAAGGGAACAGTGCACCAGCGCCATCGTCGCCCGACCAAAGATCTTAGGTTTTCACCCTGAAGATAGTCCCCACTCTCAAAACAATGCCTCCAACAAGAACATTGCCAGGCACAACCAGTTAAGGCCAGACCTTGGGTTTTCACCCTGAGAGGTAAGACTCTGAACTTCTCATGTGCTGCCGCCCACACATGCATACCACTGCCGCAGAGCCCGGAATGCCAAGCAGATCCCTCAGTATCACGGAGACTCGAACCTCCTTTAGCCAGTCCACCAATCTGGCTTTCATGATATTCCTTCTTCTGACTCCACCATGGACCAAAACGTCACCTGATGTCAACACAGAATAGAGCTTTGCGCCGCTCCCTCCGGAACCAAACGGTCGGAATAAAACATGGGTGTGCGCGACCAAATACCACCCGATCCAGCAAACTGCAGGCAAAAGATGCACTGTTCCATTCGCCAGCGGAGCTTTCTGGAACTCATTTCTCCATCCAGATCAAAGCAAACTGACCTCCAGAAGATCTTCATCCTCGCATGCGAGAAACCCGAGGACCGCCACTAAAAACAAAGCAAGATCAGCAGCCACCACACCGCCAATCCCTCATGTCGGATCACCAAGGAAGAGGACAGCGACGCGGATCATGCGTACCGCCGCCGAACCGTTACCGGCGGCGGAGGCCGCCACCGCTCCACCGAATCCTTCATGGCTACCGACGGAGAGCCTCAGGCCCCGGCCAAGTAGCTGTGTCGCTCGGCTTCCTCCACCAGCGCTACATCACCTCCATGGAACGCCGCCGCGGAAACCCTCTTCTCCCCCTCGTCGATTCGGCGGAGGGGGTGCCGCCACCACCGCCATAGCCAGGCCGGGACCGGGGCCATGGTTGGGGCCAAGGCACGGGGCCAGGGCCAAGGCCAGCGCCGGGGTCAGGGCCGCGGCCGGCAGCGGCTGAGGGCGATGGGCGGCGGGTGGCTGTGGGGCACGGGGGGAGGAGGAGCCCGCCACCGCCCGGGAGGGGGCGGGAGAGGGAGGCGGCGGGTTAGGGCCCCACAGCTATGCAAATGTATCCACTAAATAATTAAGAGTAACCAACTGAAATCTATGCTATGTAGTGACAGTTCTTCCGATGGACTCTCTGTAGATGGGAAAGGTAAAAAAAAAGATATGAGCACCTGAGATATATGCTATGTACTGAATATTACTTTCTTTTTAAACTATCAAATGTTTTTATAGTTTGTGTGTGAGCTGAAATCCTTTTAATGAAAAAGGTCATGTTGTTGTCATTTTGCACCTAGGCCCCGCATAAGTATAGACCGGGCCCTGAGTTCATGGTGGACGCAGCACCGGAGGTGTGCCCTCCGTAGGGGGGTGTGTAGCGGGGTGTGCACGAGGCGGTGTTATATTACTTACCCTTGATGTGCAAGTCAATTAGAGCGGATTGGATGGTTTTGTTAGTTTGAGACCGTCTCAGCCCAGTTGTAGATTTTCTGCTCGAGCGTGTGTTCAATTCAAAAACCAGCTAACCCGAAATAAAACATTGATATGGTGTGGTACCGCTGGGCTCTTGATTTAACCGGTCTTTGACCAAAATAAAACGTTGATATTGTGAAAGGGGATATTCTGTTGAGAGGTGGACACAGGGGCACCTCCGTTGACAATCTCTAACGTATTCTCCTTCCCCATCTTTTTAGAACACTCATGCAAGAACAGTTGAGCCAAATATGACCGTTGGGGATTGCGATCTGGCGGGCGACCGAGCGGGCGATCTGCCCTCGCCAGCGCTCACCGGAGGCTCGCCGCTCACCACCTCGTCGCAACGTGCGGCTCTAGGCCGTTCCTGGGCGCTCGTCGACGACGGCTCTCAGTCTAGTTCGGACGGAGAAGAAGGAGACGAGTTTGAGGAAGGATCGAAGCGGGCCGACTACTACCTCTGTCGTTCACCGTCACCGGATGAGAACAGAGATCTCGTGGAGACGACGTCGGGACTTGATCGTCAGGCTGAGAAGCGGTTGCTACGTCAACGCCGTCAGCGTCTGGTGTCTCGGGTCTTCGCATCTCCTGAGTATAAGGTAATTCTGACAAACATTTGCTTTGAGGGGGCGTGCTCGCCACGATTGCCGGTCCTAGAACCGTCGACTTTCCCTATCATCGACGGCGATGACCAGGGATGGACGGTGGTTCAACGACGGCATCGTTCTTCTCCCCGCCCGACAGTTTCCAATCTCGATCCGAAATCGGTGCGGATTTCAAATTCTGAGCTACTGGGCTCGGTTGTGGATCATAACGGTATCAGGGCTCGTGTTCCAGGCCGGCCTCCCTCTCTCAATGCTGCCAATCGCGAGGCTCGACGATCAAAGGCCCATGTCGCTCGTTCGAAATCCTAAAAAATCTCTCCTGACGCTAATTTCGCTACTGGGCGTGCCTGGCGTCGGAGGCTAGGGTTTTGGAGAGCACGGGCTAACTCATCGACTCGTGGCGGCTGCGAGGGGGCGAACGGTGGAGAGGGCGTTGTGATCATGATGAACAACAATGGCGGTGGAGGCTATGGTCCAGGGCGTGGGAACGGACCAGGCCGTGGGCGTGGTGACCGCGGTGACCGCGGCGACCGTGGCGGTCACCAGGGCCCGGGGCATGGCGCGGGCGGGCATGGCTTCAACGGTGGCCAGGGCTTCACCAATGGCCCCGGCAATGGCCAGGGCTTTGCCAATGGCCACGGCAATGGCCAGTCAGGCTACGTCCCTGGGCGAGGTGGTGGTTTCGCCGGCGGCCGCCAAGGGAACTTCGTCGCCGGTGAATCGAGTGGAACTTCACACGAACCTGGCAATGCGCAGGGTCAGAACTTCCCTGCGAATTTCGGTAATGAATTTGGCCAATTCAACAGAGGTTCATATTCTTCTAATTCTTACCGCAATGGCAATCAGCAGTACCGGCCTAGATCATATGGACATAGTAACTTTAATGCATCATCTAGATATGGCTACAATGGTAGATCCAATTTCAACAATTCTCGTAATGGTGGAGGTGGTAATTATGATTCTGTGATTCAAAATAGTGCAAGTATTAACTCGGAGTTTCTCAAGGAGGCTATGCAGGGTGTTGTTGCGGCATTGGCGGCAGCAGCACACAAAGGTGGGTCTGAAGAGACTACACCGGTGGGTTTGGGTACTGGGGTGGTAGGGGGAACCCAAGTTGCTGACAGGGTACAGGGGTACAACAGACACATCCTATGCAGGTGGATATAGTGGCAAAAGCTGATGTTCCCAATCCAGCTAAAAAGGCAAAAATTGTTGATAAAAATCCTTGCTTCAGATGCAAGCAACCAGGGCACCAAATTGATACTTGCACTGCACCACCTTGTGACATATGTAAATCTCCTAATCATATTTCTAGTGTTTGTCCACTCCTTCAGGCTCCTAAACCAGCTGTTACTATGTATGGGTATGCAATTGAGCAACTTATGTTTTTTGAGGTACCCACAGGAGGTGCTTATAAACCAAAGGTTGACAATCTCAAGTTGGTAAAGGTGACTGTTGAAGGGGATCCTATGACTATTCCAAAATTACAGAGTGTTTGAAGAGAATTGTCCCCGTGGAAAATTTCCAGTGGGAGATCTACAATTTTCAGAATAATTTTTTTAGGGTTAAATTCCCTAATAAGTCTGAAGCTCAGAGGATGAAGGCTTTCCGTACTTATCTTGTGCCTGACAAAGCTTCTGATATGGTGTTTGAGGATTGGTCCGCTCTTGAGGACCCTTTGTATATGCTACCCGAGGTTTGGCTTCGAGTCAGAGGGATTCCAGCTGATGTCAGGACTGACTTCTTGGCATTGTGGGAAGTGGGCACTCTCTTTGGTAAAACAAAAGAAGTGGACATGGTGCATACTAGGAAGAACAAGGAGTTGAGACTGCGGATTGGTTGTTTGGATCACACTCTCATTCCTGAGACGACTGATGTTTTCATCCAGAGAGGCTTCTTCAAGCTTAGCTTTGAGGTGGAACCAGTGGTAGTGACACAGCTTGATGGGGTTGCTGAGGTAGACAATGGAGATAATGATGATGAACATGACACTGATGGTTCTAATGATGATCTCTTGGATGGAGCCAAAGATATGGACATTGAAAAAGCTACGCGTAACCAACAACCAAACAATGATACTACCAAGCCAAATAATGTGAAGAAGGTATCTAGTGCAAAGGGAGTGGTTAGTGAGCAATTTCAACACCAAATTGAGACTCCGACAGAGTTTGGTTCTCTTAATTCGGTTTTGATGAGCAAAGGTATGCATGCTGCAAATAACCAACCACAAAGTTCATTAGATCAAACATCATCTTCATATTTAATTTCTGCTCAAAAAAACTAATTCAAACAGCTCAGATTTATGATCTCATGTGCATGCAGAAAAAGACAGAGAGTTTGTGGTGTTTAAGGATGATCAGACCTTGGGATCGGAGAAATCATCTCCGGGTTTGCTGCCGCCTGCGGTACCTGGCGCTGTGCTGCTACTGGGCAGCCAGAGCCCACGTGGTGACCGGCCATTGGCGGCTGCACCTCCGTCTGGCGCGGGGTCGCCTCGGAGCGGGAGTGCCTTAGCACGTGGCGAACGGCCAGTGGTGGAGACGTCCCGGCCTGCTGCGGTTTCACCTCGGCGCGGCGGCTTCTTGGCTCGTGGCGCGCTCCCGTTTGCTGCAGCGACAGCAGGCGAGCTGTCGCCTCCTTCGTGCGCGGGCCCGACGGTGTCTCCGCCTGTCACCCTGCCGTTGTCGACCACCGCTGTAGCGGGCAGAGGGGACACACCTGTGGTTGATGTGCCTGGATTGGCTGCTGCCAGCCAGCAGCATCTGCAGCCGATGGTGGGGGGACCCGCCATGGACAGCTTTTCTGCACAGTAGAATAAACACCTAGGATCTGTTGTGAAGGGCGGATCTTCTGCGCCAAGGAGTGTTGCAGCTGTTTCTGTTGCTTCTACGAAAATTCAAGGTATAAATGTTGTTACTGAAATGCAAAATGTTCCGTCACCTACAGTGGTAATGCGACATTTCTCAGGTACTTCAACAACTCATGTTAAAGATCTTCAAGGAAGCACAACCCTATGGCGTTTGATGTGACATCTTTTGGGGGGATTGCACCTCCAGCTTTGTCTGTTCGGGCAAGTGACAGGATTCGAGCTCAACCAAATGCGGATGCCACACAGATGGAACGGGCAATGCAGAATATTAGCCATAGACACGACCTTATTTCTACAGGTAATGACAAGCACAAACCTTCGTTTGCTACTTTATCTAATGAGGATATTTTAGTCAATGCAAGTCGCTTAGGTATTTCGTTGGGGAAAAATAGTAATGAAGTTGCAAAAGCTGTTCAATCTATTAAAGAGGTAGATGTTAAACAAAGCCTTTTTAAGAAAAATGTTGATGCTCAGTTACATAAGGAAGAGGGACAAAATAGTATGCTAATCTCCAAATTCTCAAGTCTTACTAGAGACTTGCTAATAGAGGAGGCCCAAGAAAATTTGGAACATGATGATTTGCTCATGCCTATTATTAATCTAAGGAAAGTTAGAAAGAAGAAGGAATTTGATTTATCAGGTGTGCGTAGAAGCACTAGATATAAAAACAAATGCATAGGTTAAAATGGCGTCTATTAAAGGTATCTTTTGGAATTCTAATGGATTTGGTGATGTTGCTAAGCATTTGTTTGTCAAAGAAAAGATAAGAGAGGAAAAATTAGATTTCATCGCCTTACTGGAGACGGGGAGATCAAACTTTTCCATACCTTTTCTAAAAAAAATTGGCAAATGGCTTTGGCTATTCTTGGTTCTGTCTCCCACCTCATGGGAGATCGGGAGGTATTCTTGTTGGGATCAATAATGTGTCATTTCAAGTTGGTACGGTAGAAATGGGGGATTTCTGCGTCAAACTACATGTTAGATGTAAACATGATGGTTTTGAGTGGGTATTAGTGCCAGTCTATGGTGCGGCTCAAGATGCTCAGAAAGCAGAATTCCTTGCTGAACTGGCCAGAATGGGGGATACAGGCTCTACCCCTTCCCTAATTGGGGGAGATTTTTATATTTTAAGAAGAAAAGAGGACAAGAATAATGATAATTTCAAGCCTCATTGGCCTTTCGTCTTCAATGCCATTATTGAAAGTCTGAACCTGAGAGAGATTGCTCTCTCATGAAGGCAATTCACTTGGGCTAATAGAAGGGATAATCCAACTTATGAGAAGCTTGACCGTATTCTTTCGTCTGTAGAATGGGAACAAAAATTTCCTTTAGTTACAGTTAGAGCTCTGACAAGAACTTGCTCAGATCATGCTCCTTTGATGATCGATTCGGGTAATCATGCTCATATTGGCAATAAAGCTCACTTTTCCTTTGAAACTTCATGGTTGAGACATGAAAATTTCTATGAGATAGTGAAAGCTGAATGGGAGGCTGAAATACGCAGTAATACTCCAATTGCCATATGGCAGAACATGATCAGACATCTTAGGCTATTTTTAAAGGGCTGGGCTAAGTGTTTAAGTGGCCAATATAAGAAAGAAAAAAGAAAGATTGTTAACAATAATTGACGAACTAGATTTGAAAGCTGAGTCTACACCTCTAGATGATGAGGAGAGAGCAAAATTAAGGAAGGCTAATGATGATTTAACAAAACTTCGTAGAGATGAGGAGACAAAATGGGCACAAAGAGCCAAGGTAAAACATATCCAAGAAGGGGGGAACAACACTAAATATTTTCATCTTATTGCTAATGGAAAACATCGCAGAAAAAAGATCTTTCAATTAGAGCAAGAGAAAGGAACCATAGTGGGTGATGAAAATTTGCAATTATACATTTCGGAATAATATAAGAAGTTGTTTGGAGAACCAACTCCTTCTACCCTCACTTTAAATGGAGTTGCTAATTCTATTGTTACTTGTAGATTATCATGTCATGTGGATGTTACTACAATGGAGTTGGAGAATGGAGAAGGATGATGCTCTTGCTACAATTTGAACTTTCTCTTATTTTGGTTGTCTTGGAACTTGAAACCTAAGAGAGTGGATGTTACTTTATTTTATTTGTGTTTGAACTTGGAACCTAAGATGTAACCGTGTCGATGTCAGCTATTATCTATGACACTATTATATATCATTGTGTATTTGTGGTTTCGCTTTTGGCTATTTTCAGGAATTTTAATTGGGAAAGAATGGACAAGATATGTGGAAGATTGCTTCTAATTTTGAGGTAAACCTCTATACTCGTGTATCATGATAATGTGCTCTAATTATTGATTCTTTTCATGGAATGGATTCTTTCCTATGTTAATTGATATGCTCTGCAATTTTTTTGAGAAAATATAAATATATACAATTTGATGTCTAAAGTCTTGAAAACTTGGAAAACTGCTCACTGAACAATTAATACATTAGCTAGTACATGTACTGGGAGCTCTCTGTTATGTTCATTGTGTTTGTCTGCTGCTGGGCTCGCGAGCCTGCTCAAGCTGAACCGAGCTAGAGCCAAGCTCGAGCCGAGCCTCTTTTACCAGCTCGTGACAAAAACGAGTTGGCCCGAGCCGAGCCAGTTTGGAACGAGCCAAAGTTCGGCTCGCACCGAACCGAGCTTGAGCTGGCTCGTGTCTAGCCTTACCCACGAGCCAGACCCCGACTAAGACACTATTTTTACATAAGTTATTGTAAATTATGGTTATCGTAACAACTAGCAAATTTGTGCCTTTAGGTCTTAAAAGGGTTAAAGCATGAGAGGTCCATGCAAAGCCCACTAGGAACACAATAAGTCAATAACGGGAGCACGTACACCAGCAAATGTGGTTATTCGCTCCATCGGCAAATCATCTCCTCTTCCCCAAAATTCAAGAACGGTCCGGTTGTTGTTGTTGTGCTATTCCAAGTAGCGGCACACCATTAATGGATGCGAGAGGCGCAACTCTATCGTTGTACAGACATACCAACATCAATTTTACGGTTCTATTTCCCAATCAAATTAGATTCTAAGTTCTATGTTCGTCCTTTGGTTGCTCTTCAGTTCTCAATCCGTTTTTAAATAGCTCCCCTCTTCCCTTCTTCAGCTAGAAAAGCGATGGGGTGTGCGAAAACGACAAGTGTAGCTTGAGCTATACGTAGCTCATTTTTTGAAAAAAATAAAAACAACATTTGAAGTTTCAAAAAATTCTGAAATTAAATCTACATGTAGATAATACTGCGATCCACAAATGCGGAAAATTTCGATTGGAAATACCTTATATTCGAAGCTGTGCAAAAATGACAAATCCTGATATCAATATTAGGGAACAGTGTTCTCTCGGACCATTGCCCCTTGCTGGTGACATGTTCTGCTGCCAGACCTAGGTCTTTTCGGTTCAGGTTTGAAAATTTCTGGGCTAAACTCCCAGGTTTCATAGAAGTGGTTCAGGAGGCTTGGTCCAAACCAGTGAACACAAGCAATCCCTTTCTAGTAGTGGACGCTAAACTCTCGGCTACCGCTAAGGCTTTGAGGAGTTGGGGGCAAAGGAAACAAAGTCAGTTCGCTCTGCTGTTCTAGATCGCAAACGAAGTTATCTTGCGTTTCGATGAGGCACAGGAATTTCGACCTCTTTCGGAAGGCGTGAGAAAGCTGCGCGCCTTTCTTAAGGGTAAATGTCTGGCTTTGGCCTCTCTGGAAAGAACTAGGCTACGCCAACGAGCTCGTGTCCGCGACATGAAGGCGAATGCCAGACGGCGCAAACACCTCATCCCCGTCCTCAAGGCTCAAGCATGACGACAGGGCTGCAACTTCGGTGGAAGATAAGCTGGAGCTTGCAGAGGGTTATTTCTCAGAAGTATTCGGTACAGCTCAGCCTAGGCAGAAGATTCTGAACCTTGACATGATTCCAATCAGTTCTCTCTCTGCTCGGCAAGCTAGAGACCTTGAGGCTCCATTCTCCCGTGAAGAAGTGAGGAAGATCATTATGGAGATACCCTCCGACCGTGCCCCAGGCCCAGACGGCTTCTCCGGCATGTTTTTCAAACTTTCTTGGAACGTGATCGCGGATGACATGCTAGCTGCCTTGGACGAGTTGCATAAGGGCAGATTTCGCACATTTAGTAAGCTCAATGGCTCGATCCTCACCTTGCTCCCAAAGAAAGAAAATTCACTAGACATAAAGGAGTTCCGCCCAATCAGTCTCATTCACGGTTTCTCCAAGATTTTCACCAAGCTCCTCGCATCGCGGCTTGCCCCCTTGCTCCCCTCGCTGATATCAAAAGCCCAAAGCGCTTTTGTTCAAACTCGCAGTATCCACGAGAACTACAAGTTGGTTGCTAATGCATCAAAATTCCTCCACCGAAAAAAGAAGCCGCCAGTTCTGATGAAAATCGATATCTTAAAAGCGTTTGATACCTTATCATGGGAGTTCCTGACTGAAATTTTAAGACGAAGAGGTTTTAGTGAACGTTGGTGCATGTGGAATTCTGGCCTCTGCTCACACGAGGATTATAATCGATGGCGAACAAGGTCGTCCTATCCATCTTGCTCGTGGTGTTCGCCAAGGTGACCCCCTCTCTCCAGCGCTTTTTATTCTGGCTATGGATTCACTCAGCGCAGTTCTGCAATGGACCTCGAGCACGCAATGCTAACAGATCTGGGCCTACACCATGACATTCCTAGAGCATCCATTTATGCTGACGATGTGGTTATGTTCTTTAGTCCAAGGCCTGCTGATTTGGATGTCATTGGAGCTGTCCTCAACCTCTTTGCTAGCGCACCGGGTTTAAGTGTCAATCTGCAGAAAAGCTCTGTTACGTGCATCCGCTGTGAGGATGACCTTGCTTTGATTGTGGCCAATCATTTCAACTGCATCCGCAAGGACTTCCCAATCACTTACCTGGGCCTTCCCATTACCACTGGTCGTCTTCGCAGAGCAGATATATGGCCCTTGATTGACAAATATTCTAGGAAACTTAAAGGCTGGAAACCAAAATTTCTTTACACTGGTGGCAGATTGACTCTCACCCGTTCAGTGCTCATAGCTTTTCCCATACATCTTCTCTCGGCTCTGCCTATTCCTCAATGGGCCCTTGATATTATTAACAGACGGTGTCGAGGTTTTGTTTCGAAAGGTGAGGAAGACATAAACGGCGGCCACCGCCTTCTCCCATGGTCCAGGGTTTGCCACCCAACTCACGCTGGAGGTCTCGGCATCCTAAATCTTCAACTTTTTGGTGCTGCCCTTCGTTGTCGTTGGCCTTGGCTGAGGTGGGCTACAGAGGAGCGGCCGTGGGCTCTCATACCTGTTGATGATGATCAAGATGCTTTGGACCTCTTTAAAGCAGGTGCCTATATCAAACTTGGGGACGGTAAATGCGCAAAGTTCTGGACCGATAAGCTGCTGCCAGGAGGGTGGGTTGTGCATGAGGTTACGCCGATCTTATTCTCCTTCGTCCGCAACTCTAGCATCACAGTTGCAACTGCTCTGTACAACAACAGGTGGGTTAGAGATATGCAAGGTGGGCTCTCAACTCAAGCTCTTGCGGAGTACCTGAAGCTTTGGGACATGGTGGCTGAGGTTGAGCTATCTATGAACCAGATAGACAAAGCGGTTTGGCGATGTACTGCTGACGGTACGTTCTCTATCAAGACAACTTACCAGCTCTATTTAATGGCCAGTCATAACTTTGCTTGTGCCAAACCAATTTGGAAGTCAAAAGCACCGATGAAATGCAAATTCTTCATGTGGTTAGCAGTCCACAGAAGGTGCCTTACTGCAGATAATCTCGAAAGGAGAGGCTGATATCACTCTGCAGTTTGCTCCCTCTGCTCATCTGCAAATGAAAATTGCACTCACCTTTTTGTACATTGCCGCTACACCCTCCAGGTTCGGCTCCGTCTCCGCAACTGGGCCAATGCTGATTTCCCAATCCCTGGAATAAGATTCCAGACTACAGAAGAGTGGTGGCTGATGGCTAAGAAGTTGGCTCCAAAGAAAGTTCGCCGCAATTTTGATACTACTAGCATATTACCCGTGCTTTGCTACGGAATCACATCGATAGTAATATAAAACTAATTTGACATACTATGACTTTTTAAAAATAGTACTGGTATTTCTTACGAGTGTGCATGGTCTACTAAAGATGGTTGAAATTTGATGATACTTGATTACAAGTGTAATGAGCTGACAAACAAATAAAAATGAAGCCATCATTTCCAAAATTGTTTGGAACTTTTTTTTCTTTCTAAAGTAATAGATGGTAACGTTTTTGTTTTCTGAACTTACTTTGTCCTTCTTTTTTGAAAATTGATTTAAGTTGTGCATATAAAAAAGGTTGTGTTTATTATTTCATTCACGATCCGTCTGTAGTAACCGTCGACCTCACGTTTAGACATCAGTTGAAAACATCCTCTATGTATATACTTCTATGTTTGCTGTCGCTAGTATCCAAATTCCAAAATTAGCTATGTGATGACGTAATTGAGTCGTATTTGCCTCTTACTGCCATACATGGTGGAGTTTGGGCGAGATAGAATACTTCGTGCATGTAACGCTGAAAGGAAAATGATGTACTGTACCTGAATTAAGCTAACCATTACTTACTCGATCTGTTGGGGCTTTCGCGCGTAGTTGTAGCACAACACCTAGATGCTCGTCGTAACTGTGCGTGGCAGCTGGTCCAGGCGTCTAGTAGATTAGAATTGAGAAGGACATGACCTCAAATAGCACGAGCTGGACATCAAGGACGACGCGAAGCTGGGAGACGAGCGGGCGCGGGGTCAGGGATTAGAGCGCAACATTGATGCGCCGGCCCCGGGATGTTGCGCGGCCGCCTAGGAAGGAGCACGCCTTGTCGTGCTGCAGAAGCTTGAGCTATAATTACAAAAGTTGTTCAGTCGTTCCTGCAAAACTGAAACCATGTAAAAAAAATGTTCGTTCGTCCGTGCAACTAATCTCGCTCAGCTCCCTGATGTGGGACAAAACATCGATTAACAACGTCGGCGCTCAGCTCCCGTGTTTTTGCCGAAAGGTTCGAATGTACGTTTGGTCCAAAGGCTTGCCCATGTTTCCTCTAGACCTTTCAGTTCAAAAAGGGCCAGCCCACGTTCGCCTCAGCTTGTCCGATCGCTAATTTTCGAGACGTACCACGTACGATCGTTTGGTTTCCGTGAGCCAGAGCGTGGCCCATCGGTGCGATCGAGCGACCTGAATTGGTTAGGCGCGAGCGAGGGGACCGGAAGACGGAGAAAAAAAACAAAACGTTTTTCCACTTACGGATGGCAATGGTGGGTAATTTCACTCTAAGTTAAGGGGTAAATCAGTCAAATGGCGACGACCTACCACGGTTGCATTGCAATTTAATAGTAAGATTACCGTTCTTGTCCACTAGAGACTGTGGAAAGAACATAGCGCGAGAATTTTCCAGCAGGAATATAGTCCAGTGAATCGTGTTTTTGAGCTCATAATTGAAGACCTCCATGCTTGGAGGGCAGCCGGCTATATAGTTTCTTTGTAGTGGCAACTCTGTTTCGTGTGGAGCCAGTGGACTGAGTGCCCTACCATATAGTGGTAGATGTGGTGCCGGTGGTGTATTTCCCTAGCTCCTGATAGGGTTCTTTTTGTAACCCTTTTGTACCATGGGTATGCCTTGTACGCTGCTCTCTTTTCTTCTAATAAAAAGTTTGGCCTCTAGCCCTTCGAAAATCGCAAAATCTGTCAGATTTTGTTATTTTTCTGCATCCCAGAATATGAGGTATCTCGAGTTTAAATTTTACAGACTGGTAGATCCCATCATTGTCTAAATCCAGATTTATTTGTTAGATTTCTTTGAAACTTTAAAATTCCATTTTCAAATTTTGCAAAAAAAGGAGCTACATGTAGTTCAGGCTACAAAAATTCACTCCCGTGTTCGATGGTTCTTGATTGGATCAGAGAAATTGAGAGAGGGCTCACTACTCAAGATAAATGGGAAGAATAGTCTGGTTCATGGATGTGTGATCTTGTTGTTCATGCTATAGATAAAGGGGTTATATGTTCAGTCTACATATAAATTGAACCAGGTACTTCATTCCTCTCTTACCATCTTTTATGCAACCTGTATTGCTTGTGTGGCAATATGCGGAAGAAAATAAAACAGGTAGATACGTTAGTTTTTAGATACAGGGAATCTATTAATATTAAAAGATACCAATTACACCCAGTCTCTGCAACAACGCCCCACCCTAATGGAGTACGGATGCACACAGCCAAAAAAAGAGTAAAGAAAACTAAGAAATAAAAGTCCCGCTATAGCATTCTAGACCTAGCAACATCAATACAACAACCACCGTGACAACACCTGAAGTACAGACTCTCCAAAAGCGACGCCTCCAAGAAGGGAACAGTGCACCAGCGCCGTTGTCGCCCGACCAAAGATCTTAGGTTTTCACCCTGAAGATACTCCCCACTCTCAAAACAATGCCTCCAACAAGAACATTGCCAGGCACAACCAGTTAAGGCCAGACCTTGAGTTTTCACCCTGAGAGGTAAGACTCTGAACTTCTCATGTGCTGCCGCCCACACATGCATACCACTGCCGCAGAGCCCGGAATGCCAAGCAGATCCCTCAGGATCACGGAGACTAGAACCTCCTTTAGCCAGTCCACCAATCTGGCCTTCATGATATTCCTTCTTCTGACTCCACCATGGACCAAAACGTCACATGATGTCAACACAGAATAGAGCTTCGCGCCGCTCCCTCCGGAACCAAACGGTCGGAATAAAACATAGGTGTGCGCGACCAAATACCACCCGATCCAGCAAACTGCAGGCAAAAGATGCACTGTTCCATTCGCCAGCGGAGCTTTCTGGAACTCATTTCTCCATCCAGATCAAAGCAAACTGACCTCCAGAAGATCTTCATCCTCGCATGCGAGAAACCCGAGGACCGCCACTAAAAACAAAGCAAGATCAACAGCCACCACACCGCCAATCCCTCATGTCGGATCACCAAGGAAGAGGACAGCGACGCGGATCATGCGTACCGCCGCTGAACCGTTACCGGCGGCGGAGGCCGCCACCGCTCCACCGAATCCTTCATGGCTACCGACGGAGAGCCTCAGGCCCCGGCCAAGTAGCTGTGTCGCCCGGCTTCCTCCACCAGCGCTACATCACCTCCATGGAACACCGCCGCGGAAACCCTCTTCTCCCCCTCGTCGATTCGGCGGAGGGGGTGCCGCCACCACCGCCATAGCCAGGCCGGGACCGGGGCCATGGTTGGGGCCAAGGCACGGGGCCAGGGCCAAGGCCAGCGCCGGGGTCAGGGCCGCGGCCGGCAGCGGCTGAGGGCGATGGGCGGCGGGTGGCTGTGGGGCACGGGGGGAGGAGGAGCCCGCCACCGCCCGGGAGGGGGCGGGAGAGGGAGGCGGCGGGTTAGGGCCCCACAGCTATGCAAATGTATCCACTAAATAATTAAGAGTAACCAACTGAAATCTATGCTATGTAGTGACAGTTCTTCCGATGGACTCTCTGTAGATGGGAAAGGTAAAAAAAGAAGATATGAGCACCTGAGATATATGCTATGTACTGAATATTACTTTCTTTTTAAACTATCAAATGTTTTTATAGTTTGTGTGTGAGCTGAAATCCTTTTAATGAAAAAGGTCATGTTGTTGTCATTTTGCACCTAGGCCCCGCATAAGTATAGACCGGGCCCTGAGTTCATGGTGGACGAAGCACCGGAGGTGTGCCCTCCGTAGGGGGGTGTGTAGCGGGGTGTGCACGAGGCGGTGTTATATTACTTACCCTTGATGTGCAAGTCAATTAGAGCGGATTGGATGGTTTTGTTAGTTTGAGACCGTCTCAGCCCAGTTGTAGATTTTCTGCTCGAGCGTGTGTTCAATTCAAAAACCAGCTAACCCGAAATAAAACGTTGATATGGCGAATTCCCTCCCTGGCAATCGAGCGCTCGAGCAATCACTTTCTGTGGCGCGGAAGCGCTCGCTCAGCGAGTCAATTCCCTTTTTATCACCTAGTGTTTAATTGCGTTTACATGTGTTCACACTAACAGCTTGTATTACTACTTTGCAAGTTGCATGCAGTAAAGAGCGTTCACACTGCATGCATGCACATGCACAGATCATCTCATTGATTTGCATTTAATGAGCTAACTTTTCAGCATGCTTTCGTAAGTTGTTGCATGCATACACATAGCATCTCACTTTTTTTCTTCAGCACGAGGCAGATTCTCAATTCTCTTTTTGCAATTCCCTTTTGGTTTTTTTTCGTACGGTAATTCATGTTTAAGGGGATCCTTTTGCAATTCCCTTTTTCGGGCCAGTGGTTTTTAAGGGGGGAAAATAATGGGTGGGAAGATCCACTTGCAACTCAAATGAACTACCACTTGCTACTCAAATTAAGTATTATTTTTAAGCTGTAAGCTAACAAAAATTGCTAAAATATTCTAAATGAAATTTACTTTTTTAGGGTTGCTGGGTATTTATATTTACCGTTGATAAATAACGGGGCACCGGGTTGATAACTTGTAAACAAAAAAAGAGTCGCTACATATTTTAAATTAAATAAAAAAATTAGGGTTGATATTTATTTATATTTACCATTGATAAATAGCGGATCACCGGGTTGATAGCTTGTAAACTAAAAGAGAGTCGCTAAAATATTCTAAATGAAATACTTTTTAGCGTTATTATTTATTTATATTTATAGTTGATAAATAACGAGGCACAAGGTTGATAGCTTGTAAAATAAAAAAATGTTCGCTAAAATATTTCTAAATGAAATACTTTTTAGGGTTGGTAGTTATTTATAATTACCATTGATAAATAACTAGGCTCCGGGTTGATAACTTGTAAACTAAAAAGAGTCGCCAAAATATTTGAAATAAATTTAGATTTTTAGGGTTGGTAGTTATTCATATTTACTATTGATAAATATCAGGACACCGGGTTGATAGCTTCTAAACTAAAAAAGATTGTTTAAAATAAAATTAACTTTGGGGTTGATAATTTTATACATTTACCGTTGATCACTCAAGTACGGAGGGGTTGATTATTCCAAACAGAGAGGGTTGATAACTTTTAGTCCGAAAAAAAGTTGCTCGAAACATATCAACATGGGTGCTAGTTTTGAAGATCTCATCGAGACGGATTTATTGGTGAAAGCGAATCTTAATTTGGAGTTGTCGTTTGAAAGTTAAAACGTTTTGAATTTTCAAATTTGGAAAAGATTCCGCTGACATCAGCAGATTCGTCTATTTGTGCATGCATGTAGAACTTTTTCTCAATACCCTGCACCAGGTTGATAATTTTATACATTTACCGTTAATCACTCAAGTACGGAGGGGTTGTTTATTCAAATAGAGAGGGTTGATAACTTTTAGTCCGAAAAAAAGTTGCTCGAAACATATCAACATGGGTGCTAGTTTTGAAGATCTCGTCGAGACAGATTTATTGGTGAAAGCGAATCTTAATTTGGAGTTGTCGTTTGAAAGTTATAACGTTTTGAATTTTCAAATTTGGAAAAGATTCCGCTGACATCAGCAGATTCGTCTATTTGTGCATGCATGCAGAACTTTCCCACAATACCCTGCACCAGGTTGATAATTTTATACATTTACCGTTGATCACTCAAGTACGGAGGGGTTGGTTATTTAAATAGAGAGGCTTGATAATTTTTAGTCAGAAAAAAAAGTTTGTCGAAACATATTAACATGGGTGCTAGTTTTGAAGATCTCGTCGAGACGGATTTATTGGTGGAAGCGGATCTTAATTTGGAGTTGTCGTTTGAAAGTTAAAACATTTTGAATTTTAAAATTTGGAAAAAATTCCGCTGACATCAGCAGATTCGTCTATTTGTGCATGCATGCAGAACTTTCCCTCAATACCCTGCACCAGGTTGATAATTTTATACCTTTGCCGTTGATCACTCAAGTACGGAGGGGTTGATTATTCAAATAGAGAGGGTTGATAACTTTTAGCCCGAAAAAAAAGTCGTCGAAACATATTAACATGGGTGCTAGTTTTGAAGATCTCGTCGAGACGGATTTATTGGTGAAAGCGGATCTTAATTTGGAGTTGTCGTTTGAAAGTTAAAACGTTTTAAACTTTTAAATTTGTTCCTTTTTGCATGCATGCAAATGTACGGCAAGGTAAAACACGTTTGCTCCTAATCATGTCTGAAACCGATCGCTCGCTAATCTCCTAGCGATCGAGCGCCAGCTAGGGCAGCCCTTGATATGGTGTGGTACCGCTGGGCTCTTGATTTAACCGGTCTTTGACCAAAATAAAACGTTGATATTGTGAAAGGGGATATTCTGTTGAGAGGTGGACACAGGGGCACCTCCGTTGACAATCTCTAACGTATTCTCCTTCCCCATCTTTTTAGAACACTCATGCAAGAACAGTTGAGCCAAATATGACCGTTGGGGATTGCGATCTGGCGGGCGACCGAGCGGGCGATCTGCCCTCGCCGGCGCTCACCGGAGGCTCGCCGCTCACCACCTCGTCGCAACGTGCGGCTCTAGGCTGTTCCTGGGCGCTCGTCGACGACGGCTCTCAGTCTAGTTCAGACGGAGAAGAAGGAGACGAGTTTGAGGAAGGATCGAAGCGGGGCGACTACTACCTCTGTCGTTCACCGTCACCGGATGAGAACAGAGATCTCGTGGAGACGACGTCGGGACTTGATCGTAAGGCTGAGAAGCGGTTGCTACGTCAACGCCGTCAGCGTCTGGTGTCTCGGGTCTTCGCATCTCCTGAGTATAAGGTAATTCTGACAAACATTTGCTTTGAGGGGGCGTGCTCGCCACGATTGCCGGTCCTAGAACCGTCGACTTTCCCTATCATCGACGGCGATGACCAGGGATGGACGGTGGTTCAACGACGGCATCGTTCTTCTCCCCGCCCGACAGTTTCCAATCTCGATCCGAAATCGGTGCGGATTTCAAATTCTGAGCTACTGGGCTCGGTTGTGGATCATAACGGTATCAGGGCTCGTGTTCCAGGCCGGCCTCCCTCTCTCAATGCTGCCAATCGCGAGGCTCGACGATCAAAGGCCCATGTCGCTCGTTCGAAATCCTAAAAAATCTCTCCTGACGCTAATTTCGCTACTGGGCGTGCCTGGCGTCGGAGGCTAGGGTTTTGGAGAGCATGGGCTAACTCATCGACTCGTGGCGGCTGCGAGGGGGCGAACGGTGGAGAGGGCGTTGTGATCATGATGAACAACAATGGCGGTGGAGGCTATGGTCCAGGGCGTGGGAACGGACCAGGCCGTGGGCGTGGTGACCGCGGTGACCGCGGCGACCGTGGCGGTCACCAGGGCCCGGGGCATGGCGCGGGCGGGCATGGCTTCAACGGTGGCCAGGGCTTCACCAATGGCCCCGGCAATGGCCAGGGCTTTGCCAATGGCCACGGCAATGGCCAGTCAGGCTACGTCCCTGGGCGAGGTGGTGGTTTCGCCGGCGGCCGCCAAGGGAACTTCGTCGCCGGTGAATCGAGTGGAACTTCACACGAACCTGGCAATGCGCAGGGTCAGAACTTCCCTGCGAATTTCGGTAATGAATTTGGCCAATTCAACAGAGGTTCATATTCTTCTAATTCTTACCGCAATGGCAATCAGCAGTACCGGCCTAGATCATATGGACATAGTAACTTTAATGCATCATCTAGATATGGCTACAATGGTAGATCCAATTTCAACAATTCTCGTAATGGTGGAGGTGGTAATTATGATTCTGTGATTCAAAATAGTGCAAGTATTAACTCGGAGTTTCTCAAGGAGGCTATGCAGGGTGTTGTTGCGGCATTGGCGGCAGCAGCACACAAAGGTGGGTCTGAAGAGACTACACCGGTGGGTTTGGGTACTGGGGTGGTAGGGGGAACCCAAGTTGCTGACAGGGTACAGGGGTACAACAGACACATCCTATGCAGGTGGATATAGTGGCAAAAGCTGATGTTCCCAATCCAGCTAAAAAGGCAAAAATTGTTGATAAAAATCCTTGCTTCGGATGCAAGCAACCAGGGGCACCAAATTGATACTTGCACTTGCACCACCTTGTGACATATGTAAATCTCCTAATCATATTTCTAGTGTTTGTCCACTCCTTCGAGGCTCCTAAACCATTTGTTACTATGTATGGGTATGCAATTGAGCAACTTATGTTTTTTGAGGTACCCACAGGAGGTGCTTATAAACCAAAGGTTGACAATCTCAAGTTGGTAAAGGTGACTGTTGAAGGGGATCCTATGACTATTCCAAAATTACAGAGTGTTTGAAGAGAATTGTCCCCGTGGAAAATTTCCAGTGGGAGATCTACAATTTTCAGAATAATTTTTTTAGGGTTAAATTCCCTAATAAGTCTGAAGCTCAGAGGATGAAGGCTTTCCGTACTTATCTTGTGCCTGACAAAGCTTCTGATATGGTGTTTGAGGATTGGTCCGCTCTTGAGGACCCTTTGTATATGCTACCCGAGGTTTGGCTTCGAGTCAGAGGGATTCCAGCTGATGTCAGGACTGACTTCTTGGCATTGTGGGAAGTGGGCACTCTCTTTGGTAAAACAAAAGAAGTGGACATGGTGCATACTAGGAAGAACAAGGAGTTGAGACTGCGGATTGGTTGTTTGGATCACACTCTCATTCCTGAGACGACTGATGTTTTCATCCAGAGAGGCTTCTTCAAGCTTAGCTTTGAGGTGGAACCAGTGGTAGTGACACAGCTTGATGGGGTTGCTGAGGTAGACAATGGAGATAATGATGATGAACATGACACTGATGGTTCTAATGATGATCTCTTGGATGGAGCCAAAGATATGGACATTGAAAAAGCTACGCGTAACCAACAACCAAACAATGATACTACCAAGCCAAATAATGTGAAGAAGGTATCTAGTGCAAAGGGAGTGGTTAGTGAGCAATTTCAACACCAAATTGAGACTCTGACAGAGTTTGGTTATCTTAATTCGGTTTTGATGAGCAAAGGTATGCATGCTGCAAATAACCAACCACAAAGTTCATTAGATGAAACATCATCTTCATATTTAATTTCTGCTCAAAAAAACTAATTCAAACAGCTCAGATTTATGATCTCATGTGCATGCAGAAAAAGACAGAGAGTTTGTGGTGTTTAAGGATGATCAGACCTTGGGATCGGAGAAATCATCTCCGGGTTTGCTGCCGCCTGCGGTACCTGGCGCTGTGCTGCTACTGGGCAGCCAGAGCCCACGTGGTGACCGGCCATTGGCGGCTGCACCTCCGTCTGGCGCGGGGTCGCCTCGGAGCGGGAGTGCCTTAGCACGTGGCGAACGGCCAGTGGTGGAGACGTCCCGGCCTGCTGCGGTTTCACCTCGGCGCGGCGGCTTCTTGGCTCGTGGCGCGCTCCCGTTTGCTGCAGCGACAGCAGGCGAGCTGTCGCCTCCTTCGTGCGCGGGCCCGACGGTGTCTCCGCCTGTCACCCTGCCGTTGTCGACCACCGCTGTAGCGGGCAGAGGGGACACACCTGTGGTTGATGTGCCTGGATTGGCTGCTGCCAGCCAGCAGCATCTGCAGCCGATGGTGGGGGGACCCGCCATGGACAGCTTTTCTGCACAGTAGAATAAACACCTAGGATTTGTTGTGAAGGGCGGATCTTCTGCGCCAAGGAGTGTTGCAGCTGTTTCTGTTGCTTCTACGAAAATTCAAGGTATAAATGTTGTTACTGAAATGCAAAATGTTCCGTCACCTACAGTGGTAATGCGACATTTCTCAGGTACTTCAACAACTCATGTTAAAGATCTTCAAGGAAGCACAATGAAGAACCCTATGGCATTTGATGTGACATCTTTTGGGGGGATTGCACCTCCAGCTTTGTCTGTTCGGGCAAGTGACAGGATTCGAGCTCAACCAAATGCGGATGCCACACAGATGGAACGGGCAATGCAGAATATTAGCCATAGACACGACCTTATTTCTACAGGTAATGACAAGCACAAACCTTCGTTTGCTACTTTATCTAATGAGGATATTTTAGTCAATGCAAGTCGCTTAGGTATTTCGTTGGGGAAAAATAGTAATGAAGTTGCAAAAGCTGTTCAATCTATTAAAGAGGTATTTGTTAAACAAAGCCTTTTTATCTTAAAGAAAAATGTTGATGCTCAGTTACATAAGGAAGAGGGACAAAATAGTATGCTAATCTCCAAATTCTCAAGTCTTACTAGAGACTTGCTAATAGAGGAGGCCCAAGAAAATTTGGAACATGATGATCTGCTCATGCCTATTATTAATCTAAGGAAAGTTAGAAAGAAGAAGGAATTTGATTTATCAGGTGTGCGTAGAAGCACTAGATATAAAAACAAATGCATAGGTTAAAATGCCGTCTATTAAAGGTATCTTTTGGAATTCTAATGGATTTGGTGATGTTGCTAAGCATTTGTTTGTCAAAGAAAAGATAAGAGAGGAAAAATTAGATTTTATCGCCTTACTGGAGACGGGGAGATCAAACTTTTCCATACCTTTTCTAAAAAAATTGGCAAATGGCTTTGGCTATTCTTGGTTCTGTCTCCCACCTCATGGGAGATCGGGAGGTATTCTTGTTGGGATCAATAATGTGTCATTTCAAGTTGGTACGGTAGAAATGGGGGATTTCTGCGTCAAACTACATGTTAGATGTAAACATGATGGTTTTGAGTGGGTATTAGTGCCAGTCTATGGTGCGGCTCAAGATGCTCAGAAAGCAGAATTCCTTGCTGAACTGGCCAGAATGGGGGATACAGGCTCTACCCCTTCCCTAATTGGGGGAGATTTTAATATTTTAAGAAGAAAAGAGGACAAGAATAATGATAATTTCAAGCCTCATTGGCCTTTCGTCTTCAATGCCATTATTGAAAGTCTGAACCTGAGAGAGATTGCTCTCTCATGAAGGCAATTCACTTGGGCTAATAGAAGGGATAATCCAACTTATGAGAAGCTTGACCGTATTCTTTCGTCTGTAGAATGGGAACAAAAATTTCCTTTAGTTACAGTTAGAGCTCTGACAAGAACTTGCTCAGATCATGCTCCTTTGATGATCGATTCGGGTAATCATGCTCATATTGGCAATAAAGCTCACTTTTCCTTTGAAACTTCATGGTTGAGACATGAAAATTTCTATGAGATAGTGAAAGCTGAATGGGAGGCTGAAATACGTGATGTACTCCAATTGCCATATGGCAGAACATGATCAGACATCTTAGGCTATTTTTAAAGGGCTGGGCTAAGTGTTTAAGTGGCCAATATAAGAAAGAAAAAAGAAAGATTGTTAACAATAATTGACGAACTAGATTTGAAAGCTGAGTCTACACCTCTAGATGATGAGGAGAGAGCAAAATTAAGGAAGGCTAATGATGATTTAACAAAACTTCGTAGAGATGAGGAGACAAAATGGGCACAAAGAGCCAAGGTAAAACATATCCAAGAAGGGGGGAACAACACTAAATATTTTCATCTTATTGCTAATGGAAAACATCGCAGAAAAAAGATCTTTCAATTAGAGCAAGAGAAAGGAACCATAGTGGGTGATGAAAATTTGCAATTATACATTTCGGAATAATATAAGAAGTTGTTTGGAGAACCAACTCCTTCTACCCTCACTTTAAATGAGGAGTATATGCAAGATATACCGCAATCAACCCAAGAGGAAAATGACATCCTTGTGGCTGAATTCACAGAGAAGGAAGTTAAGGATGCTATTTTTCAAATGGAGTTAAACAAATCTCCAGGTCCTGATGGTTTTCCAGCTGAGTTTTATCAAACTTTCTGGGAAGTTATCAAGGGTGATTTAATGTCAATGTTCTATCAACTGAATTCAGGGGAGTTACAGTTGTTTAAATTGAATTTTAGTGTTATTACCCTATTACCTAAAAAGGAGAATGCGGTTCAAATCCAGCAATATAGACCAATTTGCCTCCTTAATGTTGGTTTTAAAATTTTCACGAAAGTCGCTACTATTAGAGCTAATACAGTTGCAGAAACAGTTATTAGCCCTACTCAGTCGGCTTTTATGCCGGGACGACATATTCTTGAAGGAGTAGTTGTCTTACATGAAACCATTCATGAACTTCATTGGAACAAAATGGATGGCGTGATTTTTAAAATTGATTTTGAGAAGGCCTATGATAAGGTAAAATGACATTTTCTTCACCAAGTTATGCGTATGAAAGGCTTTCATCCTAGTTGGTGTCAACTTGTCGAACAATTTGTGAAGGGAGGAAGTGTAGGGATCAGGGTCAATGATGATATTGGTCACTACTTCCAAACTAGAAAAGGACTTCGACAGAGGGATCCACTGTCACCTTTGTTATTTAACATTGTTGCGGATATGCTAGCCATCCTAATAGCAAGGGCGAAAGAGGATGGACAGATAGGAGGTCTCATCCCTCATCTGGTTGATGGAGGAATTTTCATTCTGCAATATGCTGATGACACGATACTGTTCTTGGAACATAATATTGAAAAGGCTATAAATATGAAATTGATTTTGCGTTTCTTTGAAGAATTGGCAGGCCTAAAAATTAATTTCCATAAGAGCGAGATTTTCTGCTTTGGTAAGGCTAAAGAGGAAGAGGAACAATATAAACAACTATTTGGTTGTGAATCTGGCTCTCTACCCTTTAATTATTTGGGCATTCCAATCCATTACAGAAAATTAAAAAACTCTGAGTGGAATCCAGTGGAAGGTAGGTTTGAAAACAAATTAGGATGTTGGGCTGGAAAATTATTATCCTATGGGGATCGCCTTGTGTTGATTAATTCAGTTCTTACTAGTTTACCGATGTTTATGTTGCTATCCTTCTTTGAGATACCTAAAGGGGTAAGAAAGAGGTTAGATTTTTTCTGATCACGCTTCTTTTGGCAATGCGAGGAAAATAAAAAGAAATATAGGTTAACTAAGTAGAACTTGATCTGTAGACCCAAAGACCAAGGTGGTTTGGGAATTGAAGTGTTGGAAATCAAAAATTCCTGCCTTCTTAGTAAGTGGCTTTTCAAACTGCTTTCTGAAGAAGGATTATGGCAACAATTATTGAAAAATAAATACCTATCACAAAAAACACTGGCTGAAGTTGAAAGTAAGCCGACAACCTCACCATTCTGGAAAGGCCTAATGAAAATCAAGGGGGAATTTTTTAGTAGAGAAAATTTGTGGTAGGCTCTGGAGAAGGGGTGCATTTTTGGGAAGATAAATGGCTAGGTGATCAGACGCTCGCAACTCAGTATCCCCAACTATAAAATATAGTCCACCGTAAGCATGATACTGTGGAAAATGTTATGAGGTCGACTCCTTTAAATATTGGTTTTAGGAAAAGACTAATTGGTGATAAATGGGATCAATGGGCACACCTATGTCAACGTTTAATGATGATAAATTTAAATGATGATCAAGATAAGTTTGTCTGGGGCCTAACATCTTCAGGGAAATTTACGGTTAAATCGATGTATGTTGATATGTTAAATGAACATACTAGATATCTTTGTAAATATCTATGGAAAATAAAAATCCCACTAAAAATAAAAATATTTATGTGGTTCCTTATTAAGAAAGTCCTATTAACCCGTGATAATCTACTAAAGAGGAATTGGAATGGTAATACGAAATGTTCTTTCTGTGACGCCCGAGGAATCAGTTGAATATCTATTTATTTCCTGCCCTTTTGCTAGGCTTCTTTGGAGGGTCATTTTCGCTGCTTATATTATTCCACCTCCATCCAATGTTACAAATATGTTTGGAAATTGGCTTAATGGAGCTGACAAAAACGATAAAGCTAGAATTCGCATTGGTGTTTCGGCTTTATGTTGGTCAATATGGAATTGCAGGAATGATATTGTTTTTAACAGAAAGGACTCTGCTAATTTTTTGCAGGTTATCCACACTATGGTCCACTGGATCCAGCTTTGGCGTTTCTTGCTCCCGGAGGACCAGCGGGAGTGCATGGTTTCTGGATGCAACCGCCTTCAAATGGTTGCCCAGGATATTTTCTACCAGGCTACTTGGCGGCTTGTTAAGAGACTACAAGATGTTTAGAGCACTTTGTAATCTTTTACTGTTTCGATGGTTGATTTTTGTATCGACCCTCTTTGATCCTTGAGTTGTAAACTTTGAATATTTCTTTGATTAATAAAAGGATGTGTGCATCAACCGATGCAGAGGCTGGGGTGTACCCCATTTCGAAAAAAAAGACCAAACTGTGAACAAGATTTACTAATACGCTGGCTTCTTCTATGGCTAGGCTTGGCCCAGATCATATTCCGAGATCGGTATAAACATTCCTAGAGCTCAACTATTCAGATTTGAGGAATCCTGGTTAGATTTTGATGGTTCTGATGGAGGAGTGCAGAGAACTTGGCAGCACACTAGTTCATATTACAATCCAGCTAAGGACATTACAGCAAGGTTTAAATCTATAAGACATGGTATTAAAACAAGATTTTTTTTGCTAGAGGTTCTTTCAAAGTGGGTAACGATTCAACGGTGCAGTTTTGGGAGGATATTTGGCTTGTCAGTATGCCCCTGGCACAACAGTACCCATCTCTGTACCATATTGTTCAACATAAGAATGTGTTGGTTTTGACCGTCTTTGCTCAGATTCATCTTAATATATGTTCTAGGAGGGTTTTGAATGATCACAAATGGAATGAATGGTTATATCTATGCCAACGTCTAACTACAGTATCTTGATTTGATGAATGGACATACTAGATTTCTTCGTAAATATCTTTGGAAGATTAAAGTTCCTTTGAAAATTAAAAATTTATGTGGTTCTTGTATAATAAAGTCTTGTTAACTAAAGATAATTTGGCAAAACGTAATTGGAATGGTTGTCAAAAATGTTGTTTCTGTGATTCCAATGAAACCGTTGAGCATCTGTTTCTTGCTTGTCCTTTTGCAAACATTGTATTGCGTATGATTTATTTTGCATATAATATTCCAGCCCCTTCAAATATTACTAACATGTTTGGCAAATGGTTAAATGGTGTGAGCAATCATGATAAGGCTAGGATAAAAATTGGTATCTCAGCTTTGTGCTGGTCCATTTGGACATGTCGAAATGTATGGTCTTTAACAAGCAGAAGTCTACCAATTTTTTGCAGGTTATTCGTCGAGCTGCGCACTGAATTCAACTACGGGCTCTCTTACTTCCGGAGGATCAACGGGAGGATATGGTTACTGGATGCAACTGGCTGCTGACGGTTGCTCAGGACTTCTTTCTCCAGGCTACTGGATGGCGTCATATTAGTAGAATATCAAATGGATAGCTTCTATATGCGCATGATGTTTCTATGGTTGATTCATGTATCGACCTTAGCTGATCCATGATTGTAAACTTTGGCTACATTATACTTGCATTTTTTAATAAAGTAAAATCCGTGTGCATCATTTGATGCAGAGGCTGGGACGATGCTCCCATTTCAAAAAAAAATTAAAAAATGGAACAACCAAATTTCTAATCTGGGAAAAATTGTGGAAAACTATAATTAACTTTGTTCTTGGTCTGGAATATCAAAGACCTTTATCTAATACCGAAGCCAATTCTCTAGAAAGGCACAAATACAGTTGGGAGGACATTGCTTGGTTGGAAATTGGTTTGTCAACCGAAGCAACTCGGAGGATAGGCATAATGAATCTGGAATTCATGAGTGACGCCTTAAGCACAAAATGGACCTGTAATCTAAAGGTATAATTGATGCCATCCCATGGGGCTCTCAGGTAAATCAAATTTGACTAGCCATTGAATATTACCTCAACGAATCTGAGCCGTTCGTTTTTTTACCGCGGTGGTATAAAAAGGAAATCCCACTGAGGAAACCCTAGCCACACTCCGGCCCTCCCTTTCTCTTCTTCCTTGTGTGCTGCTCGCGAGATGCAGCTGGCGCCGCTCAGCCTTCCTGGCCGGCCGGCCGCACTTTTCCTCCCCCTCCTCAGCTAGAACAAGAAAAGGGATTGGAGAGGAGAGGAGGAAAAAGGGGTAGCGACCAGCCTAAGCCTCCTCTGGCCTTCTCCTCCCATCGCCTTGCGTCTCCCTCACCCGGCGCCGCCGGCTCCTTATCCGGCTCGTCCTCTGCACCGACGACAGGCGTCCTTTTCTTCCCCATCGCGGCCGTCTGTTATCACCAGAATTTGACCGATTCAGAGGTGGGCCACGATTGAGATAGACTTGAAGATATACATGGAAGGAAGAACAAGAATTGGCCTTATACACGAAGTTGGGCTGAATTGCCCATGTATCTGTAATATAGTAGATCGCATCTTAGATTAAAAGTTAGAGTTTTACTCGTGCACGGTTAGGTGCACGTCCGAATTAGAAAGTCCCCTGGACTATAAATATGTATCTAGGGTTTATGGAATAAACAACAACTCACGTTCAACCCAAAACAAACCAATCTCGGCGCATCGCCAACTCCTTCATCTCGAGGGTTTCAATCAGGTAAGCGACATGCTGCCTAGATCGCATCTTGCGATCTAGGCAGCACAAGCTCCACGTTGTTCATGCGTTGCTCGTACTGAAGCGTCTTTGATGGCGAGCAACGTAGTTATCATAGATGTGTTAGGGTTAGCATAGCTCTTCGTATAACATGCTTACGTAGTGCAGCCCTTGCATGTCTAGCCGCCCTCACGCCTATCTCAGGTGTGGGGGCGGCACCCTGCTTGTTCATCATCTAGTAGATCTGATCCGTTACGATTGCTCCTTGTTCTGCAAGGATTAGTTTAATATCTGCAATAGTTAGGCCTTACAAAGGGGGGGAGGATCCAGCGGCACGTAGGGTGGCGTTCGCAAGTCCTAAACAGGATGTTCCGAGGATCAACGTCATGTTGGTTTTTAGGCCTTGTTTAGGATCGGCTTATGAGCACCGTGCGTGGCCGCGAGGCCCAACCTGGAGTAGGATGATCCGATTATGCGGTGAAAACCCTAAATCGTCGTAGATCTCATTAGCTATATCTTGATCAAGCAGGATCACCAAGTATTCGTGCACCCCGTACGAATCATGGGTGGATCGGCTCTTTGAGCCGATTCACAGGATAACCTGAGAGCCGATCGAGGCTCGTATTTAATGTTTACGTGTATGCCATGCAGGAACTAAGCGAGGCATCCCCATCACCTTCCTGACCAGGTATAGGTCAGGTGGCACGCCCTTGCACTTCGCATCGCCGCGTGTGACCAGAAGAGCATTGCGGGCCGTCGCTCGGAGGGGTCTCAGCCAGCCGCAGCTCTAGGCTCTTCCCGGCTCTACACTGTGTTGATAGGCCGCTGCCCGCCGGTGGGTTTTGGCAGTCAACACATTCTAGCACGCCCGGTGGGACAATCGTCTACATCAACCACATCGCCATCTACATCTGAGATGGCGGCGGACGGCACGCCAGTCACCTACGAGGAGCTGCCTGACGAGCTCAAGAAGAGATACGACGAGATCAAGGTCACCCTCGAAGCCGACCTCATCGGCTCTTTTCAGAGAACCCGTTCCCATGGCATCAGATGGAAGGGATTCTCACCGCAAGGTGCACTCGATGGGATAGATCTCTCTGCCCCGTCGGAGGAACGCACCAGGGGCCTACGGCAGGAGATCAACTACTTGGTGGCTCACTCACTACACCGCCACTCTGAAAACTTGGTCAACGTGTTGGAGCGTCTCGCTCTGCGCGTGATCCAGGAGATCATGAGCCACCAGTACTCGCCGTCAGGACCAGCTCTCGGGACGCATCAAGGAGAGTTGCCGCTCCAGTCCCGTCCACCGCTGCCATATGCATTGGCAGCACCAGCGGAAGTGCCGGCTACACCGGCATTCGTCGTCTACAAGATTGGTGGTGACCCTAGTGACTACCAGTTCTTGGCTGAGGCGCCCAAGGAGATCCCTCAAGGATACGCGTGCACGTATGTGCCAGATTGTGGCAACTGGGCACTCTCAAACCAGGCCACAACATCAGGGACTCCGGCGAAGACAGGAGGAACGTCAGCGACAGAGCTTGAAAAGCAGACGTGGCTAACTAAGTACGCCACCCCGACGAAACTCCAGAGCCCGGCTCCTGCAGTTGGCTCAGAGCTGGAAAAGCAAACATGGCTGGCTAAGTACGCCACCCCGGCGAATCTTCGAGTGCAACTCCTGCAGCCAGACAAATGACGGATCAGATCAGTACCATACTGAGAGACCAGTTCGGCATGGTGCCGAAAAGAAGGGCAATCGGCTATTCCAAGCCGTACCCCGACGAGTACGAGATGATCCCGCTGCCACCTAAATATCGGCTCCCTGACTTCTCCAAATTCAGTGGATCAGATGGCTCCAGCTCCATCGAGCACGTCGGCCGATATTTGGCGCAACTAGGACCGGCTTCAGTGTCGGATCAGCTACGCGTGAGGCTCTTTTCACAGTCCCTCACGGGATCGGCTTTTGGATGGTATACCTCTTTGCCAGCAAACTCCATCCAGTCTTGGAAGCAATTGGAAGAACAATTCCATACGCAATACCATTCAGAAGCTTCCGAGTCTAGCATTGCCGATCTAGCACAACTACGTCAGAAGCGCGGAGAAACGGTGACAGAGTACACCCAGCGCTTCAGGAATCTTAGGAACCGATGTTATTCGGTTCGTATAACTGAAAAGGAAGCAGTCGAGTTGGCAGGAGCTGGCCTTGCAACACAGCTCAAGGACATGGCCTCCCAAGCAGATTATCCCTCGCTGGCGCATATGGTTCAGAAACTATCAGCATATGAACAGCGCCACCCGGACCTGTACCAAGACAAGTTCAAGCGTGCAGTAGTCCTGGTCGATGCAGAGGAAGACAAAGTTCCTGCGGGAGACCAAGAAGTAGCAGTGGCTGAGTGGACTCGGGGAGGAACCCCCGTGTCCTGCAAATGGGTAAAGCCACCAGGGCCGCCCAGGGGATTTGATTTTGACGTGACCAAGACTGAACAAATCTTCGACCTCCTGCTCAAGGAGAAACAGTTGACGATTCCTGAAGGTCTCAAGTTCCCCACGGCGCAAGAGCTAAACGGAAAGCCGTACTGCAAATTCCACAACTCGCTCTCCCATGCCACCAACGACTGCAGGGTGTGGCGTCAGCACATCCAAGCGGCGATAGAGAAGGGGCGTTTAATTTTCAACCAGTACGCCATGAAGGTCGACACCCAACCCTTCCCCGCCGTTAACATGGTGGAAGTCACCTACCCTGAGGGCTGCCAGCCAGGTCCCACGTTCAGCATCAACATGGTAGGACCTGGGAACCACTCTGGCAAAGATGGAGATGAGGGCAGCTGCTCTCATAGCAAGGATACAGAGGAGGCCGCTCCACGCGATCGGCTCCATCATGATGGCAAGCGCTACGTCACAGAGGGGGAAGTGAAGAATATAAGATATCAACGACCTCTCTCTGATCACCTCCTCAACAAATATGTGAGTCAGTATGACCAACGCCGACGGTCCAACTATGATGATGAAGGAGATCGTCTGGCTAGAGAAGCCAGAAGACATCGTCGGTGGGATCGCGATGAGGAGGAGCACGAGCGCCGTGCCACGGACACATCAAGGGAGCAAGATGACAACGCCAGACACTGGGACTGCCCTTTCTTCAGACACTGCTGGGATTCAGGAATGAGCCGATTGCCCACAATCGGCAATTGCCCAGAATGCAACCAGAAAGAAGAAGGAGGCAGCCAACGTGTCTGTGTTCAAGCGCTTAGGGCCTCTCCCGCCACAGAGCAAACGTGCTGAGTCACCTCGTTGGGCAGATCTTGAGGATTCCGAAGACGAGGGACTAGAAGAAGAAGAAGAAGACAGGTACCACCGTCCAAGGTGGTGCCCTGACGGACTCAGCCGTTCACAAAAACGCAGGGTTCAGCGGTTGCGCGGCCTGGAGGAAGCCGAAAGGTTATACCTGCATACGCTAAGGAAGGCACGGCCTGATCTGGCTGCAAAGGTTCAGCGAGCCCTGGATGAAGAGGGTCGTCCACGGAAAATGGAGTGGCGCCCCAAACAAAGGAGAGCCGATGGTGAAACATCGGCTGGCACGAACATGGTGTTCATCCTCCCTTCAGAGTTCAGTGCTCCAGGGTTAGATGAGACATCCGTGGCACAACTTGACTGCGGCCCACGGCCGGTTATCTTTGAGAAGCCACGAGATAGGAGCTACAGGCATCTGAAGGCCCTGTACTTGCGAGGATATATCGATGGGAGGCCTGTAAATAAGATGTTGGTGGACACCGGAGCGGCAGTTAAAATCATGCCGTACTCTATGCTACGTCGGCTGGGACGCTCTAGCTCGGATTTAATCAAGACCAACGTGACATTGAGCGATTTCAACGGCCAAGCGTCTGAGGCACAAGGAGTTCTGAACGTGGATCTGACCGTAGGAAGGAAAACTATCCCTACAACGTTCTTCATCGTTGATAGCACGGCGATTATGCTTTGTCTTCTGGGAAGAGATTGGATCCACGCCAACTGCTGTATTCCCTCCACGATGCACCAATGCATAATACAGTGGGATGGAGATGAGGTAGAGGTCGTCCAGGCCGATGACTCAGCCGAAATTTCAACGGCTGGCATGAACGCATGGGAAGCAGCAGGCCAAGAACCCCTCTCAGGCATCAACTTGGACGACTGCGAGCGCATCGATGTGACAAAGGGAAGGGTTAAGCTGGTTTTATCCACTGGCCTGACCATGTAGTTGAAGCGAAGCGATGTGCAACTTGGTGAGGCTGATCCTTGTGATCGGCCCCAAAGGTCTATGAAGGGACATTACAGAACCTTCAGTCAGCGCTCCAATCATTATGGAGGCCGATCCCAGCAATCGGCCAAAATTATCCTCACCACATGTTCTGCTTGTGTTCGCCCTTGACCCTATCAAGAGCCGACGTGCGAATTACAGAGCCGATATCTGCCATTCTTTGACAGCTTCGGCTCGGGGGGCACCTAAACATGAGAACAGATGCAGGGGTACATGTGTGCAATGAAATACTGGGGGCCGATAGGAGAAAATCGGCCGGTAAAAAAAAAAAAATTTTTTACAGCCGATGCAAGGGCATCGACTTTAGAATTGAGAAACAGCCGATGCGCAGCCATCGACTCTAGTGGAATCATGCGATGTTTATCGAGTCTCCACCAAATCCAGGCCAACGGTGGTGCCTTCTGTTGATTTCTTCAGCGGCTTCAAGCCGATCCGGGTTTCTGAACCTTTTTTGTCGAGGATTTCCAATCTCTGGGGATAGTTCAGCCGAAACGGAAGATTATCGGCATGCGAGGAAGAAAGAGGATCGGTTGGCGCATTCTCTCTGACATTCTCGCCTCGAGTGAGGCTCGGGGGGCAGCAGGCTCGAGTAAGGCTCGGGGGGCAGCAGGCCTAGTGGATACTTTGTTTAAAGAACCGATGGGGATACCATCGGCTGATCTTTCATTGCAACCTTCTTCACAATGATGGGTACTGAAAAGGATTATTGGGTTTGGTTGGAAAAGTTTAAAGGTTTTCCTGAAGATCCTGCATTTTCTACCAGATTTAGAAAATCATCAGCTGAAGAAGAGTAGGGTGAATTTCAAAGGACCGATGCGGTGCGATCGGCTCATTACGCATTGGCAAAGGGGACGAATCGGCAAGGTCAGTAGAAGAGGGAATCGGCTCAATTAAACTCAGAAGGAATAGGCAAAATCAAAATTGGGGAAAAGTTCTTCATTGATTAGATGAGATTTCTTACATAAAGAGCTAATTGCTCTCAAAAGGGAAATACTAGGGGATCCATTGCCCCATCTACTACTACTGGCCCTATTCTAGAGGCCCTATCTATGGGCCGTCACTGCCCTCGTCGTCGCCGTCGTCGCCACTATCGGCGCTGCTCCCGGCGGGCTCGTCGTCGCTCCAATGACCGCCGACCGGGCCCTCGTTGTCTTCATCTTCTTCGTCAGCGTCGTCCTCGTCGCTGTCGAAGTCGCTAAGATTGCCCGGCCAAGGGCAGAACCGCTTGGCCGGCGGCTCGTCGGAGGAGCTTTTGTCATCGTCCTCCTCCTCCTCTTCCTGCTCCTCCTCCCCGGAAGAGGTGAAGTCGCAGGAGAAGCTGTCGTCGTCACTCTCCTCCTCCGTTTCCCCAACGGCAAGGAAGTGGAGGTCGCTCTCCCCGTCTGTCGAGGATTGGTCGCCCTCGGACCAGATGGAGAAGTCGTGGTCTGACTCCTCCCCGGCCGCAATGGCGCGGCGGGTGTTCGCCGCGTGGACCTCTGCCGGGTTGTACTCCGGCGTCGGCTCACGGGATGTGGAGGACTGGCTGGAAGGATCCGATGGAGCAGAGGAGGAAGAAGACATGGTGGCAGGAGGGCTTTTGGAGTGCTAATGCGGAGGAGATGCAGAGGAGAACTGTTCATGGCGGTTAAATAAAAGGGGATATAGTGAAAATTCAATGCCACAGCAGTTTCCGAGGAAGTGGTGCCTAAAGAAAAAAAAAACTGCCAGATCACGCGGAGAAGTTGAGAAGGCAGGACATCATGATGAAGGATATCGCAACGGTTACGCCACGACATGACCCGACGAAGGAGTGATTTTGGAATTACCAATTCCAAAACCAGGGGGGCATGTGTTATCACCAGAATTTGACCGATTCAGAGGTGGGCCACGATTGAGATAGACTTGAAGATATACATGGAAGGAAGAACAAGAATTGGCCTTATACACGAAGTTGGGCTGAATTGCCCATGTATCTGTAATATAGTAGATCGCATCTTAGATTAAAAGTTAGAGTTTTACTCGTGCACGGTTAGGTGCACGTCCGAATTAGAAAGTCCCCTGGACTATAAATATGTATCTAGGGTTTATGGAATAAACAACAACTCACGTTCAACCCAAAACAAACCAATCTCGGCGCATCGCCAACTCCTTCATCTCGAGGGTTTCAATCAGGTAAGCGACATGCTGCCTAGATCGCATCTTGCGATCTAGGCAGCACAAGCTCCACGTTGTTCATGCGTTGCTCGTACTGAAGCGTCTTTGATGGCGAGCAACGTAGTTATCATAGATGTGTTAGGGTTAGCATAGCTCTTCGTATAACATGCTTACGTAGTGCAGCCCTTGCATGTCTAGCCGCCCTCACGCCTATCTCAGGTGTGGGGGCGGCACCCTGCTTGTTCATCATCTAGTAGATCTGATCCGTTACGATTGCTCCTTGTTCTGCAAGGATTAGTTTAATATCTGCAATAGTTAGGCCTTACAAAGGGGGGGAGGATCCAGCGGCACGTAGGGTGGCGTTCGCAAGTCCTAAACGGGATGTTCCGAGGATCAACGTCATGTTGGTTTTTAGGCCTTGTTTAGGATCGGCTTATGAGCACCGTGCGTGGCCGCGAGGCCCAACCTGGAGTAGGATGATCCGATTATGCGGTGAAAACCCTAAATCGTCGTAGATCTCATTAGCTATATCTTGATCAAGCAGGATCACCAAGCATTCGTGCACCCCGTACGAATCATGGGTGGATCGGCTCTTTGAGCCGATTCACAGGATAACCTGAGAGCCGATCGAGGCTCGTATTTAATGTTTACGTGTATGCCATGCAGGAACTAAGCGAGGCATCCCCATCACCTTCCTGACCAGGTATAGGTCAGGTGGCATGCCCTTGCACTTCGCATCGCCGCGTGTGACCAGAAGAGCATTGCGGGCCGTCGCTCGGAGGGGTCTCAGCCAGCCGCAGCTCTAGGCTCTTCCCGGCTCTACACTGTGTTGACAGGCCGCTGCCCGCCGGTGGGTTTTGGCAGTCAACACCGTCTCAGCAGCAGCCGCAGCCAGCGGATGGCATGGGGACGGCGGACATCGCTGGTAGGAGCGGCAAGTGGCCGCTGCTTCTCGGCTGCGCTCCATCTCCTCCACCATTCTCTGCTGGTCCCTCTCCTCCCCATCAGCAAGCCCGCATTGGGGATGATTTTCTCGTTCTCGTTGCACCATCCTCAGGTATAGAAGTCATCCTTACCTTGCCTTCCCATACCCTTCCCTGAACATCATCAATTTTGCTCTCATATTTTGAGGTTGCAGGTGTACACAAGGTGTTTGTGGAAATGTCTGAGGGGAATGATTTCTTCGGAAGATGACGATGTATGTGCATCTTCTTTTTGTTTGAAAGGGCATGCCTTTTACTATGGATCTTGCAATAGTGTGGTACTTCCCGCATTACATATAGAGCAGTTACATAAATATTAGGTGCTTGAACCATTCTGATCCTATTTCCATGAACAAATGCATGTTGTGGTAAACCGTATGTGTTCATTTTACTCCTATTTTCAGGCATTGCTTAATTAGATATTGTATATCGTGTTCTACAGAAACTTGATTGGGTAAAATCCATGTGCCTCCAATTTGGTTTATTTTGTCATCGATCCAAATAGGCCTTTCTCTTTGCATTTCTGGTTGCACATATAATATGATCCCATGTTTTTTTTGCAGGTGTGTTCTAAAGGAAGACTATTGAAGTAGAAGAATGTATATCTTGTTGTTTGAGTAGGTAATGGTTGGGACTGACTTTTGAACCATCACATTGTTTATTTTATCTCAATTAGATATTGTGTGTCATGTTTTATAGGAACTTGGTGGGGTCAAAATCATGTGCCTCCCACTTCTGTATGTCATGAGTACAATTAGACACTTTTATGAAGTCAGCGTCATTATGTTCACATCAATTATATATTGCATTGCTGCTTTTTGTTGCACATTTGATTTACCCTATGTTTTTTCTGGTGCAGGTGTATTCTAAAGGAAGATGACGAAGTTTAATAGAAGAATGGGCCCATATCGTACTATTCCAGCGGGTAATTGTTGAACTTTTTGAATTTTGAACCGTAGTGCAAGTTGGGGATCTTTTTGTTTTTCATGGAAAACTATTATTTCCGCTATATCCTCCCATGTTTCGTTGTTTTCATGCATCGCAGATTCATCAAGTACTAAAAACTTCTATTATGCAAAGCATGGTTTGGTTATTCATTTAGAGGAAACACACATTTCGCGTCTGATTTAATTAACATGATATGTAAATGTAGGTTCATGGAGAGCATCTAATGGATTTGCTTGCATCCATGGAAGTGTACCTCATCTATTATCCTATCCATAAGGTAATTATATAAAGGTCAAAATTAGCATGCTTGGTTACTTTTTGAATATGCGTGTTTCATGCATAATTCCGAGTTTCAGATCTAAAGGGATTAAAGTTATATTTTTGGGGTTGCATTTTAATTCAGATAAATTTTCTAATTGAAAATGTATATATTACTTGTCTTCTGTGTCAGCTTGGTTTGCATGTGTCTAACAATCCAAATCCTTCACCTGCCCCATCTGCTACGTCTTCGGCAGCCAAAAATTCAGCCAGGTTATTTTGTTTCATATTCACATTTGATCATTTGGTTGAGCAAAGTTAAATACGACTGAGTTTTTAGTCAACTCACTTAAGCAATAGTCTAGCAATTCTATTTATTTTGGTATCGACCAATACCGCTAGCGTATTCACCACGGTTAGGTGTTGTAGGAGATACATAGGTGGATAATTGACATGTGTTCTAGATCTTTTTGTATATTTCTATCTATCTATGTTGTGCTTGTCTTTCTTTGATGGAAGATGTTTCCTTTTTACTGGAATTAAAAAGGTGTTGATTAGCACATTCCATGTTTCTTGATTATAAAAAGTTAACAACTTAAAATGGTATACGTTGATAGCTTAAAATGTTACATTGTGTGCCTTGTCATTGAATTCCTTTATAAGGTACTCCCTTCTTTTATTCTCTAAATTATAATAACCTATATAAAAGCTAAACCCTTTTGCTTAAAGGGTAGTGTTTTGGACACTGTTCAGTTAAAGATTTGCCCAATCAAATGTAACCACATATGCTTTTTTACATTGTAGACGTGCGTGGTTCCGGTAGATGCGTAATGGTTGTTTTTCCATTTTCCTTTATTTTCGTGTGAAGAATTCTTGGTTACCAGTTCTATTCCAGTCAACAATCCTGATCCTTCCTATTCTCTTTCGGTTTATGTGGGATAACTGACTTCTACAGTGCCGGTGGCTCCAAGTTTTCCGGTTGCGTTCTCCTCTTTGGTCAAAGCGGTGCCTCGGTTTTCAAACAATAATAAGTGCGGTCCTTTTGCCCTACGACTCTCTTCCTCGCCTCTCCCCCTTTTCCTGACCAAGCGACCACAGCCTCCATGGACAAAGCTGATGACCCACAAGTATAGGAGGTGTATCGTAGTATCTTCGATAAGTAAGAATGTCGATCCCAACGAGGAGCAGAAGGTGTTAACAAGCAGTTTCGATGAAGGATTCACTGTAAATGCTCACAGACAAGTATTCAGGGGGTTTTGATGTAGCAAATGAATAAAGTACGAGTAAGTAAAGTGCGAGAATAATAATTGCAGCGAGTGGCCCAATCCTTTTTAGCACAAAGGACAAGCCGGTTTGTTTACTTATAATGACCAAGCGTTCCCGAGGACACACGGGATTTTAGTCTAGTGCTTTCGCTACATACGGCTAATTAATCTTCATTGTTTTGATAAGTGTTGTGTGGGTGAACCTATGCTAATGTACCGCCCTTCCTAGGACTAATACATACTTGTGATTATACCCCTTGCAAGCATCCGCAACTACAAGAAAGTAATTAAGATAAATCTAACCACAGCCTTAAACTCTGAGATCATGCTATCCCTCCTGCATCGATATACCAACGGGGGTTCAGGTTTCTGTCACTCCGGCAACCCCGCAATTGGCAAACGAGTACAAGATGCATTCCCCTAGGCCCATAAAGGTGAAGTGTCGTGTAGTCGACGTTCACACGACACCACTAGAAGAATAACACCACAACTTAAATATCATAGCATTGAATATTACTCAACCATACTTCACTACTAACATTTAGACTTCACCCATGTCCTCAAGAACTAAACGAACTACTCACGAGACATCATATGGAACATGATCAGAGGTGATATGATGACGAATAACAATCTGAACATAAACCTTGGTTCAACGGTTTCACTCAATAGCATCAATAACAAGTAGAAATCAACATCGGGAGAGTTTCCCCTATCGAACAATCAAGATCAAACCCAAATTGTTACAGCGGTGACGATGTGCAGCGGTGGAGACGGCGGTGATGATGATGGAGATGATGATGATGATGATGGTGATGGAGATGATGTCCAACTCGATGGCGGTGTCGATGGCGTCGATTTCCCCCTCCGGGAGGGAATTTCCCCGGTGGATCTCAGCCTGCCGGAGAGCTCTTTTCTCTCTGGTGTTCTCCGCCCCGCAGAGGCGGCTGTGACTCTTCGCGACTTACCCCCTGGAGCTTAGGTTTTCGGGACAAAGAAATACGCGAAGGAGAGGAGGCCAGAGGGGGCTATGGGCCCCCTCCCCACAAGGCGGCGCGGCCAGGGCAGGGCCCGCGCCGGCCTATGAGGGGGGCCCATGGTGGCCCTCCTCGGCTCCTCCTTCTGGCTCTCGTCATCTTCTGGAAAAATAGGATTTTTCATATAACTTTCGTCAATTGTTGATCTTCCGAAATATTGCATTCTGACGGCGCTTTTTCCAGCAGAATCCTGACTTCGGTGCGCGATCCTCCAATAATCATGAATCATGCAAAATAGATGAAATAACATAAGTATCATCTCCAAATATGAAATATATCAATGAATAACAGCAAATTATGATATAAAATAGTGATGCAAATTGGACGTATCAACTCCCCCCAAGCTTAGACTTCGCTTGTCCCCAAGCGAAACTAAACTCGGTAAACAGGACCACATGTTTATGGAGTGAAGAGTCGATAAATAAAATACGGACAAGAAGCATCATATTCATTCACACAAGACATTCTAGTAAACAACTTCCTCATATAATTCAACTTGAAACAAGTATAAGGTAATCACAAATAAAGGTGCATAAGAAATCATAGTTGGTGATGGCAAACTTCGTTCTTGGTCAAAGAATAGTTAACAGGTTATACTTATCTATCGAGCAGCGCTCTTATGTTAAAGTTTGTATGGCACAACTTGCATACTCAATCATAATAATCTCCTCATGATCATTGATAACTTTCAAAGCTATATTCATTCAGATAAAACTTGTACTAAACAAGGAAGAGTGAAAGACATGATGAGGTAAATCACAATATAGTAGTCTGATCACAACAACTCAAATGCTTGCTTAAGATGGAGGGAAATAGGTTTACTGACTCAACATAAAGTAAAAGACGGGCCCTTCGCAGAGGGAAGCAGGGATTAAATCATGTGCTAGAGCTTTTTCAGTTTTGAAATCATATAAAGAGAATGAAAGTAACATTTTGAGAGGTGTTTGTTGTTGTCAACGACTGGTAGCGGGTACTCTAACCCCCTTGCCAGACAAACCTTCAAAGAGCGGCTCCCATTTTATTTTTATTTTTGTGTGGCACTCCTTCCAACCTTTCTTTCACAAACCATGGCTAACTGAATCCTCGGGTGCCTGCCAACAATCTCATACCATGAAGGAGTGCCTTTTTATTTTAGTTTTATTATGATGACACTCCTCCCCACCTTTGCTTTCTCAAGCCATGGCTAACCGAATCCTTCGGGTGCCGTCCATCAATCACATACCATGGAGGAGTGTCTATTTAGGTTAATTAATTTGGGACTGGGAACCCCATTGCCAGCTCTTTTTGCAAATTATTGGATAAGCGGATGAAGCAACTAGTCCATTGGTGAAAGTTGCCCAACAAGATTGAAAGATAAAACACCACATACTTCCTCATGAGCTATAAAACATTGACACAAATAAGAGATAGTAAATTTTGAATTATTTAAAGGTAGCACACGAAGTATTTACTTGGAATGGCGAGAAATACCATGTAGTATGTAGTTATGGTGGACACAAATGTCATAGGTTTGGGTTAAGGTTTGGATGCACGAGAAGTATTCCCTCTCAGTACAGGTCTTTGGCTAGCAAGGTTAATTAGCAAGCATAAGAGTCGAGGGAAACAAACAAATATACATGTGATAGAAACAATCATGCATCTTCCTTGTAAGCACAAACAGTTTTAACTTCAGAATAATAAGCTATGAGCTAACAAGAAAGAAAGATAATGGAACAACTACATGTATTTCTCTTTTCTACTTAAACCTCAAAGTGTTGTTGCTATTGACCAATGCTAAGTTTGCCAAAACCAAATAGATTTATTCAATGCTCCCAAAGTGATACCAATACTAATAACAAGATCAATCATATAATAAGGATTGCAAACTAAAATAAGATGTGCAATATGTAAATGATAAGACTTCTCATTAATATTCCATAACGATAACTCACACCAAGGGATACATAGACAACCAACTAAAGGAGAGATACTTCCACACTGCAACCCATCTTATATGATAACTTCCCTACTCATGATATGACACTACTTGATAGTAAAAAGGTAAAAGATAGTGATGATGTGTACCGCGGCACTCCCCCAAGCTTGGAACAAACCAAGGGGATGCCAATATCGATGATGAATTACTCCTTCGGTGATGGTGGTGATGAATTCCTCCCACGCTTCTTACAGATCTCCTTCAGCTTCAGTTTCTCAGTTTGGCAATTCTGCACTAAGACTCGAAGAGATTCATTGTTATCTGAAGTTGGCGGTGGCGACCTTGTGATGGGAATCGAGTAATATTCCAGCATTCTACGGAGTCGGTAATTCTCCTCCTGGAGTATCTCCACTTCTCTTCTTAGAGCCCGGTATTGATCACAAAACTCATCGGTAGTCCGTAGAGCTTCTTCCAACACAGGGAAAGAGTCGAGGCTAAGAGCAGGTGGTAAGGGTCCCTGCAAATTATGAGAAAAGGAACGTCGAGTGTCAACAGATCCCACCAAGATTTGCTTACTCCCAACGGCTTGTTGCTCTTGTTTTGACGACACCCTTTTCACTTCTTCCTCCGAAAGCCCCTTGCCCTTGTTGTTGGAGACCATGGCGCTTCTAGATTGAGAACAGATCCTGGCAGAAACAGCTCGAAACAAAACACATCGAGAAAATGATATACGGACCTCCAGGGGTCCGGGGGATTATATAGCAGGAATTTTCACGGCAAAAGGAAAGTACCAGGTCGAACCAGAGTCGGAGAGGGGCAACGAGGCGGCCAGCTCATAGGGCGGCGCGGCCTGGCTAGGGCCCGCGCCGGCCTATGGGGGCACGCCCTCGTGCGTCTCCTCCATTCCGTTTCGATCTCGTAATTTTTCATATTTTCCAAAAACAGCAAAAACATTGTTCGGAAAGTAAATTGCGAACTTTTTATTACCAGTACTGTTACCTATTCAAAGTCGAGTTCTGGCGGACTGTCAATTTTACCTTTGATGAAAGCCTCCGGTGTTTCCACTCGAATAACATCAACATCTACAGTATAAGAATCACCTGAGATATAATGCTTGAGTCTTTGTCCATTCACCACTTGTGTGGCATTGCCTTGGAGAGAGCTAATTTTAATTGCTCTTGAACGATACACCTCCTCAACAACATATGGTCCTTCCCATTTCGAGAGTAATTTCCCTGCAAAGAATCTGAGACGAGACCGATACAATAGGACTTTATCTCCAATATTAAATTCTCTTTTGATAATTCTTCTATCGTGCCATTTCTTAACTTTCTCTTTAAAGAGTTTAGCATTTTCATAAGCTTCACTTCTCCATTCATCTAAAGAACTCAATTGCAGCAACCTCTTCTTACCGGCAAGTTTAGGATCTTTATTTAGTTCTCTAACATCCCAATAAGCTTTGTGCTCTAGTTCTAAAGGTAAATGACAAGCTTTTCCATAAACCATTTTATAAGGTGACATTCCCATGGGATTTTTATAAGCAGTTCTATAAGCCCATAGTGCTTCCTTCAATTTACTAGCCCAATTCTTTCTAGTTTTATTAACAGTCTTTTGCAAGATAGATTTAATTTCTCTATTTGATAGTTCTACTTGCCCACTAGTTTGAGGATGATAAGCGGAAGCAATTCTATGATTAATACCATATTTAGCAAGAGTTTTCCTAAAACCACCATGAATAAAATGAGAACCTCCACCAGTCATAATACATCTAGGAACTCCAAATCGAGGAAAAATAATATCTAAAAGCATTCTTAAAGAGGTCTCACCGTCAGCACTTTTTGTAGGTATGGCTTCCACCCATTTAGTAACATAATCAACAGCAACAAGTATATGAGTGTTACCTTCTGAAGAGGGAAAAGGTCCCATGAAGTCAAATCCCCAACAATCAAACGGTTCAATAACAAGAGTATAATTCATAGGCATTTCATTGCGTCTCGAGATATTACCAACCCTTTGACATTCATCACAAGATAAAATAAACTTCCTTGCATCTTTGAAGAGAGTTGGCCAATAGAAACCTGATTGTAGAACCTTTTGCGCGGTTCTATCTCCGGCGTGATGTCCTCCATAAGCACTATCATGACATTTACTCAATATCTCTTGCTGTTCATATTCGGGAACACATCTTCGCAGGATACCATCCACTCCTTCTTTATATAAGTGTGGGTCATCCCAGAAATAATGCCTCAAGTCATAAAAGAATTTCCTCCTTTGCTGGGCTGAAAAGGTTGGAGGCAAGTACTTGGAAACAATAAAGTTAGCATAATCAGCATACCAAGGACTGTCTCACGAGCTCACCTTTATTACAGCCAATTGTTCATTCGGAAAATTATCATTAACAGGAACAGGATCATAAGCAATATTTTCCAATCTAGACAAATTATCAGCAACAGGATTATCAGCACCTTTCCTATCTACAATATGTAAATCAAATTCTTGCAACAGAAGAACCCATCTAATAAGCCTTGGCTTAGCATCTTTCTTTTGCATAAGGTATCTGATTGCAGCATGATCAGTATGAATAGTAACTTTTGAATCAACAATATAAGATCTAAACTTATCACAAGCAAAGACTACAGCTAACAATTCTTTTTCAGTAGTAGCATAATTTCTTTGAGCAGCATCAAGGGTTTTACTAGCATAATGAATAACATTCAATTTTTTATTTACTCGCTGTCCAAGAACAGCGCCTACAGCAAAATCACTAGCATCACACATAATTTCAAATGGTAAGTTCCAATCTGGAGGTTCGACTATAGGAGCAGTTGTTAAGGCTTTCTTTAGAGTTTCAAAAGCTTCCTTACAATCATCATCAAAAACAAAAGGTACATCTTTTTGAAGAAGATTAGTAAGAGGCTTTGAAATCTTGGAGAAGTCTTTAATAAACCTCCTATAAAACCCAGCATGACCAAGAACACTACGAATACCTTTAATATCCCTAGGATAGGGCATCTTCTCAATTGCTTCAACTTTAGCTCTATCAACTTCAATACCTCTCTCGGAAATTTTATGTCCCAATACAATTCCTTCATTAACCATAAAGTGGCATTTCTCCCAATTAAGAACAAGGTTAGTTTCTTCACATCTCTGCAAAACTTTATCAAGGTTCCGCAAGCAATTATCAAAAGAATTCCCATAGACAGAAAAATCATCCATGAATACCTCTACAATACTCTCGCAAAAGCCATGAAAAATAGCAGACATGCATCTTTGAAAAGTAGCAGGGGCATTACATAAACCAAAATGCATACGTCTATAAGCATAAGTTCCATAGGGACAAGTGAAAGTGGTTTTCTCTTGATCCTTAGTTTTAACATCAATTTGTGAAAACCCAGAATAACCATCAAGAAAGCAAAAGTGAGTATTCTTAGACAACCTTTCTAACATTTGATCAATAAAAGGTAAAGGGTAATGATCTTTCTTAGTAACTTTATTAACTTTTCGATAATCAATGCACATTCTATACCCTACAACTACTCTTTGAGGTATGAGCTCATCATTATCATTAGGCACAACAGTCATTCCTCCTTTCTTGGGAACACAATGCACAGGACTAACCCATCTACTATCAGCAATAGGATATATAATACCAGCTTCAAGAAGTCTTAATACCTCATTTCTTACCACATCCTTCATCTTAGGAATTAGACGACGCTGAGGTTCAACAACAGGCTTCGCATCATCTTCCATATTAATGGCATGTTGGCAAATAGAGGGAGAAATCCCCTTCAAGTCATCAAGAGTGTAGCCAATAGCACCTCGGTGTTTCTTCAATATTTCCAATAACCTTTATTCTTCAAACTCTAAAAGCTTAGAACTAATAATAACAAGATATATTTTCTTATCATCAATATGATCATATTTAAGATTATCAGGCAATGGTTTTAAATCAAAGACAGGATCTTCCTTTGGTGGCGGTGTTGTACCCAGATCTTCTACCGGTAAATCATGCTTAAGAATGGGTTGACGAAGGAAAATTTCATCAAGCTCATCTCTTTCTTCCCTAAAAACTTCACTCTCACTATTCTCCAAATGTTGCTACAATGGATTATTAGGAGCAAGAGCAATAGATGCACACTGTTCAACTCTAAAATCATTATTAGGCAAATCAGCTTTATAAGGATTTTTGGCAAATTTAGAGAAGTTAAACTCATAAGATTCACCAGCAAATTTAGTCAAAATTTTCTCTTTCTTGCAATCTATAATAGCTCCACAAGTATTTAGAAAAGGTCTACCAAAAATGATAGGACAATATTTACTAGCAGCAGAACCAAGTACCAAAAAGTCAGCAGGATATTTAATCTTACCGCATAGAACTTCCACATCTCGAACAATACCAATTGGAGAGATAGTTTTTCTATTAGCCAGCCGAATAACCACATCAATATCTTCAAGTTCACAAGAACCAATTTCGTGCATAATCTCCGTGTAAAGCTCATAAGGAATAGCACTAATACTTGCACCAATATCACATAAACCATAATAACAATGATCTCCAATCCTAACAGATAACATAGGAACACTAGCTTTCTTAGACTTATTAGGATGTGAAACAATATTAGAAGCATCTTCACAGAAAATAATATGACCATCCTCCACATTTTCAGTCACAAGATCTTTAACTATTGCAACAGCAGGTTCAACTTTATTTGTTCTTCAGGTTCTATAGGTTTCTTTTCACTTTTATGAACCGCACTATTTATAACAGAGTACTCCTTCATTTTAGCAGGGAAAGGAGTTTTTTCAATATAAGCTTCAGGAATAACATGATCAACAGTTTCAACTACAACACATTTATTAATAGATGAATCAATTTTATCTTTATACGGTTCATGATACTTATCAAAATTCTTCTTAGGCAATTCATAATGAGAGGCAAAAGCTTTATAAATATTTGCAGCAACTTGAGAATCAAGACCATAAGTAGCACTCATATTACGAAATTTATCAGTATCCATATAAGCTTCAATGCATTTATAATCATAATTTATACCTGATTCTCTATCTTTGTCGTTCTCCCATCCTTCAGTATTTTCCTGGATCCGATTAAGAAGGTCCCTTTTAAACTCTTCTTTGTTGCGCGTAAATGATCCAGAACAAGAGGTATCCAGCAAGGTCTTGTCTTGAAAAGAAAGTCTTGCATAGAAATTATCAATAATAATATTACCAGGAAGCTCATGAATGGGGCATTTGAGCATTAAAGACTTCAATCTCCCCCACGCTTGGGCAATACTCTCTCCATCATGAGGCCAAAAATTATATATGCGGTTCCGATCTTTGTGAATTTCACTTGGAGGATAGAACTTAGAATAAAACCGGGGCACAATATCATTCCATTCAAGAGAATCCCCATTATCCAGTAATTTATACCAATGCGCCGCTTTACCAGACAGCGATATAGAGAATAGTTTCTTCCTCACTTCATCCATAGCAATACCTGCACACTTGAATAAACCGCATAATTCATGTAAGAACAGTAAATGGTCTCCAGGGTGGACAGTTCCATCCCCTGTATAACGGTTATCCACTACACGTTCAATAATTTTCATAGGTATTTTGTATGGTATTTCTTCCTCACCTGGCGCCTCATCAACTACCTTTGCAGTAGTAGTAGATTTTTCAAATAAAAACTCAAGAGAAGATCTCTCCATAATGAATTATAGCAGCAGGCAGAAATAAAATCAGCACAAACAGTAGAAATTTCCCTTACCAATAGCGCTTCACTCCCCGGCAACGGCGCCAGAAAATAGTCTTGATGACCCACAAGTATAGGGGGTGTATCGTAGTATCTTCGATAAGTAAGAATGTCGATCCCAACGAGGAGCAGAAGGTGTTAACAAGCAGTTTCGATGAAGGATTCACTGTAAATGCTCACAGACAAGTATTCAGGGGGTTTTGATGTAGCAGATGAATAAATTACGAGTAAGTAAAGTGCGAGAGTAATAATTGCAGCGAGTGGACCAATCGTTTTTAGCACAAAGGACAAGCCGGTTTGTTTACTTATAATGACCAAACGTTCTCGAGGACACACGGGATTTTAGTCTAGTGCTTTCGCTACATACGGCTAATTAATCTTCATTGTTTTGATAAGTGTTGTGTGGGTGAACCTATGCTAATGTACCGCCCTTCCTAGGACTAATACATACTTGTGATTATACCCCTTGCAAGCATCCGCAACTACAAGAAAGTAATTAAGATAAATCTAACCACAGCCTTAAACTCGGAGATCCTGCTATCCCTCCTGCATCGATATACCAACGGGGGTTCAGGTTTCTGTCACTCCGGCAACCCCGCAATTGGCAAACGAGTACAAGATGCATTCCCCTAGGCCCATAAAGGTGAAGTGTCGTATAGTCGATGTTCACACGACATCACTAGAAGAATAACACCACAACTTAAATATCATAACATTGAATATTACTCAACCATACTTCACTATTAATATTTAGACTTCACCCATGTCCTCAAGAACTAAACGAACTACTCACGAGACATCATATGGAACATGATCAGAGGTGATATGATGACGAATAACAATCTGAACATAAACCTTGGTTCAACGGTTTCACTCAATAGCATCAATAACAAGTAGAAATCAACACCGGGAGAGTTTCCCCTATCGAACAATCAAGATCAAACCCAAATTGTTACAGCGGTGACGATGTGCAGCGGTGGAGACGGCGGTGATGATGATGGAGATGATGATGATGGTGATGGAGATGATGTCCAACTCGATGGCGGTGTCGATGGCGTCGATTTCCCCCTCCGGGAGGGAATTTCCCCGGCGGATCTCAGCCTGCCGGAGAGCTCTTTTCTCTCTGGTGTTCTCCGCCCCGCAGAGGCAGCTGTGACTCTTCGCGACTTACCCCCTGGAGCTTAGGTTTTCGGGATGAAGAAATACGCGAAGGAGAGGAGGCCAGAGGGGGCTGTGGGCCCCCTCCCCACAAGGGCCCGCACCGGCCTATGAGGGGGGCCCATGGTGGCCCTCCTCGGCTCCTCCTTCTGGCTCTCGTCATCTTCTGGAGAAATAGGATTTTTCATATAACTTTCGTCAATTGTTGATCTTCCGAAATATTGCATTCTGACGGCGCTTTTTCCAAATCCACGACTCCGGTGCGCGATCCTCCAATAATCATGAATCATGCAAAATAGATGAAATAACATAAGTATCATCTCCAAATATGAAATATATCAATGAATAATAGCAAATTATGATATAAAATAGTGATGCAAATTGGACGTATCAGAAGCCCATTCCGGGTGATGTCTACGCACACTCCTTTTCCTGTAGACAGTGTTGGGCCTCCAAGAGCAGAGGTTTGTAGAACAGCAGCAAGTTTTCCCTTAAGTGGATCACCCAAGGTTTATCGAACTCAGGGAGGAAGAGGTCAAAGATATCCCTCTCATGCAACCCTGCAACCACAAAGCAAGAAGTCTCTTGTGTCCCCAACACACCTAATACACTTGTCAGATGTATAGGTGCACTAGTTCGGCGAAGAGATAGTGAAATACAGGTGGTATGAATGTATATGAGCAGTAGTAATGGCACCAGAAAATAGCTTGCTGCTACAACTGGCGTGTGGTTGATGGTGGTAATATTGCAGGAAGTACAGATGCAGTAAAACAGTAAACAAGCGATGATTGCAGTATTTGGGAACAAGGCCTAGGGATTATACTTTCACTAGTGGACACTCTCAACATTGATCACATAATAAAACCACTCTACACTCTCTTGTTGGATGATGAACACCACTAATTGTGTAGGGCTACAAGAGCACCTCAATGCCGGAGTTAACAAGCTCCACAATATTCGATATTCATATTTAAATAACCTTAGAGTGCATGATAGATCAACACAACTATACCAAGTACTAACATAGCATGCACACTGTCACCTTCATACTATGAAAGGAGGAATAGATCACATCAATACCATCATAGTAATAGTTAACTTCATAATCTACAAGAGATCATAATCATAAACTACGCCAAGTACTACATGATGCACACACTGTCACCATTACATCATGAAGGAGGAATAGAGTACTTTAATAACATCACTAGAGTAGCACATAGATTAATAGTGATACAAAGCTCATTGCAATCATAAAGGGATATAAATAAGCACTTCACTATGCTATTCTGAATTACTCTCTGGCAAGATAACATCTAACTCAAATCATAACTCAGTGAATAAGTATTCTGTGAAATATAGCCTAAGAGACCCACACGGTGCACACACTGTCACCTTTACACACGTGGGACAAGGAGTCTCCGGAGATCACATAAGTAAAATCCAATTGAATAGCATAACGACATCTAGATTACAAAGCTCATCATATGGATCTCAATCATGTAAAGCAGCTCATGAGATCATTGTATTAAAGTACATGGAGAGAGATATTAACCACATAGCTACCGGTACAGCCCCTTAGCCTCGATGGAGAACTACTCCCTCCTCATGGGAGACAGCAGTGGTGATAAAGATGGCGGTGGTGTCGATGGAGATGCCTTCCGGGGGCACTTCCCCGTCCCGGCGGCGTGCCGGAACAGAGACTCCTGTCCCCCAGATCTTGGCTTCGCAATGGCGGTGGCTCTGGAAGGTTTCTCGTACCGTGGCTTTTCCGTATCGATGTTTTAGGTCAGGGACCTTTATATAGGCGAAGAGGCGGAGTCGGAAGGCTGATGAGGCGATGACACCATAGGGGGGCGCCCCCCCTCTGGCCGCGCCAGGGTGGTGTGTGGGCCCCCAGGGCTCCCCTCTGGTGGCTCTCGGGTGTTCTGGAAGCTTCGTGGAATTTTAAGATTCTGGGCGTTGATTTCGTCCAATTCCGAGAATATTTCCTTACTAGGATTTCTGAAACCAAAAACAGCAGAAAACAGGAACTGGCACTTCGGCATCTCGTCAATAGGTTAGTTCCGGAAAACGCGTAAAAACGATATAAAGTGTGAACAAAACATGTAGGTATTGTCATAAAACAAGCATGGAACATCAGAAATTATAGATACGTTGGTGACGTATCAGCATCCCCAAGCTTAGTTCCTACTCGTCCTCGAGTAGGTAAACGATAACAAAGATAATTTCTGAAGTGACATGCTACCAACATAATCTTGATCCAATAATAATGTAAAGCATATGAACTGAGATCAAGTCACTCAAAGCAAATGTCTATATTGATATAAGAGATGATAATGCAAGAGTTAAATAAGCTAGAAGTTTTCATGAACTATTGCTTCAAAGACATGAAACCGTACAAAGTTCATTAAAGATGTGTTAAGTATTCAGCGTAGAAGTTCTATCCTTCATTCCAAGCATCAAGTATATTTTCACAACATAAGAAGGATTCAGTCAAGTAAACATAAACATGAACGTCATGAATCAACTGTTTCGAAGTCTACTCAACTGGTGAGCGCAAGCATTTGGTATTAGCACCAGGATGTTATGGCATAAAGAACGTTAATGGGGGTTTGGAAGGCCAAATGGAAGAAATGCTTGCAAAGCTATAAGTGACCATTAGACAAGAGGAAGCCTTATGATCGAAGCTATGCAAGGAGTAGTGATTGCCATGCAACGGATGCACATAGAGCTATATGTGTATGAAAGCTCTCCAATGGAACTAGTGGGGGTGCATCCAACTTGGTTGCTCACGAAGACCTAGAGCACTTTTGAGGAGGCTCATCATTGGAATATACAACCCAAGTTCTATAGTGTAAATTCCCCACATAGTTATACTAGTAAAACATGAAAACTCATTCATATGGAATATATGTGCTAAACATGAGCACAAATGATGACTATGAATACTGCAGGTGCTAAAACATGAGCACAAGTGTGGATAAAAGATAGTAATGCTGCCGCCTTTTTCTTTATTCTCTTCTTTTTTTCTTTTTTTTCTTTTCTATTTTTTTTCTTTCTTTTCTTTTTCTCTTTTTGATGGCCTCCATGGCTATTTTCACTTTTAGGGGCAACATCCTAATATAACAACACACTTTTTGGTACAAATAACTCATAATGAATGAAACATGATGTATAAAACTGTATGCATCTGCTAGTGTAGCAGGATGTGCAATGATCTAGCGTAACATGGGTAAACCACACATCAGCTGTATATGATCATGCAAAGCAATATATAAATAATAAATGACAACATGACATGTAATGTAAAATGGATATTGCATGGCAATATATCTCGGAACAGCTATGAAAATGTTGTGCTAGGTAGGTATGGTGGCTGTTTTGAGGAGATGTATGGGCTTATGTGTAGGAGGACAAGAGAAAGTCCTCCCACGGGTTTGGATGTACCGGCGAAGTATGCACAATTCTCAATGTGAGCAGAAGGCAATGCACAGTACTGAAGAGGCTAGCAAATTTGGATGGTGGAAGTGCCAAAAACCGTAGCTTAACATTAGTCAAAAAGAACTCACAAGCTTATTGCAAACAACTAGCAGGTTCATCATTAAGATCATGATTAAAATTTACTCCAAGGAGGGCCGTTCACGGTGGCACAAGTACCCCGCTAGCTCCCTCGACCTTCAGCACAACTTAGTTATTACGATGAACTCTCAGACATGGAAAGCTATCAAGTCCAACTACACCTTCAACTATTTAAATAGAGTTTGTAGTACAGCACAAGCTTTAAAGACAACAATCCACTACTAATTTTAACTTATTCATCCAGCAAGCTTTACCATCTAAATACCTCAAAACATTTGCAAAGAATCAAGTTATCAAAGCTCAATGATCTACAAGATTATGCAAGTGTTTCATTATACCACTACCACATGTAGCATTTCCTGAACCGACCAAATAACAATGGACGAAGCAATTTCAACCTTCGCCATGAACATTAAAAGCTAAGAACACATGTGTTCCTATGAACCAGCGGAGCGTGTCTCTCTCCCACACAAGCATTTATTCAAACAAAACAAAAATGAAAACAAACAGACGCTCCAAGTAAAGTACATAAGATGTGATGGAATAAAAATGTAGTTTCAAGAGAAGTGACCTGATAATTTTGTCGATGAAGAAGGGGATGCCTTGGGCATCCCCAAGCTTAGATACTTGAGTCTTCTTAAAGTATGCAGGGATGAACCACCGAGGCATCCCCAAGCTTAGAGCTTTCACTCTTCTTGATCATATTGTATCATCCTCCTCTCTTGACCCTTGAAAACTTCTTCCACACCAAACTCGAAATAAACTCATTAGAGGGTTAGTGCATAATCAAAAATTCACATGTTCAGAGGTGACACAATCATTCTTAACACTTCTGGACATTGCACAAAGCTACTGAAAGTCAATGGAATAGAAAAATCCATCAAGCATAGCAAAACAGGCAATGCGAAATAAAAGACAGAATCTGTCAAAAACAGAACAGTCTGTAAAGACGAATTTCTAAGAGGCACCAGACTTGCTCAAATGAAAATTCTCAAATTGAATGAAAGTTGCATGCATATCTGAGGATCACTCACGTAAATTGGCATAATTTTCTGAGTTACCTACCGAGAATTAGGCCCAGATTCGTGACAGCAAGAAATCTGTTTCTGCGCAGTAATCCAAATCTAGTATGAACCTTACTATCAAAGACTTTACTTGGCACAACAATGCAACAAAACTAAGATAAGGAGAGGTTGCTACAGTAGTAACAACTTCCAAGACACAAATATAAAACAAAATTGCTGTAGTAAAATAAACACATGGGTTATCTCCCAAGAAGTGCTTTCTTTATAGCCATTAAGATGGGCTCAGCAGTTTTAATTGATGCACTCGCAAGAGATAGTATTTGAAGCAAAAGAGAGCATCAAGGGGCAAATTCAAAACAAATTTAAGCCTAACCCACTTCCTATAAAAAGGAATCTTGTAAATAAATAAGTTATGTAGGCATAATGCAACAAGCATAGAAAAACTAGACAAGCGCAAATTCAAGATTTTTAGCATATAGAGAGGTGTTTTAGTAACATGAAAACTTCTACAACCATATTGTCCTCTCTCATAATAATACCCAGTAGCATCATGAGCAAACTCAACAATATAACTATCAAATGAAACATTCTTATCATGAGTCTCATGCATAAAATTATTACTCTCCACATAAGCATAATCAATTTTATTAGTTGTAGTGGGAGCAAATTCAACAAAGTAGATATCATTATTATTCTCATCATCAAATATAGGAGGCATATTGTAATCATAATCAAATTTATCCTCCATAACAGGCGGCACCAAAAGACCACTATCACTATAATCATCATAAATAGGAGGCAAAGTATTATCAAAGAAAATTTTCTCCTCAATGCTTGGGGGACTAAAAATATCATGCTCATCGAAACCAGCTTCCCCAAGCTTAGAATTTTCCATATCATTAGCAACAATGGTGTTCAAAGTATTCATACTAATAACATTGCCATTAGCATGCAAATAAGGTTCCATAGGTTTTTCAATTTTTGCAACACACCATTTATGTCTTAACTCAGGAAATAGATTAAAAAGCTCACAGTTGTTTTCCATTATGCCTTACTAGTGTTTAACAAGAAACAAAAAGATGCAATTGCAGGATCTAAAGGAAATAGCTTCGAGCACTTACAACGGCGCCGGAAAATAGCTTAGTAGCCGAGATCCGGAGTGTGAGTACCTTTTACCTTTCCTCCCCGGCAACGGCGCCAGAAAATAGCTTGATGTCTACGCACACTCCTTTTCCTGTAGACAGTGTTGGGCCTCCAAGAGCAGAGGTTTGTAGAACAGCAGCAAGTTTTCCCTTAAGTGGATCACCCAAGGTTTATCGAACTCAGGGAGGAAGAGGTCAAAGATATCCCTCTCATGCAACCCTGCAACCACAAAGCAAGAAGTCTCTTGTGTCCCCAACACACCTAATACACTTGTCAGATGTATAGGTGCACTAGTTCGGCGAAGAGATAGTGAAATACAGGTGGTATGAATGTATATGAGCAGTAGTAACGGCACCAGAAAATAGCTTGCTGCTACAACTGGAGTGTGGTTGATGGTGGTAATATTACAGAAAGTACAGATGCAGTAAAACAGTAAACAAGCGATGATTGCAGTATTTGGGAACAAGGCCTAGGGATTATACTTTCACTAGTGGACACTCTCAACATTGATCACATAATAAAACCACTCTACACTCTCTTGTTGGATGATGAACACCACTAATTGTGTAGGGCTACAAGAGCACCTCAATGCCGGAGTTAACAAGCTCCACAATATTCGATATTCATATTTAAATAACCTTAGAGTGCATGATAGATCGACACAATTATACCAAGTACTAACATAGCATGCACACTGTCACCTTCATACTATAAAAGGAGGAATAGATCACATCAATACCATCATAGTAATAGTTAACTTCATAATCTACAAGAGATCATAATCATAAACTACGCCAAGTACTACATGATGCACACACTGTCACCATTACATCATGAAGGAGGAATAGAGTACTTTAATAACATCACTAGAGTAGCACATAGATTAATAGTGATACAAAGCTCATTGCAATCATAAAGGGATATAAATAAGCACTTCACTATGCTATTCTGAATTACTCTCTGGCAAGATAACATCTAACTCAAATCATAACTCAGTGAATAAGTATTCTGTGAAATATAGCCTAAGAAACCCACACGGTGCACACACTGTCACCTTTGCACACGTGGGACAAGGAGTCTCCGGAGATCACATAAGTAAAATCCACTTGAATAGCATAACGACATCTAGATTACAAAGCTCATCATATGGATCTCAATCATGTAAAGCAGCTCATGAGATCATTGTATTGAAGTACATGGAGAGAGAGATTAACCACATAGCTACCGGTACAGCCCCTTAGCCTCGATGGAGAACTACTCCCTCCTCATGGGAGACAGCAGCGGTGATGAAGATGGCGGTGGTGTCGATGGAGATGCCTTCCGGGGGCACTTCCCCGTCCCGGCGGCGTGCCGGAACAGAGACTCCTGTCCCCCAGATCTTGGCTTCGCGATGGCGGCGGCTCTGGAAGGTTTCTCGTACCGTGGCTTTTCTGTATCGATGTTTTAGGTCAGGGACCTTTATATAGGCGAAGAGGCAGAGTCGGAAGGCTGATGAGGCGACGACACCATAGGGGGGCGCGCCCCCCATCTGGCCGCGCCAGGGTGGTGTGTGGGGCCCCCAGGGCTCCCCTCTGGTGGCTCTCGGGTGTTCTGGAAGCTTCGTGGGATTTTAAGATTCTAGGCGTTGATTTCGTCCAATTCCGAGAATATTTCCTTACTAGGATTTCCGAAACCAAAAACAGCAGAAAACGGGAACTGGCACTTCGGCATCTCGTCAATAGGTTAGTTCCGGAAAACGCGTAAAAACGATATAAAGTGTGAACAAAACATGTAGGTATTGTCATAAAACAAGCATGGAACATCAGAAATTATAGATACGTTGGAGACGTATCACCGGGCATGACTGCCATGTTTCTCAAGGTGCTGCAGTTGGCTGTGCGATTAGGTCTGAGGTTGATCGATTATAGATGTTGCATGTTTTTGCTATTTGTTTGCTGTTTGATTTATTTCGTGCCTACTTCTTAAGTTGTTCTTTGTGCTTTGTATGACGTTAGAGCTTGGAGACCAGAGATCTGGCAAGGCAACCCACCGGCAAGACACCCTTTGGTAGTTCCAGTGATTCTTGGATCGATAAGGTGAATTCTTGATCACTCTATATGTGTCTCTTTTTATTCCTCTATATCTTTTATCTTTTTGTTTCTATCTCCTAACTGTATTATGCAACTGCCACTCTCTATTTGCATTACTGCCTGTACTAAAAACAAATAATTGCAGCCAGATCGGAAAAGTAAGGACGCATACACCACCACTTACACAAATTGGATTTTATTGTTGTCGACGTGAGGTATCCCTCGAAAATTCAAACAATATGTTTACTCGCCCTCTGTTATAGACCACTTGATTGTTAGAACCAATATGCAGCCTTTTTCCCCAACAAATATAGTGTTATCTGATTATCTCCATTTGCTGTAATTAAACTTCACAAATGACAGTCTTCCTTTTACCATTATAATGCTACACTTCCATAAGTACTTAACCTTATTCTCATTCAGGTATGAATATATCAACATGTTTTACTCCATCTTTCTAAGCTACGGAAAATTAGACCTGCCAAATAATCTGGTAAAGGATTAATGAAAAATGGTTCTGCCACCGCAAGATAACATGGAATACAGGTCCACCTGATTTGTGGATTACAATCCTGATTTGTTTTTTTCTTTTCATGCTTCAGTTAACAGACCTGATGGTTGCATTGTACTGCTTCAAGATTATTTTGTTTGAAGTGCTGCTGAGTGTAGAGGTGGCAGAGAACTCCGAATAAAAAAAAAATTTATGCACTATTTTCAAATATTGTCTGGATAGAATGTACTTCAGCACCTGGTTCTGGGAAGCACTTAGAACAGTATCTATCTGCCAGTGATGTTTCCTCATTGACAAATGAACTTGATCTATCCAGAGCTATGTTACAGGTTGGTCTGCTGAATTTTTTTGAGCTTTGTGTACAGAAATTGGGTGTTTATATTCAAATAATGTGAAGTATGTTTGCTGGTTTCAGGTCTGGGGAGAGGTACGAAAGGTTGTATGGCTCCTTCCAATCAGGTGGTCGGGTCTTGGTACGCTGGTGTCAAGGTTCAGTTCACCGTCGACCACTTGAATTGTTAGAACCAATACGTAGCCTCCTTTCCCCAAAAAATATATTGTCATCTGATTTTGTTGACTCTCACCCAAGAGAAGGTTAATACTCAGGTGGCTGACGCATAATGAATAACAAGAGAATGCTTGCAAATATTTTTGTTGACTCTCACCGTAAGAGAATGTTAATACTCACGATCGATTTAGATGTATTACTCTTCCATGTAGTCTCAAATACTGCTGCCAATATTTTTCTTACAACCAGTTATCTGTGGAGTTTTCTTGATAACAGTGTTTCTATCTCAGGATACGTTGGCCTACTTCTGGATCAAGGACAACTAAAGTGGCACAGGTAACACAACATGCACACACAGTGATATGGATATTACTTAGTCGTCGTTGCCATGTTCTTGCATTTTTCATTCAACGTGTACCTTCTATATTCAGTTGGTTCATGTTGTTAATTTTCTGTTTTTTGCAGGGCACCTTCTCTACTGTGATTGTCATGTCGATGAGAGTCCATGGATATCTAGCCCTTAATATAGCAAGTTTAAAGTGAGCAGGGCTATGGTCAAGCAATCAGTCCCACAATTCCACGGATGGCAGTTACAAATGTTCGTGGCCTAAGGAGTTTTCTCTAACTGCTTGCAGATACCAGCTGCAAAGATTCAGAACTTGAGGAGCTAACACCAAATGCCTGCAGATGGGAACTGTGACTATCCGGTGTTTAAGTTAGCATCGAAATTGCATGCATGTATGAACGAAACTTATTTGGTGTACATTACATTACTGCCACAGTATGTGTCATTTTTATCACCAGTTGGTGTTGTGTTTACATTTTCAGGATAGGGTTTCTGTTAGTTTTGATTAGAACTGGGTGGTGGAGCAATTCAGATGTTTAATTTGTCACTTGATTCATAGCTGCAGCCATTGCCGATTTTATTTCCTCCAAACTAGTGCGTGCATCAGCTTGACCTGCTATGTCTCATTGCCCTGTTTTTGTGCGTCTGATACTGATACATGCCATGAAGATATGAACACATCAGCGACAACATTGGAGAGATACTCGCTTTTGCCAAGAGTACCTCTTTTTGTCCGTGTTCTTTACATTATGAGGTTTTCTTTCTAAAAGGTTTAGTGCATAAAGCCTCAGCAAAGTATGCAGTGGAGGGGGACGTTCTAAAAGTTTGGTAGGGCAAAATCATAGACATACATTATTATTTAACTTGAACCATGGGTAGTTTGGAGGAGGAGGGGGGAGGCAGATGCCCCCGCCCTATATTTGTATTGTGTAAGTCAGTTTTTTCAGTTTTTAAAGGATTCCAATCAAAATTTGATCGCATCACTCAACGTAAAAGTTATTTATTTAAATTGGTATAATATTTATAAATGCAAGGTAATAGAAACATCTTTAAATAGAAGTACAACCTATAAACATTCCAAAAGTGAAGTTTTATTTCCATCCAAAAGTCGTAGACAGTAGAAAAGTTATAGCTTCTTTTTGAAAATCTTTCTTAGTTTCAGCACGATAAGAATGCTACACTTACGGGAGATTCGTACAGGATTTTTTTACGGGATGAGTGGGCAAGACGAGTTGGCAACCAGCGAGCGGCCACATGAGATCTTGCAAGAACTGGTGAAGGACTCTCTTGCAATCACTCAAGTCCACGTCGTGCCCGTAAACAAATCCCATACAGATCTGCCTGTGAGTATAGCATTTTTGCTTTTGAATGTATCTCGCTCTATGTAGCACGCTCATACGAAACATGTCTATTATTTTGATGTTTCTAATGTTAATATTATGATACTTGATAATTTTTATTATATTTATTGGGACTAATATATTAATAGTTATAAAAGTGCACATGTTTTTTAATTACACTTTGATATGTAAGGATTGCATGTATATTAGACTAATCACAAAGTAGCCTCTCATTGTGTTGAAATTTGGAATTTCTCAAAATTTATCCCTCATGAACTTGTTCTTCTAGATCGCCAAAAGTCTTTGGAAAGATGATATCAAATAAAGTAAATCAAGACATGAGAGTTGTATGCCTCTTCTAAAACTTTCGTTTGCCTATTTAAACATCTAAATCTGAGTTCTTATGGGACCAAAAAGTCTGATTTACTTAACAGAAAATAATGAACATTGTATACACATAAGAACATATTTTTACCCAAAAATAAAGGTAGGGCAGCTGCCCCATCTTGCCCTAAGGGGAGCTCCGCCCCTGAAAGTATGTAAAGATTTGTGTAGATAAAACGCGAGAGTCTTCTGTTTGCCCACTTAGTTTTGACAACACAACTCAGGTAGCTAAATTATTAGAGGGCACATTACACATGAGGCGTATCTTACCACATGCTCATCTAAATTTGGGTTACTTCTGCTACAGGAGAGGAAACAGACAGTCACCTGAACTCCAGATGTAGAACACGCTGCACTACACTAGCTCAGAAGTGGAAATTTAATCAGTACTTAGTGGTTACCTTAATCGTTAAGGTAAACTGCAGAAACCAAGATGATATTCAGACAGCTAATATAATATAGCAGAAAATAGTTGATGTTATCCACTGTTTAGGCTAGTTGTTTGAGCTGATGTGATTTCAGAGAACAGAAGACAACACATCTAAACCTACCCAACTGTTTGGAGATGGCAGTGTAGTAGTTACTTTTCTGTGTTTTCTGTTGGCAATCTTTTTCATGAATGTTTTCTGTTGGCCAAGGAGGCTGTAATCAACTAACTAATTTATTTTGCTTTGCCTGCCTTCTATTGTTTCTGTTGTAACAAGATAATTTAGTGCTGATAAGAGCTACGGCTTCGTGTATTTAACTTGGAGTTTACTATTTTGATTTCAGCATATTTGCATAATCGCATAGGTCAGAGCTAGGCATGATAGTCAAAACGATAATGAAATGGAAACGCTCCAGGCACTTTGGTTTAGCTCATGAAAGTTAGCACATTACGAAAATTACTTTTGCTTGGGAGGAAAAAAGGAGCATACCGAGATTAAGCTGCACATACTTCCACTGTGCCGAATCTTGGCCGACGGTACATCTCCACCAGCACATACGCGAACGAGGAGAAACCCCGTCGCTAGCACCGCATCAACCGACCACAGCAGGTGGCCACGAGGAGAACCTCCATCATCAGGGGAGAGTTCTCGATCCCGGCCATCAGCGTAGCCTCTAATTCGTTCTCTTCTGCCGTCCTTGATAGAGACACCGAACGCCGCCCCACATTTCATAGATCGAGTGGCAACTGGCAAGAGTGTCCCGTGTCGGGAGCAGAGCACGGCAGAAGCATCATATGGAAAAAAAATATAGGAGTCGGGATGGACACTTGTTACTTAGTCTTGGGCGTATAGGGACTTTGCTATTTTGTTAATGTCTATGTTATGAAGTGGTGATTTGATATATGTTGGGATAAGAGGTATGCCTCCATGGACATTGTTTTCACATGGTGTTTCTATAATCATTCTAGCTATTCTTTTACTCACAGTCGGAGAGAAACAATTGTTTGTGGAAATTTGAATGTGAGATATCAGACAATGTTTCCCAGAGAAAGATTAACTATATTTTTTTCATTCTGCTCGATGGTGAAAATTCATGCCAAGAAGATCAAAAGAATGCACACACCAATAAACTGGTTGAAAACTGCATACCTTTCGAAAAGTTGGGTGAATTTTTTCAAAAAATAGAGGTTGACAGAAATATCAAATAATCAATGGCTTGCATGTATATTATTATGTTCCCTTACATATCCTTTGTGATATATGTTCTTGCTTTTCCCACCAGAGTCTTTCAGAAATTAAAATACATACCGACTGATGGATCAACCGAAAAAATGATTTACTTTCTTGGACTACAACCAAGAAAGCACAAATGTTCTTTATGTATAATGCAACCTCGGCTAATATGATACCTGTCCTTTCTTACCAGGTTTAAGTCATGGTTGTCGTTGACATTCCATACAGGGTCTTGATCATGGCAGCTTCCTGATCCATTGTACAACACTATACCCACGAAGTGTGAAGTGATGGTGACCTTCCTCTATTGGTATGTCATATATATCAATCTATTGGAGAAGTCTGGCTATCCGTCGAGCAAAAAATGTATAGGCTATTGATTACTGTATACACAGTTAACACCCTGTAGTAAGACATGTTGTACCGGTGATCATTTACATAGTGTTTCACCCATCGGATAGTTTTTCTTATTTAATGTTTGATTACTGGGTCTGTGAGCCTCAGAATATTCCTCTATTTTCCTGATTGTACATAAGCGTGTGCTACTCTATTTATGATTTCATGGGCTTTATCCTAATTTTATTCTACTGTCTCTGTTCTGTAAAATCTAAAAATCGTATTATCTATCACCTGACTTTTATCAATGTTGTACAAACTATACATTGGTGTGAATTTTACGGGATCGTGCACCAAGACACATGCCCTATGTACACGCATCACATTGGTGTGAATTTTACGGGATCGTTCCACCAAGACACATGCCCTATGTACATGTATCATGTTGTTGAAGAAGACTAATTAATTTGGTACTAAAATTATATAATACGTATGAAGCTAATAATTTTTTGCATAGTTTCTCAAACCCTCATCTGTTCTCACTCATTGTCAAGCTGCCAAGAAAACTCTTTGATATTTTCCTATGTTTAACTACCGTTATCTCATAACAATGTTTTCATATTTGTGTATAATATTTTCAAACTTTTGACATTTATATGCAGTGCATTTTTCTAATTTACCGTTGTGTTTAATCCACATGATATGTTATGTTCTTTTGCTCCTCTTCTTCCACTAATAGTTTTTCTCCTTATCAAGGAGAATTAAATGTATAATTATTCACTCTGCATTAATTGCTTAATTTCTATCAATGTTTACAAAATGAAAATTGGTATAAACTTCACGGGACCGTGCGCCAAGGCGCACATCAAAATCTAATCTGAGAGTGAACATCGGCAGCCCATGGAGCATGCCAGCACACCTGTGATCGACAAGGTCAGACACTTGTTCAATGCAGGGTCTAAAGTAACTATTGGGAATGGAAAGAACTGTTACTTTGGAACGATAAGTGGGTAAATGGGAGAACAATTGAGGATATTGCTTCGGAAGTGTTTTGGCTTATCAACCTTGTCGTGACGTCGAGAAGAATAGTTACAGAAGCAATCCCAGAGGTCAATTGGATAAATGACATCAAGAAACAGCCCACAGTTCGTGCTTTCATGCACGTGCTTGCAATATATAAAGATCTTCTCAGGGTGTTCAGCTCATCGCGGATAGAAGAGATTCTTTGCCATGGTCGCGGGATACAAGAGGTGTGTCTTCTCTACCGGTTCGGTATACAGGACTCACTGTGTCCCGTCAACAAGCTTCAGCCTCGCAAGTTTTACTTGGGGATCTCGGGCTTCGTCATGATGCAAAATTTCAACATGGTTAGCAAGAGAGGATGTTGAACACATTTTTACGAGATGTGCGATCGTGAATATCATCTAGTCATCTGGAGCGAGGAGTTAGCATGGGCCCATCTCACTCAGGTCGCTCCTGAACTATTAAGTTAAGATTAAGTAAGAAAACTGATGAATGTTTAATAGTGCACTTACCATCGCTAAATATAATATTATTTCGGAGAGGCCATGTCCTACACCATACCATCAGCAGCTTAGCACGCATATCATCACTCAGTTGGTTCAAGAGAATTAGCACCCAAGTGTGTCAGGTTTGGCCGAAAATGTGGCATTATGTCTATTATTGTGTTTTAATAATAATATTGCTGTGTTATAATTTGTGCAAGCAAGAGGCCCATATAGGTATATGTTCAAGAATCTAGTAGTATTCACGCGTAAGCATAGATGTGACTGTTCAAAATTGCGGGTGTATGGCGATGCGTGCATCCGTCTCTCTCTCTCTCTCTCTCTCTCTCATTTATTTATTAAAGCACCCAAATCAAGGGAAATTAAGGACGGGACTTCTTCTTGGCTATGGTGTGAGAGTTTTAGGGTTACGTATAGGTTGATTACCTGCTTACATAGAAAATTCATGAACTAACATCAATTATCTGGCTCGTTATTCTTTTTCGAGAGTACGCCATCCATTCTTGACTTCATGAACTCCAATCATCTCACGCATTGTAAAACCTACTTTGGAAAACCTCGCCCCATTGGTCAGCCGATATGTTGCAAACATTGTAGAGAGAGAGAGCAACCTTTTCTAGCACCAGAACTTCGCACTCATGACACACTAACTATACTTAGCAACGCCAACATTAACAAAAGCTTCGTGTGGATCTGAAATGAACCTAGAGGGTCCTCCACTTTCCACATGCTGTTTCAAAACGTCTCCCCACTGCAGCTATGAAGAATTGCAGCCACTGGTTCACATGTTTGTGCATGCCCCACTACGAATGATCCACAAACTTCTCGATGAAAATATCTTGATCTTGGCAGTGCGCATATCAGCGTTCACCAAAAAAAAGGCAACGTATTTATCCTTTACATTCACCCTTTGGTTCTGATACAAAATAACCTTGGAAAACTTACAATAGATTTGATGATATATTTGTCAGTATGTATAGAGTTTCAAGTTCAAAGCCACTCAATCTACAAAGTAGCAAAATTTGACATGATTCAGAAAACAAAAGTGAAATGGTAAATGCTTACTGCTTGCAAGCTTGTGTTTTTTGGTCTTCTATTAGCACATTCTAAATGTGAAATACTGATATTGTAAAGGATGCTAGAACATTCATATATAGATTTAATTGTAAAAGCAAGACGAGAAAAAATTCATGCAGATTTTGTGTGCTAACCGAGTAAGTGTATGTTGACATTGAAAAGACGTCCCAAATTCTCTGATAGCGATCGTCGCTAAGTTAGAAGTACTTACGTTAACTTAGTAAGGTGGTCAGAGAAGAATTCTCAACATATATACCACTTATTTTTTACTTCTGGATCTATTAAAAAACACTCATATAATCTAGTCTGAACAAGAACATTATACCCCACAGCTTAAGTTTCAAACAAAGTCTGTCTCTCTTATTATAGTATTTTTTTCTCTGATTGTTGTATTGAGTTTGTAATTCTCGAAAAAGTCATAAGATTGCCAATTTCAAACGGATCGATGAGATATGGACAAATAGGATCACTCCAATAGCTAGTGGAGGTGGAAAAGGCAGCTAAATGGTTGGGCTGCTGTCCAATTCCACCATTGGACTTTGTGAATTTCCGTTGCCTTTTTGACTTTGGTACCTAAAAACGAGTGATGTAGGTCGCATGACATGTGCCCATAAAAGGGGGTTCCAGGGCAGCAAGCATGACCAAGAACGAGTGCAAGGCACATGCATGAACACCCACGGTGATCCTATATATCCAGTTACATTGGAGAGAATCAATTGAGGAAGTAGTACTGTTCAAGAGAAGAGAGAGACCAGTGCTTGCAATGGAGAGAGGCTCAGTATCAATCTGTCTAGTTATCACCTTGTTGGCATTCTACTTCTTGGTTCCCTCTAATGCTATACCTCTCTCAAGTAAGCCTCGCATCTCTCAGTAAGTAACTGTTTAGTTAAGATTTCATATGATTATACCCTGACCGTGACATTTCTTCCCTTTGTCGTGTAGGAGTGCAGAGGCTGGTTCCCTTGCAGCATGCCGGTGAGGTGCCATGGGCTGAAGAAAGCACTCCAAAGCCAAAGGTAATAGTTGTATCTTGTATTCTACGTCGTAAATGCTTTAAAATTCGAAAGCTGTGGCCAAATCTTCGCACATGAGACACACGGTAATTGGTGCAAACATGTGAAGTTTTTTTTTTCTAAACAAGATAGCCCGGCCATTCAAAGTACTTCCTCCGTCCGGAAATACGGATTCGTCTAGATTTGCATGTTAGGAAAAAACGAAAGAGAACTAATTGAATCATGTTTCTCGTGGCGCATATTGAGCGCTATAAACCTACAAAAATGATTGAACTACTTTACCGTGTTTCTCTAAGATACATTACAAAACAAATGTAGTAATCCATGTGTGTTCTTTCTTGTTGAATGAGCGATCGTTTCTGATATTTCAGATAGATACGGGTCGAGTGATCCCAGAGGATGGCGCGGAGGTTATCAGTGCGAGGATGGCGCTGGAAACGCAGGACTACGCGCCATCGGGCCCGAACAACCACCACAAGCCACCGGGTTGGAACTGAGCTAGCGAAGCTAGGCCGCCACTTTGGTCAATTACTCGGTGATTTAATTTAGTTAATCGCTCGGTGTTGTGCTAGTGTGTGCTTGGTGTGATGCTCACGGTCTTAAAATTAGCTGGTACTTATTGGGAATAGTTGCAGTCGGATCGACGATTGATTCGATGTATGCTAGAAAAAAGCCAAATTATGCTACTATTGTAAGAGTCATGTTTAATTGAGATACGACGATATTAATTAATAGGAAAATATGAGGAGCAAGTGTGTTTGCGTGAGTCCCGTGTGACTTTTTTTTGCACTACGCAGTTTGTAGGGAGGTGAGGTCGGAAAATTAAGAGCCAACTTTTATAAATGTTGTAGCCTGAATCATTTGTCTGATTCATAACTTTTTTTCAACATTTGCTTCATATCAACGAGATCTCAATATAAGATCTTACTCGAATATGTTTTGGTAAATAAAATGTGTGCTCTTTTGCTACTAGGTAGTAATTTAAATGGTAACTTTGGTACAACTACAGTGGCAACTTTTTATAATCCTTAGGTGGTAACTCTCAAGGTGATAAAAAAAATATCTAGATATGGTCTAAGTTTTAAGTTCTCGTCGAAATAAAGACGAAAGTGAAGATAAATGATAAATCAAACATTTCAAGTACAATTCCGATTTAAAAGTGGATGCCAGAAGAAACAGAAGGGGCAGGCTCCACTAGCGCAGCCCATGATGTGTCACGCATCTGAGTGCACGCACAACAATTCATGATGGATGTCTGCCTGATTAAATTGAACATGACTCAACCACGATAATGTTGTTGATAAAACTGTAGGGTGAACGATTCTTTCTTAGTGGTGCTTCCTTCTAACCAACTTTGTTTCTACCTCTAAATTCATCACACTGCCAACTGATCATCAACATGTTCCACCGTATCTAAAAAAACATGTTCCACCGCTGATGTTGGCAATGTTGACTTGTCTTTCTGGTCTACCCATCGTTGCCTCCATTTCTCACACCACCCTCTCATCTACCTCTGGCGGAAATTTAGTGGGTCTCACAAGTTTACTTGTCCACTGATGGTGCATACATACTTATTCACTCTTCTCTCCCTCCCCCTCCCCCCTTCTAAGCCATTTAATTCACCAACCCTACAATCATTATTCACCAGTATCGATGACAACATTTAGCAGAAAAATATGATCACAAAAACCCAAAATGGCAAAAAAAAAGAACATCTTGCTTCTTATTGTTGATAAATAATAATATTTTCCATCAGCGCTTGGGGTTTGACACATCTTAGGACATCTTGCTTTTTAAAAGAAAATCTTAGCACAGTTGCATATGAGACGCAAAATACCTTCATACTTTCTGCAAACAATTTCGATAAGTCTGATGATCCATTTTGTGAGACCGTGCCATCACAATTTATCTTAGCCACTATCGCTTGCGGTTTGACCCACCTAGCAGGACGAGGAATTTGGAGACTAGAGACAACATGCATCACTATCTTATCTAAAACATATAAATCCACATAGGTAACCCGTGATGAAATAGTGAGGGGCATAAGTCTTTGATATTTAACACCGCGTTGCCCAAAGAGTGAATCATTTACACAAATTCCTCGGGTTGTAACATTCCAATCATTGCAAAGATCCACGGATTTCCACAAGGCTCTATCACCACACATATCGTGCATGTACTTAGAACCATCATAATGTGATTTTGATGTAAATCACTCGCTACAAGCGATTGATGAAAGATGCCCCCAAAAAAATCTTGATCAACAGGAGAACCTCCACCTTCCATACAGTAATGTAGTTCATTTATTCACTGTCATAATCATAATTTGAAGAGTATCTTTCGTGGTAGACCGCAAATCATCTCATGTCTTTGTGTGTGCGTGGGTGGGGGGGGGGGGGGGGGTCATGAGCTATCACAATTGTATAGATATTTCCCATCAAGGAACCTAAAAATAATTCTTAATGCAAAGTTGGAAGATTCTAGAGATTACTAGAAAAAATAGAATCGAGTAGATTCTCTCTTAAATATTGAAGTGAGGTTCATGGAAAACAGTAGAGAAATATAGATAAGATATGTGTAGATATTTTTCTAGTGTTGCGACATAGGGCTTGGATTGTCCACATGCATGGTTACAAAAGAAGGGTCTTATGCATGTGTATATACTGGTGCCCACCATTCCCTCTGCAATGAACAAGCAATACTGAGAAAAAGGCAAGAAATGATGTTGTGGCGTGTATTTTGAGACAATGCTTCATATTTTCTATGCATGTGGTTATTCATTTGCCAATCTAAATTAATAAAAATGACCAAATCAACCAGGTCTTCTTCGAGATTGGACCACTCAATGTCCACAAATACCTTGGCATGTTCTCGGGCTGAATAAAAACATATTCTCCAATGGGACATGATATGTTGTGTACGTGTGTTTATTTTAATCCATATAATTTCACAAATTAGAAAAATTAGCTACGTTATGCTTAGATGAATATCGAGGATACCAATCATTCCATGGTCTGTTTTGTAACCTTTATGTGTCGAACGCAAGATGGTAATTGCTATGTCTTTATTGTTCGGGCCTTGCCCGTACCAATGCCCGTTAAAGCTGCTGGAAGCTGTCCTCGCATTGTCCTTTCGCTCAGGTGCACTATTAAGTGTAAAAATGATTTCTATCACGTTAAAATGCCAGAAAACGACAGTTTTCATTGATATTTCATTATTGACTTATTATTTTGAGATCATACGTAGAGAAGCATAAAAGGGTGCGGTAGCGCGGTGAAATACAAAAATCCTACCACTACTCGATGATATCTAGGTAAACTATCAATGCAAAAACATGCTAAAAATGCATTCATCAAATGGATTGGCGCAACAGCTAAAGAGACGCTTAAATCTGGCTTGAAGAGGGTCGGACCCCTGCCACCTGTCGAGCCAGAAAAATGTGTGCTTTCCGTTGCAAACATGAAATGCCATTTAATTTTCTGGGGACCCCGGACAAGAACATCGCGAGAGAAGAAGTCCCTAGCTGCATCTAAGATATTGATACGTCTCCGACGTATCGATAATTTCTTATGTTCCATGCCACATTATTGATGATATCTACATATTTTATGCACACTTTATGTCATATTCGTGCATTTTCTGGAACTAACCTATTAACAAGATGCCGAAGTGCCGATTCTTGTTTCTGCTGTTTTTGGTTTCAGAAATCCTAGTAAGGAAATATTCTCGGAATTGGACGAAATCAACGCCCAGGGTCCTATTTTGCCACGAAGCTTCCAGAAGACCGAAGAATCAACGAAGTGGGGCCACGAGGTGGCCAGGAGGGTAGGCGGCGCGGCCCCACCCTTGGCCGCGCCGACCTGTCTCCTGGGCCCCTCGCGACGCCCCCTGACCTACCCTTCCGCCTACAAATAGTCTTCATCGCGAAACCCCCAGTACCGAGAGCCACGATACGGAAAACCTTCCAGAGACGCCGCCGCCGCCAATCCCATCTCGGGGGATTCAGGAGATCGCCTCCGGCACCCTGCCGGAGAGGGGAATCATCTCCCGGAGGACTCTATGCCGCCATGGTCGCCTCCGGAGTGATGTGTGAGTAGTCTACCCCTGGACTATGGATCCATAGCAGTAGCTAGATGGTTGTCTTCTCCCCATTGTGCTTAATTATCGGGTCTTGTGAGCTGCCGAACATGATCAAGATCATCTATCTGTAATTCTATATGTTGTGTTTGTTGGGATCCGATGAATAGAGAATACCATGTTATGTTGATTATCTATTTATATCTATGTGTTGTTTATGATCTTGCATGCTCTCCGTTATTAGTAGATGCTCTGGCCAAGTTGATGCTAGTAACTCCAAGAGGGAGTATTTATGCTCGATAGTGGGTTCATGTCTCCGTGAATCTGGGGGAGTGAGAGAAACCTCTAAGATTATGGATGTGATGTTGCCACTAGGGATAAAATATTGATGCTATGTCCGAGGATGTAGTTATTTATTACATTACGCGCAATACTTAATGCAATTGTCTGTTGTTAGCAACTTAATACTGGAAGGGGTTCGGATGATAACCTGAAGGTGGACTTTTTAGGCATAGATGCATGCTGGATAGCGGTCTATGTACTTTGTCGTAATGCCCAATTAAATCTCACAATACTCATCATAATATGTATGTGCATGGTCATGCCCTCTCTATTTGTCAATTGCCCAACTGTAATTTGTTCACCCAACATGTTGTTTATCTTATGGGAGAGACACCTCTAGTGAACTGTGGACCCCGGTCCAATTCTCTATACTGAATACAATCTACTGCAATACTTGTTCTACTGTTTTCTGCAAACAATCATCATCCACACAATACATCTAATCATTTGTTACAGCAAGCCGGTGAGATTGACAACCTCACTGTTTCGTTGGGGCAAAGTACTTGGTTTGTGTTGTGCAGGTTCCACGTTGGCGCCGGAATCCCTGGTGTTGCGCCGCACTACATCTCGCCGCCATCAACCTTCAACGTGCTTCTTGGCTCCTACTGGTTCGATAAACCTTGGTTTCATACTGAGGGAAAACTTGCCGCCGTACGCATCACACCTTCCTCTTGGGGTTCCCAACGGACGCGTGCTGTACGCGTATCAAGCTCTTTTTTGGCGCCGTTGCCGGGGAGATCAAGGCACGCTGCAAGGGGAGTCTCCACATCGCAATCTCTTTACTTTGTTTTTGTCTTGCTTTATTTTATTTACTACTTTGTTTGCTGCACTAAATCAAAATACAAAAAAATTAGTTGCTAGTTTTACTTTATTTGCTATCTTGTTTGCTATATCAAAAACACAAAAAAATTAGTTACTTGCATTTACTTTATCTAGTTTGCTTTATTTACTATTGCTAAAATGGGTACTCCTGAAAATACTAAGTTGTGTGACTTCACAACCACAAATAATAATGATTTCTTATGCACACCTATTGCTCCACCTGCCACTACAGCAGAATTCTTTGAAATTAAACCTGCTTTACTGAATCTTGTTATGCAAGAGCAATTTTCTGGTGTTAGTTCTGATGATGCTGCTGCCCATCTCAATAATTTTGTTGAATTGTGTGAAATGCAAAAGTATAAAGATGTAGATGGTGACATTATAAACTAAAATTGTTCCCTTTCTCATTAAGAGGAAGAGCTAAAGATTGGTTGCTATCTCTGCCTAAGAATAGTATTGATTCATGCACTAAATGCAAGGATGCTTTTATTGGTAGATATTATCCCCCTGCTAAAATTATATCTTTGAGGAGTAGCATAATGAATTTTAAACAATTGGATACTGAGCATGTTGCACAAGCATGGAAAAGAATGAAATCTTTGGTTAAAAATTGCCCAACCCATGGACTGACTACTTGGATGATCATCCAAACCTTTTATGCAGGACTGAATTTTTCTTCGCGGAACCTATTGGATTCAGCTGCTGGAGATACCTTTATGTCCATCACTCTTGGTGAAGCAACAAAGCTTCTTGATAATATGATGATCAATTACTCTGAATGGCACATGGAAAGAGCTCCACAAGGTAAGAAGGTAAATTCTGTCGAAGAAACCTCTTCCTTGAGTGATAAGATTGATGTTATTATGTCTATGCTTGTGAATGATAGGACTAATATTGATCCTAATAATGTTCCGTTAGCTTTATTGGTTGCTCAAGAAGAACATGTTGATGTAAACTTCATTAAAAATAATAATTTCAACAACAATGCTACCGGAACAATTCTAGTAACAACTATAGGCCATATCCTTATAATAATGGCAACGGCTATGGTAATTCTTATGGGAATTCTTACAACAATAATAGGAATTCACCCCCTGGACTTGAAGCCATGCTTAAAGAATTTATTAGTACACAAACTGCTTTTAACAAATCTGTTGAAGAAAAGTTTGGGAAAATTGATATACTTGCTTCTAAAGTCGATAGTCTTGTTGCTGATGTTGATCTTTTGAAATCGAAAGTTATGCCTAATGAAAATCATCATAATAAAATTGTTACTACAGCAAATGCCATCCAAGTTAGAATTAATGAGAATATAAGATTGATGGCCGAATTGCGTGCTAGGTGGGAAAGAGAAGAAAATGAAAAAGAAGATAATATAGCTAAAGTTTGGACTATTACCACCACTAGTAATGCTAATGCTACACATGTTGCTGCACCTCCTACTATTAATGGTAAAATAATTGGTGTTAGTAATGTTTCCACTTCTAATACAAAGCGCGAAAAACTGCCCGAAACTGTTAAAACTGCTGAAACTGCCTGTGATAAAACTGCTGAAATTTTTTCCAACATTGGGGATGATGATCCCATTGCTTTAGATTATAATGGTTTAAATTTTGATGATTGCCACATCTCTGAAGTTATAAAGTTCTTACAAAAACTTGCTAAAATTCCTAATGCTAGTGCTACAAATTTGGCTTTCACGAAACATATTACAAATGCTCTCATAAAAGCTAGAGAAGAGAAATTAGAACGCGAAGCTTCTATTCCTAGGAAGCTCGAGGATGGTTGGGAGCCCATCATTAATATGAAGGTCAATGATTTTGATTGTAATGCTTTATGTGATCTTGGTGCAAGTATTTCTGTTATGCCTAAGAAAATCTATAATATGCTTGACTTGCCACCATTGAAAAATTGTTATTTGGATGTTAATCTTGCTGATCATTCTACAAAGAAACCTTTGGGGAAAGTTGATAATGTTCGCATTACCGTTAACAATAACCTTGTCCCCGTTGATTTTGTTGTCTTGGATATTGAATGCAATGCATCTTGTCCCATTATATTGGGAAGACCTTTTCTTCGAACTGTTGGTGCTATTATTGATATGAAGGAAGGTAATATTAAATATCAATTTCCTCTCAAGAAAGGTATGGAACACTTCCCTAGAAAGAGAATGAAGTTACCTTTTGATTCTATTATTAGAATAAATTATGATGTTGACACTTCGTCTCTTGATAATACTTGATACACAATTTCTGCGCCTAGCTGAAAGGCGTTAAAAAAAAGCGCTTATGGGAGACAACCCATGTTTTTACTACAGTACTTTGTTTTTATTTTGTGTCTTGGAAGTTGTTTACTACTGTAGCAACCTCTCCTTATCTTAGTTTAGTGTTTTGTTGTGCCAAGTAAAATCGTTGATAGTAAGGTTCATACTAGATTTGGATTACTGCGCAGAAACAGATTTCTTTGCTGTCACGAATCTGGGAAAAATTCTCTGTAGGTAACTCATAAAATTATGCTAATTTACATGAGTGATCCACAGATATGTACGCAACTTTCATTCAATTTGAGCATTTTCATTTGAGCAAGTCTGGTGCCTCAATAAAATTCGTCATTACAAACTGTTCTGTTTTGACAGATTCTGCCTTTTATTTCGCATTGCCTGTTTTGTTATGTTCGATGGATATTTCGATTCCGTTGACTTTCAGTAGCTTTGTGCAATGTCCAGAAGTGTTAAGAATGATTATGTCACCTCTGAACATGTATATTTTGATTGTGCACTAACCCTCTAATGAGTTGTTTTGAGTTTGGTGTGGACGAAGTTTTCAAGGATCAAGAGAGGGAGATGATACAACATGATCAAGGAGAGTGAAAGCTCTAAGCTTGGGGATGCCCCGGTGGTTCACCCCTGCATATATCAAGAAGACTCAAGCGTCTAAGCTTGGGGATGCCCAAGGCATCCCCTTCTTCATCGACAACATTATCAGGTTCCTCCCCTGAAACTATATTTTTATTCCATCACATCTTATGTGCTTTGCTTGGAGCATCGGTTTGTTTTTGTTTTGTTTGAATAAAATGGATCCTAGCATTCTTTGTGTGGGAGAGAGACACGCTCCGCTGTTGCATATGGACAAATATGTCCTTAGGCTTTACTCATAGTATTCATGGCGAAGTTTCTTCTTCGTTAAATTGTTGTATGGTTGGAAACGGGAAATGTTGCATGTGGTAGTGTATAATAAAATACTTGTAGAACATTGAGCTTTGATAACTTGATTCTTTGCAAATGTTTTGAGATATTTAGATGGTAAGGCTTGCTGGATAAATAAGTTAAAATTAGTAGTGGATTGTTGTCTTTAAGCTTGTGCCGTACTACAAACTCTATTTAAATAGTTGAAGGTGTAGTTGGACTTGATAGCTTTCCATGTCTGAGAGTTCATCGTAATAACTAAGTTGTGCTGAAGGTCGAGGGAGCTAGCGGGGTACTTGTGCCACCGTGAACGGCCCTCCTTGGAGTAAATTTTAATCATGCTCTTAATGATGAACCTGCTAGTTGTTTGCAATAAGCTTGTGAGTTCTTTTTGACTAATGTTAAGCTACGGTTTTTGACACTTCCACCATCTAAATTTGCTAGCCTCTTCGGTACTGTGCATTGCCTTTTGCTCATATTGAGAATTGTGCATACTTCGCCGGTACATCCAAATCCGTGGGAGAACTTTCTCTCGTTCTCCTACACATAAGCTCATACATCTCCTCAAAACAGCCACCATACCTACCTACCACAGCATTTCCATAGCTGTTCCGAGATATATTGCCATGCAACATCCATTTTACATTATATGCCATGTTGTCATTTATTATTTATATATTGCTTTGCATGATCATATACAGCTGATGTGTGGTTTACCCATGTTACGCTAGATCATTGCACATCCTGCTACACTGGCAGAGGCATACAGTTTCATACATCATGTTTCATTCATTATGAGTTATTTGTACCAAAAAGTGTGTTGTCATAATTAGGATGTTGCCCCTAAAAATGAAAAGAGCCGTGGAGGCCATCAAAAAGAAAAAAAGAAGAAAGAAAAAAAATGAAAAGAAAGAAAAAAGAAGAAAAAAGAAGAAAAAAAGAAAAAAAGAATAAAGAAAAAGGGGGCAGCATTACTATCTTTTATCCACACTTATGCTCATGTTTTAGCACCCGCATTATTCATAGTCATCATTTGTGCTCATGTTTAGCACCTACATTCATATGAGAGAGTTTTCATGTTTTACTAGTATAACTATGTGGGGAATTTACACTATAGAACTTGGGTTCTATATTCCAATGATGAGCCTCCTCAAAAGTGCTCTAGGTCTTCGTGAGCAACCAAGTTGGATGCACCCCCACTAGTTCCATTGGAGAGCTTTCATACACATATAGCTCTATGTGCATCCGTTGCATGGCAATCACTACTCCTTGCATAGCTTCGATCATAAGGCTTCCTCTTGTCTAATGGTCATTTACAGCTTTGCAAGCCTTTCTTCCATTTGGCCTTCCAAACCCCCATTAACGTTCTTTATGCCATAACATCCTGGTGCTAATACCAAATGCTTGCGCTCACCGGTTGAGTAGACTTCGAAACAGTTGATTCATGACGTTCATGTTTATGTTTACTTGACTGAATCCTTCTTATGTTGTGAAAATTTACTTGATGCTTGGAATGAAGGATAGAACTTCTATGCTGAATACTTAATACATCTTTAATGAACTTTGTACGGTTGCATGTCTTTAAAGCAATAGTTCATGAAAACTTCTAGCTTGTCTAACTCTTGCATTATCATCTCTTATATCAATATAGATACTTGCTTTGAATGATTTGATCTCAGCTCATATGCTTTACAATAGTATGATCAAGGTTATGATGGCATGTCACTCCAGAAATTATCTTTGTTATCGTTTACCTGCTCGGGACGAGCAGAAACTAAGCTTGGGGATGCTGATACGTCTCCGACGTATCGATAATTTCTTATGTTCCATGCCACATTATTGATGATATCTACATGTTTTATGCACACTTTATGTCATATTCGTGCATTTTCTGGAACTAACCCATTAACAAGATGCCGAAGTGCCAGTTGCTGTTTTCTGCTGTTTTTGGTTTCAGAAATCCTAGTAAAGAAATATTCTCGGAATTGGACGAAATCAACGCCCAGGCTCCTATTTTGCCACGAAGCTTCCAGGAGACCGAAGAGTCAATGAAGTGGGGCCACGAGGTGGCCAGGAGGGTAGGCGGCGCGGCCCCACCCTTGGCCGTGCCGACCTGTCTCCTGGGCCCCTCGCGACGCCCCCTGACATACCCTTCCGCCTACAAATAGTCTTCGTCGCGAAACCCCCAGTACCGAGAGCCACGATACGGAAAACCTTCCAGAGACGCCGCCGCCGCCAATCCCATCTCGGGGGATTCAGGAGATCGCCTCCGGCACCCTGCCGGAGAGGGGAATCATCTCCCGGAGGACTCTACGCCGCCATGGTCGCCTCCGGAGTGATGTGTGAGTAGTCTACCCCTGGACTATGGGTCCATAGCAGTAGCTAGATGGTTGTCTTCTCCCCATTGTGCTTAATTGTCGGGTCTTGTGAGCTACCGAACATGATCAAGATCATCTATCTGTAATTCTATATGTTGTGTTTGTTGGGATCCGATGAATAGAGAATACCATGTTATGTTGATTATTAATTTATATCTATGTGTTGTTTATGATCTTGCATGCTCTCCATTATTAGTAGATGCTCTGGCCAAGTTGATGCTAGTAACTCCAAGAGGGAGTATTTATGCTCGATAGTGGGTTCATGTCTCCGTGAATCTGGGGGAGTGAGAGAAACCTCTAAGATTATGGATGTGCTGTTGCCACTAGGGATAAAACATTGATGCTATGTCCGAGGATGTAGTTATTGATTACATTACGCGCAATACTTAATGCAATTGTCTGTTGTTAGCAACTTAATACTGGAAGGGGTTCGGATGATAATCTGAAGGTGGACTTTTTAGGCATAGATGCATGCTGGATAGCGGTCTATGTACTTTGTCGTAATGCCCAATTAAATCTCACAATACTCATCATAATATGTATGTGCAATGTCATGCCCTCTCTATTTGTCAATTACCCAACTGTAATTTGTTCACCCAACATGCTGTTTATCTTATGGGAGAGACACCTCTAGTGAACTGTGGACCCCGGTCCAATTCTCTATACTGAAATACAATCTACTGCAATACTTGTTCTACTGTTTTCTGCAAACAATAATCATCCACACTATACATCTAATCCTTTGTTACAGCAAGCCGGTGAGATTGACAACCTCACTGTTTCGTTGGGGCAAAGTACTTGGTTTGTGTTGTGCAGGTTCCACGTTGGCGCCGAAATCCCTGGTGTTGCGCCGCACTACATCTCGCCGCCATCAACCTTCAACGTGCTTCTTGGCTCCTACTGGTTCGATAAACCTTGGTTTCATACTGAGGGAAAACTTGCCGCTGTACGCATCGCACCTTCCTCTTGGGGTTCCCAACGGACGCGTGTTGTACGCGTATCAGATATTTGGCGTGAATTGGGTCTGTCCAAAGACCTTGGGCATTCTAGTATAGCTTCCAGACCCAGTTAACCATTAGTGCACTGTTCATGAACCTGGTGTTGAGGATACCTAAACCCCCACACTCTTTAGGTTTCCACACCGTGGTCTAATCCACCATGTGATATTTCCTTTTATTACCGACTACTTCCCAGAAAATGCGGGACCTCGGTCTGTCCATGGAACTATGAGTTGCCTAGTGCAACAGGTAGATACCCATGGCAACCATGGGGAGGCTTGACATGCATGAGTTTGTAAGCTCTAGTCTTCATGCCGAACAAAGGAAGATGCCTTGCCACGGTCAACCCTATGACCCACCTTGTCAGGGAGGAAACCCCAATCTGTGATGCAAAGAGGCTTGTCGTTAACTAGGAGACCCAAATAAATCATCGGGAGCTTTCCAAGTTTGCAATTAATTATATTTGCTACTCGGTGTTGCTCCTTGGTCGTGACCCCAGTCACAAAATCCTCACTCTTGTTGAAATTTATCTTCAAACCTGGCATGTTTCCAAAACACAGCGGGATAAATTTGAGGTTGGCAATTCCCAACATGGATGACTCAGTCAGAACCATCATGTCATCCGCATACTGTAGATGTGTCACTCTCCCAGGAATGAGGTGTGAGAAGACTCCACGAATATGTCCTGACTCATTGGCTTTGGCGAGCAACGTTGCCAACCCATCTGCCATGAAATCAAAGAGGATGGAAGAAAGTGGGTCTCCCTTACGCACACCTCTGGCATTTTGGAAGTATGGCCCACTCTCACAGTTTACGTTAATCGGAGTCTGCTCACCCATAACCAACTGCATAAGGCGGTGCACCACCATTGTTGTTGATCATAAACAAATGTAGGATAATTTAGAACAAATTTTACACTCCTAGAATGTTGAGTATTTGAGGACTAGCTTGGCTGCTGCCTATCCTGGGTGTGAGATTGCGTTCAAGAGTGATGTTGATACCCCAAACAAGTGTAGAAGCAAGTAGAGGGGTACTACAAGAAAAGCATCTGCGATTGATGGTTGCCCCCCTTTGCCCTTGCAAGTTTCTCAGCTCGGTGTGGGTGTGTCGTATCTGGTGTGTTAGTTCGTGTGGCTTTGTGATCTTTGTGTTGACATGTGTGGGTGCGGCTCTGGTTGACCATGTTTGGGTGGGCATGGCTTTGTTGTTGTATGTTTTCGTCCAATTTTATCATAAAGGCTAAGTACTTTTTTCTTAATTAATGAATGTGGCAAAAAAATTGCCTCCGGTCTAAAGAAAATGTTTGAGGACTTACGAAGTAAATGGCCAACTGCGCAGGCGCCCAGCCCAGCCCAACCCAACCCAAACACCAGCGGCGGTCTACTCTAGCAAAGCGGCGTCGACCACTCCATGGCATGGCCACTGCCCTGGCCGCTCTCATCGCCGGCGCCGCCACCGTGCACCACATACGGCAGCTCCACGCCCACCTCCTCACCTCCGGCCGCCTCCCTACTCTCGGTCCCATCCTCCTCCGCCGCATCATTTCCCTGCCCTCCCCCAACCTCCACCTTGCGCTTGCGCACCGCCTCCTCCTGTCCCTCCCGTCTCCGCCCCTCGCGCACTTCAACCTCCTCCTCCCCCCGCTCGCCTCCTCGCCTGAACCCTCCGCCGCAGCCTCCCTCTTCCTCCGCCTCCGCCGCGACGGCCTTCGCCCCGACGCGCACACGCTCCCGCACCTCCTAAAGGCCCTCGCGCGCCTTGCCCCGGGCTCCCTCCCCCTCGTCGCCTCCACACACGCTGAGTCCATCAAAGACGGCCTAGAACACGCCGTGGTCTACGTACGGAACGCTCTCATGGCCGCGTATTCAGCCTGTGGCCAGCCGGCGCGCGCCATGCAGGTGTTCGACGAAATGCCGCGCCGGACCGTGGTGTCCTGGAACACGGCGCTCACCGCCTGCGTGGACAACGACTGCCACGACCGGTGCGCGGGCCTCTTCGCCGCGATGGTAGAAGCTGGGTTCGAGCCTGACCAGACAACGTTCGTGTGCATGCTCTCCGCCGCCGCGGAGCTGGGCAACTTGCCGCTCGGCAAGTGGGCGCACGGGCAGGTCGTCGCCCGGCGGCTGGACACGACGCTTCAGTTCAGCACGGCGGCAGTGAACATGTACGCCAAGTGCGGCTTGGTGCGCTACGCGTGGCGCCTGTTCGAGAGGATGCCGGCACGGAATGTCCGGACCTGGAGCGCGATGATCCTGGGGTTTGCGCAGAACGGGCTAGCCTGGGAAGCGCTGAAGCTGTTCGAGAGGATGAAGGACGCATCAGTCGCGCCCAATTACGTCACATTTCTCGGCCTGCTCTGCGCGTGTAGCCATGCTGGGCTGGTCGACGAGGGGCGTCGGTTCTTCCGCGAGATGCGGCATGTGTACGGGATTGAGCCGATGATGAGACACTACAGCGCCATGGTTGATGTCCTAGGCCGCAACGGTCGCCTCCAGGAAGCTTATGACTTTGTTACGGACATGCCTGTCGAGGCTGACCCGGTTGTCTGGAGGACGTTGTTGGGCGCCTGCCAGCTGCACAGCTCCAAGGACTGCATTGGCATCGTCAGCAAGGTGCAGGAGAGGTTGCTTGAGCTGGAGCCCAGGAGAAGCGGGAACTATGTGATGGTCGCCAACATCTACTCCGACATTGGGTCGTGGGACGAGGCGGCCAAGGCGAGGAGGGTGATGAGGGAAGGAGGGATGAAGAAGATGGCAGGGGAGAGCTGTGTGGAGGTCGGGGGACTGGTGCATCGATTCATCTCCGGGGACGATTCTTGCCCGGACTATCATGGGGCCTGTAGCACTGTCCATGAACTCAATCTCAACATGAGAAAGTGTGAACCCATTGACGGGATTTTGCTTATTGATTCTGAATGACAGTCTTTGCCTGGCAATACATGTGCATCTGTTGATTGTGCCGCGTACAGACCTTTCATGCAACTTTGCTCGATAACCAAACAACCAAGGCAAGTATTGGTGTTGACTTGAATTCCCCGCAAAACAGGACCTTGGTGTTTCCTGTTTTTAATGGATGTCAGCTGCTGCTACTGTATAGTATGGACAATAGCACATGGGTTAGTGCCCAAATTCATCAATAATGTGTCTCCCTGGCAAATCAATCACGGGGTGAGACAAATCTGATACGAACTACTGATCAATCAAAAAAGGGACAACTTGAGCTAGAACAAGATTGGGCCTCATTGTCAACCTACGACCTTCCATTCTTTTTTATCAATGAGGCCCAATCTTTTTTTTTCCCCCCTTCAAAAAAAAAAAGATTGGGCCTCATTGATAAAAAAGAATGGAAGGTCGTAGGTTGACAATGCCATGCCCACAGGAATCCACATGATTGGATGTGCAGTTGTGTACCGAAGGTTGTTTGACTGTATTGCATGAAAAAAAAATTAAGTAGTTCTAATTCAATGTGACATATTCTTTTAAATGTAATGCTAAGTAATTCTTACGTAAAATTTGTATGTGGTTTAGTCCTAGAATTCGTACAGTCCACATAAGAAAAAAAAATACATCTTAGGAGGTCTAGTTTTTCAACAAAATAGAAAAGAGAAACCTTTTAATGGAATAAGCCCCAAGCAGAACTCAAACATGTATCTTTTTCGCGACTATAAACCCCAACAGGTCCCAACCACTCGATGCCATTGAGAATGCTATGTTACTTTTTTTATGATGCTCGGCTATTTTTTCACCATCCCCGCTGATCCTCACGATGGGAATCAGTTTGATGTATTATTGACAGAAAAATAACAATATCACACATTTCTAGATTTTTTCTCTGGCATGTCAACCCCAATTTGCTTTCCTTACACTCTGACAATGGTACCAATTACTCCAAATAACATATGATTTTGTATGGAACTCTTCAAGGTAGAATAGATGATAACAGTCCATTTTATTCATCAATCAATAGGTTCATGACAGTCACACAAAAAAAATTCTCCCTCGAAAACGAAACTTAAAATTGGTGTCATTCTCATAATAGCGTCTCACGCAACGTGCACCGAACCAATGCTACAAATAGGGACAACACAATCTAAAGAACAAGCTATTCCAGGGTTGTGCCAAAGAAAGCCTCAACATGTGGTAAACATGTTCTCGCTCTCCAAATATTGGCCAGGAGGAGGTGCCCCCATTCACCATTTAGCAGGAGACGCCGGTGCCAAGGCGGGTGAGCATTTCAAACCTACCCAAATAAAATTTCTTTTTGTGTTATGTAAACTACATATACACTTCTTTCTCCCTCTTTCTTACACACGAATAACAACATTTCCTATAGTAGTAGCACACAATCTTCTAGTCTATCATTTCATTTTTGTGTTGGTCATCTGAACGGGGGCCAGCAGGCAGGGCACCATCGCTGGCAGGTAGGGCCCGAGCGCCGCGCAGTGGAAGGTGACCTACCCGCGCGTGGGCCCCACGGCGCAGCGCCCCATCGGAATCGCCGGCATATATCGGCAGCAGCGAACCACCCCGGGGAGGCGAGATCGAGGAGGCCGGAGCCGCGCTGGAGTTCTACTACCCTGGTAAAAAAATTCTTCCCCGCTTCCATTTCCCCCGCAGAATTTTCCGACGCCGCGGCGTTGTGCTGGGATTTTTAGTGCTGGGGAGCAGGGATTTGGTCGCCGGGCTTGCTAATTTGTGCGGAATCGGTTGGTGCGGCTGGCGGCGGCATTTCGTGGAGGGAGAGGGGAATTTGGGGGGCAGGTTTCCACGGATTCGGTGTCTGCTGGTGTCGGGGCTCCGCGATTGGGGATCATCGATGCGTTTCGTTTCGGTTTGGGCTGTTGTGTGCCTCCCGAACCCGTTCTTGGAGTATTTTTGGGAGTAAATTTGTTGTTGCTCTGCTCTTTGCGGTTGATACAGAGGAAAAATTAGATAAGGAGTACTATGTTTTCTCGGGATCCGCGATGATTGGTGGAAACTATGTAACTTTGTATCTGTTAGTTTTCATCCATAGCGGACTTTGTGTTTGTGTGTTTTCATCCATCGGCTTGCCTACTCGGATGATAAATATGAGGATGACGGTGGGAGCATCATCAGTCTCTCACCAACGTAGATAGAGCAAAGCAACTTAATTTTGCAATTGATCTTATTGTCTGATGCTCAACCTTCATTGTAGCCATTCTTATCGAAGAGCAACTCATAAAAAATAGTTTGGTTTCGAGCTGATTTTCAGAGACAGACGTGGTGCTGATGGTACATTGTATAATTTGGTATGTTAGGAATTTGGTTCTGTGATTAGCATTTGGGAGCATTGGTTTCCACTGCTTGTGATTTATACGCGAGGCGGTCTTGAGGAACCTATCAGGATTTGTCATTCTTTCTGGAAACATGTCTGCTGCTTCAAAAATACTGGGAGGGGCAAATGCTATTTGGAGAACAGATTTGTTTTCCTTATAGCAAGCGGTTTAAGGTGTCTGTAGGAAGTAGAAACATTATTTATGAACCTGTTGGTTACTACATTTTGAGACTTAATGCAAGTTATAAGTTGTTCTGGCTTTACTGCCAGATTTACTGAAAGCGTAACTTCCATGCAGAAAGGTGGAGCTTGAATAGTTGGTGCCTCTATCTCTCACCAAGGGCGCTCATGCCTCACGTTGAAAATAGGAAAATTTCATCATCCGCTTCATAATTGCTCAATTGTAGGTTTTCAGCTGTCACATACCTGTTCTGTTGTGGATGTTTTTAAGAAATCATGTCAGTTGTTGAATCTCTTTTTTTTTTGTCCTTTCATGCAGGTTTCTAGGATTGATATAGCAATCAGATTCATACTCTAAGAAGATCTAATAGGATCTAGAAAAGAATTATTTTGTTCGAAAGGTTGTTATTTATTTGCAACGATGAAGGATCACCTAATGCTCAATGTTGACCGCCTAATGGTGCCTGAACCCATTGAGGGCACTGGAGCACCCAAAAGCTCCTCATCAAGGGACGCCACTGCACTGCTACCCTCTGCAGCACATTCCTTTTTTGGAGTTGGAGACAGCATGGTTCCTGAAGAAGAACCTCTTCTCCAGATGATGGAGTGTCGTATTTGTCAGGAGGAAGATGAAATCAAAAATCTGGAGAGCCCATGTGCCTGCACTGGCAGTGTTAAGGTCCACATTATTCCATAAACTACGTCTTTTCTTTTGATTGATTGCAGTTTTGGTTGCTATTAATTCGTGCTTGATTGATTATCTGGAAGCATGTGATTTGACAAGATCAATTTGTGGCACTGGTGTTTATTTACATGTCTATTTGGTATATATGATGATATGTGGGTCTCTCGTTAGTCAATCTGCCTATCTTGTTTCTTTCGTGAGGTGTCAAAGCTATCCTTTAAATGCCAGCTATTGCTTGGAACACTGATTTGATTAACTTCCCAAAAACAACTAAACACTCCCAATTTCAGTTACTATTGGTATGAATACAGTACTCATGTAGCCACCACACAAGAATTCACAGTGCACCATCTGTATTTTCATAACTAGCATCTATCTGAATAATCAGAATTTTGAATAACATGCGTTTATATATTCAGAATACTTGAATGAAATTTGCTCTACTTAGTAGTAATGCTCTATTCTTTGTGAACCCGAATAAGTCAGGTACTTTCTTATATTCAAGCATGTGAAAAGTACAATCAAGCTCTCTGTGTTCCATATGTGTCACACCAGTCCTTACGTTCTTCTTGAATAGATCTTCAAGTTGATTCTTGTTGCCATGCTCTCATTTTTGTCCAATATGTTAATGAAGCTATTTCTCTCTTTATCTTTTCTTAATTGATGTCTCTGCCTAGATAATGCGCATGGATAATGTTCTCACATATTTTGGTTTATGTGCAGTATGCGCATAGGGCTTGTGTACAGAGATGGTGCAATGAGAAAGGAGATGTAACCTGTGAAATCTGTCATGAGGTGAATTTACATGTAGATGATTTATAAAATATTCCCCTACACCCAGATACGATCCTGAATGTTGTTGGAATTTACCTTCATGCAGCCGTATGAACATGGCTACACTGCACCTCCCAGACCCCATCCTGATGAAACTACCATTGATATAAGGCATGTCATCCTGAATTTGTTTCATTCCAGTCATGGATACTCGACTCTACTTCATAAGTTCTTTGCTTTGTATTTCTGATGTCATGCTTATAGTATCCCATTGTTGTTTACCTTTTTTCTGGGGTGTGCAGTGGTGGCTGGACCATTACTGGTACAGCATTTGACTTGCGTGATCCTAGGATCCTTGCAGTAGCACAAAACCACATTATGGAAGCTGAGTATGATGATTATTCAGCTACGAATGCCAGCACTGCTGCCTTTTGCCGTTCTGCTGCTCTTGTGGTGAGTTCCTACACTACATATGTATTTACATTTAGCTGAACATGTAACAAAAATGCATATTGCTTATGTATTCACGTTTCCTGTATGTGCAGTTAATGGCTCTCCTATTACTGAGGCATGCATTGACTCTAACTGATGAAGACGATGACGATACTTCAGCAATGTTTTCAGTAAGAGAAAGAACGTTCTTTAAGATATACTGTAGGCACCATCTCGTTGAACATTATCATTAGTATTTGACGTTTGTTGTTCCTTATTTGCTAGCTTTTCTTACTGCGTGCTGCTGGTTTCCTTCTGCCATTTTATATAATGGCTTGGGCAATTAGTATTTTGCAGCGTCGCAGACATCGACAGGTCACTACACTGGCATCATATGCTACTTTGTTTTATTCTATTCTTCTATATTTGTTGGGAACACCTTAAAATTCTTGTAATCACTAACTTGTTGGGTGTTTCTACTGTACTTATGTTCAGGAGGCAGCTGCGTTAGCAGCAACAGAGGTGGCATTCATTCTCCAGTCTGGGCAAGGACGAGGGGTGCATTTCACCATAGCACCAGATTCTCCTGCCACACCCCAGCATGAACCACAACCTTGAAGGGGTCTGCCAAAGAGCAACTAGCTGGCAGCCGTGGCGACAACGGGTTGCTGGTTTGGGTGAATCACCAAATGAGTTATGGTTGATGCCAGTGCAGAACCATATTATTTACTTATTTTACATCAGTGCCGTGAGTGTAACGTTCTGAGACTTGTCCAGTTTGTGCTCGGAATTTCGCTTGTTGGGGTTGGCCAAGGAGTCTCATGTGACGTGGTGTGTATAAAGTAACAAATGCCATTTGGACCATGTATGTCGGTCCTAACTGTTAACTTAAAGAGAGCAAACAGACAGTGACTGTTTTGCCTAGTCTACACGCTTGTTTTACAAGAAAAATATATATACCCTTCGTAGAATTGTATCATTTGATTGGCAGTAACGTGAAATTACAGCACTTGTAAGCATGAACTTTGTAATGTGTTTGCAGTATGGAGTGCCCCAAGGCGAAGATGTTGTGTTGGTAAGTGTCGTTTAAGTGTGAAATTGTATATTCCCTCTGTCCTAGATTAATTAAGAACACTTCTAGTCCTTCAACTGTCGGGAAGTTCACTTTTTGTCTTAAAAAATATTTCTAGATTTCTAGTTTAGAATGGACCTTGAACTCCTAGAATGGTTTACTTTACATCTCTCATCGGTTGAGTTGAGAAAATCGCTAATATGGAAAGAAGAAACAGTCAACCAACCAAATTGGTTTTGAACTAGACTTGTTCCAATCTAGTTGAGATGGGGGAAAAAAAACCAACATCTTAGTGCAAAATATTTGAACCCCCACGTCCCCTAAACCAATTGTTTGTTCAATTTCTTTCTCTCCTAATTCACTTGAAGCATGTGACACGAAGGCAGCCTCTCTACCCTTACACCATTGCGTTAAAGATGTTTGCCACCCGTGGCAGATATTTACCTAGATCAATCGATTAAGGACTAAAAGTAAATGATTCTGAGAGTTCAAGGTTTCTTTTGAATCAAATGGAAATTCTAGGACTAAAAGTGAACTTTCTTCATTAATTAACTCGTGTATACATATAGATACATGCATACATAGATAAAATTGAGTCAATTAATGTATAACATAGAGTATATGCGTGCATAGAGTAAAGTTGAGTAAATTAATTTAGAACATAAAGTGTAACACTTCCGCAGATCAGAAACATGCATTGCAAGAACATGGAAGAACCGGATCTGACCATTTTTACACAACATTAGGCCCAAGGTATCATATGAAAAACTTGATTCGGGGTCATAATTGTTGTACAGCCTTTCCAAAATGCCTTCTCCAGCTGTAGAACATGACTAAACCATAATCCAACCCACAGGAAATGGATACTTTAGTACAATGTGAATGCACCCCGGCAACCATCACAATTCAGTACCAATGCTCAATCAAAATCAAGGGAACATTCGTAGTCATCGCCTTCACGAGCTTGACCGAAGGAACTGTATGCAATATGATCACCCTTCTTCATCTTGCCGCCAAGAAAGCTCTGGGGATCCTTGTCGTCGTGCTGCACCCTTCCAGTTACCTCTAGGCACAAGCCATTCTTCGTGAGTTTCTTGTTCTGTTTTACTCTGTCAGTTCTTGGCTTCACTGGTCCTGTTTCGATGAAAAATGGCTGCTCTCTGGTCGTGGGACTTGGCTGTATGCGTTGCACCTGATGCTTCTGTTCTAATGGTCTCATGATCCCCTGACCAGATTCCGCCTCTGCAGCTTCGTCGTTGTTCAAAATTACCTGCAGGAGATACTCGCAAAATTATATCCGCATTCAAATGTTTTTTTTCCTTTCCTGAAAGCTTCTAAACCATGAACTGAGCCTTCGAGAACTAAGAGTCACTACCTTACGGCCCACCAAATCAAACGTGACAGTCACTTTCCCTTTTTGTTTTTCAGCTGCATCCTCAGCTTCATCGTGCACCTTCTTTAGGTCTGACTTTTCCTGAAGTGGGAAAAATAGAAAACTATAGTAAATATTCTTGCATATATCATTAAATATGAACAACTAGCTTTCTCATGCATGCTTTCTCATTAGATATCTCAAAATAGTTGCGAGAGATTTCTTATCATTGTCTAATCCATTAACTTACATGCTTTATCATACATGTTCTGAAGTTACATGATATACGTTTAAATTTTAGGAGTACCCTGAGTTAATTGCAGAAACAGGCTGTACAAAGAATACATAGCATAGATCCTATAATATACACATATAAGAACATTTTGGTTTATAGATACAGCTCTCAGTATGACCATCCTTAATCACTAAGATATAGTATAGTGAAGATCAATGAATGGAGAAGTGTCGGTATAACATCAGCAACAACTAATATGGAACGGAGGGAGTAACTATCAAATGTAGATTACCATTGATGAGAGCCAACTATTTCCTTCCATTTCAAAATAGTCACTTTGGTCATCATAAACTTTAGTCCTTGCAGCAGAGTTTCTGTCATAGTCAACAAGCCTCTTTGCATAAGCTTCAGCTGCAGCTTCTGTTTCTGAACTAGGAACTCCAGCATCAGTTAAACCGGCATATGTACTGCCTTCCATTAAGACAAGTGCACCACAGAAACTACAGGGTCCCTCGCCCTCTTGTTCACACACAATTTTGCCACATGATAAGCAATTGCTGATAAGATTGTGCTGGCGTGCTTGGCATGAACAAGGCTTCCCCTGCTTGAAGACAATAGAACCCTTCGCTGCCTCAGCAAGCGAGATGGCCTTTCCTCCCTTCTTTTTCGGACCTCTCCTGGAGGAAGCCTGGGGCTCAGCAGTATCTGATTGACTCTTGGAGCTCTGACTTGAGGAAGATGCTTGATCTTTCAGTGTGCGTGTTTGCTTCTTTGTTTGGGCAGTTTCTGCATCAGCAGATGGCTTCACATAAGGCTGAAGGCTAGAAAACTGTGAGCTTCCAGCTCCTTTTGAGGGATCAATATAGCCCCGCCTCTGCAAGTACTCCTGAATGAGGTCCTGCGCAGCTTCTACTCCAACAATATTCTGCACCAGTGAACAGTGCATGACATTGTCAATGTTTTAACTAAGTAACAGTAGTTTCCACATTCATTGGTGTGCAGAATATAATACTCCCTCCGTCCTATGAAACAGTAGTTTAGACAAATCTCACACAAGTTTCATGAGACGAAAGGAGTATGAAGCATGGTAACCTGAAAAAATAGTGGTGACATTCATAAGGTGGAACTAGAGTTCCGTTATAACACATGATGGCCACACGCAAAATTTGAGAAAGACATGCATTGGCTAAGTGTGTCACTGCCCTGGTCAACCTTTCAGCTGTATTCAAAATGCACAGCAATAGATATATAGACACGAGGCCAAACCGATAGTTACAACCTACCACTAATCAAGGTGCCATGTTCACAAGAAAGCAAACCATGTTCATCATACACCACAACATATGCATAAACGTGGGCATCCAGAAGATAATATACATGTGTCAACCAGATTGGCCTGGATTTGGCTAATCATGCATCAACCAGACAATGCCAGGCTAATTATGCACTGGTCTAAGTTTCTCTTAAGTCTTAAGATCTAATTACAACTCAAGTCAATAGCACAAGCTCCACATTGCCAGCAAACATGTGCATATGCATATTAAGCAATATACACTTAACACTTGATAAAATGCTCAAACATATTTACAAAGACGCATCAGGTTATAAAATCGAACTCATGATGATATGATTCATCAAGCACCAATATCCCCACTCTGTCAAATACTCCCTCCGTTCACTATTATAAGATGATTTATATTTTTTCGAAAATGCATGTATCTAGAAGCATTTCAGTGTGTAGGTTCACTCATTTCGGTCCGTATCTAGTCATATCCAGTCCACACTGAAATATCTAAAATATCTTATAATAGTGGACCGAGGGATCAGTATAAGTCTAAGATGATGCTTCGATCATCCATCAATTTATCCTCTCCACGCAACAAAATCCACAGAAAATCATCAACCAAAACGGCAAACCGGTACATCACAATGTAGCAAACTTCCCACCGAAAGTTACAACGCACCGATGATCAGACAATTGAAAGTAACAATTTATCATCAGGCTCTACAGGTTGATCCAAACTGGTACTGATCCTAATGTTATCCAAGATCAAATCGCACAAACCCTAATCTGAGAAGACCCCCAAAGGCTCCCAAACGGGCGCAGATCAGGCCGCCGCACCAAAGACACGCACGCAACAAGCTCCAATCAGAAGGGCCAAGCGCGACGTGACACGAATCATGTGATGCAAGATATCACTCCGGCGGAGGAGGGGGTACGCACCGCGAGGTAGTCGGCGGCGTCTGGTGGAGGCGCGAGCTCGCAGAAGGAGACGAGGCCCGATATGAGGTCTCCGTCGAGCTCGAGACCGCCCCCCGTCCGACCCCTCAGTTCCTGCAGCGCGCCCGTCAGCCACTCGCCGGACGTGCTCGCCGACGTCGCCATCGCCGCCGCCGTTGCCACGAGCGCGGAGGGAGAAGAAGGGCTGTGTGTCACTTTGCAAATTTAACCCTGACTTAGGTAAGAACTTAACGAAGGAACCTTCCGTTTCCACTTTTCTAGATTTGTCCTGCGCCTTATCTAATTTACAACAAGGTCCTCACCTTATCCCCGCTCGGCTTCTTCTTCTCCAGCGGCAGAGCAGGAGAAAAGAAAGCAGCGTCTCTAATGGCCTCCACGTCGTCGTCGCCGCTCCCCCTTCTCCTCCTCCGGCCGCTCCCATGCAAACCCTTACTCCTCTCCAAGCACAGGAGGCCGCATCCCTCCCAGAGAACTGGCCGCCTGGCAGCTTCGGCGGTAGCAGGAGCTCGGCAGTGGTTGGTGCAGCCGCCGGAGACTGGCCGGTGGAGGAGGAGCGGCCGAGACTTCGCGTGCTCATCGTACAACAACCCGCCGCCTCCGTCTTCCAGTAAGGTGATGCGCCGCCCCTCCATTTGTCGACACCCCTGCTGCTCAGTCGTAGCTGCATCAGTGCTTCCTTAAATTGTTGCTTGATGCATAGTTCAGCTCTTGAAAGAACATGTAAAAGATGTTGAAAACATTGATTGTATGCATAATGCATCAGGAGGAAGTGTATCGGTGAAACGTCAATCTATAAGCAGTAGTATTACCTTACCAAGTACAATGGAAACACTAACACTGATGTTTAGTTTGGACTGTAAGCATTCATGTCTTTCTGATGTTATTCTGCTGACAGTGGATTTTGTTGCATTATTTGGATACAAGCAGGATTCGGACGAGTGGCCCATCCTTCGGCGGTGGGATGTGCCATGGGGGTGGCAAACCCTTGTGCTCAGCGTGGTGGGCTGTGGAGTAAGGTACCAGTGTGCACCGGATAAGTATTTCTTAAAGAACTATCTTGTATACGTATGCTGGTTGGTCATGTTTATTTGCGCATGGTTAAGCCTAAGAAAGTACCCTGAGCGTTCTTTAGACAGCTTTGCTCTGACAGGATTGGTTGAACAGTCGGCATTGCAATACCTAGGGTATTCAGCTGCAGGGGCAACTATAGATGAGAAGGCAGGAATACTCTTTCTCGGACAACTGTATGGATCTCTTCTTACCTGATTCTTTTGCTGATAGTGTGTATCTACTAAGGGATGTATGTTGCATACCTACAAAATATTTAATCTCGTCTATATCTTGTGCAGGAGCGTGACAGCTATTGTGCTTGGTGTCATATTTAGCATCACCAATACCTTCCGGCCGTTCCCTGACGATATCTTTCGTTATGGTCAGAACATGATCTTATTACTATGAACACATTTGATCTTTTGCAAAGAGAGTGTGGTACATTCTTTCTTGGATAGCAATTTTCAACTGTGGGAAGTGTTGCCGGATACTTTTCTAGAACCTGAGTTCCCTTGTAACTATGACTTCAAGACTTCTTTACAGTTTTCTGTTAGGAAGTAAGTTGACACTGTAATTTTGAATTTTCAGATATTAAAGAACCATTCAAGCTGCGAAATGGCTGGCTTCTATGGGCTGGTATTGGCCTCTTTGGTGCAGTCATTTCCATTGCTTTAGTTGGAGCTGGCATGACCTATCTGAATGGTGAACCTCCAGAGAGAGAGGTCAGGCATGTCATATGCTTTAGCAGACAGACTTTTCTTGTGTATCGTCATCTATTAATTGTTACTCCTTTACACTTCTGTGACCTTACATACTTACATTAACCTGTCTCCATTCACCTTCAGTTTGTACCCCAATTTATCCATTGAAAAAATATTATGGTAAATCAAGTATTTCTCTATATTGGACATCTCAGAATATGCCAAATGTAAAAGTTCTTCCTAATGATCTGTTTTCCTTCATATGACCAATCTCTTGAAATGTCTTAAGCCCACTTGAGCCTAGCTTTATGCAATCAATTTTACTCATGCAAGACTAACTCAATCTGTTTATCACCAAGCAATGGCAAGTACCATACTGTACTATACATTTTCTGTTGAAAAAAGACTTGTCTTAAACTTTGAAGTTCGTATGAAATGATTGTCAAGTGACTAGTTATCTATATATGGATCCTCTCTTTATTTCTGCAGAAGGACTCACTGGTCCTTTTACTGCCGCTAATCGGCTCATCAACCCTCAGGTATCATTTCGATAGCTTTATTGGTTTCCTGACTGCTGTCTGACCAGGCAATCAGGACTTGATTTTGTTTCAATTTTTTTTTATTGATAGCACTGCCTATCTAGTGGGCATAACTGGAGTTCTAGCACCAATTCTGGAGGAGACTGTGTTTCGAGGGTTCCTAATGGTGTCCTTGACTAAGTGGTAACAGTTCATTTTTATTTTTATTTTTATTTTTATTTTCTCGAGTTTGCAATTTTCTACCCCCTCCGTTCTAAAATAAGTGTCGCAACCTTTTCTAGATCTAGAAAAAGTTGCAACACTTATTTTGGAACGGAGGTAGTATGTTGGTATGTGAATAGTTTACTTTGGATGCAGGTTTCCCACTCCAGTCTGTGTGGTTCTCAGTGCCGCTGTATTTGCCTTCGCTCATTTGACACCTGATCAATTCCCACAACTGTTTGTGCTTGGTAATTTTCTTATAGATGTAGAACGAATGCAGAAAATCATGTGAATACCATTTTTTTCAATAGTGCATGAGCATATTAAGTTTGCAACAAACTTGGCCATATGACCCATATTTCTGTGTGGGGTGCTGTGCCCTCCCCAATTAGGGAAAGCAGCAGCACATGGCGCCCTGCCACCAGTAGAGTGCAAAGCGCCCATCTTTAAAGAAGCTTCCTGTTAGAGATAAGTAAAGTCCGTATATCAGTTTATCCAGTATCAGGAAAATAGTGGCACAGAAGCAGTTCAGGAAGAGAATGAGAATATAGGTGATATAGGAGTTGAGTAGTTTCCAAGTTAGTCCAAGTCTCAGGAATCCGATTTGGTGGTAGTTATCTTGATGTGAACCAGCATTCACATCAGCTGCACTCTGTGCTTGCTACATCTGACCGTTATGTAGTATGTCATACTTGTGGTCTTTTCTTATGAAGAAAGAAGTCAAAACTGGCTACGGAAATTTGATAGCCAAAGGTCAAGTTGCCGTGAAAGAACAGGCATAACATGCAACATTTAACTGTAATTAGACCTGAGGACGGCATTCATGGGCATTTGTTGTCAGTAGTTTTTTTTACCTTCGGGACAAATCGTCAGTACTATCATTATGTTGATACAATTTTTGGGGGAATGCAATTATAATGCCATTGGTTTGTTTGTTGGTATGCAGGTGTTGCACTAGGGTTTACTTATGCTCAAACTCGCAATCTTCTAGCTCCTATTACAATACATGCGTTTTGGAACTCAGGAGTTATATTACTGCTTACCTTTCTTCAGGTATGTCTTGTCATCTGTGTCAGTAATTTTCTTGCTGAAACTGCTAGGAATTATGACTTCACTAACAAGCAGAATATTGCACATGAGCGGGGCATAGTAACTGACGTGTGATCTTTTATTTCTTCAGTTGCAAGGGTATGATATCAAGGAGCTCTTGGGGGCATCTTGAAGGCTTTAAAGGACCAGCTTCTGGCTTTGTGCATATCCTTCAGTAACTTCAGCAAAAAGACCTGGAAGGAACAATGAGCTCTCCCTTATTCTACTCTTTAGTGTTTAGTATTTATTGTCCAAGTAGGCAATTTTATGTTCCTTGGAGCTCCTTAAGTAAGCTGTTAGGAAAGTAAGAGCATTATGTTCTGCTATAATGATCTAACTTAAGGGCTAAGGCTATGCAAAACAGAAGTTCCTACAGCATATTATCTGGGTAACACATGCACATTATGGCTTAAGATGAGATGGCTTGTGCACATAATTGTATATGGTTCTTTGCATAATACTGCGAGCCCACCTTCTGGAAAAATATTCAATCATAAAAGTAGATAATACAGGTTATTATATAAAAAAACCACATTGTACTTTCTTGTAAGTAACTTTCTGGTGGGCTCAATGGTTTTTCCCTGCAAGTGGGTATGGGATCTTCATATTTTGCTAGGTGCATTAAGTAAACGTGTACCTATCTCTCACTAGGTTTTTCTGTTCATTTTCCTATGGATACATACTGTGTGAATGGAGGGAACTGCAGATATGCCCCCAACTTGTTCCTTCTTTGCTACATGATGACCTGCTCTGGCTTGTCTTATCCTGTAACTTCTTTTAAGCAAAGAAGTTGATGTTAATGGATTCCTTATACTATCTGGATGTTAGATGTTGCTTTCTGGGCCAGTCCTTTTCAGTCGATTTTGAAGTCATGCAATGTAAATCTTTTAGAGAGCATTAACAAATAAATGACCAGAATGCATGAAAAGATGCTCCTTCCAAGAGAGTAAATTCCTTATTGCAAGAAAAGGAATGCGCTCAAATTTGAGTTGCTTCCACTCAAAAATGAATTGGAGTTGCTTTTCATTTCAAGGGAGCTTTTATCTGGGTAACACATGCACATTATGGCTTAAGATGAGATGGCTTGTGCACATAATTGTATATGGTTCCTTGCATAATACTGCGAGCCCACCTTCTGGAAAAATATTCAATCATAAAAGTAGATAATACAGGTTATTATATAAAAAGAAGTTCCTACAACATGCTAAGCGATGACTGTATATGGAGTTGCTTTTCATTTCATTTTTTTAGGAACTTCCGTCCATGGCCTTACGCATGCTAAGCGATGACTCATATTTAACCTACCTTATAAATGTGGATGTTATCCAGGCCAGAGTTATTAAGACGAAATAGTCACATTTTCTGTCACTTTTACATACTCCTTAGCTAACGACTATATATTTTTAGGATGTGTTAGTTTGCATGCATCTGTTTCTAGTGATCCAAGAACTACAAACCAAGAAGGCGAGAAAGACAGAGAAAGCTCATGTTTAAAGGGTTGATCCAAACTATCTCTAAGTGTGAATCATGATAGAAGACAAGTGTTGCAATCGAGATCAAGTTCGTTATGTGAAATCATGGAATCAATTGGATGGTTAATCTCCTGCCTGGAATTGGGGAGGCATGGGAATTTTCCAAGACCTTTTTTGATAATAAGCTATTCGTAACACGGCCAAAACCTTGTCTTTAAGCCATTGGAAGAATTACAATGCCACATGTGGGCTCTACCCAAAGTCACACGGCAAAGAAGTTATTGAAGGGTACCTTAAGAAAAAGAGAGCGGGCACCATCATGTAAGACTAAGTCACAGTATTTAATAACCAATAAATGATGTTAAAAATAATAATACTAATACCTAAGAAAATGATCTTTGTAAAACAATGAGCAATGAACTGTATACAGTTGGTGACGGACCAGAGGATACCATCAAGCAGTCAAGCAAGCTGAGATGGATTCTAAGATGGCAACTGATTGTGATATAGAAGTTGATAGAAACGAAATAGAGGTAACAGTTTGCAGTGAGTCATACGCTAGTTGATAAAAGAACTGAAGGCAAATGAACGGCTAAGGCTATCACTATCGTGAGATAACAAGGACTACTTGCTAATGCACATCAACTTGGCGTAAGGTTTCCTGGAGTACACTAGTGCAGTTTTTAACAGTTCCCCACCTTCTCAGTTAAGCTATTGCACAAGTTTAGACAAACAGGTTGCAATCACAAAATCAAAGCGCGCGTGCATCTGTTCTCACATCAACGCTCATCCAGATTCCCAGCTATGATGTTAACAGTACGAATAAGCTAACTGTTGTTTTCGTACGCACAAAGCCAAACCTCCACAGTGCGAAAAAATTATACAGAGTTATGGAAGGATTTCATAAACAGAATAGGAATTTTCATGCAAAGAAAATCTTTAATGCAATCCAGAACCATGCATGTGCTGACAATGATGCACAGTAAAAAAATACATCCTTTTATATATAGGAGTTTGGAATTTTCTAACCAGAGAAAGGAGGAATGTGTCTAATTGTAAATGATTTCGATAAGCTACAAAATATATGTACCATTGATGCTATTGCTGTTCAAGAGTAATACTGGACGGTTATTTGGGATGTCCTAGATGATAATTCTAGGTGTATCGAAAGGGACTGATAATGCCCAGGTGTTGCTAAGATTGTCTTCATTGAGGTACTTATCCCAGATTCAATAAGTCAAAGAGATTCCAAAGGAGAATGAATATACTATTGATTGCAAGGATGCGTTCAGAGTTGCAGACCTCATCTAGTCGTGTTTAAGCAGCTGCAATGTCGTTCACAAGGCATATATTAACCTCCCCTTCCTGACTATTGTTTATGCACCGGAATATGAGGAATACAATAGAAGACTAGAAAGCTTTTCGGAAGGTTCATCTAACAGAAAAAATAATCCATCTTAAACAGTAGTGTTATAGCTAGTTTTTTACCTCATGTCCTCAAATTACACATGTCGCCTGATCTTCCATTCCTTCTTCCCCGTTGTTAAACTTAGGTCCATCAAGCCGCCCATTCTATTTTTCTTTGGCCTGACAAATTCCTGCACTGCATTAGAAATTGCCAGTTATCAGAGTTTGCCATCGTTGCACAAGCACAAAACCACAAACAAAGGTATAAATAGTAGACTGTGGAAAGTTGATTAGTCCCTGCACTGTATTAGAGAGACAGCTTCGCGAGTTTGTCTTCACCTAGGCAACTTTGATCATAAAACCATTCACTACATCCACATAGGTACAAGAGCAGTGTAACCTGTCCCAAGCTACCCTTGTGGATCATGGATGAGAGAAGTGATATGGACAAGTCAGAGGAGGTACTTCTGCCAGGTTTCCGATTTCATCCCACAGATGAAGAACTTGTGGGTTTTTATCTCAAAAGAAAGATTCAGCAGAAACCCCTTTCAATTGAGCTCATCCGGCAGCTGGACATCTACAAGTACGACCCATGGGATCTCCCAAGTAAGTTGCTCTGTGCTTCTTGCTCTTATTTGTTAGTAAATGGAGCATACGGAACTTTAATCTTGTAAAAACTTGTCCATCAAAGAACAAATACATGCCAGTATACACTATCTTGCATTTAGCCATAACATGGTGAGTGGAAAACATATCTCTTGTCGTTAATATGCAGATGCTACTATGCTAGATATGCCCCACTTTAGAGACAAATTAGAATTTCAAAAAATTCCACAATCACCATCTTACTTCAACTAAATAATACATGGAAAATAAATAAATCCATGGCCGCTGGTGTCATGATCCACTATGTAATCTGAAATCTGAAGTACATATTTGACAGCTTTTAGTTATAGGAACTGCTCTTTGCTTTAGGAAACTATAGCACAAAGATTACAGTCTTCATAGTTATCCTATACGCAAGCTATTAAAGCTGAAGAGAAGAGATTAATGAGTCTTTAAGAGGTTATCCTCGTGAAAGTGTCGCATGAACAAAATAGTGTTGCAGATTGTGTCTAGCTAATGTCGGTACAACTGGGGGTAGCATCGCTTGTTGGTTGCACCAAATCCCAGAATGTATTGAACAGCTCATTCTAGCTGATTGTAACCCTATACCAGAGGAATAAATCTCCATGATTCTCCCGCAAAATAATGTAAGCTATTAGAAACAACAGAAGAGAGAGAATTGACAACTTCTCATCCACTTGAATACAAAATTGTACTCTGGAAACAAGTTTGAGCAATATTGTAGCAATATTTCAAGCAACAGGTACACAAAAGGTTCATGGTCAATAAGGTCAGATCCTACTCAAATGAAAGATGTAGCAACACCAAAAATAGAAATTCTGCACTTGTGCACATCCAGGATACATGCATATGAAGTGCTCAAAATACAGTAGCAAGCATAAATAATAGCATAAGCCGCTTAAAACATAGTACCTCATGCGAGACCTAGTTAGTAGTTTCTTCTCATCAGAAAACCAAGCTAAGTATAGTTATCCTCCTTGAATTTCTGTAACATTATTCCTTTACTTTCTATAATGTATTATTTATTATCTTGCTCATGGATAGAACTTGCAAGTTCTGGGGAGAAAGAATGGTATTTCTACTGCCCAAGGGACCGGAAGTATCGTAATAGTGCTAGACCAAACAGAGTCACAGGAGCTGGATTCTGGAAAGCAACAGGGACAGATAGGCCAATTTACTCCTCCCAGGGAACCAAGTGTATAGGCCTGAAGAAGTCTCTTGTCTTTTATAAAGGAAGAGCAGCAAAAGGGATCAAAACTGATTGGATGATGCATGAGTTCAGGCTTCCTTCACTAACTGATCCAACACTTCCTAAAGTACCAATAGATAAAAACATTCCAGCCAATGTAAGCCTTTTATTCATAGTATTTACTACAGCACCAAAATTCTCAAAATATCTAGATATATGATATATTTTCTGGTGATTTTTATTTATCAAACAGGATGCCTGGGCTATCTGTAGAATATTTAAAAAGCCTAGTTCAATGGCACAAAGAGCACTATCTCACTCCTGGGGTCCTCAGTCAATTGCAACGACAGAGCCAGATCTGTTATCTGCCTTGCAGTCCATACAGGCTTCGCATTTTGCTTTGGAAAGCTCCTCTTGCTCGGCAGAAGTTGCAATACCTGTGAATCAGTTTAATAGCCAACATTACTTTCAAGGACGGCAGCAGCAGAAGCTCAACAGTTCACAGAATGGCTCTTCATATAAAGTCATAAACTTCAACCGTGGTCCGTCCTTAACTCATCTATCAGAAAAAGGCATCCATAGCAATCCGATCATATTGCCATTTGAAACACAGACCCTGCAGAGGTCACCAGATGCCGTGCTTCTCAGCATAGCCCCTGGAATAATCAATAGCATGAATGAAGCCTCACCAGATACTGAGTTTGAACAGCTTGAACAGTGCGATGGGTATGCAGTTGATTGGGATATAGACACAACTGGAGGTACTGGAAACAGGGATGAAGATCCATATACAAGAAAACCTGATAATGGATACGTTACGGGTAACGAGTGTGGAGTTCCACGAAAAATAAAATTCCCATTTGATCTGGGGCTAGATTCTTCAGATGATTGGACATGCAACGTGCCCTGTGAATCTCTCACTTGTCCCCCGACCTCCCCCAGAGATGCCCAGTAGCTGCTCTACAGAAAGATACACTATACATAGTTACGATATATAGCACCAAGAGTGATCTTCATATGTTAGCAAGTCTGTTAGCAGAAGACTATCCATTGTACATTTTCAGCTCGGTCTATATCTTATGAACTGCACCCATCTTTACAGATAAGCAAACAGAGTGAAGAATATCTTGGTTATATGTACTGAATCATTCAGTATTATTAATATAGAGGTGTGCCCTACATGTAAAATATGCAAATCCCATCAGAGTGAATAATGAATTATGTACAGCAAGGAGTCTGACTCAGTTGTATCATCAGTGCAAACTTTAGACAGCTATCATGTCTTCTCCATGATCAGGAAGAAACATCTCTAATCAGATACCTAATAGGTTTGGAACAATTACCAACGCAAAGTACAAGCTAACAGTGTGAAAGGATCAAACAGTTTAACTAATATACAATTGTATCCATTGCTTATTGCTTACATGCAACCAGCTGGTCCTCTTTTCCAACTTGCCGAAGATGATGTCATCATTTCAAGTCCATCAATGTACTGTGCTCCATTTTGTTTTATTTATATAACTCTTCAGTCATTTCAATTCTTACACCATACTCCATCCAGGCTCTTTCTTGGTGCCATTCATTGATTTTCTTACTCTCGCTGCTTCCTCCCAGTCTCCAGAATTTGCTAGAATGTTTGACAGAGTTGTAAAAGAGCCTGAATCGTAATTATCTTCACGTAACTTATTTTCCACGAACCTTCCAAGTACAGCGTCATCATGAACTCTGCAAGCAGCAAGCAGTGTGCTCCATACCATCAAGTCAGGCTTCATAGGCATGCTCTCAATAAAACTTTTTGCCTCTGCAAGCCTCCCAGAACGACCAAGCAAATCAACCATACAACAGTAGTGGTGTAACACTGGCTGTACCCCATAGATGCTTCTCATAGAGTTAAAATAGTTAAATCCTTCTTCAACTAAACCATTGCGGCTGCAAGCAGATAAAATACTTACTAGTACAACATTATCTGGTTTTACTCCATGCTTAATCATCAAATCAAACATCCTTAAAGAATCCTGACCACTTCCATGCTGAGCATATCCATCAATTATAGCTGTCCAAGTAACTAAATCTGGGGAATTCATTTCATCAAAAACTTTACGAGAATCACGCAGGTTGCCATTTTTGGAGTACAACTTCACGAGTGAACTACTTACTGATAGATCAGACTGTATTCCTACTTTAGTTGCATAACCATGTAACAGTTTTCCATAGAGTGGTCTTGCTATGTTAGCACATAGGCTAATGATAGATGAGCATATGAAGCTATCTATTAGAAAACCAGCTGCCACCATAAGCTGAAAAAGTGAGATTGCCTCATCATTGCAACCATTGGTAGAGTATCCAGATATCATTGAAGACAGCATGACCTGATCTTTGCATGCAGTTGCATCAAATATTCTTCTAGCTATTTGTACTTGGCGACATTTGGAATACATGGAAACCAAAGAATGGCCGATGGATGTGGTTTCCCCATAGGCACGAAGGATGTGTCCATGAACTTCCTTCCCTTTGAGCAAGCATTCTGGTCCATTACAAGCTGAAAGAATGGCAGACAGCGTAATATGGCCAGGCTTAAAATTATCAAGAATCATATTCCTGAATAATCGGAATGCCTCAGCTGAACGGCCATGGGATGCAAAACCAGCAACCATTGATGTCCATGAGACTTCATCATGTTCCTGCATCTCCTGAAAGACCTTGTAGCTATCTTCCACTTCATCCCCTCTGGAGTACATGGTGGACAGTGCAGTGCCAACAACAACACCATGAACAAACCCATCTTTTATAACCGACGAATGCAGTTGTCTGCCAAGGTCAATCGAGTCCACAGAAGTGAAAACAGAAGCGTAGCATTTGTCATTTGGTGTTAGACCCTGCCGGAACATCCTCATCAACAGCTCAATTGATCTCGATAAGCTATGGCTACTAATCTCAATTATCAAAGTCGACCAGATACTTGTCTTGCTTACTCTGCCAACTTCTTCAAACACCTTCTCGGACAACTCGATAGCCCCGATAGCAGCGTACGTGCAGATCAAAGCCTCCTTGACAACGTGATCCAAGTAGAGCTCTGTCTTTATGATCATGCCATGCATCTGGCTAGCCACTTCCATATACATCTGGGAACACGCGAGCAAGACGCTAGTAGCTGTGAACTTGTTCATCGACACGCCGCTCCGGACCATTTCCCTGAGCAGCCTAACCGCACTCGCTGGATCCTCCTCCTGCACGAAACCGGCGATGGCGGTGGTCCAGGAAACCACATTCCGGGCCGGCATCCTCCAGAACTCCCTCATGGCAGCGACCATATCGCCGGACTTGGCGTACATGTTGACGATCGACGTCCCGATAAACAGATCATACCCGGGGTCACGCCGAAGCACCAGCCCGTGAACCGCCCTCCCGACGCAGAGCTCCGCGGCGGCTGCGCAGGCGCTGAGAACCCCGGAGTAGGTGAAGGGGTTGGGCTCGCAGGAGCCCCGCGCCATGTCGGTGAACATCTCGATGGCGAGCCCGTGCTCGCTGTTCCGCGACGCGCCAGAGATGACCGCGTTCCAGCAGACGGCGCTCCCGGGGTCGCCGTCCGCGAACGCCCTGAGCGCGTCCCCGAGGCGGCCGCTCTTGGCGAGCAGGTCGACCATGCCGCTGCAGACGTACGCGTCGCCCGCGAGCCCGTCCTTCCAGGCCGCGCAGTAGACCTGCTCCGCGAACGCGACATTGCCCGGCGCTCCGGCGGAGGGGGCGCAGGCCTTGAGCGTGTTACCGTAGGCGAACTGGCTGGGCGTGTGCCCCGCGGCGCGCGAGCGGACGAAGCAAGCGAGCTCGGGCGGGAGTCGCGCGAGGCGGTCCGGGCGCGGCACTCCGTCGAGCAGGTGGGGGGCACCGGGTCGCGCGGCGGCGGTGGCTGGGAGAGCGGAGAGCGCGCGGCGGTGGGCGGAGGCGAGTAATGCCGGCGAGGGGAGGCGTGGAGGCATGGAGACGGCGAGATGGAAGAAGGGACGTGGTGGGATCGATCTAAGCGCGCGCCATCGCCGCCGGTGAACTCACACTCTCTTTTCTGAGAAGCGGTGAACTCGCGCTTGAATTTGGCACAGAAGGGCGTTCTATTTGCCATTTTGCCCCCCCCAACATATGTAAGGAGTTGGTACAGCCAGAAATGATATGATACCAACATCACAGAGTCACACCTATGGTCACATGAATTGAAGATTTCTGTTGTGGTATTTAAGTTTTGTTGCTAATATGTGTGTGTAGGCGTCATCTCTTACAAAGAAACATTATATTCTCGGACATGGCGTTTTGGCTCATAGGTGTATCTACACCTATTAAAAAAATAGATCAATTAGAAAATGTAAAAAAAAAATCTTTGGTGTGCATCCAGACATTTTATGTTAGAGCACAAAAGTTTTGCAGGGAAAAAAACATTTTACGTGGCCTATGTAAAAAATATAAATAAATATCTTGCGGTAAACTTTTTCAGAGCAAAAAAAATTGTGTTTTTTTGCACAGGTCACATAAATTAATATGTTTTCACAACCCTTTGTGTGTAGGCATAGAACATGTGAAAGTACACCCCGATCTTTTTTCTAAATTTTTTTGACATTTTAAAATATGTTTTTTCCAATAATAGGTGCATCTGCACCTATGAGCCAAAGTGGATTTCCGTATATTCTGTAGCTTTGAACCATCCAACTTTAAGACAAGTGAGGGTCCTGGGTTCCAAATTCTTCCTGAATTTCTGGTTGAAGCCACTCAAAGCCTTGTAATATATGTATAACTATATATTACTTGTATCGCGACCTACTGTCATCAAGTCAAGATGGCCGAGTTGGTCTAAGGCGCCAGTTTCAGGTACTGGTCCGAAAGGGCGTGGGTTCAAATCCCACTCTTGACAGATTCATTTTTTACGTGCAAGTTACAACTTACCCGTGCATATCTGCATAACTGCTTTTTTTTACAAAGTATTATTTTCTGAATTCTGATGACAACATTAATCTAATGGAATTGCTAGTACCCAAAACGTCTGATTTACATGGAGATTTATACACTGAGTTGTAAGTTGGGATGCACATGAAATTTTTCAGTTGCAAATGAGGTTGCAATTGCATTACCTTTCGTGAGCGTTGTACCCATTTGGCCCAATAGGAAACGCTCAGACGATTAGGTTTTCACTGCCTCCCGTCCGCGCTGCCACCGATCTGTCTCACTTATGTGGCCTTTGGGCCTTTGAGGCGGGTTGGATCTCGGCCCCCATCAGCTGGAGGGCTTCGTTTTCCTAGTCTAGGGTCAAGGTTTGGTGGGCACCGCTTAGGTGGTGGTGGCGGCACCTTGTCCAATGAAGTCTCCCTAGCATAAGTCCCATCTCGGCGGTGACATCAGGAAGCTTTGTGAGCGTGGTGTGGTTCTCGAGAACTTCTTCTGTCTATGGGGATCTCTAAATCGTTAAGGAGCTTCATCAATGGTTATTTCCTCTTCTTCGTCTTTCGAACGGATGTGGTCTTCTTGACCCGTTAGGCGACTTCCTGTCCGCAACCAACAATAACAGGCCGACTTAGGGAGGAGCGGCGGCATGTCATCGACGCAGTCTGGAGGCTGAAGACGAAGGGCACCTAACGGCTTTCATTAAAATTTTATTTTTTGTTGAGGTGTTTTATATGTTTGATGTTTCTTTTAATGCTAGGGCTCTTTTCGCAAAAAAAAAATTGAGGTTGCAACTAGAAATAATGCTTCCAAACCGCTAGATTTGCTTTATAATCCGTACTAATGCTGAGTTACAATTGAGATTCATAGATGTCATTCTACCGAAAATAAAATATAGACTAAGAACTAGTCACACCCTTAATCTAAATAAGTGAAGCTGATGCATTGTCGGGAGATCAAGATATCAATTCAGGCTAACGTGGTCAGCGATACGATGTGTCAGGGCAGCAGTCGTTTTTTTTTTTTTTTGACATGCAGAACCAGTCTAGAGGAACTGCCCCATCGTTCCAGAAACGCAAATGCCGAAGCAGATGAGTACGTAGTTTGGTTAATAATCCTCCGTTGATTGAGGATGTGGCAATGCACTAGAGAACATTAGTTCAGACATTCTCTGAATTTACTGCAGCAGAAATTAGGAGAAAGCAATAAGTTTTAGTCTCCAGATATGAAACCTGCTGAATAGACCTAGACGGCCAATGTGAATTGCCAAGACAGCTTTGCAGCAGATGTATAGCAGTGAAACTGACGAATGCATTAAACGGTGGACACCTAAATTGCAAATTCAACATGAGATTCAGAAATGGAATAGCAAATGGGTATCATGTCTCATAATCTCTGAATTCAACAGCTGTCTCCTTGACATACTAAAGCATTTAGCTAGAAGGGACTAAAAACCATTGATGATCACCATCCACAAAAATATTTCCTTGTTTACATAACAGCATCTCATTTCCATCTCGAAAAGTAATCTACTTCGAGGCAGTCTTGTCCTTGGTTTTCTGTATTTTCAAGACCTTCTTCACAATCTTCTGCTCCTCGACCAAGAAAGCACGGATGATCCTGAAATGGAATATGAATCACATAAGATTAAGGATAAGTTTGTTGCAATCACATCAGACGACTTCAAGACAAAGATGCTGACCTTTCTCTAACTGCAGGTCCAGAGAGCACTCCACCATAGGGACGGTTCACAGTCCTACGGTTCCTAGACAACCTTGATCTTTTGTACTCAGTAGGCCTCAGGTGGGGAATCTGGAGATGGAAGTAAACATATCATGAGTGATCAAGATGCAACAATCATGTACCAGAGACAGATAACAAGGTAAATTTTCAAACATGATGTGTTATCCATCAAATCTAATCAAAACAAGCTTCAAATGTTTACAGGAAGATGCGCGCCAAGGAGCACAGGTGTTTATCCATTTTGTAAAAGCTCAGCGCACCTTGGGATTATAATGAACCAAATAGAAGAAAATCACTGGTTGTGGTAATGTTGTGCATGATTAAGTTCTAACTATCAATATGATGCTGTAAATGTTTCAGTCTGAAAGATTACATCAGAATGATAAAGATACCATCTGAGTTTAATCAGGGCAGCAAACTCATGACGAGAATAATTAGGATACAGCATAGAGCATACACACAAGAGTATGTAAGAGTGCCAACATTGTTCACCAAAACAATTCAGAGTCTAAAAGCACAAGAGAAACAAACAGGCATAATTCAATCATCCAACCAAATTCTGCAATTGAACTAATGTTTGAAATGGTGTATTGATACTGAACTGCATTTTATACATGTATTAACATCATACGAACAGATGATGAACCCATGATACAGCAGAAGCTGTCCAGCCATTCTGAACAGGTCATGCATGCACCGTAATACAGGGGGACTGTCACAGCCATTTTGAACAGGTCATGCGTGCACTACCTAGTGAATGTATAATTTACCAAAAGGAGTAATCTCCAATCAAAAATGTAATTGGAACTACATTTGAGGATCATCTAAGTACCAATTTAATGTCCACTGAGCTCAAATCAAGATCTACTGACCAAAATCAGGATGGAGGTTTACTTCTGTACTACGAGCCTACGAGATACTCCAAATTGGTAGCGAGACACCATAAAGCGAACTAGATTTGTAAGGTCCAAGGCACATTTTGCAAAACAGATTCATCCACTACCCAAGAAATACTACCCCGCAGGCATACAAGCTACAGTATCAGATATCCATAACATGAGAAAGCGAAACAATTAACAATTGTTGGGAGAGATGCAAAGCAAAGAGTAACTCACTCCCTGGATCTTCTTCCCGGTCACAGGGCACTTCGGGCCGCTCGCCCTCTTCTTCGTGTACTGGTAAACGAGCTTGCCTCCTACAATCGCAAGGAAAAAGCCGATGGACTATGAGAAAATCTTGGCACGAACAAATCAGAGGCCGCTCAAAAAGGTGAGAGAAGAGGAGAAGGGAATCCGGACCTGGGGTCTTGACGACCCTCGTCTGGTTGGACTTGGTGGCATAGCTGTGCCTCTTCCGGTAGGTCAGACGCTGCACCATGTCGCCGTCGTCTCCGCCGCCGGTAGTAGGAGGATGGTTGGGAGAGAGGAGAGGAGAGCGAGCGCGTGGCGGCTGCTGCGGGTATAAATGGCTTCCTCGCGTCGCCGTGACCTAGCACGGACGGCCAGGATGTGCTTGATCGGATCAATGGGCCAGAGCGGCATGTGCTTGATTGGGCCGTATGGGCTGTCGTGTAAATGCTCGTGCAGGCTCTTAAAAGTGGCACAAAACCGCCATCCCTTCATCAAAAAACAAAATCGGCACATTCCGTTAAGAAAAAACGGCACAACATACCCTAGTCCAACTTCCCTCTGCATAAATGCATAGTACTCCTCCTCTCCTCCAATCACTAAGACTGCTCATAATGAGGGTAACTTCAGTACTAGTAAAATAAAATCCAACTCAGCAAATTTACTGATGTGTTACTAATTTAATGAGGAGAGAAGCAAAGCGAGTACTACCTCCGTTTCAAGGAATATGGTGTCCTTGTTTTAAGTGGTTTTTGTTTGACCAAGAAGTACTTCAAATACGTAAAGATTAACATTGTTTGTATGAAACTAACATCATTAGAAAGTGCTTTTCAATACGAATCCAACGGTGCTAATTACATATAATATAATCAAAAATTTGTTGCTCAATTTATATGGTCAAAGTTCGTCTTGGAATACGTGTGCGCCTTATTCCTTGAAACGGAGGTAGTAACATAGATGGTTACCGTAACTTCGGGCGAGCTACAGAATTTTTTTTAATAGGAATCGATCCGGTGCAGGTGGGCTTCCTCAAAAATAGCGAGTGCTAGTACTAGTACTACTTCTCTTCTTCCTACGAAGCTCTCAATCCATCTATCTGCCCCAGCTCAATCTCCATTGCCCTGCTCTCCATCTCACCGGTCGGCGGCAGCACCCAAGAAGCCCTCTAAATCATGGCCAAATCCGGTCGTCGCAAGGAGACGGCGCCCTCCCGGACGTCGGCAACCTCGCCAACGCAACACTTCAACTCCGACGCCTCGACAAGCTCCGCCAACCCCAATCCACCATTGTACTTCTACCCACTGTTGGACAAGGCGACGCCTAGGCCCCGCTTAAGCACTAGACGATGGACAAACACCTCGCCTAGGGCATAAGCGGAAGTCTAGGCAGTGTAACCAAGAAATTGTCTTCCTCAGTAACAAATCATGCCATACTTTATGATCAAGCTAGATGGGCATTATTATAAAGGTAATTATTAGAAATTGTCACATTTACAGGCTCTTAATTAATATTTATTCACATATAATAACCCACATCCACACTTGATGGTATAAAATATGACAATTTCTCGCTTACGCTTAGCGCTTTTTCCAACCTTTCTTATACCCCCCCCCCCCCCCCCCCACAAGCTCCTCCGCCAACCCATCGACACCCTCGCACATGTACCCTCATGGCATGGATAGCTCCTGCACCAACAGCTCGGTGAATCAATGGTAATTTGCATCTTGTGTTCTTGTGTTTCTCCATTCATGCGTTGTGATGGTACATCATCAGGTAATTTGCATATTGGGTTCTTGTGCATCCGAAAATATTCTACGGTAGTGTACTACTTCAGTGAATAACAAGTACGGTTATATTACTGGATTTGCTCAGATAACCTGAAACTGAAAATTGACTAAAAAGATGAATCAGTATGTGTGCAAGTGTATCTATCTAGCGAGTGTAGTGTAAATAAGTAGCATGAAGAAAAAGGAATAAAATCTTCCCTGTTTTCCTCAACTGAATATATACACTACAGATTGAGGCATATGCATAGTTGCATACACTATGCTCATGAATTTTGATATTTATAACTGGATGCCAATGTATACCCCTGCACCCGATGGCTTGATAAATTTTGGACAGTTGCCACCAATGCATCCTTATAATTCCTTTTCAACACCACCACCACCACCGCACCCTAAAGTTGCATCGCGGTCAGCTCTGCTCAAGTTGATTCTTTTTTTTTTAACAAGGCTCAAGTTGATTCAACTTCTTCCAAAAGGAAAAGGAAGGCCATTACTGTAGATGATGATCAATTAGGAGAAAGGACTGCATATCATCTGCCATATACATCCGACGAACATGTCAGATTGGTAATGAGAGTCGTTGCTCAAATCCTTGTTATGTGCATGTAAATTATTGTTGCTTGTTGGGCTCAACTAAATTAATTTTTAATAATGTAGGCAGGTGCTTGGTTGGAGTGCTCACTTGATCCCATCGAAGGGAACGGAAAGAAGGGTGAGCAGTTCTGGGATGACAGAAATCCTTGAATCTAATGGCGTAAGATCTCTCGCCAGAAGTGCTCAGAGGGCGTACGTGAACAGACTGCGTGAGTACGTGACTACTTCTGTGAAAATACTATCTACCCAGAGAAAGTATTTCGCAGGAGATTCTAGATGAGAAGAGCTCTCTTCGAACGTATCGTCCAAGCACTAGGAGAGTGGTCTCCAGAGTTCACACAAAAGTAGAGATGCTCTTGACCGTGAAGGGCTATATCCATTGCAGAAATGTACGTATGCTATTCGTCAATTGGCGTATGGTACTCCGATGGACGCTCTCGATGAGTACCTAAAGATTGCGGAGTGCACTTCAGTCAAGTGGTTGAAGTTGTTTACGGAAGGGGTGATTCACATATTTGGTGATTATTAATTTATTATATGCAAAGGCCAAATGTCGACGATGTGCAACACTTACTCGGTATTGGTGAGAGTCGTGGGTTTCCTGGAATGTTAGGAAGCCTCGACTGTATGCGATGGGAGAAATGTCCCATGTCTCACTACGGGAGAGCCGGCATGTGCCGACGGCCACCCGATGTGCCGACGGCCAAATGTCGGGGCCGTCGGCACAGAAGCCCTCGTCGACCGGCGACGGAGTTGACCGTCGGCACAGGCCGGCCGTCGGCACACTGCATGTTACACCGACGGTCACCGTCGGCGCAACGATGGCCGTCGGCACAAAAATATGGCGCCCGAAGGTCACCGTCGGCACAGATTCACCCGTCGGCACAGGCACTGATAGGTGGGCCCAGCCGTTAGGCTGTCACGGCGCCGTCTAGGCTGTGCCGACGGTGGCCCACTGAAAGGACACAGATGTCGCCTAGAGGGGGGGTGAATAGGCGGTTTAAAACTTTTACGAGATGGGCTTAACAAATGCGGAATAAAACTAGCGTTTACTTTGTCAAGCCCAAAGCCTATATACTATGGTTCACCTATGTGCACCAACAACTTATTCTAAACAATACAAGCAACTATGTGATAGCAAGATATCTAAACTTATGCTAAGCAATACAAGCAACTATGTGATAGCAAGATATATAACTTCAAGCACGATGGCTATCACAAGGTAAAGTGCATAAGTAAAGAGCTCGGGTATAGAGATAACCGAGGCACGCGGGAGACGATGATTTATCCCGGAGTTCACACTCTTGCGAGTGCTAATCTCCGGTGGAGAGGTGCGGTGGCTTAGTGCTCCCGAACGCCACAAGAGGCTCACCTTGAGGTGTGGTTGCTCGATGCACACCAACGCCACAAAGGCCTCACCCCAAGATGCGGTACTCACACCACACACCGAGCGCCACGAAGGTGCCTCACCTAAATCTCCGGTGACCCTCGCCACAAAGGCCTAGGTCACGGTTCCACTAAGGGATTTCCTTCGAGGCGGAAACCGGGCCTTACACAAAGGTTGGGGCACACATCCACAACTTAATTGGAGGCTCCCAACAAATCACCACAAAGGTCTAGAATCCGTCTAGGGTTCCAAGAACCCAAGAGTAACAACCTTCTTGCTTTCACCTCCACGAATCACCGTGGAGAACTCAAACCGATGCACCAAATGCAATGCCAAGAACACCACAAAGATGCTCAAGTCCTTCTCTCTCAAATTCCAACAAAGCTACAAAAGCTATTGGGGGAATAAGAGAGGAAGAACAAAGGGATTCACCAAGAACACCAAGATCAAGATCTAGAGAGTTTCACTCACAAAGAGATGGATTTGATTGGTAGAATTGTAGATCTAGATCTCCTCTTCCTTTTCCCTCAAAAAGGTTCAAGAATCATTGGAGGGATTTGAGGTAGAGGGAGCTCTCAAATACTAGCAATGGAGGAGAGCAAAAAGTGTGTGAAGCAACAGAAAAACGAGAGGAGGAAGAAGACTATTTAAAGGGGCTGCAGGAAATCTGCCCGTTGGGCTCGTCCAGAGAGAGGCCGGCAGTGCCGGCCCGTTATGGCCGGCAGTGCCGCTGGCAGGGAGCGGCTCGGCTGGGCGAGCGAGGCAGCGCGGGGCGAGCGAGCGAAGCAGCGCGGGGCGGCGGGGGAGCGAGCGGAACAGCGCGATCGGGCCCGGCGAGCGGCGCGCGGTAGGCGGCCAGCAAGCGGCGGAGCCTCGGGCTCGAGCTGGGCCGGCCCGGCAGTGCCGCTGGGGGCAGTCCGGAGGTGCCGATCCGCGTGGCCCGGCAGTGCAGTGCGCGGGGGCCGGCAGTGCCGGAGTGGGCCGAGCGGTACTGCCGGCCCATCAAGGGCGGTAGTGCCGGCTGCCTCCTCTTTTTCTTTTTCCTTTAAATCAAATAGAAGATAAACTTCAAAAGACAATATCTAGAGTTTGGAAACTCAGATCAAGACGAAACCAATTTTGTTGGAAAGAGGACGACAAGAGCTACCCAACAAAAAGTGAAAATATGGAAACTAGTTGGGGGTGATTTTGTATTAATTTTAGAGGTGCAACACCTCAACATGAGAAACCGAGAAAATCACCAAACTCGAAAACGCAACAAGAGATCTATGCAAAATCCGTTTTCGATGAACTAGAGCTTGTCATGAGAATAAGCACAAGCTCCAAAACATCACATGGATAAGATCCAAATAACAACCAAGAAAGATGATGCAAGGATGCAAAGGTTTGAGCTCTCTCTGAACGATACGATCGAGTTACTCACTCGAGAGCCCTCTTGATAGTACGGCAACTAAACTATAAACCGGTCTCCAACTACACTATGAGACCGGTGAGAAAGAAACCCTATCAAGAGCAAACCTTAACCTTGCGCGTTCCTCTTGAGCTCGATGAAGACGATCTTGATCACAACAAGATGAAACGCCTTTCTTGATTGTGCTTGCTTGATGAAGTCTTGTGGGATTGCTCCCCCATAATCCACCATGGGAGAGCTTCTTCTTCGGCACATCTTCACATATCCATGGTCACCATATGGATGGCAAGATTCAAGCAAATGATCTCTTAGAGATGGCTCATCTTGAACTTGCACTTCATTTCTTCATTCTTCATCATGTTGATGTCTTGAAGTAACTTGAGGGCTCACTCCATCTTCATCTTCAAGACATACTTGACACTTGATATCCTTCATCAAATTCTTCTTATTGCAACCTTGAAGCCAACATATGGTTCAAGAATTGCCTATGGACAACTCCTACAAATATAACTCAATGCAAACATTAGTCCATAGGGATTGTCATTAATTACCAAAACCGCACATGGGGGCTCCATGCACTTTCACCCACGGCGCAACCGCGGCCGTCGGCCCAGAGCCTGACAACTGGGTCCCTTCTCCTACTGTGCCGACGGCTGCCCACGGCACAACCTCGGCCGTCGGCACAGCAAATGATGCCCCACCTTTTTTTAACATTTTTTACTACATATAATTGTTAATCCCAATCATTTTTATTTGTTTATTTCTTTCTTACTGCTAGTTTCGCGAACCCCTTTGCGGGAAACCCATATATGTATAAGGGCAGTATAAGGGCACAAAAGTGATATACTTAAGAACTTAAGACCCAGACACGATACAAAACACTTAAATAACTAGACTCACACACATACCAAAGCGCTTACAGAACTAGACCCACACACGAACCGAAACAGTTAAAGAACTACACCCACACACAGGAACCAAAACACTTAAAGAACTAGACCCACACACAAACCAAAGCATTTAAAGAACTACACCCACACACGAATAAAGCACTTAACACTGGGTCGACACATGACCCGCTAGACACACGGACTCGACACACACACATATTAATCAGAGAAGTCGAAATCTTCATCCTCGCTGGGGGTGTCCTCTGAAGCGGTGGTTGTGAGGTTCCACGACCACCGTTCATCATTCTCCCCCCATGTCGACGCCTCTCCTTTGGTGTACTCTGCTTCAACCTCGGCCTTCCTCTGCCGCTTTCCCGCCCTCCTCTCTCTCCTGTATGTCTGCTTCTCCTTCCAGAATGCGCGCGTTGCCTCGACGTCTCCGGGATGGTCTCTGCGCCACTGTGCCATGAACTGCTCGTCAGCCTCGGTGGTATCAATTCGCCGCTGGCCAGCCCTGTACCGCCGCGCTTCACCCTGTGAGCGAAGTAGCGGCTCAGTAGAGAGACTCTGAGCTTCCGTCAGAGACCTGACCTCCGGGAAGTTCATTTCGTGGCGCGGCCGGCCAAACCTCCAAGCCGCAACGTCGTATGCGCGGGCAGCAGCCTCCTTCGTGTAGAAGGTGCCGAGCCACACACGCGTACCACCGGCGGTGATTTCAGCCGCGAAATGTCCCGCAGGGCGCAGGCGAACGCCGATGAAGCCCGTGTTGCTACGGCGACGAGGAGCCATCTCAGCGGCAGCTCAGCTCAGAGGATTTTGTGGTTCTATTGGATGAGAGAAGTGATGAAGGGAGAAATGTTGCTGGTGCTGTTAGTGGAGAAGACATGGCTATATATAGGCCGACGAAGGGCTGAAACGGCGGGAAAACATGGCGGGAGAGAATGGGCGGGAAAGGGTGGGCGGGAAAAAGGGCGGGAGAGAAGCAGCGGGAAAGGGTGGGCGGGAAAAAAGGGCGGGAGAGAAGCAGCGGGAAAGGGTGGGTGGGAAAAAAAGGGAGAGAGAGAAGCAGCGGGAAAGGGTGGGCGGGAAAAAAGGGCGGGAGAGAAGGAGCGGGAAAGGGTGGGCGGGAAAAAAGGGCGGGAGAGAAGCAGCGGGAAAGGGTGGGCGGGAAAAAAAGGGCAGGAGAGAAGTAGCACGAAAGGGATGCAGTCTCAGGGAATGGCCCCAAAAGTTGTGTGTGTCCACATGGCATGCACAAAAGTGATTTGAGATGGTTCTATATCCAATGCTACCCCCTCCGGGTGTGCCCGGCTTCTCGGACATGGGGTTCCTACACTTAGGCAGATTCTGCATGTATAGGGGGGAACTCCCTCGGAGGTGAACCGGAGAGAACCTTGGGATCATATGGGATGATCCTTGTTTTGACATGTACCTATGACCTAACCAAGCTCAAACGTAGGCATACGCCCACCGGGGGAACCCCGATGGGATGCAGTCAAAGGGGTAGACGGCGCGGTCAACAGAACTAGGGTTTCGTCAGAAATCGAGCATCGGATCTAGGGAATGGCCCCAAAAGTTGTGTGTGTCCACATGGCATGCACAAAAGTGATTTGAGATGGTTCTATATCCAATGCTACCCCCTCCGGGTATGCCCGGCTTCTCAGACATGGGGTTTCTACAATTAGGCAGATTCTGCATGTATAGGGGGGAACTCCCTCGGAGGTGAACCGGAGAGAACCTTGGGATCATATGGGATGATTCTTGTTTCCACATGTACCTATGACCTAACCAAGCTCAAACGTAGGCATACGCCCACCGGGGGAACCCCGATGGGATGCAGTCAAAGGGGTAGACGACGCGGTCAACAGAACTAGGGTTTCGTCAGAAATCGAGCATCGGATCTAGGGAATGGCCCCAAAAGTTGTGTGTGTCCACATGGCATGCATAAAAGTGATTTGAGATGGTTCTATATCCAATGCTACCCCCTCCGGGTGTGCCCGGCTTCTCGGACATGGGGTTCCTACACTTAGGCGGTCTACGCATGTATAGGGGGGAACTCCCTCGGAGGTGAACCGGAGAGAACCTTGGGATCATATGGGATGATCCTTGTTTCCACATGTACCTATGACCTAACCAAGCTCAAACGTAGGCATACGCCCACCGGGGGAACCCCGATGGGATGCAGTCAAAGGGGTAGACGGCGCGGTCAACAGAACTAGGGTTTCGTCAGAAATCGAGCATCGGATCTAGGGAATGGCCCCAAAAGTTGTGTGTGTCCACATGGCATGCACAAAAGTGATTTGAGATGGTTCTATATCCAATTCTACCCCCTACGGGTGTGCCCGGCTTCTCGGACATGGGGTTCCTACACTTAGGCAGATTCTGCATGTATAGGGGGGAACTCCCTCGGAGGTGAACCGGGGAGAACCTTGGGATCATATGGGATGATCCTTGTTTCCACATGTACCTATGACCTAACCAAGCTCAAACGTAGGCATACGCCCACCGGGGGAACCCCGATGGGATGCAGTCAAAGGGGTAGACGGCGCGGTCAACAGAACTAGGGTTTCGTCAGAAATCGAGCATCGGATCTAGCGAATGGCCCCAAAAGTTGTGTGTGTCCACATGGAATGCACAAAAGTGATTTGAGATGGTTATATATCCAATGCTACCCCCTCCGGGTGTGCCCGGCTTCTCGGACATGGGGTTCCTACACTTAGGCAGATTCTGCATGTATAGGGGGGAACTCCCTCGGAGGTGAACCGGAGAGAACCTTGGGATCATATGGAATGATCCTTGTTTCCACATGTACATATGACCTAACCAAGCTAAAACGTAGGCATACGCCCACCGGGGGAACCCCGATGGGATGCAGTCAAAGGGGTAGACGGCGCGGTCAACAGAACTAGGGTTTCGTCAGAAATCGAGCATCGGATCTAGGGAATGGCCCCAAAAGTTGTGTGTGTCCACATGGAATGCACAAAAGTGATTTGAGATGGTTCTATATCCAATGCTACCCCCTCCGGGTGTGCCCGGCTTCTCGGACAGGGGGTTCCTACACTTAGGCAGATTCTGCATGTATAGGGGGGAACTCCCTCGGAGGTGAACCGGGGAGAACCTTGGGATCATATGGGATGATCCTTGTTTCCACATGTACCTATTACCTAACCAAGCTCAAACGTAGGCATACGCCCACCGGGGGAACCCCGATGGGATGCAGTCAAAGGGGTAGACGGAGCGGTCAACAGAACTAGGGTTTCGTCAGAAATCGAGCATCGGATCTAGCGAATGGCCCCAAAAGTTGTGTGTGTCCACATGGAATGCACAAAAGTGATTTGATATGGTTCTATATCCAATGCTACCCCCTCCGGGTGTGCCCGGCTTCTCGGACATGGGGTTCCTACACTTAGGCAGATTCTGCATGTATAGGGGGGAACTCCCTCGGAGGTGAACCGGAGAGAACCTTGGGATCATATGGGATGATCCTTGTTTCCACATGTACCTATGACCTAACCAAGCTCAAACGTAGGCATACGCCCACCGGGGGAACCCCGATGGGATGCATTCAAAGGGGTAGACGGCGCGGTCAACAGAACTAGGGTTTCGTCAGAAATCGAGCATCGGATCTAGGGAATGGCCCCAAAAGTTGTGTGTGTCCACATGGAATGCACAAAAGTGATTTGAGATGGTTCTATATCCAATGCTACCCCCTCCGGGTGTGCCCGGCTTCTCGGACAGGGGGTTCCTACACTTAGGCAGATTCTGCATGTATAGGGGGGAACTCCCTCGGAGGTGAACTGGGGAGAACCTTGGGATCATATGGGATGATCCTTGTTTCCACATGTACCTATGACCTAACCAAGCTCAAACGTAGGCATACGCCCACCGGGGGAATCCCGATGGGATGCAGTCAAAGGGGTAGACGGTGCGGTCAACAGAACTATTGTTTCGTCAGAAATCGAGCATCGGATCTAGGGAATGGCCCCAAAAGTTGTGTGTGTCCACATGGAATGCACAAAAGTGATTTGAGATGGTTCTATATCCAATGCTACCCCCTCCGGGTGTGCCCGGCTTCTCGGACATGGGGTTCCTACACTTAGGCAGATTCTGCATGTATAGGGGGGAACTCCCTCGGAGGTGAACCGGAGAGAACCTTGGGATCATATGGGATGATCCTTGTTTCCACATGTACCTATGACCTAACCAATCAAACGTAGGCATACGCCCACCGGGGGAACCCCGATGGGATGCAGTCAAAGGGGTAGACGGCGCGGTCAACAGAACTAGGGTTTCGTCAGAAATCGAGCATCGGATCTAGGGAATGGCCCCAAAAGTTGTGTGTGTCCACATGGCATGCACAAAAGTGATTTGAGATGGTTCTATATCCAATGCTACCCCCTCCGGGTGTGCCCGGCTTCTCGGACAGGGGGTTCCTACACTTATTGTTTAGGGTTAGTGTTAGGGTTATGATTTGAGATGATCTATTCTATTCTTATTTTTTGTAGTAAATAGTGACAATATTTATTTTAAAAAATAAAAAGGAAAATAAAAAATAAAAAATAAAAAATAAAAAAATAAAAAAACTACCTGTGCCGACGGTCACCGTCGGCACAACCTAGCCGTCGGCACAGGTGGGTCGACCATAATGGTCAGACCCACACAACGCGCGCCACATCCACACACAGAGCCCCCGCGCCTTACCTCTCAACCACCCACCGCCGCCGCCACCCACCGCCACCCGCCGCCGCGCCATCCCCGCCGAGCTGCTCCGCCGCCGCCGCTCCAGATCCCACCGAGCTGCTCCGCCGCCACCCGCGCGCGCCATCCCTGCGGCAACCCGGCCCGCCCCCGCCGCCGCGCCATTTCCCGGCAGCCCAGCCCGCCCCCGCCGCCACGCCTCCCCGCAGAGCCTAGCCCGTCCCCCGCCGCCGCGCCTCCCCGCAGCATCCCGCCGCCGCAGCAGCCCGCAGAAGCCCCAGCCCCCTGCCGCCTCATCGGCCCCTCGCCCGCAGCAGCCGCTGCCCCCTCAACGGCCGGCCATCGTAAGGCTCTTCTTACATTTTGTTTCTTTTTTTAGCTTTTTAGTAGTAGGAATTAGCTAGGTATATTGATGAAATTAAAATGGAAGAGAAAAGGCAAATACGTATATGTGTGAAATATAAATGGAAAAGGTATAGGAATTGGCAAAATATTGAAATGAAATTGAAATGGAATAGAAATAGGAAATAATTTGAAAGAAACATGAATAATGTAAATAGAAATTGAAATGATATTTAAAATGGAAATTGAAATGAAATAAATTAGAATTTTGTAGAAATGCATTTGTTTTATCAATTGATGAATTTGCATTGACAAATTTTTATTATTCTAACTAGGTCCCGTAGTGAGCATCCCGCGTGACGATCCCGGATCTTGCGGTGCATCTCTACGGCCGTCGACATCGCCGGTTGTTCGACTACTTCCTCTACATCCGAGGGTGAGCTGAATTGCCGACTCCCCCTCCTCATTTTTTATGTCACTAGATTTAATTTCTCCGTCAAGTCGCGTAACCTAGGTGTCAATTCTCGTCCGCAAGCGTTACGCGGATAAATATGCATTAGTGGTCAGCATATTTTGAACCGTAAAGCTTGTGGCATTTACGGGACAGTCGCCGGACCCGTAGTTGGGTACGTTTTCCATGTTCTGCTCGGGTGCGAGATAGGATTTCGTCAGCGCCTCCCTGTTGTTCTCCGGATGCACATCCTCTCGGCTTTTTGCCGAGACGTGTATCGGGAGAGCAGCGGGGAGGTGCTGCCAAAATTCTGTCTCGCACCCGAGCAGAACGTGGAGAACGTACCCAACTACGGGTCCGGGGGCTGCTAGGAGCCCACCTAGTAGAGATGTAGGTTGATGCACGCGTTTTCGCCGGTAGAAAAATAAAAATATGATGCATTCAATTTCACGCTACTATTTATTGTTTGTCACGCAGTAAAGCAGGATGGCTGATAATGAGTGGATGTACAGTGGCCGTGTTAGTTTGACTCAAGTGACAGATGAATGGAAATGGAAGACCGATTTGTTAGTGAAGGAGTTAGCTCGTGGTTCGAAGGGGGTCGTTCGTCCCCGTTGCCCTTGCAGTGTCTGCAGGAGGCGTCATCCTAAGGATATTCTAGAGATGACTAAACACCTTTGGTGGAATAGGTATATGCGTGACTACGACCCGCCGGTCGACTTTTCTCGGCACGAACGTGATAGAGGTGAGGTGATGCGGCAGCGGATCGATGGCAATGAGAACGATGGCATCTTAAACTTGCTAGATGATCTTCGGGATGCTGACATGCCAGAGTTACCATGGGACGAACAGGCGAGAACCGGAGGAACCGCCTGAACCGGAGGGACCGCCACAACCGGAGGAACTTCCAGAGGAGGAACCTGAGCCAACCGCGAGGGCCTTCATTGATATGATGGCCTCAGCTAGGAGGCCTCTATACCCGGGTGCAAAAATGTCTCAACTTGATGGCATCACGCAGTTGCTAGCCGACAAGTGCATGTTTGAGAGTACTCGAGCATCCTTTGAAAAGACTCTGAACACAGTAGGTAACATGTTGCCTGAAGGTCATTGCTTGCCCAAGACCATGTACGAAACGAAGAAAATCTTGAAAGCATTGAAAATGGATTATGTAACATATGATGTCTGTCCAAAACTTTGCCTTTTGTTTTGGAAAGACTATGCGGATGACAAGTACTGTGCCAAGTGTGGTCACTCTAGGTATCATGAGGTAGATGTAGGCAATGGTCTGAAGAGGCAGACAAAAGTAGCCATAAAGATTCTTCGTTATCTCCCATTCATCAAAAGAATCCAGCGGCTTTACATGTTTGAGGAGACTGCCAAGCAGATGACATGGCATAAGACCGGGATAAGATTGCAGGACGAGAAGAAACGGGTACCCATGGTACATCCATTTGATGGTCAATCATGGAAGCACTTTGATGAAAAGCACCCAAATGAGGCAAGTGAGGCTCGGAATGTTAGAATTGCGATAGCAACCGATGGATTCAACCCATATGGTATGTCGACTGCCGCGTACAGCTGCTGGCCCGTGTTTGTTATTCCGCTCAATCTCCCTCGTGGAGTCGTAATGCAAAGGAAGAACATATTCTTGTCGATGATCCTTCCAGGGCCTGAATATCCAGGGAAGAAATTGAGTGTCTTAATGCAACCACTTGTGGATGATTTGCACCACTCGTGGCATCACGGTACATTGACATACGACCGAGCATCAAAGAGAAACTTCATCATGAAAGTTTGGTTCCACTATTCGATGCATGACCTACCCGGGTACGCCCTATTCTGTGGGCATAGTACAGCTGGTAAGTTTCCATGCCCAGTGTGCAGGCACGAACTAGAATTCAGGCACCTAAAAGCTGGACACAAATATGTTGCCTTTGACAAACACCGCAAGTTCCTCAGTCCAGGGCATCGGTTCAGATCTGACAAGAAGAACTTCACGAAAGGCGTAGTTGTGCTTGAACATAAAGAAATACCAAAGTTCGATGGTGAAACTGTTGATGCTGAGCTACGTGCTCTCCAGCCTAGTAAGGAACCCGGCCACCAATTTGAGGGATATGGTAAAACGCACAATTGGACTCACATAGCAGGCATAACAGAGCTCGAGTATTACAAGGACCTTGAACTTCCCCATAATATCGATATGATGCACACCGAAAAGAATTGCGGGGAGGCATTCCTTAACACCTGCTGCAACATACCAGGCAAGTCAAGGGATAATGTTTCAGCTAGAGTCGATATTGAGGAGATATGCGACAGGGTGGCTCTACACATGCAGCCTCCTGAGGGCAATCGAAAAGGTTGGTTAAAGCCGCATGCCAAGTACTGTCTTGATAGCGCCGACAAGAAGGAGGCATTTACGTGGCTCAAATATGACGTGATGTTCCCTGATGGTTATTGTTCGAATATGAGTAAGGGAGTCAATCTTGCTACAGGAAAAATAAACGGGCTCAAGAGTCATGACTATCATATATGGATTGAGCGGCTGATGCCGGTGATGCTTCGAGGGTATCTCCCCAATCATGTCTGGCGAGTGCTTGCGGAGGTGAGCCATTTTTTTCCGCACGGTCTGTGCTAAGCAGATATGTACCGAGGTGATTGAGAAGCTGCAGGAGCAAGTGCCGGACATGCTATGCAAGTTAGAGATGATATTTCCCCCAGGGTTCTTCACTCCGATGTTACATCTCATCGTGCATCTCGCCAACGAGGCACTCTTGGGGGGACCGGTGCAGTATCGTTGGCACTTTTGTATTGAGAGGGAGTTCAAGTATATTCGGTACAAATGTGGAAACAAAAATAAGATTGAAGCATGCATAGCTGAGGCAACTCTCCTCCATGAGATGGCAGACGCCACGACAATGTACTATGCCAATGATGTACCCACTAAGCATAACCCGGTCGCTCGGTACAATTCCGACGAGCCCAAGCGTGACCCAAAGCTCTTGCTCTTCCAATATCCCGGTGGCAAGGCCGGTGCCTCAAAAGTGGAGAACATTTCGCCAGAAGAGAAGGATTGCATAATGCTTTACGTGCTTATGAACATGGAGGAAGTGGTCGATTTCATGAGGTAAAATGATGAACCAATTACTTTGCAACCAGTAACTTGGTTTTGGTCTAATACGTATTTTCTCCTTTCAGCCAATTCCATGATGAAATGTGGTCAGGAAGAAATGGTCCCACTCCCACGCAGTGGTACACTCTTCTGAAAGAGGGTGCCCCGCCCTTAAATAAAAGCTTCGTGAACTGGTTCCATGAAAAAGTAATTTCTCAAATGTTCCTCTTACTTTGCAATCCGTGACTTGTCTTATTACACGTAACTAATGCACAGAATAATCTGAACTGAACTTGTAGGGAGCTGATCCCAACGTTGAGATGACAGACGAGTTGAGATGCGTTTCCCAGGGTTTTAACCATAGAGTCCATACGCATGAGAAGTATGATGTAAATGGGTATCGCTTCCATACGGAGTTTTACCAGAAGAACCGGCCTAATGCAAAAACAATAAATACTGGGGTCTACACCCGCGGAGCCGATGATCTTGATTACTATGGAAGGTTACAAAAGGTATACGAGTTGACGTTCAACAACGCAAACATAGAACTCAAGATCTTTGTGTTCAAATGCCACTGGTTTGACCCACACGGTGGAATGAGAAGCACCCCCTCCATTGGTTTAGTTGAAGTTAGGCCTACAACCACCTACAGCGGATCCGACGTCTATGTTGTGGCTCACCAAACCAAGCAAGTTTATTATTTGTCCTACCCATGTCAGAATGAGGAACTCATGGGCTGGGAAGTCGTGTTCCAGGTATCGCCACATGGTAAGCTACCCATCCCCTCCGAGGACGATTACAACAACATTGACCCGGTAACATATGAGGGAATTTTCTATCAAGAGGAAGAGTAGTTTGGGGACCTTCAAATAGACATAGGTCTTCAGGAGCTCCACAACGATGTACAAATGCGTGGTGAGACCGTGGTGGACCTGAAGGACATAGCTATGCTCACCAAGCGCCATGCGAACAAAGACAACATTGTCGAGACTCAACCGGAACCCAATGCCGACCATGAATACTCATATGATACTGATTTTGATAGTGAGGCTGAGAACCCATTGCCTAGAGATGAGAGTGGTGATGAATGGTGAGGGTCTTTTATGCTTAGTACCTACATTATCATTATGCTTAATACATACATTTGTCATTATGCTTAGTACCAACATTATCATTATGCTTAATACATACATTTGTCATTATGCTTAGTACCTACATTGTCATTATGCTTAATACCTACATTTTTCATTATGCTTAGTACCTACATTTGTTATTATGCTTAGTGTTTACTCATTTTCAACATGCTTATTAATTATTTTTTCTTTTCTTATGCAGGTAATTGCCCAATATGAGCGGACTCCTTGCTTGATCAGATGCATCAGCGGAAGCCAGGGCCGGGTGCTTCCAGACGGAGTGGAAGACCCATTGTTTCCACCCGGCGTTACGAAGACGCAGACGGAGGACGGGGAGGACGAGGGGGTGGACGAGGGGGTGGACGAGCTGGAGGACGAGGGGGAGGACGAGCTGGAGGACGAGGGGGGATGCACAGCTCCTTCTAGCTGACATTCCCTATGCTTCTGGCTCAGTGGCTTCACAGTCTATGGACGAGGAGGAGGACACTAGGGAGGAGGAGGAGGACACTAGGGAGGAGGAGGAGTCTAGGGACGAGGAGGAGGAGTCTAGGGACGAGGAGGCTTCGACGGAGATGGCTCCGAAGAAGTTGCGGATTCGTGGGGAAGCGCAGGTTCCCGATGAGAGTAAGGAACCTGCTACGGAGGATGACAAGTGGCTCCTTGTCCCAGGAAAGATAGAGTAAGTAGTAAGGTGATTTCATTTTCGTTATGACACTTAGCATTTTCTAATGTTTGATAATTGTGCAGAAATTTCACATATACGGGGAAGAATGTCCGCGTGCCAGGGAGTCTAATTGGAGCTGCTATTAGGAAGTACTGGCCGTGGATGTACACTCCGGTCCTTGGAGGCGAGTCCAAGCTAGCCTACACTTGGGAAGACTTTGAGATAGCGCCTTACCCTGGCTTTACTTCCGCCACCGACGCCGTGATCAAGAAGTTTTGGGTACGTAATGCATACTCTTTGGGTTTCGTTCATATGTAGTTGATAACCCCACCGTGATAACTCATGCCTCTCACACTTTCTGTTATGCTTGATTTCAGCGCAATTATAGGGTGGCGACTGAGCATAAGGAGAGGGCGGACGTGATCCTCCGTAACATGTGTCGGAAGTTGACACGGCAGCAGTGGTACAACCAGAGGATCACGTGCATCGGCCACATCTATGCTGAGCAGGGCGTAAGGTACACAAAGCCTGAGATTGTGCAGGGACTCGCCCCGGCTATGACGATAGAGGACTTCATGTCGGTAAGTAATTGTCAATGCGATTCTATGTACTGCGGCTAACTTGCAACTATATTGTTTGTTCTTCAAATGAGTTTTGATTTTGCAGGTTGTACCACATTGGGCTGATAATAATAAGAGGGCCGTCTTCATGGAGTTGGTCAAGAATTGGGTCAGCGAAAACCCCGATTTCAAGGCCATGAGCGACCGGAACAAGGCCAACCGTGGGCATCAGGGAACACACAGTGCGGGGAGCAGCAGCACCGATCGCTATCGGGACCGTCTGGTACATATAAAAATGGAACAAGCTGCATTTTTTGATTTTCGATGATATGCATAACATTTGTTTTGCGATGCAGGGGAAGAAGCTCGGGAGGGAAGTTGGTGAGATGGAAGCGTGGACGCACATGAAGCTGGTGACGCCCGGTCCGAACGAGCCTCGGCCCGCGCCTGAGATGTACTACGGCAAGGCCAAAGAGAGCAAGGAAAAATACTGCGAGGAGTACGCCAAGCTCCATCCAGAGGTGGAGGACCCTATGACTGAGCCGGTCGACGAGGTGGCGATGATGCTGGCGGGGTCCGGCCAGCCGCATGGACGTCCTGCCTGCCTTGCTGGGGGTTTCAAGCCTCAGAGGAACTTCACGCAGATCAAGGCTACCCTCCCCTCCGGCAGCTACGCTACCTCCTCGCGGACTACATGCCGTTCTCGGGTAGAGGTAGATGTAAGTCATCCACACTTTCATCCTCTGTTTTGACTCTTGTTCCTGAATGGCTATGTTGATGAGACGCATTATTTCTAAAATTGTAGACTCAGCTCGAGGAGGCCTATGCAGTAGCTTACGAGGAGTATCTCGAGAAGATTAAGGAGCATGACCTTGTGAAAGATGCCTATGTCCAGTGGACGAGCAACCAGATGGCGGTAAGTTTCAATCTCTATGGTTGCAAAACATCATAAGTCCCCATGTTTGAATCTGAGCTATCTCTCCCGTTTCTTGCAGAGTTTCACTCGGTTCATGATGACTGGAGTGCGAGAGGAACCACTCCCAGAGCCACCTCATCCGGGGCCGACGCCAGTGTTCCCGTCCAAGGAGGAGTTCTATTGCATGTACAAGCGTCAGCGTCAGTTGACCCCGGTAAGTTGCTAACTTGGCTAAGTTGCTAACTTGGTGTGACATGGCTGTTATCACCAGATTCTGGCCAAATCAGGAGGTGGGCCGTAAGGGAGATGGGCTTGGAAGATTACACGTGGAAGATCTTTGAAGCGGCCTCGCACGAAGAGTTTGGGCTAGATTGCCCGTGTATCTTTAATTGTGGTAGATTGTATCTTAGATTAAAAGTTAGAGTTTGTATCGTGCACGGTGGGGATTATTCCCACGTTAGAAAGTCCCCCGGACTATAAATATGTATCTAGGGTTTATGGAATAAACAACAACCAACGTTCAACCAACAAAATCAATCTCGGCGCATCGCCAACTCCTTCGTCTTGAGGGTTTCTACCGGTAAGCAACATGCTGCCTAGATCGCATCTTGCGATCTAGGCAGCACAAGCTCCACGTTGTTCATGCGTTGCTCGTACTGAAGCCTTGTTGATGGCGAGCAACGTAGTTATCATAGATGTGTTAGGGTTAGCATAGTTCTTCGCGTAACATGCTATCGTAGTGCAACCCTTGCATATCTAGCCGCCCTTACACCTATCTTAGGTGTAGGGGCGGCACCCCGCTTGATCATTATTTAGTAGATCCGATCCGTTACGGTTGCTCCTTGTTCATCAAGGATTAGTTTAATATCTGCAATAGTTAGGCCTTACAAGGGGCTGGAGGATCCAGCGGCACGCAGGGTGTCGTTTGCTAGTCCTAGACAGGATGTTCCGGGGATCAACCTCGTGTTGGTTTTTAGGCCTTGTCTAGGATCGTCTTACGATCACCGTGCGTGGCCGCGAGGCCCAATCCTGAGTAGGATGATCCGATTATGCGGTGAAAACCCTAAATCGTCGTAGATCTCTTTAGCTTTATCTTGATCAAGCAGGACCACCATATATTCGTGCACCTCGTACGAATCATGGGTGGATCGGCTCCTTGAGCCGATTCACAGGATAACCTGAGAGCCGATCGAGGCTCGTATTTAATGTTTACGTGTATGCCATGCAGGAAACTAAGCGAGGCATCTCCATCACCTTCCTGACCAGGTATAGGTCAGGTGGCACGCCCTTGCAATCAGCATCGGACGTGTGACCAGAAGGCTTTGCGGGCCGTCGCTCGGAGGGACCTCGGCCAGCCGCAGCCCTAGGTTGTTCCCGGCTCTACGGTGTTGCCCGTCGCTGCCCGCCGGTGGGTTTCGGACGTCAACACATTCTGGCACGCCCGGTGGGACAAGCTTCTACATCAACCACCTCGCCATCTACATCTGAGATGGCGGACGGCACGCCAGTCACGTACGAGGATCTGACCGACGAGCTCAAGAAGAAGTATGACGAGATCAAAGTCATCCTCGAAGCCGACCTCATCGGCTCTTTCCACAGAACCCGTTCACATGGCATCAGGTGGAAGGGGTTCTCGCCTAATGGTGCACTAGATGGGATAGACCTCTGCGCCCGTCGGAGGAACGCACCAGGTCCCTGCGGCAGGAGATCAACTACTTGGTGGCTCACTCGCTACACCGCCACTCTGAGAACCTGGTAAACACGTTGGAGCGTGTCGCTCTTCGCGTGATCCAGGAGATCATGAGGCACCAGTACTCGCCGTCAGGACCAGTGATACGTCTCCGACGTATCGATAATTTCTTATGTTCCATGCCACATTATTGATGTTATCTACATGTTTTATGCACACTTTATGTCATATTCGTGCATTTTCTGGAACTAACCTATTAACAAGATGCCGAAGTGCCGATTCTTTGTTTTGCTGTTTTGGTTTCAGAAATCCTAGTAAGGAAATATTCTCAGAATTGGACGAAATCAAAGCCCAGGGGCCTATTTTTCCACGAAGCTTCCAGAAGTCCGAAGGAGAGACGAAGAGGGGCCACGAGGGGGCCACACCCTAGGGCGGCGCGGCCCCCCCCTTGGCCGCGCGGCCCTGTGGTGTGGGGCCCCCGTGCCGCCTCTTGACCTGCCCTTCCGCCTACAAATAGCCTCCGTGACGAAACCCCCTGATGACCCACAAGTATAGGGGGTGTATCGTAGTATCTTCGATAAGTAAGAATGTCGATCCCAACGAGGAGCAGAAGGTGTTGACAAGCAGTCTCGATGAAGGATTCACTGTAAATGCTCACGAGGCATGTATTCGGGGGTTTGATGTAACAGTTGAATAAAGTACGAGTATGTAAAGTGCGAGAGTAATAATTGCAGCGAGTGGCCCAATCCTTTTTAGCACAAAGGACAAGCCGGTTTGTTTACTTATAATGACCAAACGTTCTCGAGGACACACGGGATTTTAGTCTAGTGCTTTCGCTACATACGGCTAAATAATCTTCATTGTTGTGATAAGTGTTGTGTGGGTGAACCTATGCTAATGTACCGCCCTTCCTAGGACTAATACATACTTGTGATTATACCCCTTGCAAGCATCCGCAACTACAAGAAAGTAATTAAGAAATAAATCTAACCACAGCCTTAAACTCTGAGATCCTGCGATCCCTCCTGCATCGATATACCAACGGGGGTTTAGGTTTCTGTCACTCCGGCAACCCCGCAATTAGCAAACGAATACAAGATGCATTCCCCTAGGCCCATAAATGGTGAAGTGTCATGTAGTCGACGTTCACATGACACCACTAGAAGAATAACACCACAACTTAAATATCACACCATTGAATATTACTCATCCATAGTTCACTACTAACATTTAGACTTCACCCATGTCCTCAAGAACTAAACGAACTACTCACGAGACATCATACGGAACATGATCAGAGGTGATATGATGATGAATAACAATCTGAACATAAACTTGGTTCAATGGTTTCACTCAATAGCATCAACAACAAGTAGAAATCGATACCGGGAGAGTTTCCCCTATCAAACAATCAAGATCAAACCCAAATTGCTATGGCGGTGACGGTGTCCAGCGGTGATGACGGCGGTGATGATGGTGGAGATGATGATGATGGTGATGGCGATGATGTCCAGCTCGATGACGGTGACGATGGCGTCGATTTCCCCCTCCGGAGGGAATTTCCCCGGCGGATTCCTGCCGCCCGGAGAGCTCTTTTCTCTCTGGTGTTCTCCGCCCCGCGAGGCGGGCTGTAACTCTTCGCGAGGTACCCTCTGTGGCTTAGGTCTTCGGGACGAAGGGTTTGGCGAAGAAAAGGAGGCGAAAGGGGCCGTGGGCCCTCCACACCACATGGCAGCGCGGCCAGGGCCTGGGCCGCGCCGCCCTAGGGTGTGGGCCCACCCTGGCTCCTCCTGGCTCCTCCTTCTGGCTTCCTCCGTCATCTTGAAAAATAGGATTTTTGGTATAATTTCCTTCCAGAGTTGATCTTCCGAAATATTGCGTCCTGACGGTGCTTTTTCCAGCAGAATCCTGGCTCCGGTGTTCGATCCTCCAATAATGATGAAACATGCAAAATAGATGAAATAACATAAGTATTGTGTCCCAATATGAAATATATCAATGAATAACAGCAAATTATGATATAAAATAGTGATGCAAATTGGACGTATCAACTCCCCCCAAGCTTAGACTTCGCTTGTCCCCAAGCGAAACTGAGCTCGATAGACATGACCACATGTTTATGGAGTGAAGAGTCGATAAATAAAATACGGACAAGAAGCATCATATTCATTCACACAGGACATTATAGTAGACAACCTCTTATAACTCATATTGAAACAAGTATAGGGTAATCACGAGTAAAGGTGCATGAGAAATCATAATTGGTGATGGCAAACTTCGTTCTTGGTCAGAGAACAACTAACAGATTATATTTATCTTATTGAGCAGCGCTCTCATGTTAGAGTTTATAAGGCACAACTTGCATACTCAATCATAATGGTCTTCTCATGATCATTGATAACTTGCAAAGCTATATTCATTCAGATAAAACTTGTACTAAACAAAGAAGAATAAAAGACATGATGTAGCAAATCACAATATAATGGTTTGATCACAACTACTCAAATGCTTGCTTGAGATGGAGGGAAATAGGTTTACTGACTCAACATAAAGTAAAAGACAGGCCCTTCGCAGAGGGAAGCAGGGATTAAATCATGTGCTAGAGCTTTTTCAATTTGCAATCATATAAAGAGAATAAAAGTAACATTTTGAGAGGTGTTTGTTGTTGTCAACGACTGGTAGCGGGTACTCTAACCCCCTTTCCAGACAACCTCCTAAGAGCGGCTCCCATATTGTTTTCATTTTACGTGGCACTCCTTCCAACCTTTCTTTCACAAACCATGGCTAACCGAATCCTCGGGTGCCTGCCAACAATCTCTTACCATGAAGGAGTGCCTTTTTATTTTAGCTTTATTATGATGATGACACTCCCCCCAACCTTTGCTTACACAAGCCATGGCTAACCGAATCCTTCGGGTGCCGTCCATCAATCACATACCATGGAGGAGTGTCTATTTAGTTTAATTAATTTGGGACTGGGAATCCCATTGCCAGCTCTTTTTGCAAAATTATTGGATAAGCGGATGAAGCCACTAGTCCATTGGTGGAAGTTGCCCAACAAGATTGAAAGATAAAACACCACATACTTCCTCATGAGCTATGAAACATTGACACAAATAAGAGATACTAAGTTTTGAATTGTTTAAAGGTAGCACATGAAGTATTTACTTGGAATGGCAGAAAATACCATATAGTAGGTAGGTATGGTGGACACAAATGACATAGGTTTGGGTTAAGGTTTGGATGCACGAGAAGTATTCCCTCTCAGTACAGGTCTTTGGCTAGCAAGGTTAATTAGCAAGCATAAGAGTCGAGGGAAACAAACTAATATACATGTGATAGAAACAATCATGCATCTTCCTTGTAAGCACAAACAATTTTAACTTTCGAATAGTAAGCTATGAGCTAACAAGAAAGACAATGAAACATCTACAGGTATTTCTCTTTTCTATTTAAACCTTAAAGTGTTGTTGCTATTGACCCATGCTAAGTTTGCCAAAACCAAATAGATTTATTCAATGCTCCCAAAGTGATACCAATACTAACAACAAGGTGAATCATATAGTAGAGATTGTAAACTAAAATAAACTGTGCAATATGTAAATGATAAGACTTCTCATTAATATTCCATAACGATAACTCACACCAAGGGATACATAGATAACCAACTAAAGGAGAGATACTTCCAAAACGCAACCCATCTTATATGATAACTTCCCTATTCATGATATGACACTACTTGACAATAAAAGTAAAAGGTAGTGATAATGTGATACCGCGGCACTCCCCCAAGCTTGGAACAAACCAAGGGGATGCCAATACCGATGATGAATTACTCCTTTGGTGATGGTGGTGATGAATTCCTGACAAGCTTCTCAATAAGCTCCTGAAGCTCGTCAATCCTGTGTATGAGATTGCGTATCATCTCTGAGTTGTGCTCGACGCGGTTAAAGAGTCTGTCTGATGGCGAGTCCCAGCTCCTGGAGTTATTTCCCCACTCTTCAGCCTCAGGCTCCTTCTCTCCTGATGGAGATGTTTTCGGAGCTAGGTAATGGCGTGGAACTGCTCCTCCAGTGCGAATTCTTGCGCTCTTGTTTGCACTAAAAGGGTTGTCCACCACCTTGATGCTTGCGATGGTAGCACGCGGGTGTGCGCGCGAGTCTTCCTCCACCTCTTCTTCATCTTCTTTCTTGACGTCCTTGTCTTCCTCTTTCCACCCAAGATCTCGATCATCTTCATCCGGAAACTACTTGCCCTTGTTCTTGGAAACCATGGTGCTTCTAAACTGAAAACAGATCCTGGCAGAAACAGCTCGAAACAAAACACGTCGAAAACACGATATACGGACCTCCAGGGGTCCGGGGGATTATATAGCAAAATTTTTCACGACATACGGAAAGTACCAGATCGAACCAGAGTCGGAAAGGGGCGACGGGGCGGCCAAACCATAGGCCGGCGCGGGCCCAGGCTTGGCCGCGCCGCCCTATGGTGGCACCCCCTCGTGCGTCCTTTCCACTCCGTTTCGAACTCATAATTTCTCATATTTTCCAAAAACAGCAAAAATATAGTTCGGAAAGTAAATTGCGTACTTTTCTTTACCAGTACTGTTACCTATTCAAAGTCAAGTTCTGGCGGACTGTCAGTTTGCCCTTTGATGTAGGCCTCCGGTGTTTCCACTTGAATAATATCAACATCAACATTATAAGAATCACCCGAGATATAATGCTTGAGTCTTTGTCCATTCACCACTTGCGTAGCATTGCCTTGGAGAGAGCTAATTTTGATTGCTCCTGAACGATACACCTCCTCGACAACATATGGTCCTTCCCATTTCAAGAGTAATTTCCCTGCAAAGAATCGGAGACGAGACCGATACAATAGGACTTTATCCCCAATATTAAATTCTCTTTTGATAATCCTCCTATCATGCCATTTTTTAACTTTCTCTTTAAAGAGTTTAGCATTTTCATAAGCTTCACTTCTCCATTCATCTAGAGAACTTAATTGCAACAACCTCTTATCACCGGCAAGTTTAGGATCTTTATTTAATTCTCTAACAGCCCAGTAAGCCTTGTGCTCTAGTTCTAAAGGTAAATGACAAGCTTTCCCATAAACCATTTTATAAGGTGACATTCCCATGGGATTTTTATAAGCAGTTCTATAAGCCCAAAGTGCATCCTTCAATTTACTAGCCCAATTCTTTCTAGTTTTATTAACGGTCTTTCCCAAAATAGATTTAATCTCTCTATTTGATAATTCTACTTGACCACTAGTTTGAGGATGATAAGCAGAAGCAATTCTATGATTAATACCATACCTAGCAAGAGTTTTTCTAAAACCTCCATGAATAAAATGAGAACCTCCATCAGTCATAATATATCTAGGTACTCCAAATCTAGGAAAAATAATATCTAAGAGCATTCTTAAAGAGGTCTCACCATCAGCACTTTTTGTAGGTATAGCCTCCACCCATTTAGTAACATAATCAACAGCAACAAGTATATGAGTGTTACCTTCCGAAGACGGAAAAGGTCCCATGAAGTCAAATCCCCAACAATCAAACGGTTCAATAACAAGAGTATAATTCATGGGCATTTCATTGCGTCTGGAGATATTACCAACCCTTTGGCATTCATCACAAGATAAAATAAACTTTCTCGCATCCTTGAAGAGAGTTGGCCAATAAAAACCTGATTGTAGAACCTTTTGCGCGGTTCTTTCTCCGGCGTGATGTCCTCCATAAGCACTACCATGACATTTACTCAATATCTCCTGTTGTTCATATTCGGGAACACATCTTCGCATAATACCATCCACTCCTTCTTTATATAAGTGTGGGTCATCCCAGAAATAATGCCTCAAGTCATAAAAGAATTTCCTCCTTTGCTGAGCTGAAAAGGTTGGAGGCAAGTACTTGGAAACAATAAAGTTAGCATAATCAACATACCAAGGACCTGTCTCGCGAGCTCACCTTTATTACAGCCAATTGTTCATTTGGAAAACTATCATTAACGAGAACAGGATCATAAGCAATATTTTCCAATCTAGACAAATTATCACAACAGGATTATCAGCACCTTTCCTATCTACAATATGTAAATCAAATTCTTGCAAAAGAAGTACCCATCTAATAAGCCTCGGCTTAGCATCTTTCTTTGTCATTAGGTATCTAATTGCGAACATGATCAAGATATGAATAGTAACTTTTGAATCAACAATATAAGATCTAAATTTATCACAAGCAAAGACTACAGCTAATAATTCCTTTTCAGTTGTAGCATAATTTCTCTGAGCAGCATCAAGAGTTTTACTAGCATAATGAATAACATTCAGTTTTTTATCTACTCGCTGTCCAAGAACAACGCCTACAGCAAAATCACTAGCATCACACATAATTTCAAAGGGTAAGTTCCAATCAGGAGGTTCAACTATAGGAGCAGTTGTTAAGGCTTTCTTAAGAGTTTCAAAAGCTTCCTTACAATCATCATCAAAAACAAATGGTACATCTTTTTGAAGAAGATTAGTAAGAGGCTTTGAAATCTTTGAGAAATCTTTAATAAATCTCCTATCAAACCCAACATCACCAAGAACACTACGACAACCATTAACAGCCCTCGGATAGGGCATCTTCTCCATTGCTTCAACATTAGCTCTATCAACTTCACTACCTCTCTCGAAATTTTATGTCCCAATACAATTCCTTCATTAACCATAAAGTGGCATTTCTCCCAATTAAGAACAAGGTTAGTTTCTTCACATCTCTGCAAAACTTTATCAAGGTTTCGCAAGCAGCTATCAAAAGAATTCCCATAGACGGAAAAATCATCCATGAATACCTCTACAATACTTTCACAAAAACCATGAAAAATAGCAGACATGCATCTTTGAAAAGTAGCAGGAGCATTACATAAACCAAAAGGCATGCGTCTATAAGCATAAGTTCCATAAGGACAAGTAAAGGTGGTTTTCTCTTGATCTTTAGCTTTAACGACAATTTGTGAAATCCCGAATAACCATCAAGAAAGCAAAAATGAGTATTTTTAGACAATCTTTCTAGCATTTGATCAATAAATGGTAAAGGGTAATGATCTTTTTTAGTAACTTTATTAACTTTTCGAAAATCAATGCACATTCTATACCCTACAACTACTCTTTGAGGAATGAGCTCATCATTATCATTAGGCACAACAGTCATACCTCCTTTCTTGGGAACGCGATTGCACGGGACTAACCCATCTACTATCGGCAATAGGATATATAATACCAGCTTCAAGAAGTCGTAATACCTCATTCCTTACCACTTCCTTCATCTTCGGGATTAGACGACGCTGAGGTTCAACAACAGGCTTTGCATCATCTTCCATATTAATAGCATGTTGGCAAATAGAAGGAGAAATCCCCTTCAAATCATCAAGAGTGTAGCCAATAGCGCCTCGATGCTTCTTCAATATTTCCAATAACCTTTCTTCCTCAATCTCTGAAAGCTTAGAACTAATAATAACAGGATATATTTTCTTATCATCAATATGAGCATATTTAAGATTATCGAGTAAAGGCTTTAAATCAAAAACAGGATCTTCCTTTGGTGGCGGTGTTGTACCCAAATCTTCCACCGGTAAATCATGCTTGAGAATAGGTTGGCGAAGAAAAATTTCCTCAAGCTCATCTCTTTCTTTCCTAAAAATTTTGCTCTCGCTATCCTCCAAATGTTGCTGCAAAGGATTATTAGGAACAAGAACAATAGATGCACATTGCTCCATTTTAATATCATTACTAGGCAAATCAGCTTTATAAGGAGTTTTAGTAAATTTAGAGAAGTTAAACTCATAAGATTCACCAGCAAATTTAGTCAAAATTTTCTCTTTCTTGCAATCTATAATAGCTCCACAAGTATTTAGAAAAGGTCTACCAAAAATAATAGGACAATAATCACTAGCAAAGAGAACCAAGTACCAAAACGTCAGCAGGATATTTAATCTTACCGCATAAAACTTCCACATCTCGAACAATACCAATTGGAGAAATAGTTTCTCTATTAGCCAGCTGAATAACCACATCAATATCTTCAAGTTCGCAAGAATCAATTTCGTGCATAATCTCCGTGTAAAGCTCATACGGAATAGCACTAACACTTGCACCAATATCACATAATCCATAATAGCAATGATCACCAATTTTAACAGATAGCATAGGAACACTAGCTTGTTTGGGTTTATTAGGATGTGAAACAATATGTGAAGCATCTTCACAGAAAATAATATGACCATCCTCCACATTTTCAGTCACAAGATCTTTAATTATTGCAACAAAGAGTTCAACTTTTATTTGTTCTTCAGGTTCTACAGGTTTCTTTTCACTTTTATGAACCGCACTATTTATAACAGAGTACTCTTTCATTTTAGCAGGGAAAGGAGTTTTTTCAATATAAGCTTCAGGAATAACATGATCAGCAGTTTCAACTACAACACATTTATTAATAGATGAATCAATTTTATCTTTATATGGTTCATGATACTTATCAAAATTCTTCTTTGGCAATTCATAATGAGAGGCAAAAGCTTTATAAAGATTTACAGCAACTTGAGAATCAAGACCATATGTAGCACTCATATTACGAAATTTATCAGTATCCATAATTGCTTCAATGCATTTATAATCATAAATTATACGATTCTCGATCTTTGTCGTTCTCCCATCCTTCGGTATTTTCTTGGATCCGATCAAGAAGGTCCCTTTTAAATTCTTCTTTGTTGCGTGTAAATGATCGAACAAGAAGTATCCAAAGCAAGGTCTTGTCTTGAAAAGAAAGTCTTGCATAGAAATTATCAATAATAACATTACCGTGAAGCTCATGAATGGGGCATTTGAGCATTAAAGACTTCAATCTCCCCAAGCTTGGGCAATACTCTCTCCATCATGAGGCCAAAAATTATATATGCGATTCGATCCTTATGAATTTCACTTGGAGGATAGAACTTAGAATAAAACCGGGGCACAATATCATTCCATTCAAGAGAATCCCCATTATCCGATAATTTATACCAATGCGCCGCCTTACGGACAGCGATAAAGAGAATAGTTTCTTCCTCACTTCATCCATAGCAATACCTGCAAATTTTAATAAACCGCATAATTCATGCAAAAACAGTAAATGATCACCGGGGTGGACAGTTCCATCCCCTTCATAGCGGTTATCCATAACATGTTCAATAATTTTCATAGGTATTTTATATGGTATCACTTCCTCACCTGGCGCCTCATCCACTACCGTTGCAGTAGTAGTAGATTTCCCAAATAAAAATTGAAGAGAAGATCTCTCCATAATGACTTATAGCAGCGAAAGAAATAAAATCAGCACAACGGTAAAGGTTTTCCTTACCAATTCCACTTACCAATAGCGCTTCACTCCCCGGCAACGGCGCCAAAAAATAGTCTTGATGACCCACAAGTATAGGGGGTGTATCGTAGTATCTTCGATAAGTAAGAATGTCGATCCCAACGAGGAGCAGAAGGTGTTGACAAGCAGTCTCGATGAAGGATTCACTGTAAATGCTCACGGCAATTATTCAGGGGGTTTGATGTAACAGTTGAATAAAGTACGAGTATGTAAAGTGCGAGAGTAATAATTGCAGCGAGTGGCCCAATCCTTTTTAGCACAAAGGACAAGCCGGTTTGTTTACTTATAATGACCAAACGTTCTCGAGGACACACGGGATTTTAGTCTAGTGCTTTCGCTACATACGGCTAAATAATCTTCATTGTTGTGATAAGTGTTGTGTGGGTGAACCTATGCTAATGTACCGCCCTTCCTAGGACTAATACATACTTGTGATTATACCCCTTGCAAGCATCCGCAACTACAAGAAAGTAATTAAGAAATAAATCTAACCACAGCCTTAAACTACGAGATCCTGCGATCCCTCCTGCATCGATATACCAACGGGGGTTTAGGTTTCTGTCACTCCGGCAACCCCGCAATTAGCAAACGAATACAAGATGCATTCCCCTAGGCCCATAAATGGTGAAGTGTCATGTAGTCGACGTTCACATGACACCACTAGAAGAATAACACCACAACTTAAATATCACACCATTGAATATTACTCATCCATAGTTCACTACTAACATTTAGACTTCACCCATGTCCTCAAGAACTAAACGAACTACTCACGAGACATCATACGGAACATGATCAGAGGTGATATGATGATGAATAACAATCTGAACATAAACTTGGTTCAATGGTTTCACTCAATAGCATCAACAACAAGTAGAAATCGATACCGGGAGAGTTTCCCCTATCAAACAATCAAGATCAAACCCAAATTGCTATGGCGGTGACGGTGTCCAGCGGTGATGACGGCGGTGATGATGGTGGAGATGATGATGATGGTGATGGCGATGATGTCCAGCTCGATGACGGTGACGATGGCGTCGATTTCCCCCTCCCGGAGGGAATTTCCCCGGCGGATTCCTGCCCGCCGGAGAGCTCTTTTCTCTCTGGTGTTCTCCGCCCCGCAGAGGCGGCTGTAACTCTTCGCGAGGTACCCTCTGTGGCTTAGGTCTTCGGGACGAAGGGTTTGGCGAAGAAAAGGAGGCGAAAGGGGCCGTGGGCCCTCCACACCACATGGCGGCGCGGCCAGGGCCTGGGCTGTGCCGCCCTAGGGTGTGGGCCCACCCTGGCTCCTCCTGGCTCCTCCTTCTGGCTTCCTCCGTCATCTTGAAAAATAGGATTTTTGGTATAATTTCCTTCCAGAGTTGATCTTCCGAAATATTGCGTCCTGACGGTGCTTTTTCCAGCAGAATCCTGGCTCCGGTGTTCGATCCTCCAATAATGATGAAACATGCAAAATAGATGAAATAACATAAGTATTGTGTCCCAATATGAAATATATCAATGAATAACAGCAAATTATGATATAAAATAGTGATGCAAATTGGACGTATCACCCCCAGTACCGAGAACCACGATACGGAAAACCTTCCAGAGACGCCGCCGCCGCCGATCCCATCTCGGGGGATCCAGGAGATCGCCTCCGGCACCCTGCCGGAGAGGGGAATCATCTCCCGGAGGACTCTACGCCGCCATGGTTGCCTCCGGTGTGATGTGTGAGTAGTCTACCCCTGGACTATGGGTCCATAGCAGTAGCTAGATGGTTGTCTTCTCCCCATTGTGCTATCATTGTCGGATCTTGTGAGCTACCTAACATGATCAAGATCATCTATCTGTAATTCTATATGTTGCGTTTGTTGGGATCCGATGAATAGAGAATACTTGTTATGTTGATTATCAAAGTTATACTTATGTGTTGTTTATGATCTTGCATGCTTTCCGTTACTAGTAGATGCTCTGGCCAAGTAGATGCTTGTAACTCCAAGAGGGAGTACTTATGCTCGATAGTGGGTTCATGCCTGCATTGACACAGGGACGATGTGTGAAAGTTCTAAGGTTGTGTTGTGCTGTTGCCACTAGGGATAAAACATTGATGCTATGTCTAAGGATGTAGTTGTTGATTACATTACGCACCATACTTAATGCAATTGTCTGTTGCTTTGCAACTTAATCCGGAGGGGTTCGGATGATAACTTTGAAGGTGGACTTTTTAGGCATAGATGCGGTTGGATGGCGGTCTATGTACTTTGTCGTAATGCCCAATTAAATCTCACTATACTCATCATGATATGTATGTGCATGGTCATGCTCTCTTTATTTGTCAATTGCCCAAGCGTAATTTGTTCACCCAACATGCTTTGTTTGTCTTATGGGAGAGACACCTCTAGTGAACTGTGGACCCCGGTCCAATTCTCTTTACTGAAATACAATCTACTGCAATACTTGTTCTACTGTTTTCTGCAAACAATCATCTTCCACACAATACGGTTAATCCTTTGTTACAGCAAGCCGGTGAGATTGACAACCTCACTGTTTCGTTGGGGCAAAGTACTTTGGTTGTGTTGTGCAGGTTCCACGTTGGCGCCGGAATCCCTGGTGTTGCGCCGCACTACATCCCGCTGCCATCAACCTTCAACGTGCTTCTTGGCTCCTCCTGGTTCGATAAACCTTGGTTTCTTTCTGAGGGAAAACTTGCTGCTGTGCGCATCATACCTTCCTCTTGGGGTTGCCCAACGAACGTGTGAAATACACGCCATCAAGCATATTTTACGGCGCCGTTGCAGTGAGATCAAGACACGCTGCAAGGGGAGTCTCCACTTCTCAATCTCTTTACTTTGTTTTTGTCTTGCTTAGTTTTATTTACTACTTTGTTTGCTGCACTAAATCAAAACACAAAAAAAATTAGTTACTTGTTTTACTTTACTTAATATCATGCATGTTTTTATTTCACTAGTTTGGCATAATGGACAAGAATGAGCTTCTATTTTTATTTCCTGATTTAAAACATGGATTGTTTGATGCGAAAATTAAAAAACCTATGGAATCTTATTTGCATGCTGGTAGTAATATTAGTATGAACGCTTTGAACACCATTGTTGATAATAATATAGAAAGTTCTAAGCTTGGGGAAGCTGGTTTTCATGATCTTTTTATTCCCCCAAGCATTGAGGAGAAAATTTACTTTGATGATACTTTGCCTCCTATTTATGATAATGATATTGGTCTTTTAGTACCGCCTGTTATGGAGGATAAATTTGATTATGATTACAATATGCCTCCTATATTTGATAATGAGAATAATAATGATAGCTACTTTGTTGAATTTGCTCCCACTACAACTAATAAAATTGATTATGCTTATGTGGAGAGTAATGATACTTTTATGCATGTGAATAAGAATGCCTTATGTGATACTTATATTGTTGAGTTTGTTCATGATGCCTCTGAAAATTATTATGAGAGAGGAAAATATGGTTGTAGAAATTTTCATGTTACTAAAATGCCTCTCTATGTGCTGAAATTTTTGAAGCTACACTTGTTTTATCTTCCTGATCTTGTCATTTTGCTCTTCATGAATTTATTTGCGTACAAGGTTCCTTTTCATAGGAAGCATGTTAGACTTAAATGTGTTTTGGATTTGCTTCTTGATGCTCTCTTTTGCTTCAAATACTATTTCTTGCGAGTGCATCATTAAAAGTGCTGAGCCCATCTTAATGGCTATAAAGAAAGAACTTCTTGGGAGATAACCCATGTGTTATTTTGCTACAGTTCTTTGTTTTTATTTTGTGTCTTGGAAGTTGTTTACTACTGTAGCAACCTCTCCTTATCTTAGTTTTGTGTTTTGTTGTGCCAAGTAAAGCCGTTGATAGAAAAGTAAGTACTAGATTTGGATTACTGCGCAGTTCCAGATTTCTTTGCTGTCACGAATCTGGGTCCACCTCCCTGTAGGTAGCTCAGAAAATTAAGCCAATTTACGTGCATGATCCTCAGATATGTACGCAACTTTCATTCAATTTGAGCATTTTCATTTGAGCAAGTCTGGTGCCATTTTAAAATTCGTCAATACGAACTGTTCTGTTTTGACAGATTCTGCCTTTTATTTCGCATTGCCTCTTTTGCTATGTTGGATGAATTTATTTGATCCACTAATGTCCAGTAGCATTATGCAATGTCCAGAAGTGTTAAGAATGATTGTGTCACCTCTGAATATGTTAATTTTTATTGTGCACTAACCCTCTAATGAGTTGTTTCGAGTTTGGTGTGGAGGAAGTTTTCAAGGATCAAGAGAGGAGTATGATGCAACATGATCAAGGAGAGTGAAAGCTCTAAGCTTGGGGATGCCCCGGTGGTTCACCCCTGCATATATTAAGAAGACTCAAGCGTCTAAGCTTGGGGATGCCCAAGGCATCCCCTTCTTCATCGACAACATTATCAGGTTCCTCCCCTGAAACTATATTTTTATTCCATCACATCTTATGTGCTTTTTCTTGGAGCGTCGGTTTGTTTTTGTTTGAATAAAATGGATCCTAGCATTCACTTTATGGGAGAGAGACACGCTCCGCTGTAGCATATGGACAAGTATGTCCTTGGTTTCTACTCATAGTATTCATGGCGAAGTTTCTCCTTCGTTAAATTGTTATATGGTTGGAATTGGAAAATGATACATGTAGTAATTGCTACTAATGTTTTGGGTAATGTGATACTTGGCAATTGTTGTGCTCATGTTTAAGCTCTTGCATCATATGCTTTGCACCCATTAATGAAGAAATACATAGAGCATGCTAAAATTTGGTTTGCATATTTGGTTTCTCTAAGGTCTAGATAATTTCTAGTATTGAGTTTGAACAACAAGGAAGACGGTGTAGAGTCTTATAATGTTTTCAATATGTCTTTTATGTGAGTTTTGCTGCACCGGTTCATCCTTGTGTTTGTTTCAAATAAGCCTTGCTAGCCTAAACCTTGTATCGAGAGGGAATACTTCTCATGCATCCAAAATACTTGAGCCAACCACTATGCCATTTGTGTCCACCATACCTACCTACTACATGGTATTTTCTGCCATTCCAAAGTAAATTGCTTGAGTGCTACCTTTAAAATTCCATCATTCACCTTTGCAATTTATAGCTCATGGGACAAATAGCTTAAGAACTATTGTGGTATTGAATATGTAATTATGCACTTTATCTCTTATTAAGTTGCTTGTTGTGCGATAACCATGTTCACTGGGGACGCAATCAACTATTCATTGTTGAATTTCATGTGAGTTGCTATGCATGTCCGTCTTGTCTGAAGTAAGAGAGATCTACCACCTTATGGTTAAGCATGCATATGTTAGAGAAGAACATTGGGCCGCTAACTAAAGCCATGATCCATGGTGGAAGTTTCAGTTTTGGACATATATCCTCAATCTCAAATGAGAAAATTATTAATTGTTGTTATATGCTTATGCATAAAAGAGGAGTCCATTATCTGTTGTCTATGTTGTCCCGGTATGGATGTCTAAGTTGAAGAATAATCAATAGCGAGAAATCCAATGCGAGCTTTCTCCTTAGACCTTTGTACAGGCGGCATGGAGGTACCCCTTTGTGACACTTGGTAAAAACAATGCATTGTGATGATCCGGTAGTCCAAGCTAATTAGGACAAGGTGCGGGCACTATTAGTACACTATGCATGAGGCTTGCAACTTATAAGATATAATTTACATGATGCATATGCTTTATTACTACCGTTGACAAAATTGTTTCATGTTTTCAAAATCAAAGCTCTAGCACAAATATAGCAATCGATGCTTTTCCTCTATGGAGGACCATTCTTTTACTTTCAATGTTGAGTCAGTTCACCTATTTCTCTCCACCTCAAGAAGCAAACACTTGTGTGAACTGTGCATTGATTCCTACATACTTGCTTATTGCACTTATTATATTACTCTATGTTGACAATATCCATGAGATATACATGTTACAAGTTGAAAGCAACCGCTGAAACTTAATCTTCTTTTGTGTTGCTTCAATGCCTTTACTTTGAATTATTGCTTTATGAGTTAACTCTTATGCAAGACTTATTGATGCTTGTCTTGAAGTGCTATTCATGAAAAGTCTTTGCTTTATGATTCACTTGTTTACTCATGTCATATACATTGTTTTGATCGCTGCATTCACTACATATGCTTTACAAATAGTATGATCAAGATTATGATGGCATGTCACTCCAGAAATTATACGTGTTATCGTTTTACTGCTCGGGACGAGCAGAACTAAGCTTGGGGATGCTGATACGTCTCCGACGTATCGATAATTTCTTATGTTCCATGCCACATTATTGATGTTATCTACATGTTTTATGCACACTTTATGTCATATTCGTGCATTTTCTGGTACTAACCTATTAACAAGATGCCGAAGTGCCAGTTGCTATTTTCTGCTGTTTTTGGTTTCAGAAATCCTAGTAAGGAAATATTCTCGGAATTGGATGAAATCAAAGCCCAGGGGCCTATTTTTCCACGAAGCTTCCAGAAGTCCGAAGGAGAGACGAAGAGGGGCCACGAGGGGGCCACACCCTAGGGTGGCGCGGCCCCCCCCTTGGCCGCGCGGCCCTGTGGTGTGGGGCCCCCGTGCCGCCTCTTGACCTGCCCTTCCGCCTACAAATAGCCTCCGTGACGAAACCCCCGATCGAGAACCACGATACGGAAAACCTTCCAGAGACGCCGCCGCCGCCGATCCCATCTCGGGGGATCCAGGAGATCGCCTCCGGCACCCTGCCGAAGAGGGGAATCATCTCCCGGAGGACTCTACGCCGCCATGGTCGCCTCCGGTGTGATGTGTGAGTAGTCTACCCCTGGACTATGGGTCCATAGCAGTAGCTAGATGGTTGTCTTCTCCCCATTGTGCTATCATTGTCGGATCTTGTGAGCTGCCTAACATGATCAAGATCATCTATCTGTAATTCTATATGTTGCGTTTGTTGGGATCCGATGAATAGAGAATACTTGTTATGTTGATTATCAAAGTTATACTTATGTGTTGTTTATGATCTTGCATGCTTTCCGTTACTAGTAGATGCTCTGGCCAAGTAGATGCTTGTAACTCCAAGAGGGAGTACTTATGCTCGATAGTGGGTTCATGCACGCATTGACACAGGACGATGTGAGAAAGTTCTAAGGTTGTGTTGTCTGTTGCCACTAGGGATAAAACATTGATGCTATGTCTAAGGATGTAGTTGTTGATTACATTACGCACCATACTTAATGCAATTGTCTGTTGCTTTGCAACTTAATACTGGAGGGTTTGGATGATAACTTTGAAGGTGGACTTTTTAGGCATAGATGCAGTTGGATGGCGGTCTATGTACTTTGTCGTAATGCCCAATTAAATCTCACTATACTCATCATGATATGTATGTGCATGGTCATGCTCTCTTTATTTGTCAATTGCCCAACTGTAATTTGTTCACCCAACATGCTGTTTGTCTTATGGGAGAGACACCTCTAGTGAACTGTGGACCCCGGTCCAATTCTCTTTCTTGAAATACAATCTCTTGCAATACTTGTTCTCTTGTTTTCGCAAACAATCATCTTCCACACAATACGGTTAATCCTTTGTTACAGCAAGCCGGTGAGATTGACAACCTCACTGTTTCGTTGGGGCAAAGTACTTTGGTTGTGTTGTGCAGGTTCCATGTTGGCGCCGGAATCCCTGGTGTTGCGCCGCACTACATCCCGCCGCCATCAACCTTCAACGTGCTTCTTGGCTCCTCCTGGTTCGATAAACCTTGGTTTCTTTCTGAGGGAAAACTTGCTGCTGTGCGCATCATACCTTCCTCTTGGGGTTGCCCAACGAACGTGTGAAATACACGCCATCAACCAGCTCTTGGGACGCATCAAGGAGAGTTGCCACTCCAGTCCCGTCCACCGCTGCCATTTGCGTTGGCAGCACCAGAAGTGCCGGCTTCACCGGCATTCGTCGTCTACAAGATCGGTGGTGACCCTAGTGACTACCAGTTCTTGCCTGAGGCGCCTAAGGAGATCCCTCACGGGTACACATGCACGTATGTGCCAGATTGTGGTAACTGGGCACTCACAAACCAGGCCACAACATCAGGGACTTCTGGGAAAGCAGGAGGGACGTCAGCAACAGATCTTGAGAAGCAGACGTGGCTAACTAAGTACGCCACCCCAACGAACCTCCAGAGCTCAGCTCCTGCAGTTGGCTCAGAGCTGGAAAAGCAAACATGGCTGGCTAAGTACGCCACCCCGGCGAATCTTCAGAGTTCAACCCCTGCAGCCAGCACAGCGGATCAGATCAGTACCATACTGAGAGATCAGTTCGGCATGGTGCCGAAAGGGAGGACAATCGGCTATTCCAAGCCGTACCCCGACGACTACGAGATGATCCCGCTACCACCTAAATATCGGCTCCCTGATTTCTCCAAATTCAGTGGATCAGATGGTTCCAGCTCCATCGAGCACGTCGGCCGATATTTGGCACAACTAGGACCGGCTTCAGTGTCGGATCAACTACGCGTGAGGCTCTTCTCACAGTCCCTCACGGGATCGGCTTTCGGATGGTACACCTCTTTGCCACCAGACTCCATCCAGACTTGGAAGCAGTTGGAAGAGCAGTTCCATATGCAGTACCATTCGAGAGGCTTCCGAGTCCGGCATTGCCGATCTAGCACAACTACGTCGAAGCGTGGAGAAGCGTGACGAGAATACATCCGAGCGCTTCGGGAATCTTAGGAACCGATGTTATTCGGTTCATATAAGCTGAAAAGAAACGATCGAGTTGGCGATGGCGGGCCTTGCAACACCGCTCAAGGACATGGCCTCCCAAGCAGACTACCCCTCACTTTGGCGCACATGGTTCGAAGCGTCGGCATATGAACAGCGCCACCGGACTGTGCCGGGACAAATTCAAACGTGCGGTAGTCCTGGTCAATGCGAGAGGAAACAGAAGTTTCTGCGGGAGATCGGGAGGTAGCGGTGGCTGAATGGACTCGGGGAGGAACCCCGTGTCCTGCAAATGGGTAAAGCCACCAGGCCCGCCCAGGGGATTTGATTTTGACGTGACCAAGACTGAGCAAATCTTCGACCTCCTGCTCAAGGAGAAGCAGTTGACGATTCCTGAAGGTCTCAAATTCCCCACGGTGCAAGAGCTGAACGGAAAGCCATACTGCAAATGGCATAACTCGCTCTCCCATGCCACCAACGACTGCAGGGTATGGCGTCAACACATCCAAGCGGCGATAGAAAAAGGGCGTCTAATTTTCAACCAGTACGCCATGAAGGTCGACACCCAGCCCTTCCCCGCCGTTAACATGGTAGAATGCACTTACCACGAAGGTTGCCGGCCAGGATCCTCGTTGACATCAACATGGTAGGACCTGGGCACCACTACGGCGAAGATGTAGACGAGGGCAGATCCTCTCGTAGCATGGACACCTGAGGAGGCCGCTCCACGCGATCGGCTCCATCATGATGGCAAGCGCTACGTCACAGAGGGAGAAGTGAAGAACATAAGATATCAGCGACCCCTCTTTGATCACCTCCTCAACAAGTATGTAAGTCAGTATGACCAACGCCGACGGTCCAGCTATGATGATGAAGGAGATCGTCTGGCTAGAGAAGCCAGAAGATATCGTCGGCATGATCGCGATGAGGAGGAGCACGAGCGCCGTGCCATAGGAAAATCAAGGGAGCAAGACGACAACGACAGGCACTGGGACTGCCCCTTCTTCAGACACTGCTGGGATTCAGGAATGAGCCGATTGCCCACAATCGGCAATTGCCCAGAATGCAACCAGAAGAAGAAGGAGGCAGCCAACGTGTCTGTGTTCAGGCGCTTAGGGCCTCTCCCGCCACAAAGCAAACGCGCTGAGTCCCCTCGGTTGGCAGATCTCGAGGATTCAGAAGACGAGGGACAAGAAGAGGAAGAAGACAGGTACCACCGTCCAAGGTGGTGCCCTGATGGACTCAGCCGTTCCCAAAAGCGCAGGGTTCAGCGATTGCGCGGCCTGGAGGAAGCCGAAAGGTTATACTTGCATACGCTAAGGAAGGCACGACCTGATCTGGCTGTGAAAGTTCAGCGAACCCTGGACGAAGAGGGTCGTCCACGGAAAATGGAGTGGCGTCCCAAGCAAAGGAAAGCCGATGACGAAACATCGGCTGGTACAAACATGGTGCTCGTCCTTCCGACAGAGCTTAGTGCTCCACGATTCTACGATGCACTCAAGGTGGACGACAGCAAGCGCATCAAGTCAGAGATTGGGCTGGTTTTATCCACCAGCCTGACCAAGTAGCTGGAGCAAAGCGATGAGCAAACGTGGCGAGGCTGATCCTTGTGATCGGCCCCAAAAATTATGAAGGAGCATTACAGAACCTTCAGTCAGCGCTTCAATCGATATGGAGGCCGATCCCAGCAATCGGCTAAAATTATCTTCACCACATGTTCTGCCTGTGTTCAGCATCGATCTACTGGGCAGCGGCCACGTCGGCGGATGAAAGTCAGCACGAATCCTTGCGGAGCCGACGTGCAAGTGCAGTGCCCTGGCTAACCATAAAAGCCGATATCTGCAGTCATCTGGCAGATTCGGCTCGGGGGGCATATAGTCAGATGAACATGTGCAGATAAACATGTGTAAACATGCGTGCAGTGAAACACATGCGTACAGTGAAACATTGGGGGCCGATTAGAAAAAATCGGCCAATAAAAAAAAATTGCACAAGAAGCGAAGCCGATGCGCAGCCATCGACTCTAGTACAGTTACACAAGACCAAGACCTATTGGCTGTGTGCTCAAAGTTCACATCAACATCGACGTTCAGTGGAAGAAAGCTGATCAATGACCTGTTCATCCTCGCCGGTATTCTCGCCTTGATTAAGGCTCGGGGGGCAGCTAACTTGGTAGATGTTCTGTTTTGGGAGCCGATTGGAGTCGCATTGTCGTCGTGGCGAACAGACAGATGCCATAGGATGGCTTAGGTTGGGGCCGAATGTGCGCTAGAGGATTCGGGGGAGGGTTTGTGATAAGATTGGACGAACTTCCGGATGCTTTCCTCAAGAACACAACCAAGGGTAGCGAAACAAGAAGAAGAACACAAGGATGAACTCCGCTCTAGATCTTTCTCTTTATTGCTCTTAGCAAATTACAGGTTTGTGGTTACAGGAACGTAGGTGCTAGGTCGTCCCTCAGATCGTGCCCGTAATGGGGCTACCTCCTCTCCTTATATAGGGGAGAGGTGGCTTACAGAGCAAGAAACCCTAATGGCATCTAAATGGCATCTAATGGCATCTTCTGACATCTTTGACTAGACAAACTACTTTTACAAAGTCACTTTAGTCAAAAAGGGCGGCGCCGGCTTCTTTAACCACAGAGGCTGACGCCCCCGGTTGCTTTTGGCGTCATCCTCCACCTTTGGCGTCAGGGCTTCGCTTAAAGCTACTTTGCTTAGCTCATACTTGTCTTCTAGCTCCTTAGAGAATCTTTGACCAGTCTTGCCGACGTGCTACAGTGACCCTGGTACCGGTTTTCCGGTACCTTTGCCTGTTATGCCGGTATCTTTTTACCGGTATCTTTGATCCGGTATCTTTGCTCCGGTATCTTTCTTCCGTTATCTTTTTACCGGTATCTTTACTCCGGTATCTTTCTTCCGTTATCTTTTTACCGGTATCTTTGCTCCGGTATCTTTACTCCGGTATACCCCTCATGGTATACCGGATTGTTTCATCCAACACTGTTGAACTCAGCCATCATAATCCGGTTTACTTTTCAATCCGGTATCTTATTCTTTTATCCGGTATCTTTGGTTAGAGACGACCATGTCCGGTATCAATATTAAACCGGTATCTTGATGGCTCATACCATCCGGTTTGGCATGCCTTTGGCATACCGGGGTCATCCCCAACATTAGTCCCCGAAGCTGGTATAGTCCGGTGGATCCTACCCAACGGACCATGCCAGGTTCTATTTTCTCAAGGTACCGGTTTAAACCTTCCGGCGTCTAGCTGAAAACCTTCCGGCGTCTCTACCGAAACCATCTCATCACACCGAATTCAGTTTTTGTATACTTGCTCCGGTATCTTTGCTCCGGTATCTTTGCTCCGGTATCTTTGCTCCGGTATCTTTGTTGTCAAAAACTTTCTCGGTGAAGTCGAGAATATGTGGGGAAGCGGTGCACATCGAGAGACATACGCCTTTGTTTACGACGCGTCATGCCAGGTTCCCATTCCAAGCGTCTGGGATTAATCCTTCCGGTTTCCATTTAAACTCATCCGGCTCCTTGCCGAACCCACTTAGCTGAACAACCATCATCGAACACCTCCGGCTTCTTTCTGCCGGTTCCTTGGTCTTCAATGCTTGTCTTGACGAAGTCCAGAATACCCCGAAACTTGTGCCTGTGAGAGACATGCGCCTTTGCATGCACAGCGTGCCAGCGTCAGGCTTCAAATCCTTCGTCTCCCTCGCGCAGTTAATGTGGCGCACCGGATCCATGTGACCCTTCCGGAACTCGGGCCGCCGGTTCCGGCTATGATGACAACGACTGTGTTGTGCTTGAGGTATTTACATCACTTGCGTTATCTTGTGCTTTCTTTGTGGCGCCTATTTCAGCCGACTGGTAACCCTCGGTGCTATAGCACGTGACTTCCATTGATGCCAAAGTCGGGGATCCTCCAGCTTCCATAGTGCAGAAGGCTTCGGCTTTTGATGCCAGAAGCAGCGCTGCTCCGGCTGCCAAGCGCCCTCAGGCCGAAAGAGGAAGAACTAGATTGCGGTCTCCTTCGGGTGAACCTTATCATCACAGCCTTCCGGTTTGCACCCTTGCATTTGCCCATACTGGGCGCGCTGCAAGGGAAGCCGGCGAGAAGGTCTCAGCGCAGCCGGGCCGGATCACTGAGCTCAACCGCGGCGAGGTCAACCTGGGCCCGCTGCTAGAAAACGCTGAGAAGTGGAACCAGGCGGAGTTGTCTCCGGCTACCCGCGGCCCGGGCAAGGACAAGCTTCCGGTCGTTGTTACTTCCGGTTCGCGGAGCACGGCGCAGCACTTGAGCCGGCTTACGCGCGTCGTCAAGGAGTTTGACACCACTTGGCACGATGCCAGCGGCAACGTGGTGGTAAGCCGCACACCTTAAACTTCAAAGCTTCATCTTTCAAATCTATGCCGGTTTTCAACTTCCCAGCTTATATGTACATCCTCCCAGTCCCCGAGTTTCGGGTTGAGAATGCAGTTCTTAGCGCGAAACTTTGCTGGAAACAAAAAACCGGCATAGCCAGTCCCCGAGTTTCGGGTTAAGCACGCAGTACTTAGTGCGAACTTACCAAGAGACCGGCATCTTTTTTTTTTATACCGGTATATATAGTCCCCGAGTTTCGGGTTAAGCACGCAGTACTTAGTGCGAACTTACCAAGAGACCGGCATCTTTTTTTTTTTTTTATACCGGTATATAGCCTTCTTGGGCGTTTACCGGAATAGATTTTGCCATCTTGGGCACGTTTGACATTTTGCCTTCTTGGGCTTGTCACATATCGGTGTATAGCCTTCTTGGCATATACCGGATTGAAATTTTGCCATCTTGGCATGTTTGACATTTTGCCTTCTTGGGCTTGTCACATATCGGTGTATAGCCTTCTTGGCGTATACCGGATTGAAATTTTGCCATCTTGGCATGTTTGACATTTTGCCCTCTTGGGCTTGTCACATACCGGTGTGTATAGCCTTCTTGGCGTATACCGGATTGAAATTTTGCCATCTTGGCATGTTTGACATTTTGCCCTCTTGGGCTTGTCACATACCGGTGTGTATAGCCTTCTTGGCGTATCTGGGATTGAAATTTTGCCATCTTGGAATGTTTGACATTTGTCCCGCTTGGGCTTGTCACATACCGGTGTGTATAGCCTTCTTGGCGTATACCGGATTGAAATTTTGCCATCTTGGCATGTTTGACATTTTGCCCTCTTGGGCTTGTCACATACCGGTGTGTATAGCCTTCTTGGCGTATACCGGATTGAAATTTTGCCATCTTGGCATGTTTGACATTTTGCCCTCTTGGGCTTGTCACATACCGGTGTGTATAGCCTTCTTGGCGTATACCGGATTGAAATTTTGCCATCTTGGCATGTTTGACATTTTGCCCTCTTGGGCTTGTCACATACCGGTGTGTATAGCCTTCTTGGCGTATACCGGATTGAAATTTTGCCATCTTGGCATGTTTGACATTTGCCCTCTTGGGCTTGTCACATACCGGTGTGTATAGCCTTCTTGGCGTATACCGGATTGAAATTTTGCCATCTTGGCATGTTTGACATTTTGCCCTCTTGGACTATGTCAAGATGATATTCGACGAGCTATGGCCACCGGTCAACTTGGATATGCGGTGGTTTGACTCCGTAGTCACTGCCACGTTACTTGTGACATGATGTAGCTGACTTTGGCGTGATACTTTGGCCAACCAGAATAAACAACGATCTGGGATATTAGATGGTGCCATGATAAACGGCGATCTGAGAGTTTGGATGATGCCATGATAAACGGCGATCTGAGATACTAGATGGTGCCATGATATACGGCGATCTGAGAGTTTGGATGATGCCATGATAAACGGCGATCTGAGATACTAGATGGTGCCATGATATACGGCGATCTGAGAGTTTGGATGATGCCATGATAAACGGCGATCTGAGATACTAGATGGTGCCATGATATATTATGAGCTAAGAAAAATGATGGTAGCGATGAATTTTCATCGGAAAACAGTTGTGCCTGAAGACAGGGTTAGTCGATGCATATACATCATAAATATTTTACCTTAGTTGCAAGTCGACGCACATGAAGGTCGGCCCGGCTTTGCTTGAGCCCGGCTTTGTCCAAGCTTCGCTGCCCCTAAACAAGCCACAGAAATACCTGCTACTTCCGCCCAAGCCCCGGGGAGCTCATCTCCATTTTACCTGTGAAAACTCTGTTCCTGTCTCATGAAAAGCAACCTCGTGAAATTTTCCCGGTATACCGGGTGGGAGTTGTATTAATGCGTTAAGCCCTCTTGGTGGTGCTGACTTTAACCGGTACACCGGTAGGCTTATAAGTTGAGCCGGTATTTACATGATTAAGACCTTGCCGGTTTGTTTTGGTTTTGCTCTGATCCTTGCATGGTGAAGATTCCGGATTTGTTTCCGAATCCAATCCGATGCACACTTGGTTCTTTTGCTTTGGCTCTGCCTACCTCTTTTGGGCGTTCGGCATATGAGACTCAAAGTTCTTTTGCCAAGCAAGCACTTTCTTGAATTTAGAAATAATTCGGAATGTTTCACAAAAAACCGGTATGACCGGGGTTAGTTAAATTTTCTTCTGGATTGTTCGTTTTCGGTCCCTTTTTCGTTTTTCACGTGCTTAGGACCTTCCGGTTTATCTTGCTTGCCATGAAGCCGGGTTTCGGACAGCAGCAAAGTCGAAGACTCCGGTAGGTTTAGCACGTTACCAGACCGGAAGAGCGAACCTTAAGCAAACAAACCGGTATACGGAAAGAATAAACATATTGCATGCAATTTCGATAGAGGCAGTCCCCGAGATTCATTCGAGGTACCGGCATACTACAGACAGCAAATCAGGCAGAGAAAAGAACTCCTTACATTACCGGGGTTAATAGCGATAGGCGTGGCCAACGAGCCAATGGCGGCCTGCAGCAGGGTTGCTGCCGGTGGCGCGGTAGAGGTGTCGGGATGATCCCGTCGGGCTCCGTTGGATGCTTTGCCATGTGCCCGAACTTGACGGGCCCAGCGCCCTCCTCAGCTGCCGCTTCGCCAACGCCTCCTGCGCCGGCCATCATAACCTCGACGCTACCGGCTGTGCGGTCGGTGCGCAGCCCGCGAGTTGGTGAAGATCTTGGCGGGTCTTGGCGCCTCCAGTACCGGCGAGAGGTACTGGCGCTCCGAGACGGTGCCAAGGTAGACGCGGTGGCTGCTGAACTCGATGATGCGGCCGTTCTTGGGGAAGATGCCGCCGTTGGCGAAGCAGCCCGCGTTGTCGTTGATGAAGTCCGTGTCGAGGACGCGGTCGACGAGCGCGGTGACGACACGCTCGCCGTTGATGGTGAGGAGGCCCGCCCGAATATGTACTCCAGCAAGCGCAGCTGCTGGCCCCACGGTGGGCGCCAACTGTCGTCGTGGTGAACGAGCAGATGCCATAGGATGGCTTAGATTGGGGCCGAATGGACGCAAGAGGATTCGGGGGAGGGTTTGCGATCAGGTGGGAAGAGATTCCGGATGGTTTCCTCAAGAACCTGGCCAAGGCCAGAGGTTGAAGAAGAAAGACACAAGGAAGAACTCCCTCTAGATCACCATTTTCATTGATTCACAAGTTACAGGCTCTGCCTTCCTACACACGCGCGTACATACTTGCTTCTTTTTGAAGAAGGGCTGCCCCCTCTCCTTATATAGGGGAGAGGGTGGCTTACACTGCAAGAAACCCTAACGGCATCTTTGACTGGACAAACTACTTTACAGAGCTACTGTACAAAGCTACTTTAATCATAGATGACACCGGGGCCTTCTTTTATCGAGTGCTGATGTCCTCCGGCTTCTTTGGACGTCACCTCTCTCTTTGGCGCCAGGGCTCTGAATAAAGTTACTTTGCTTGGCTCATCCTTGTCTTCTTGCTCTGAAGAGAATCTTTGACCAGACCTGCCGACAGGCTCTCCTTTCCGGTATCTTCTATACCGGGTTCCGGCATACCCCTTTGGGGATACCGGCTTAGCCTTGCTCTCCCGGATTCCTACTAGGCTTCCGGTAAGAACATTAAACCGGTATCTTGATGGCTCAAACCATCCGGTTTGGCATGCCTTTGGCATACCGGGGGTTATCCCCCCAACACGCATCGACTAACCCTGCATCGTGATCCTCTCTGAAAGCAGTTCAGGTGTTGCAAAAGAAAACTGCTAAAGCTACGGAGAGGAACCGGAAAAGGAGGCCGTCGGCTTTACAGGTTTTGGACCGCCCTGTTGCTGCAAGAAAAGGAAAGGGACTGGATTCTCAAGATAGCCGATGAGTAGTCATCGGCTAAGGGATTGCGGAAAATTATGGTCAGATATCAAATCGCAGCCTGAATTTGAGAAGTGCTTAACTGGCGGTCTAATCGACATTTGAGTCCGGCTTCACGGGCGTCCAAAGGAAAAGGAATCCGATACGTTGCTATCGGTCTTGGTATGACTAGCGGAGGGAGTGAAATTGGATTAATTGAAAGAACAATTTTCATTAATTCAAAGGAGCGGCTTTACAAGAAAGAGCCGATGGCTCTCAAAAGAGGGATCTGGTGCCTAGTGCACTGCTACTACTAGTCCTACCCTACTAGTCGTCGCTGTCCTCATCGTCGCCGTCGTCGAGGTCATCGGCGCTGCTCCCAGGAAGCTCCTCGTCGCTGCTGCCCCAGCCCTTGGCCGGAGCTTCGTCTTCCTCGTCATCATCATCATCCTCGCTGTCCGCCCAGGAGCGGAAGCACTTGGTCGGCGGATAGCCGATGGAGGAGGAGGATTCATCCTCCTCCTCTTCCTCCTCGTCATCATCATCGTCTTCACTGTCCGCCCAAGCGCAGAATCGCTTGGCCGGCAGAAGCTTAGCGGGGGAAGAGGGGCCGCCCTCCTTTTCTTCTTCCTCTTCCTCTACTTCTTCCCCCTTCCCGTCGGGGGAGGTGGGTTTCGCCCAAGGATGGAGGTCATCTTCACTTTCGCTCATCAGCTCCCCATCGATGAGGAACTTGAGGTCCTCTTCCCCATCGGTCAGAGACAGGTCGCCCTCTGGCGCGTGATCGGAGTTCCACTCCGGCTCGCTTGTAGAGAAGGATTGGAGAGAGACGGAAGAGGAGGAAGAAGAAGACATGGCTGAGGGAGAAGAGGGTTTTTTGGTGCCGATGGCTGGAACAGAGGAAGGGGATGAAGAGAGCTAATCGATCGGCACAGTTAAATAATGAGAAGCCTGGTGGAAATTTAATGCCATTGCAGTTTCTGAGGAAGTGATGCCAAAGCTATCGAATTTTGCAGAGAAGCTGGAAAGACAGGTCATCATGATGAAGAATACTGCACCAGGTCTGCTCTGCAACGACATGACCCTTCGGAGGAAAAACAGAGTGGTTTTGAAATTATCATTGCCAAAACCAGGGGGGGCATGTGTTATCACCAGATTCTGGCCAAATCAGGAGGTGGGCCGTAAGGGAGATGGGCTTGGAAGATTACACGTGGAAGATCTTTGAAGCGGCCTCGCACGAAGAGTTTGGGCTAGATTGCCCGTGTATCTTTAATTGTGGTAGATTGTATCTTAGATTAAAAGTTAGAGTTTGTATCGTGCACGGTGGGGATTATTCCCACGTTAGAAAGTCCCCCGGACTATAAATATGTATCTAGGGTTTATGGAATAAACAACAACCAACGTTCAACCAACCAAATCAATCTCGGCGCATCGCCAACTCCTTCGTCTTGAGGGTTTCTACCGGTAAGCAACATGCTGCCTAGATCGCATCTTGCGATCTAGGCAGCACAAGCTCCACGTTGTTCATGCGTTGCTCGTACTGAAGCCTTGTTGATGGCGAGCAACGTAGTTATCATAGATGTGTTAGGGTTAGCATAGTTCTTCGCGTAACATGCTATCGTAGTGCAACCCTTGCATATCTAGCCGCCCTTACACCTATCTTAGGTGTAGGGGCGGTACCCCGCTTGATCATTATTTAGTAGATCCGATCCGTTACGGTTGCTCCTTGTTCATCAAGGATTAGTTTAATATCTGCAATAGTTAGGCCTTACAAGGGGCTGGAGGATCCAGCGGCACGCAGGGTGTCGTTTGCTAGTCCTAGACAGGATGTTCCGGGGATCAACCTCGTGTTGGTTTTTAGGCCTTGTCTAGGATCGGCTTACGATCACCGTGCGTGGCCACGAGGCCCAATCCTGAGTAGGATGATCCGATTATGCGGTGAAAACCCTAAATCGTCGTAGATCTCTTTAGCTTTATCTTGATCAAGCAGGACCACCATATATTCGTGCACCTCGTACGAATCATGGGTGGATCGGCTCCTTGAGCCGATTCACAGGATAACCTGAGAGCCGATCGAGGCTCGTATTTAATGTTTACGTGTATGCCATGCAGGAAACTAAGCGAGGCATCTCCATCACCTTCCTGACCAGGTATAGGTCAGGTGGCACGCCCTTGCAATCAGCATCGGACGTGTGACCAGAAGGCTTTGCGGGCCGTCGCTCGGAGGGACCTCGGCCAGCCGCAGCCCTAGGTTGTTCCCGGCTCTACGGTGTTGCCCGTCGCTGCCCGCCGGTGGGTTTCGGACGTCAACAATGGCTAAGTTGGTAACTCCCTCCAACATGTAGGGATTGGGAGAATCCGGGAACGACGCTCCTGATGGTACGCCGATGCACCCCGGTCGCTATTCTCCTGGTGCTTCTATCGAACCTCAGCATGGTTCTGCTTCCGGTGGCTCTCGTCGTGGTTCTACCTCCCCGAGCACCGTCAAAAAACTGCGGCCTCACTTCACCCACTCGGAGCTAGATCGTCTCTAGGGTGGTGCACCACCATAGTTTCTACATTGTACTAGCTACATGACACATGCTATATGTGTAGAATGATCTATGTAGGATGACTATATGTACCGTATTGCTTGTGTGCTATATTTGTACTAAATTTGGGATTTGGTGCCATATTTGTGCTATATCTGTGATGTGAGCTATATGTGTGCAATTCATATATGATACTACTATTTTATATGCAATTGCTGTGCAAATGGAGCAAAATCAGGAAAATAAAAAAAACTGGGCATCAGCTGTGCCGACGGTGACACCGTCGGCACAGCTCGGCCGCTTCGCCCGTTTTTTTCCAGTTTGAATCGTCATGGTTTCCCGCCGGTTCTGGGAAAAAAAGAAGTGAAACTGTGCCGACGGTGTAAGGTGGCGACGTTGACGGCAGCCGGCGTGACGGCAAGGTGGTGTGCCGACGATGGAGCGGCCGACGGCCACCGTCCAGCCGTCGGCGTACTCCTGTGCCGACGGTGCCCTACTACGCGGACGGTGCCTGCGCGAACCCCGACGCCAACTGTGCCGACGACGAGACGCCGACGGTCACTGTCGGCAGAGCCTATGCCGACGGTGAAGTACACTGTGCCGACGGTGCTGGGCCGTCGGCCCAGAAGGTTGTTCCCGTAGTGTCTTGGAGGGGTCAATTCACGAGTGGGTATAAAGGCGATCCTACTCTTATTTTGGAGGCAGTTGCTTCACAAGATCTTTGGATATGGCATGCCTTCTTTGGTCTTGCTGGATCAAACAACGATATCAACGTGCTTAATCAGTCAAAGTTGTTCGTTGAGGAACTAAAAGGGCAAGCTCCTAGAGTGAGCTACCGTGTAAATGATAGGGATTATGAGCATTGATACTACCTGGTGGATGGAATATACCCCGAATGGGCTGCATTCGTGAAGTCAATACCAATGGCACAACTGAAAAGCACAAGTTATTTGCCGCATTTCAAGAAGGAGCAAGGAAGGATGTGGAACCTGCTTTTGGTGTGCTCCAGGCACGATGGTCCATTTTGCGTTGTCCGACACATTTATATGACCGTGGAGACATCCACAATATTATGATAGCTTGCATAATTCTACATAATATGATAGTTGAGGATGAAAAAGAAGAGGCAGGCAATGTTCTGGATTTGAACCATGAAGAAGGCTCATCTACTGTCTTTCCATCGGTATTTACCCACGGTGACATGCCTGTATTTGCTGAGGTTCTTGAAAGAGATGCTAGAATCCGGGATCGTCCAACGCATAAAGCTCTAAAAAATGATTTGATTGAGCATATTTGGAAAAAAAAATAGGCCACCGTGGATCATTTTCATGTCTTTCTCTTTATCCATGTAATGCTAAATATTATTTATATGTTTAATAATATTATATTGGAACTTATTTTTTTATATTTTGGTTCATTTATTCATTTGTGTATACTAACAAACAAATTTTAGATTGATACATGCCACAAATAGATCACAATGTTCGAGTACTACTATGGATCCTACATGGTAATAAATAAGCCTTTGCATGTAACTACACATATGATACCACCCACCATGGAGGTGGTACCAAGACTAGTAACATACACAATGTTACTAGTCTTAGTTACTCCCCACTATGAGCAGACTAAGATGGAGTATTCCCCCCTCTCCTCAGCCCAATCCTTTTTTTCGGGCAGGGGTTTACAAAGAGGTCTTGGTTATAAACCTGGGACAAACCCTCAGGTCTCAAGCCAATCCGGCCATACTACTAATCTTTCCTCTATCCTCGCAAAATTTGCGGGACAGTGATTTACCCTATTTTGTAATCTATTCACTTTTACAATAGCAATAGTTCTATTACCCTTACACAAATCTCTAATAATTGCTATCAGATGAGGTAAAGGTGACCGGTCTCTTGAGTTTTATCATGAAAAAAGATACGAAGAGGCGCCGCACGGCTCGCTCCGCGTTCGGCGATGCATCAAGTTTCGGGAAACATCATCGTGGCCTCCACAACCTCTCAGCTTTATCTCTTATCAACTAAAAAATGCATACCCCTTATCTACTCACGAAAGTGCCTCCAGTCCACTCATTTCCCCTCTCTCTCCGAAATCCAAATCGCCATGGGTGACAAGGTATTAACTTGTCAATGCCTACAAGTTGTAGACTTGGGTTTCGCGGAAGTAGAGGGCAAGTAGATCTCGAAGATTTCAGCCGAAAAGGTGCTCGACTGCTAAAAACTAGGGTTGAGTTGACAATGAGATTGATCCTTTCTTTGTCCCTCGACTCCCCTTTATATAAGAGGCGGAGTCGAGGGTTTCGTATTACACAAGTTACAAAACGCCGGGATACTCTCTGAGTTTGTCCCGTGAAGTTACAAGTCTCTTAATTCCTAATCTATCTCTATTTACCATAATCGATATATTAATGGGCTTCCGGGCTTCATAACTTTTCGAGTCGTGGGCCTTCCTCAAACTCCGGGTACCTTCTTCGGCAGGCCCATCCGGGATGCCTATGTCAGTAGCCCCCGAGATTTTACTTGAATCGTCGAGTAAAATCTCCATCGTATAATTCATCCGAAAATTCTTCGAATAATACAAACTATTCGAGACATATATATATTGTACAGGGATAATGGTAAATGGGGCTGATTCATCTGACGGATCAGGTACCAGTTAACTGCTCTCGTGGCAAACCCGCAAAAGCCTACTTCAAGGTCAAGTCCCTGGACATGACCCTGGGATACTGGCGTAATTCGACATGTGCCGCTTTAGGACTTACTCATGAATCAAATTACAGTCATGTTTATAAAATTCATAGCGCGTCCGCTAGGAATATTTCTTAGCATAACTGTCGCATAAACAAATGAACATGCTTCCGTAAAGATGTATGTACTCCCTCCGATCCATATTACTTGATGCTAAAACGGATGTATAGCATCAAGTAATATGGATCGGAGGGTACAATAAATATCTATATGCAGGATGCAGTCCTACGCGCAATGCGTGCAAATTTAGCAGGATGCCGGAGGTTTTCATCATGCCAATGAAGGAGGAGGTTTTCAACATAGTTTTTTTTTTTCGAGGTTGGGTTTTCAACATAGTGAAGCTGTTGCATCTGCCGGCCGATAATGGAGCCTCGGCCCACAAGCTCGGGCTAGCTCGGGCTGCGGCCATTAGGGGCTCTTGGTGGTGGCCTCTTCCTCACCCAGATCCATCATTGTCACGATACTGAATTGTGTGGTGCCTACCTGTATTGGGCTGCCTCACAGGAAACAGTCAAATTTCGGCGGAAAAGTAGAAAATCTAAAGATGTTTTCGTCCGTACTTAATTTATGAAAGGGGCTCACCATCCCACCCCACACCGGTTTGTGGTAAGGAAACCACCACAATATAGAGGTTCAGTACAGATGTTAGACCCAGCGTGATCTACTATCAGCAGTGGTTGCATCTTTATCAGCTGGGCAGTTCCTGAGTTATGAAAGTGCTCTGTTTGTAGATGCATGCATGCAGTGATCGCAGCTTAGTACTTGGGTTGATAGGCCGCCATTAGATGCCTCATGTGGCAAACAAAAGAGCACAAGAACTGTTCACCCAGAGGCCAGAGGTGACAGACTACGATTAATACTCTTTGTTGTTGTTGCCAGAAGCGGCACACTCCGGCCAAAGCTGCCGTGTATGCGCACACCTTACTTCTGCTGCTTTCTTTCAGTATACAACTGTTACCGCTGCATCAGTAGCTAGCCATGCCATCGAATTGGCAAGCATGCCTCGTGCCGTGCATGTGGCGACAGAAGCAGGAACAGTTGGGTTTCAGAAGTGGCAATCTGTACATCCTGGTGGTTGGCTTCATTGCACTGTACTATTTTCCAGCTACCTCTAGGGGCTGTAAGTAGAATTATATACATATGCTCTGTGGTTTATGCCATGTTTATCGAGTTACAATAACTATCGACTTCTGTAGATTGTAGAGAACTGGATCACTAAAGAGGCTGCTGAGAAAGAATGACCTACAAGCCGTGGATTACATGGTGAAGATTGCTTTTATATGGAGAGAAAAAGAAGAAAATCAGATATATGTGTATGTATGTTATGTACTCTCAGCAGGGGAACAACAAAAACGCAGCCTCCCTGTGGATCCTCCTATTCTCTACCAGTATGATCTTGTCCAGCTTCGCCCTGCACCACTGCAGCTGCTCGCTGGTGATCCTCGGCATCCGCAGCACCCGCGCCACCAGCCGCATGTCCACCTGCGAGAAGAAGAGGTTCTGGTTCGACCGGTCCTCCTTGGGCTTCTTGAACTTCTTCACCAGGCAGTTCCCCGTCCTCAGCAAATCCTTCAGCCGCTTCTCTTTCTGCAGTATCACAATTCACAAGTTCCAACACTGAGTGCCACAGCTCATGTATATAACTAGTACTACTGGTAGTTTGATGGTACTGTAGCAATTCATCTCCTTGCCGGGTAGTACTGTGTAAAGTAAGCCTTACCTTCTGTAACGTGGCATGGATGTGCATCATAAGATCATGGTCCAAGGGGTCCTGGAGCTCGACGTGGGGGCTCGACAAGCCCTTCAGGACCGACGTAGCCGGTGTCTCAGCTCTGTCCGCCTTGATGAACTCCCACAAGATGTGCATCGACTCCTCCATGACGTACTCCAGCTCCTCGCTCGTTATGACAAAGTTCCCCTTGCGCTGGTCCTCCATTCTATCCTTGAGGCTATCCTCTGCAACCCAAAGTTCACATTAGGACTAACAAGTTCAGACACAGCAGCAAACAAATAAACATGGCCTAGTTGGCTTTCCAAGTTCATGAATCTTGGCACTAACCTTTTATCACAGGCACTTGCAAGAGGCTGCGAAGGACGCATCGGTTGTTGATGTAGTTCGGCAGCCTAGGGCCCTTGAACGACTCGTCCTCCACAAACCTCTGCACCACCACCTGAAACTGTTGGAACTCCCCGGCCACCTGGTTGTACTGGTGGCTGTGGTAAGGGTCGGATTCCGGCAGGTCGCGGGCTTGCTCGTACTGCCACCGGAGGAACTCCCATGACAGGCACATCTGCCCGACATAGACCGTCTCCAAGTCGTACCGGAGCTCCTTGAGGAACCGCTCCGACGAGTCCTCGGGTGATCTCCGGCGAGATGATCGGAAATTGTGTGACAGGATGGATGCCACCGTCGGTGAGATGGTCTTTACAGAGTTTGCTGTTTGTTGGGGACCTCTGAGCTGAAGAAAATCTGCAGTGAAATTCAGTACGTCAAAGGAAGATAAAAAGGTAATTAATCCATTTCTTGGGGCATGTTCAGCTGGGCCAGATATGCTAGTTAAAGCAAGACAGAGCTGCATCAGTCGTTAAACAGCTTTATAAAGCTAGATGCAAGGCTTGGTTGATACAAAAGTTGCAGGCAGTGTGAATAGCGTTTTAGCAGTCCTTTATCAATCCTAAAGACATGCAGTTCATCGTTCTTCCCAGGTTGAACAGCCAATTCAGGAACATATTTCAGCCCTTTACAGTGCACCATGTTATCTCTCTCAAGGAAAGATAATATTGAATCTGGGTCATTAAATGATGGAGATACTTTTGGTCCAAATTCATATCTGACCGTTACAATAGCTTTGAAGAGAAGGAATATAATGCTTTGAATACGCGTTGCATATAATGCAGATAATTCCCTGCGGCTGCTACTTCCCTGCATTTCTTACTAATCACTCCCTTAAAAAGAATAAGTTCACATCCAACCAAGATTGAAATAACAACTGAATAGTTTCATACCTAAATATAATTATATATAAATATACGGCCTCTTCAAAATTGAACTATCCAGTATTCATGTTTTCAGTATTGCTTAATTTTGAATAATGTTTTTGGAAAATGTTCCTTCTGCTGATCAATTTCAATAGATTTCAATCCTAGCATTTTGGTTCCAAATTGAAATCTTATGTTTGTTAAGATTACATTGAATGTTCGTCACAAAAAGGATGTCTGGGAACATAATATTCATTAGTATTATATATTGCCCTACACTCATCGGTGAAATATCTGTGCTTTATTAATAGGTTAATTCTATTAATAGTATGTATTGAAGAACACAATAAACATTTATTACCCTCGATTTTTTTCTAAGAAAGAATAAATTTTATGGCGAAAACTACCTGTGTTTGTGATGAACCAATTGAACGCTAGACCATCAAATACCTAAAGTAGCCTAAATTTTCTTTTTCAGAAAATCTGTGAAATTGGCGTAAAATACTAGAATCAAGGATGACTTAAAATAAACAGTATAGCAAAATCAGACATACCTATAGCATACATCTTCTGGTAGCAGAGTATGTCAAACTTCCTCATCCTCTCCCTGTAACTCTTGAAGAACTTGTTGAGCTCATCCATCGGGTCCTCGCGCAAGAACTTGGCGTCGATCCTCCATGGCTTGAGGTCCTCCATCGGCGCCTTTGGCGACTCCGACTCCTCCAGGATGGTCGGCAGCCCGACTGACCGCACCTTCTTCAGCTCCAGCTTGAGCTGCTCTATCAGGTCCTGGTGCTCCCACAGCGACTCCAACTCGTCCTCCTCCTCCTCTGTCAAGTCCTTCCGCTTGCCTTCCAGATCGTCCTCCTCGTCCAGCGACTTCGCCTTCTCCGTAACTGAAAAGTGGACGTGCCGAGGGGATTTGCCAGGATGATCATCTGCACTGGCATGTTCATTTTCTCTGAACTCTTGCTCTGAATGCTCTGGGATGCTATGATGGTCAGAACCTACTGCATATGACTGATGATTTGTGTGGACAATTGCTTTCCGATCGTCGGAATCGAATTCACCTGAATGAGCATTTCTGCTCACGAATTCTTTCTCTGAAGGCTCATGGCTCCTCTTAATAAAATCATAAGCAACTTCACCTGCTTCTTCTTCTCCACCGGCGATTCGTTTCCAGGCATCAGATATGAGTTCATGTGAATGACCTTCTGCACCGACAAGTTCATGCCCCGAATGCTGTGGGCTTCTGTGAAAATCATAGGCAACTTCACCTGCTTCTTCTTCTCCGCCGGCAATTCCTTTCCAGACATCAGATATAGGTTCATGTGAGTGACCTTCTGTGCCGACAAATCCATGCTCCGAATGCTGTGGGCTTCTCTTAAAATCATATGCAACTTCACCTGCTTCTTCTTCTCCACCGGCAATTTCTTTCCAGGCATTATTAGATACAAGTTCATGTGAGCGACCTTCTGTACCGACAAATGCATGATCCGACTGCTGTGGGCTTCTCTTGCCGTCAGAAACCGATGCCTCTGAGTGATCATCTGTACTGTCCGATTCTTCCCTATCGACAGGAACAAGCTCAGATGAATGATCAACTTCCCTCTCTGACGGCGCTGGGCTCCTCCTAGTATCATGAAGTGTTTGATGAGACGAAACAACCAATTCTCTGTCAGTGGCTGCCTCTGGACTGCTCTTAGCATCAGAAGAAACAGCCTCGTACGAATGATCATTTATGGTGATGATTTCCTTCTCTGAATGCTCCAAGCCGTCCTCTGCAGCGGAATCAGCGTCGTACACGGCCGGCGCCGCCGCGACCATCTTCTTGCTGCCCGAGGAGCGCTCGTCCCAGTCGTCGTCGTCGTCGTCGCTCATGTCGATGCAGCTCCCCTTGTCCTCCTCCGCGGCTTCTCGAGCAAGCTCCTCCTCGTCCTCTTTGTACTCGGCGTCCGGCGACGGGCTCGGAGACCACATGTCCGCAGGGCACTTGACGCTGTCCGGCGAGGCGTGGGCCAGCGAGGCCGGCGACACCGCGGGCGCCGACTCCCGGAACGACCGCTCCAGCGCGTCCGCCTCCGCCACCGACTCCATGGCCCCGAGCACCTTGGCCCTGTAGCTCCGGAGGCTGGCGGCGTCGTGCGCCGCCGCCGCCGCCGGGAAGTCCTTCTCCGAGACGAACCAGTCGCTGTCGGAGTCCACGACGAGGTCCCGCACCGAGTAGCCGTCGTCGCTGGCACTCGACTCCGAGTCAGAGTCGAAGCCCGAGAACCCCGACGCGAAGCTCGCTCTCCCGCCGCTCACGGCGCTGCCTCTGGACAACACGGACGGGGACCTCGCCGGCCTGCGCCTCAGCGACGGCGCCCTCTTCCTCGGCGACGCCACGGTGTCGCGCGCGACGGGCTTGATCATCGCCGGCTGGAGCTGGAAGTCGCTCGCCGTGACGAAGCCGCCGCGGCGGCAGGCCCCGTCGACCACCCTTCGCTCCTCGGGCTTGATCGCCGGCTGGAGCTGGAAGTCGGTCGGCGTGAGGAAGCCGCCGCCGTGGCGGGACGCGCCGTCGACCACTCGTCGCTCCTCGGGCTGCGCTGGGGCGGCAGGCGGCGGCGGCGGTGGAGGCGCGAAGGACTCCTGCACGCGCACCGTCATGGTCTCCGGCTCCCTGACGAAGCCGCGGAAGTCCCGCTCCGTGAGGAAGCGGTAGTTGTGCGTGACCGGAACGATCTTCGGCTCGGCCTCCATAGCCTGTCTGCTTTGTTCATCTTCGTCTTCCATCACAACCTCTGTTTTCTCTGCTTCGTGCTTGGCCTCCGTAACAAACGGAACTGGCGATTCCTTCTCCTTGGGCTGCTCCACTTGGACCGCTGCTGCTCTCGAAACCACCGCCGGAGTCACTCGCGGAATTTCCGGCACCTGATTCCGAAAGCTGAAGCTGAGGGCAGGCGGAGAGTCCGGAGCCGCCGGCTCGGGCGCCGGCGCGGGCCGCGCTGCCACCGTCTCGTGTGGCGCCGGCGCGTCGTCGAAAGCGCGTCCGTACGCGGCCATGCCGTCGACAAAGTCCTCCTCGCTGGCATGCACGAAGCTGAAGCTGCGCATCATCTGCAGGACCCTGTCGTCGTGCCTGTCCGGCTCCTCCTCCAGCTCGCCGGCCTGGAAGCCGCGGCGGCGGGGGGGCCTCGTCGTCTCCGTCGTTTTGCTTTCATCGTCGCTGCTGACACGGAAAAAAACAGGGAGAATCGCCAATCAGTCGTGCTTCCGGCCGATCGGAAATTTAAGGCGCTTGATTGATTACCTTGGTGAAGAGGAGGAGGAGGAGGAGGGGGACATGTAGGCGGAGGCGAGGTGGATGGCGGCGACGAGCGCGACGGTGAGGAGCCAGAAGAGGAGGGGCGTGGAGGCGGCGGTGAACCCCACCACCGACTGCATAAACCCGCCAGAGCCCGCCGCGGCGGAGGCGGCCGCGGCGCGCGCTCCTTCCCCGACGACGTCCATGGCGGCCGCTACGTACCTGGCCGCTGCTAGTTCGCCTTCCAGGCCAGCATAGCAGCCTAGGTAGGATCAGCTACGACTGAGGCTGTGCCGTCGTTTGCACGGCGCGGTCGCGGCCAGCAGGCGAGGAAAACAACGCGGCAGCGGCCGGCTGTACCGATCGATCGGGCAGTGGAGACGAGGAAGGAGGGGGGTAAAGTTTTTAGGAGCGATGGAAAGGGGCGGAGCGATTCCGACGCGGCAGCCGCGACGGCGACGGGACGACGGTGGGGCTTCCCGGTGAAGACCCGGCCGCGTGGCTGGCTAGAAAGGTGCGAACGCGCTCGCGCCCAAACTCGACGTGACGGACACCCAAACGAGTGCTCGGATCGGACGGCGAGGAGGAGCCCCGGCCGGCGCTCGGGGTTTTATCGGCGGCCGAGTTTCTGGAGAATTTTCGGCGGGCTGGTGGGGAGTCTGTTTCGCGTGCGACCGGGCGTGGCCAGGTAGGGGTAGCTTAGGTTGGTCAATGTGGAGGCTGACTCGGCCAAACGAGCAACAGATGGCCTCCTTTTGTTACCGCCATCATTTCCTTTCCTTACATGCAATGCTGCAAATTAAACTTTCCTTCCCAAATGATCCTTTCCTTTCGTGCTATTCTTTCCTTAGAGGCTTAGAGCATCTCCACTCGTCCCTCGGCATGCCATTTTTTCATTCGGACGGCGAAAAATGATCTAGCCGCGCCCCCGGTTCCTCGTTTTTCGCCGGATTTGGGTTTTCATCCATCCGGCGAGCCCACGCCAACCCCGGCCTACCGGGGAGCGCTCAGGACTCAGGACGAAGCGAAAGCGCGCGAAACGCCGAGATATTTCTCGCGCGCTTTTCGCTTCGTCTTCGCCACAGAGGTGGACCCGACCGGTCAGCGACACACGCATCGTCTTCCGCGCGCGCATCATCTTCCGCACGCACTAAAAGCCTGCCGCCGGTCAGCTCGCCGCGGACGCGCCGCATTCCACGCGTCATTTAATCGCCGGCACCAGCCGTGACTATATACTCCGCTCCACTCGCCGCGACGCGTATCCCCGCTCCACTCTCCCAAACCATGGCGTTCTACGACGACGACGGCGCAGCCAACAACGGCTTCCCCCGCCGGTCGCTCCACGCGTGGGAAGGGCACCTCCTCCACCTGGCGGGGTACCCCTGCCCGCCGGACACGAGGCCTCCCGGCGGCGGGTGGCGGCTAAGTGCTGGCGGCGTACCAATCCCGCCGCCGCCCCGGGGCCACGCCCTCGACGTCGCCATCGAGGAGGCTCGACTGACGATGTCGGACGAGGAGCGCGCCGAGCCACGCCACCACCCCGACAACTACACGGCATGGAACTCGTACTTCCTACGGCGGTGGGAGCAGGAGCTCGCCTCCTATGATGGCCCGCCGCCTCCGCCTTCGCGCAACAACGCCGCAGGCCGCCGACGTTGGTGGAGCGCGCCGGATAGGACGCTGGCGAACGTCCTCGAGCACATCGAGGGCGGCAACTTCCCGTTGCTGACGATGCCCCCTCCATCGAGGGCATCGGCCAGCCGCCGCCGGGGAAATATCTGGCAGCCACGACACATGGCTGCCAGCTCGTCGTCTTCCGGATCGGCGTCGAGGCCATCCTTGGCGCCGGTGAAAAAGGAGGCGACCTCTCCGTCGACACCGGCACGCGTCAAGAAGGAGCCGGCGTCTCCACCGCCGAGCAGAGGGCGCAGCAGCGGCGCCCTCGTCATCCGCGACCAACCCTCCTCCCCGCGGCGCGGGCGGAAGAGGAAGTCGGCGAAGAAGGAGGACGCCGCGGCCGCCATCAACGACGCCGCAAACAAGCTCGCCGAGGAGGAGGCGAAGCGCGCGGAGGATGCCGCCGTGGCGGAGGCGATCGCCAGGTCGCTCAAGGACCTGGTGCCCGCCGACAACGCCCTCCCCGAGGAAGCCGCGCTGGAGTGGTCGAGGCGCGACTGAGAGCGCGAGGAGGCGGAGCAGCAGCGGCGGCTGCTGGATCTGGCCGCCGCGCGTCAACTCGCCGCCTGCGCCGCCGCTCCAACCGCCGCTGACGACGTCGCTCGCTACCGCCGGCCTGCGACACCTCCATCCGGCGTCGCCGTCCCCTTCATCGACCTCGAAGCCTCCGACGACGAATGGTACAAGCCATCGCCGTCCCCGCCTCGCACCAGCAGCCGGTGGGGAGACGCCGGCCAGGGCAGTAGCCAGGCAGCGCCGCCGCAGTTTGACGACGACGGCTCCGACGACGATGGCGGCGACTACACGGTGTTCTACCGCCATTTGGGCATATAGAGCATCGTGTTTAAAATTAAGAGTTGTATTCCCCTAGCCGAATTCGAAATATAGTCGAATTCGGCCTCTATGTATGAACTTCGCCCTCTATATAGTAAATATCATTAAAGTTAGTCTAAATTCAGTCGTTTTTGCCGAATTTCGTCAAGTTTTTGCCGTATTTCGTCAAGTTTACGTTTTCCAAAATTAAATCAACGGCTAGGCCTGGGATCGCGGCTGGGAAACTGGCCCTCCCACGCAATTTTTTCGTCCTATCCAGACGAAATTATCGCCGGATTTGGGCGTGGGGAGCGCCAACGAGTGGAGATGCTCTTAGGGCATATTCAGAGGCCCGATCATTCGGCTTCACGCGGATAAACAAGACTAGATCAGGCATATTTAGGCTGTTCGGCATATCCGCGAAAACGCAAACACGGCCTAATTTAGAATCGAAATGCGCTGGCGCCCGTCCGTCACTGGCGCAGAAACGACTTCCACTCCCGCCACTTCCAAAAGTCGTATCCAGACGGAGGCAAAAACCCTACCTAGCCATGGAGGTCATCGCCACCTTACAAGCTAAGGAACCCGCCGTCGGCGAGACAACACCCGCCGCGCCTGCCTGCGATGTGACCGCACCCACGGCGGGCTCAAAGCGCGACGCATCCGCCGGCGAGGGTAAGAAGTCGAAGGTGCCGAAAAAGTCGCTCTCGCGGGAGCAGAAGTCCGTGCAGGCCGCCAAGCGGCGGGCCAGCGTGCCAATTTGAAGGAGAAGCAAATGAAGCATGCGGCCGATGAAGCAATCGGGGTGGCCACCGCCACGCCTGCCTATCAGACGCAGGCAACCGCCGACGCGCATGTGAGGTTGTCGCCTGCCTTCGATGTGACCGCCGCCATGGCTAAGGTCATGCTCCTCATCAAGCAAGAGAGGCTCGTCCCCAATGCTCTTCCGACACTGGAGGCCTCGTCGGTGAGCTCGGTAAGTTCCCAGCCACAGCCTATGATTTTGGCTTCACGCCGAGGCCAAGTGTCGGGCGGAGGGCAATAGGATCATGCTCACCGACTTGAGCAACATGGATGCCGACCAACGTACATGGTTCGAGAAGAAGCGAGCTAAGATCCGCCAATGGAACCCATGATCGCCCGTGCCTGCATTGTGAGCACTATGACCTTCTTCTACCCTTTCCTACTCTTGACCCTCTTGTGCCCATTTTGGTTAATTTTGTATTGTACTATGCCTACTGTGTAATGAACTACATTAGACATGTTTCGTGGCACTGATGTCGTGGTTTGAATGGCCTAAATATAGCTTGAATTGGTGTTAGAACTAATCAACTTGGATAGAAAAGATGGCCAACCTGGCCGTTTAGAATGCCTCAGGCGGCTGGGGAAACCGCGAGACTCAAACGGACAATGGCCCGATGACCATTTTCAGGTCCCCGACCAGACGCAAACAAACACGTACGGTCATTTATGTATCAGACCGCTAGATGATTTTTTTTTTGCTGGGTCGGTCGATGTGGAGGGTGACTCGGCCGAACCAGCAACAGACGGCCTGCTTTTTGTTTACCTCCATCGTCGTCTACCTTTCCTTACCTGTAAATTGAACTTTCCTTGCCAAAGATCCTTTCCCACCGTGCGATTCTTTCCTTGGGCGACAACACAGATGCTTTTGCTAGGCTCGCACGGGGGAGAAACCGACTCCGTCGACGGCGCCCCCGCACCAAATAGATTTGCCACCGCCGGTGGGGTGATTCGAAAGAACCGGCGGGCCGTGTGGTCGCAAATTCGGCAGCCATTTGATTAGACAGATGCCTCATCTTTCCTTAGCTGCTCTTGTTAATGGAGTCCAGCTCGATCGGATGTGCCAACATATGGAAGCGATTCAATTCCTTGCACCTCTGTCGTTCCAACGGCAGCATGGAGTCATTGATCGAATGATGTGACACGTATACAAGGAAATATCACTCTGTAAATCATTTTTCCGTAAAAAAGCGATTTGACACTTTAAGGGTTTAAGCATTTTTTAAGGGTTCAAGCATTAAACATGATCTCCGCATAACTAGGCACAACCACTCTAATCCATGCGAATAAAAAAACAAAAAGTAACCCTCATAGAAGATGTATACGCGCCTAAGGCGTATGGAGGATCGATCTGAAAATAAAGTTGCCATCTATGATCGATAAAGATATCCCCCGTTGTTTCAACCGTACAGAAATCTTCATAAGTAGGTTGTGATTCTCCACACGCTGTAGAAACGATTGTGAAACCTGCAAAGTTGTGCGTTGACCAATAACCTGCACGAGAGGCAAATGCTCCCACCATAATAAGTACTTTAAACCTATGATCCACACCATTTAGTCAATTACTGAAAATATTAGCAATGCTAGGTGGAGAATATAAGTTAGAACCTACTTCGATGGCCAACCATATAGATATAGCAAATCTTGCACATGAAAAATAAATAATTAATTGTCTGGCCATGGTTACATAATACAAACTCTATACTTGTGTGTTAATTGTGTTTTATAAGGTTGTTTTCGTTGAGTAATTATTACTCCCTTATGAAGATACCATGCCAAGAACTGTAGATTTTAGAAAAGCTTTTTTTTCCAAAATTATCTGTTAGTATCAGCTGGCATGCTTAGCTTTATTAATGCTCTATACATGGAGTAGACACAGAATTTACCAGTTCGTCAGCCCCTTGTGTCAACTTGACCGAAGTCAAACGATGCATCAAAATATTCCATGATGCAAGCTTAGGAGCAACTACATCTTTTGTAAACGTCACATTTGCTGGGGAGGACTTCAATACTTTAGCAATTGTATCATTATTGTGATGAACAATGTTGTATAGAGCCTGATATTGTTCTCGAAGTGTAGTGTTATCGAACCACTTATCCTCCCAAAACCCAATTTTCAAGTCATCCTTAATTATGAATGAATCATATAGGAAGAAATATTCCTTCGTGCTATTAGGCCAACCTAGAATAATGCGAGTCCCTAGCTCTCAATAAATTTAAGACAATGCATGTGCAGGGGCGGCGTGTCTTGGAGGCCATATAGGGCCCTGGCCCAGTCTTTTCTCAATGCAAAACACTAACTCTAGCTTAAATAATCCAGATATTTGATACTTATTAGCCTAGTTTGCTTCATCTGGCCCAGGCTACAAAGTAACGCTGCCTTATAGGAAGATTTGGCCCATGCTTTGTTTAGTTTCACGCTCCGCCACTCATGTGTGCTTATGTATTTTTTTAGAAGAGTCTGTCACACCCCATCTTTGGTGAGAAGTTGAAACAACCATTTACCTAAAAGAGCTTTGTTCTTGACTTCAAAATCAAGGATACAAGTCCTTCTTGATCTTTATGATGGCAAACTACATTTCATTTAGCCAGTCGATATTTTTTTCTCATTGTCGCCTTGCCAAATGAATCTTGATCGAAATATTCCAACCGATGCAAAAGTTCTTTAGGTAGATGGAAGAACAAAGTCATATACAACACCATATCACTTACTACCGAATTAATGAGAACTAATCTTCCACCAAGAGATAGTAGTTTTTCTTTCCAACTACTCTCTCCATCTCATGAAACATATGTGAGATTTATCAAATTTAAATATATCTATATACTATTTAGTGTCAAATACATTTAAATCTAGATAAATCTTACACATGTTTTCATGAGACGGAGGGAGTACTTAATCTTTTTGGTAACCACTCTTCAACATGTTTTCATGAGACGGAGGGAGTATTAATTTCAGGCTTATTTTTTTGAAGATCATATCACATCGTCAGAATATTGAAGTAAGTATCTCTCCATTATGAAATTGACTTTGAGTACGTGGATACAGTTGCTATTCCTGGCTCAGCCGAGCAAGCAGCATTAGCACCGTCCTTTACGAAGGTCTTAATGTATGCCTGATTCGCTTTCCTTGCTATCGCCGGAGATTCGTGTCTCGTAATAATGGCGCGCGCCTCCATTGCGTGCCCGGCTACGCGGTCCGCTCCTTTCTATGCTGCATCCGTGCGGATATGGGAAAGGCTATGGCGGAATTTCACCCGGCGATCCGATCCGACGAGAGTCAATGCGCGGGAGCACGCAGATCGCATTTTCGCCCGTCGACTTGCGGCGCCAGTTGCGTGATCCGGGACTTCGTTCGGAAGTGCTAGCTTGAATTGCTTGCGAAGGAAGGTGTAATTTCCGGTGGACCAGGTGCTAGTCATGCCTAGATCCTTTGTCTCCGCATGTCATGTGGACAGGTGTCACATTACCTAGTAGACCCATTGGTATTGTCATGTACGATTATCGCTTACGTGGAGATGATAAATGAGAGGTGAAACCAGGAAAAAAAATATTGTTCATATATAGACAAATCTCTAGAATGTGTGTGCTTCTGTGCATTTTTAATATTATACTACCTCTGT